>NC_080841.1:35467374-36118410 GCF_030435755.1 Ochotona princeps
GGAAAGCTTGGGAAACTGTTGATCAAGCTGGAAGATATTGCTCCTGCATAAACCAATTGCAGGGGGAAGAATTCCATTATTTTCTTTGGAAATTGATTTTAAGCAACATTCACATAAAAAGGCTTTATTCTGCAAAAGACATCATACACACAGACGCACACACCACACTCAGGGTTTTTGATAATATCTTAGTGTAGATTTGAATTCTGTCTCTTTTTTTTTTTTCCTGGTTCCTGGAGTAAAGAGCTAAATATAGAATACATTAACCACTTTGCACAGATACATTTTTCTTTCCCTGCCCTCAGAAGCTAAAAGATCCATTGGGCCCATTCTGTTTCTATATTTTATTTAAGCATTTAAAACCCAGCTACAGGTTCTTTTTAATGATGTGTTTTCACCTTCTGTTGCTGTGTGATAGAAGATTGGGTACTTTGGTCTTCTGATACTGTAAATAGATTGTTGGGTTCTTTTTTCTTCTGTTACTGTGGATAGGAGATTGGCCTACACCATTTAGTGGAAAATTGGAACTCACCTCCAATATAAATCCATTTTGGAAAGCTAGTGCATTTTTCCCCAATACAAGAAAGAAGTGCTTTTGAATGAGTTTAATGGTGGCACCCTTATGCTTGTCAGAGATATCAACTCAGTTAAGGTTTATGTTTCCCTGTAAAGACCCCATAAAATGTGCATGATCTTGAGATTTCGTTCACATTTATAGTCTATTTACAGCAAAGAAATTTTAAAAACAGCTTTTTTTTAAGCACCTTTATTTGCTTTAAAAACATAAGACTTCATATACAATAAAGCATAAGCATGTTTCATCTACAAAGTCAGAATATCTTCCTCATGGAACACGCAGGAAGAAAGGAAAAACACACACATAGCAAAGTAGTCACAGATTACCTCTAAAATAATTAAGACTTTCGGCCAGAAAAATTAATCTTTTGAAAACAAAAGTATAACAATAACAAAAAGCCATATTTCACACCTGGTACTAACAATAAACATTCATAGTACAAAATTATCTATTAAAATCAAATTCCTATATATTGAAAGTATTAATATCATCAAAATACCCATTGTATCTAAAGCAATTTACAAGCTTATTGCAATCTCAAAATACCAAAGACATTTTTTCTCATATCTAGAACACTTTTTTAAACTATTTTTTGGATTGACATCATTTCATAACAGCCACATCAATCACAGCATGAATAACAACAGCAACAACGTCAACAACAAATTGTATACCTTGATTAAGTAATGTGCCGCTGAGTAGGCAGCACATGCTTAACTAAAAGGAAACACAGAAGTCTCTTAGGAACTATGTTGCCATCGCATACTCCATGGGCACTTGATGAACTCCACTAGAGAAAAGAAATTATTTGGAAGCAAACAAACCGACATAAAAACATCAAAACATCTAAGACACAGCCAAAACAGCCAACAGACGCTCAAAAAAACAGTATAGATTGGACTATTGGAGTTACCCTTTCCATGTTGGCTTCCTTATATGAGAGAGAATATATGGTATTTATTCTTTTGTGATTGACTCATTTCGCTGAGCATAATGGTTTCTAGTTGGGACCACCTGGTTTTAAATAGAATAATATCGTTCTTCTTGACAGCTGAATAATATTCCATTGAGTAGATGTACCACAGTTTTTTTAACCATTCTTCCTTAGACGCACATCTGGTTTGTTTCCATGTCATTGCTATTGTAGATTGTGCTGCTGTAATTATAGGATTACAGATTCCCTTCTCATATGCAGATTTTACTTCTGTTGGGTATATTCCTAAGAGCGGGATTGCTGGGTCATATGGCAGGTTTATTTGCAATTTTCCAATCACTCTCCATATGGATTTCCACAATGATTGTACTAGCCTACACTCCCACCAGCAGTGAAGGAGGGTACCTTTCTCCGCACATCCACGCCAGCATGTGTTGTTTTTCGAATTCTGAATGTAGGCCAGTCTCACAGGAGTTAGGTGGTACCTCAAAGTGGTTTTCATTTGTATCTCTCTGATGGCTAGAGAGCCTGAGCATCTTTTCATATGTTTATTAGCCATTTGAATCTGTTCTTTTGAGAAATGTCTGTTCATTTCCTTTGCCCATTTTGCTACAGGGTTTGTTTTTTCACTATCCCTGGGTTTCTGAAGCTCTTTGTAGATCCTAGATATTAGTCCCCTGTCACTTGTGCAGAATGCAAAAATTTTCTCCCATTCTGTTGGTTGCTTCACTTTTTTAATTGTTTCCTTTGCTGTACAGAAACTTTTTAGTTTGATATAGTCCTATTTGTTCATTTTGGATTTGATCGCCGTTGCTTTAGGCGTCTTTTCTAAAAAGTCTTTCCCTGTTCCTATATCTTGGAGTGTGCTTCCTATGTTTTCCTTTAGTAGTTTAATGGTTTCTGGGTGTAGGTTTAGGTGCTTGAGCCAATTAGAGCTGATTTTTGTATAGTGCGACAGATGCGGGTCCTGCTTCTTTATTCTGCAAGCTGCTATCCAGTTGTCCCAACAGCTTTTATTGAATAGACCAGGTTTTTTACCTGGATTGTTTTCTGTTTTCTTGGCAAAGATTAGTTGACTATACATGTGTGAATTCCCTTCTGGTGTTTCTATTCTGTTCCACTGATCTTCTTCTCTGTTTCTGTACCAGTACTAGACTGTTTTGATAACCACTGCTCTATAGTATGTCTTGAGGTCTGGAATTGTGATTTCTCTGGTTTGATTTCTATTTTTCAAGACAGCTTTAGCTATTCGTGGTCTTTTGTGATTCCAGATGAACTTCTGTATCATCTTTTCTATTTCTGAGAAGAATGTTGCTGGGATTTTGATTGGGATTGCGTTGAATCTATATATTGCTTTCGGTGATATGGCCATTTTGATAATGTTGGTCCTGCCAATCCAAGAACATGGTAAGGTTCTCCATTTTTCAAGGTCTTCTTCTATTTCTTTTTTAAATGATTTATAGTTTTCATCATAGAGGTCTTTCACATCTTTAGTTAACTTAATTCCTAGGTATTTAAGATTTCTTTCCTCTATTTTAAAGGGAACTGTACTTACAATTTCTTTCTCAGCGGTGGAATTATTTGTATACACTAGTGCCATTGATTTGTGTTCATTAATTTTGTATCCTGCTACTTTGCCAAAGTCGCTTATGAGTTCCAATAGTCTTTTGACTGAGTCTTTTGGTTCTCCTATGTAGAGAATCATGTCATCTGCGAATAGCGATAATTTCAATTCCTCATTTCCAATTTGTATTCCTTTAATTGCTTTTTCTTGTCTAATAGCTCTGGCAAGGACTTCCAAAACTATATTGAAGAGTAGTGGTGAGAGTGGACATCCCTGTCTAGTTCCAGATTTTAGTGGGAAGGCTTCCAGTCTTTCCCCATTTAGTATGATACTGGCATTGGGTTTATCGTAAATTGCTTTGATTATGTTGTAGAATGTTCCTTCTATGCCTATCTTGTTTAGGGTTTTTAACATGTAGTGGTGTTGGATTTTATCAAATGCCTTCTCTGCATCTATTAAGAGGATCATATGGTTTTTATTTCTCAATTTCTTGATGTGATGTATCACATTTATTGTTTTGTGAATGTTGAACCATCCCTGCATGCCTGGGATGAATCCCACCTGGTCCAGGTGAATAATCTGCCTAATGTGTTGTTGGATCCTGTTGGCTAGTATTTTATTGAAGATCTTTGCATCTATGTTCATCAAGGATATCTGTCTGTAGTTCTCTTTTTCTGTTGTTTCTCTCTCTGGCTTTGGTATTAAAGTGATATTAGCTTCATAGAACGAGTTTGGAAGAATTGCCTCTTTTTCATGGTGGGAGGGTTTGGGGAGGGGTGGGGAGAACCCAAGTACCTATGAAACTGTGTCACATAATACAATGTAATTAATGAATTAAAAATAATAAATAATTAAACAAAAAAAAAAGAAAGAAAGAAAAAGCTTGTGTAAGATTGGGGTTAGTTCCTCCTTGAACATTTGGTACAATTCAGCAGTGAAGCCATCTGGTCCTGGGCTTTTCTTGGTTGGGAGGGCTTTAATTGTTGATTCAATCTCAATGCATGTTATTGGGCTATTTAGATTGTTAATTGCTTCTTGATTCAATTTTGGTGGATTGTATATGTTCAAAAATCTGTCCATTTCCTCTAGGTTTTCTGATTTGTTCGCATATAGTTGCTTATAATAGTTCCTGATGATTCTTTGTATTTCTAAGGTATCTGTTGTTATATCTCCATTCTCATTTCTAATACTATTGATGTGTATTTTCTCCCTCCTTTTTTTAATTAGTCAAGCTAGTGGGGAGTCTATTTTGTTGATTTTCTCAAAGAACCAACTCTTTGATTGATTAATCTTGTGTATAGTCCTCTTGGTCTCTATTTGGTTTATTTCCTCCCTTATTTTGATGATTTCTTTTTTCCTACTAGTCTTAGGATTGCTTTGTTGTTGTGTTTCTAGTTCCTTCAACTGTAAGATTGGCTGATTTACTTGGTGCTTTTCTTGTTTCTTGAGATAAGCATTAATTGAAATGAACTTTCCTCTCAGCACCACCTTGATTGTGTCCCATAAGTTCTGATAAGTTGTGTTGATGCCTTCATTTGTTTCAAGCAATTTTTTAATTTCCCCTTTGATTTCCTCTCTAACCCATTGCTCATTTACTAATATATTGTTCAGCCTCCATATGTTTGTAAGTCTTCCTTGGTGTTTCGAATTCTTGGTCTCAAGCTTCACTCCTTGGTGGTCTGAGAACGTGCATGGTATGATTTCCACTTTTTTAAATTTGCTAAGGCTTGTTTTATGGCCTATAATATGATCAATTCTGGAGAAAGTTCCATGTACTGATGAAAAAAACGTGTATTCTCTGTCAGTAGGATGAAAGGTTCGATAGATGTCAACCAAGTCCATTTGCTCTAGAGTTTGAATGAGTTCTATTGTTTCTTTGCTGAGTTTCTGGTTTTTTGATCTGTCCATTTGTGTTAATGGGGTATTAAGGTCCCCCACTATGATCGTATTGGAGTCTATGTCTCCCTTTAATCCCATTAATATTTGTTTCACGTAGCTAGATGCTTTGGCATTTGTAACAAAAACATTTATTATGCTGATCTCTTCTTGCTGGAGGTATCCTTTGATCATTATGTGGTATCCTTCTTTTCTCTTTTGATGCTCTTCACATCAAAGTCTATGTCATCTGGTATAAGAATTGCTACTCCTGTTTCTTACTTACCATTTGCTTGAAATATCTTTTTCCATCCTTTCACTTTCAATTTTTTCTGATCTTTGTTGGTAAGATGCGTCTCCTGTAAGCAGCAGATAGTTGGGTTTTGTTTTTTGATCCAATCCTCCAATTTATGGCGTTTGATTGATGAGTTTAAGCCATTTACATTCAGCATTATTATAGATAAGGGACAGTTTGGTCCTGTCATTTTGGCGTTGTGTTGTTCTAAATTAGGTCTTGTGTTAGCGTTTTAGTTGGATGTTCTCCACATTTGCCTTTGTTTCTGATGGTTGCTATTTTTTCTTTCATAGGAACTTCCTTGAATATCATTTGTAGGGCAGGTTTAGATGAGACAAAATCTTGAAGTTTTTCTTTATTGTGGAAGAATTTTATTTCATTTTCAAAGACAAAGGAGAGCTTTGCAGGGTAAATTATTCTGGGCTGAAAATTTTTCTCTTTTAGAGTCTGGAATATGTCACTCCAGTCTCTTCTGGCCTGTAACGTTTCCTCTGAAAAGTCAGCTGTGAGTTTAATTGGGGTTCCCCTATATGACACTTGATTTTTTTCTCGTGCACATTTAAGGATTTTTTTCTTTTTGTTCAACTAAAGAGAGCTTGATTATCATGTGTCGTGATGAAGTTCGTTTTTGGTCAACTCTGTTGGGAATTCTGTAGCCCTCCTGTATATTATTTTCTAATTCTTTGCTCAGTTTAGGGAAGTTTTCCTGTATTATTTCATTGAATACACCTCTAATCCCAGCTTCTCTTTCTGCACCTTCTGGAACACCCATAACTCTTATGTTAGACCTTTTAATCATATCTTTTAATTTTTGGATACTTTTTTTAGCTTGACCTAGCTCTGCTTCCAGCTTTTTGTTTGTTTCTTCATGGTGGCAGGAAATATCTTCTAATTCTGAAATTCTTTCTTCTGCCTCATGCATTCTGTTTTTGAGACTCTCCACTGTATTTTTAATTTGCTCTACTGTGTTCTTCATTTCTGATATATCAGCCTTAATTTGATGTATTACTGCTATTTCTTCTTTGAACTCTTGTTTGTACTTCTCATTGTTGACCAGCAGCTTTGCAATGAGTTTTCTGAGTTCTTTGTCCCCCATTTTCTCAATGTCTTCCTCAGTTAACTCTGAGAATGGGCGAAGCTTTTGCTCCTTTGTTGGAGAGACTTCAGTAACATTCATAGTGTTTTTTTCTTGTCTTTTACCTTTTGTAATTGCCAGTCTGTTTGATGACATCTCTATGGTCTGTTACCTCAAGTGTATAAATTGGCTTTAATGTTCAATCAGTACTCTGAGTTTAGGAAACACAGCTGTCCTCAATAATTGCTTTGTCCGTGGCACTGATTTTATAGGCAGCACTGAGCTTGTCGCCCCCTGCTAGCCAACACGTCTAAGTACCTCCTGAGGTCACCCTGGGCAGACTTGGTGGCCAGAAAGATCAGGGGGCTGTCACAGTCAGCTCCAGGGACTACACAGACCCCTCCAGGCTGCAAGACTATTGCCGTGGGCTCAGCTCCGCACAATTAACCAACAACACGCCCACTCTGGATCTCCACTTAGGGTTCACACCTGCTGTCCTGCCACCAGATATGGCTCCAGGTGGAGAACTGCAGTTGCTAGTTTTCAGTTCCAGGGACCACACCGACCCCACAGGGAGCAGAGCCGGTGCTCCCTTCCACCCCTAGATCAGAACCGTATGAACAGTCAGAAAGGGGCCTGTGTGTTGTTCTGTCAACTTCGCTTTGCGCCTCTCCACACAAGGTGGCTCCCTGAGTCCCCGACTCCCTCTGCCTGCAGCTGGTCCCAAACACCCAGCTCAGATTGTCAGGTCCCGGACCACACTTGCCTTCCCAGCTCCCCACACAGACCCAGGCTCTAACCTGGCGGTCACAACGTCCGTGTGGAGGCCACCACCGGATGTCTGGCTGGCGCTGAAAACAGATCGCTGGAGCCCGGATCACCGGAGCCTGCGGTTCCGAAGGCTGTGGCGAGTCCCTTAAAAACACTTTTTTTCTTATCTTTGTTTTCATTCATAATTCCCTAACCCTCACTGTCCCATACAAGCAGCGGTATTTTCTTTAAACAACAAAAAGATAAGTCATCATTCATCAGTAGGCCTCAAAAAACCACATAGCTAAGCTTTGGCATGACTATTTGGAAGCTAATTTGAGTTTCTTTTTCATAGTTAAATGTAGGCATAATAATTAGCTCTTACTATCCACAGTGAAAGATATTGGGCATTTTCTTTTGGTAGTTGGCAAATACAAAATGGTAAATTGTGTCCAGGCTGCCAGCAGTTTTATCAATGATGACTTGAAATGCAACGGAGCCTAAATAACCTCACAGCAACCATAACTACAGTGGCATACAATTTCAAGCAAAATCAGAAGTGATAAAACTGTTGGTAGTGATTTTGAAAAGAAATTTGTTCTTTATTTGTTACATTTCTAGCACGTATTTCATTTGGGATTTTATTTAAGGGATAGAGTGTGCTCCTATTCTCTAATCTTGCCTTTTAAAAAATTATTTTAGGGCCCGGCGGCGTGGCCTAGCGGCTAAGTCCTCGCCTTGAAAGCCCCGGGATCCCATATGGGCGCCGGTTCTAATCCCGGCAGCTCCACTTCCCATCCAGCTCCCTGCTTGTGGCCTGGGAAAGCAGTTGAGGACGGCCCAATGCATTGGGACCCTGCACCCGCGTGGGAGAGCCGGAAGAGGTTCCAGGTTCCCAGCTTCGGATCGGCACGCACCGGCCCGTTGCGGCTCACTTGGGGAGTGAATCATCGGAGGGAAGATCTTCCTCTCTGTCTCTCCTCCTCTGTGTATATCTGGCTGAAATAAAATGAATAAATCTTTAAAAAATAAATAAATAAAAAATTATTTTACTTGAAAGTCAGAGTTATGGAAAGAGGAGAGAAAGGAAAAAGATCTTCCATCTGCAAAATCACTCTGCAAATGTTTGTGATAGTTGGAGCTGGGCTGTTCTGAAGCTGGGAACCAGAAGCTTCTTCTGGGTCTCCACGTGGGTACAGTGGTCCAAGTCCTTGAACTGTCTTCTGCTGCTTTCCCAGGCCATTAGAAGGGAGATGGATCAAATGTGGAACAGCCAGAGCTCAATTCCCATATGAGATGCCAGTACTGCAGGTGGAGGAATAGCGTAACATGCTACCACAACAGGCCCCTAATCATACCTTTTAATTCATTTTCCCACAAACTTAAAATTACTGTTGAATTTAAATTTAAAATAAAACGTGGAGAAATAGTTACATGAGGCATAATGGTATGGTACAACATTGAGTGAAGTCCTGATTGAGTTGAACTTCTATTTAAAACTCTTCACTCATTCACTCTAGGCTTTTGGCCAAACGCTTTTGATTTGTAAGAAGAATGTTGCCTCCTAGGTAGTGTAGAAGCACATTTTATTTGAGAATCATATTTCCTGGTATTTGTTTTCATGTTTATTACTTGCATTTATGGACCACTTTCCCCCATTTTTTCACATCCTCCCTACAGTTTCCCTATGTTGATTTTTCTGAAAGAAGGGAAACAGTGAACATCAGAATTCTCTGTTGCAGGACACCACAAGCATGAGTCGAGCTGACTTAGCAACTGATGTTTATTGTTGGCTGGTTTGCCATGCCCAGTTTCGATGCCAGGTTGGCGCCTGTGATGCCATGGAATATCATTGAAGACCTGGTCTCTTTCCATCTCTGACTTCTCCTCTCTTCTGTGTTGGTTTCATTCTCAGCTCCAGGTGCTGGGCACCTGGTCCTCAGCATTTTTCTAGGTTTACATCGTATTGCATATCCTTGGCTCTGATTATGTGACTCCACCTCCGTGAATGAATTACTGAAGCTGCAGTCGTCAGTCCACTGCTGGGCCTGGCCTGAGGCATGTATTCATTTTGGAGGTGAGAGAACAGTCAGCTTTACACAGGGACCTGGACTAAGAGTTGAGCAAGGTGCTGAATCCCTGCACTGCTGCAGAGGAAGTAAGAGATGTTGATGTCCAAAGGGAGTGAGGTCCTCTGGAGAGGATGGAGGAAAGCTGTGGACTTTTGATCTCTTAGATTCCCGGGTAAGGTTTAGGAAAGTGCTGATATTGTGGGTATAGGTGAAAAATAAGTTATTGGAATATCTTAAACCATCTTCAAATTATTTTCTGTCTTTTTCCTCTGGTACCAAGTGGATCCCTAGAAATGAGTGAGTCTCTAAAGATTTGTCTTCCTAGGATTATGTATTATATGTGTATGGCTTCATGTTTATGTCCACATCCTTTATATTTTTAAAACAAAATCTCAATCTCTGTGATAAAACAACCCTCCCATTGCCAGTATAAACTTAGAATGTTTCAGTGTGGGGATGTGTGTATTTTGAAAAAGCCCTTGTGGGGACAAAGCTAACCAAATCTAATTATTATGGTCTTAATAACATTTGAGTAGCACTGGTTGTGCTAGAAGCAGAACAGAAAATTCTATTGGTTTCAGAAACCAGTAAGTCGTGTTCTTGGCAAGATTTGCTTTTTTCTTTCTTTTTTTTTGAAGCTTGAAAACATAATGTTGTCAAGTTATACCACAATCCTGGGTATCTCAGGGAAATTTAATAAGATGTTTGAGAATATCCCTGATTATTAAGATTTGGAGGCTATTTTTGAAATGTTTACTAAGAAGAGCTTTTACTTGAATTTTAATGGTATCAAGATTCATTTGCCATTTTGCAGAGTGTTCAGTGCTGTAATGTGCTATGCTTTCATACCTGTAGAGAAGTTGTTATTGTTGTTTTGAGATTGTTGTAGTGATCATTGTTGATCATGTTTAACACTGCAGGAGAAGTTGAACATTGTATTGGGTGGGTCTGTTAGTACATTCAGACCTGTATACATGGGTCACTTGGTTTCTCCAACCAGGAGACAGAGGGTTGTTCTTTCGGCAGGGAAATGTGAGGACTTTTTGGTTGTACCAGGCTCTCCCCCTCAGATCTGTATCAGTGAAAAGGATTTGTTGCCAATCACGACTGAAAAGCAAGATTTTACTGCAGATGACAGGAGGCCAGCAAGGGTGAGTTCTTCCTGCCTAGGTGTTGACTGTCTGTCCTGAGGTGGGAGTTCCCTATGCAGCCAGGGATATGCAGTTCGAAGTCCAGATACCCTCCTTCACAGCTTTAGCAGCAGGGAACAAGAGGCTGTTTCTTCTCTTCACTTTTCTTAATTACATTCCAAAAGAACCAGAGAAGGACTTGAATTTGACTTTCTTAGTTCGAATACTGCTTTTTCACTGATGAAGTGCCCTGATTGGCCAGTCTGCGTCAATGGAGAGAGAGACAGAGACAGACACATACACACACACACACACACAGAGAGAGAGAGAGACAGAGAGAGAGAGAGAGAGAGATGCAGAGGCAGATGTAGATATGGCACATAGTGTGGCTGGAGAAGGGGAACTACAGTCATCTAAGGTGCATTAGCAGAGCTCAGTTGAAACTGAGGGCTCTGGGGCTTGAACCAGGGGCCATATGAGATGCTGACATTGTAGGGGTCATCTTAACGTACTGTACCAAAGTGCAGACCCCAACCCGGATATTTGAGATATAACTTGCTGCTTCTCAGAATGCACCTGAGAAGGAAATGGTTGATGCTTAAGCTAGGCACACTGACAGGATGCACAGGCATCCTAAGTAGCAGCTTAGTCTCTGTGCCAAATGCCTGCTACCCCTGTGACTTCTTTACAACTACACGATACCCTTAACAGAAAGGAAATAGAGATCCAAGGAAGTTAGTCCCAAGGTCTCACAGGCACGGCTTATCCTGCTGTCCTATGCCTGCTGTATCAGGCCAGGCGTTTTTTGTTTCCAAAGTATTGGGTTTTTTTTTTATTAATTACAATGCATTATGTGACAGTTTCATAAGTTCTGGGTTTCCCCCAACCTCTCCCTGTGCCCTCCCCTCATGGTGGATTCCTCCACCTTGTTGCAGTATTACAGTTCAAATTCAGTCAAGATTCTTTCTTTGCAAACGTATACCAATCATAGAGTCCAGCATCTTATTGTCCAGATAAATTCAACGGTTTTTTGAGGAGACCATCTCTGGTCTGATGGTAGAGCTAGTAGAACATCATCCCGATCAATTAAAAGCCCCAACATAACATCAACAACAATTTACAACATTATGGAATTAATTGACATAGTATTGAGAAACCAATATGTTTAAAAAATGCAAGTTCTTAAACACATCCTGTGACTACTTCACTGACATTTCAATTTTAGTTTTTATACAGAACCGGCTGCTGTACACCTTAAAATGGCTATAGGGTACTATTCAGCTGTCTTGTGCCTATTTTCATTTTAGTATTTAGCAGTTTATAGTGTTGAAGCATAATTTTGCTGAACTTGGCAGATTTTAGGATAGTCTAAACTGGCTTATAACTCAAGGCATATGTCAACAGTTGAGGTGCAGAATAGTTTTAGGAGGAGTGTGCACTAGAGTATTGAAGATTTCTCTGCATACCAAAGTATTATTAATACTACTGTCATCAACATTCACCCCTAGAAACCTGTGCTTCTTTTACTTTATCTCCAGTGTGTGTCATAGTAAAGGGGCAAGTGTCAGACTACCACTGTGTAGGTGGACTAGCAAGTACGTCACAACATTCCATCATTAAGGGTGCTGACTCCACAGTCAGACATCCTGACTTCAAAGCCACACTCCTGGACCCTCTAGTTGTCTGACATTGGGCAGGTTACTTAACCTTTGTGAGCTTTAGTTTATCTTCAAATGAAGAAATTAAGAAGGCCTATCACACAGTGTTATTGTGAGGAAGGTAAGAGATGGTGTAGATGAAGCAAAGGCAATTCATCAAATACTGTGGTTTACATTAGCACACTGTCTGGTACATGGTAAACTCTATAAATGTTGACTCAAATGGTGCTAATAAAGTATTCAGGCTGGTGGCTTATTTTAGAACAGTGTGTGGTTTTGCAGGATACTCACAGGTGAGAGATAGATTCTTGGTTGAGAGTTTCTGGAACATGTTAAAAATGAAGTTCCCAAGAACTGTAGGTCATAGGAACTTTAAGTACAGTTAAGGCCTTTTGTAGGTGGGTGTTGGGTCCTTTAGAAAATCATATTTGTAGTTTAAGATTGCTGTTTTGGGATTAGCATTATGTACTGAATTGTTGGGGGAATCTCTGGGTGTCAGAAGACATTTTTCAACTGTTTAACATGTTTTCTCAACATAAGAAGCAAGATACTGTGTGTGGTGTTGGTGTTAAGAAGTGTATCTATTGGTGGGACTATGTCTTGTTACATTTTTGCAGGACTCTGAAATGCTTGGCAATGCCCTGACACTTCTCAATGTTTAGATTTCATGTTTCTGTAAAAGTACCACAAATACCCTTATAAAGTAGTGAGCTCAGGGGAAATGGTGGTAGCAGAGGTAGTGAGCGGCAGTCTCAGATGGCCTTTATTAAGTCAGTACTTTAAAAAACTGACCAAGTGAGCAGCACATGGAAGGGAGATTTTCTTCCACAGCTACTAACACATACTCTGAAGTTATCTTTTTAAGTAAATTGCAAAATTGCGTTGTCATCGCTTATTCATTATTTGTGAGAAGTGAAAACTTAGAGGAAAGGAGAGAAAGATGTTGCATCTACTGGGTCATTCCTCACGTGGCCACAGTGGTCAGGGCTGGGTCAGGCTTAAGGCAGGATCCAGGAGCTTCCTTCCCAGTATCCTAGGTCAGAGACAGGGGCCATCTTCTGCTCATTTTCCCAGACCATTAGAAAGGAGATGGTTTGAAAGTGGAGCACCCAGGATTCAACCCACTGTCTGTACAAAGTAGCAGAGTTGCAGGTGTCTTAACTTGCTATGCCGCAATGACAGCCCAACACTTACTTCTGACTACTAACCAGCTGTGCTGTCTGCTTCACTCAGGTTCCATAGAAAAGTGTGTGTGTCAATTTCAAAGTGCTTCAAAATGTACATGGAAAATATATATTGTGAAAAATCTAGAGATGGATTTAAAAATTTTACTGCACCAAAATATGCTTAGCTTTGAATTAACAATTGTAATTACTCTTATATTTGATTTTCTAACATTTAAGTACAATTAGTATTTGTCAAGTTTTTTATTTAACATCCTTTAATAATAAAAATATTTAAAAATAAATTAATTTGAAAACCATGGAGATTACTTTTTATTTTGAAGACTTTAAAATGTAAGTTTAGAAACACAAAATTGAGTGATATTTCAACATCAGTAGTATCAGTTATTTCCAAATAAAATATTAGTACAGCATATATGCAAAAATAACCTTTAAATCTATTTTCTAACTAGCAGCTTCCAGCCGGAGATTGACATGATAATTTGATTGGCAAATGAGACTTTCTCTCTCTCTAGGGTCTTGTTCTGAAGTCACTCTAAATGAACCAATAGAATCTTGGTTTTGTGTGTGTGTGTTTCTTAAAGTTACTCAAAATATGATTATGTTGGCCATTGTCAAAATGTGTATGTCGTTTGAAATCAATGTTTGAAAGATCAAATAGGCCTCACTTCCTTCATTTAAAGAATAATGTATTAATTTGAAAGGCAGAGTTACAGGAAGAGAGAGAGAGAGAGAGAGAGAGAGAGAGAGAGAGCGAGCTTCCATCTGCTGGTTCATTCTCCAGATGACTGCAATGGCCAGGACTAGCCCAGCTGAAGCCAGGAGCTTCACATGGGTGCCAGCATGAGTAGCATGGGTGCCAGCACCCAACAATTGGGCCATCTTATGCTGTTTCTGGGAGCAAGATCGGAAATAGATCAGCCAGTAATCAAATTGGCTTCCACATGATACAGGCATTCCAGCTAGTAGCTTAACTATGCCTCAACACCAGCCCCCTTCATTTTCTTTTTTTTTTTTTTAATATTTATTTATTTGCAGAAGTACAAGAGGACTCCAGTCTTTCCATTTCATGTAAGTTAAAACACTTCCTTCTCCATCTTCCCAAGAGTCAGTGTAGTGTCCGATAGAAAGTTAAGCATGTTGAGTTGTCTTACAGTAGAAATGTGGGACAAAGGAGAGTCAGAATTGATATTGTTCTCAAAGCAGAATGCTAAGAGTGGATTGAAATTTGAATTTCAGGTAGTATACACAGGGTACCTTTTATTCCTTCTTCAGCATCATTTCTGATAAACCAAACAAAATTGTTCATTTCATTCATGAAAACACAGTGTTTACTACACAATCATTAGAGTGTGTATGTATGTTTATGTATATATGTACATATATATGTATTATATATAGTATGCAAACAATGAGGAAGAAAAGGCATCAGCTTTTATGGACAGTTACTGATAATAATCACTCAAAACATAGTATAAGTCACTGATTCGGGTGGTTAATCATATGAAGAAATGTGAGGATTTTAAAAATATTTCTTGAAAAAATGGCATTTGAAAATAACTAGTTTGATGTAAGAAAGTTTGAAACTGTATTTCATTGTTACATCTTCTATGAACTTTTCCAAGGTTCTCAAAACTTGCACAGAAATAGATTGATTTTATTTAATTATTTATATTTATTGGAAAGTCAGATATACAGAGAGGAGGAGAGACAGAAAGGAAGATCTTCCATCTGCTGACTCACTCCCCAAGCGGCTGCAATGGCCGGACTTGAGCCAGTCTGAAGCCAGGTGCCAGGAAGCTCTTCTGGGTCTCCCATGTAGATGCAGGGTGCCAAAGCTTTGGGCCATCCTTGACTGCTTTCCCAGGCCACAAACAGGGAGCTAAATGGGAAGTGGGACGCCGGGATTAGAACCAGCACCCATATGAGATCCCAGCGTGTGCAAGGCAAGGACTTTAGCCGTGAGGGTGCCGCACCAGACCCAGAAATGAACTTATTCTTTAAATTCTAATTTTCATTCACTTCTTGATTCCATGAGCTAGAATATGTGTACAATGTGTTTGAGAGAAGATTACGTTAAGGAAATTACTTAAGTAGGGAAATAGGGAAAGTGCAATAGGTGCCTTGTGTTGGGAGACTGTGTTTTTACTAGGGAGTCATAAAAACATTGTGGGGGAAATTCAGCTCCAACAATGGGCATGGGAGTAGGTACAAGGTGAGCAAAGCTATGGAAGAAAGAGGATGCAAAAAAAAAAAAAAAAGGAATATGGTTCCTCTAGGAAGACAGTGAATAATTTTGCTTGCCACTCAAAATGTGGATAGGTCTAAAAGTTGGTTTGAAGTAAACTGTACAGATCTAGGGCACCAGAGGAAAGATTAAATTGAGAGGGTGAAGGTGAAATGGGCTAGAATGATTGACTGCATCTGATCCTGCAGTGGCGGCGGGTGGGAGGCTGGCACCGTGAGCAGCCATGTTTCAGAGGAGGCTGGAGTGTGCAGGCCTCTGTTGAGACTTGAAGCGTGCAGAGAAATGTGTTCACAGTTCAGGGTTTTGGTGACAATGAGAATCTGTGCAGGGGGTGAGTGAAGAAGAGGGCAGAAGAGGAGGAATTTTGCTTATGGTGAGGAATTCCGGAACCTAATGGTGATGGCAGTGAGAAAGGCCTAGGACTGCATTAGGGAAAGTACTGTTTCTAGACAGCATCCGAGAGAAACTTGTAAGTTACAGCACAACTTCAGTGTACCTTAGATTTAGGTTGTGAAGTCAGCTATGAGTACCCTTTGGGGCCCTACAGATCATCCATACAGCACATGGTTTGCGTGTGTGCTGTATTGGGGTGGGGAGAGAGAGAGAGAGAGCGAGAGAGAAAAGTGGAGGGGGGAGAGATTTCATGATTGTGTGCATGGCAGCATGTATACCTGTTTCAGGAGGCAGAGCGCATGCATGTTGAAGCTAGACTGCAGCCTGGGAAGGTGGTGATCTTTTGCAAAACAGCAGGAAGTCGACTAACAGCTGGATAGTAGAGCTTCTGCCCTCTCTCATATCATGCTCCCTACAATTCTCATCCTTTTTTGGTGGTTGCTCTTGTGGACCTAGAGTTGAATTTGCATAGTACAGTGTGACTTTATGCAGTGTTTTCTCCAGAAGTGTGCAGGGACACTAGGCTTTATAACACTGGTGGACATGATCCTTCTTTTTGGTGATGCTGGATGTCCGTGTACTTCAAAGTGTTTTAAAAATCATTTAAAATGGGACTTCGAGTTCTAGGTATACCTCATGTCACTTTGATAGAGCTTGAGAATAAGGAATTCAAACTCATTCTCACTCAGGAAACATTTATGAATGTCTGAGTTACGCACATCTATAATAATATGAGTGCGTGTGACTCATACAGAGATCTCGCACCAAAGATTCAGTTGATCAACAGATTCTCCTCTCTTTGGGTTCCTGTTTTATTTCTTTAGGGAAAGGTAAGGTCACAGGCAGACAGTGAGTTGGTGGAAAGTTCTCATTTTCCTGCTTTCTTTCATATAGATGTTAGAAATGTCGTTAGTTGAAAGTAACAGAACCTGGTGTGCAGGTGCATATATCCTTGATATGTGTAGTGGAGCAGAAACCTGATGAAATCTGAATCAGTGCTTCTGCTTTTACTGCATTCAGCAAATTTGTAAGGACTAGCTGGGTCGTTGTCATGGAGATAGGCTCCATTAGAAGGAAATGCCATTAGCAAGTCTGTTTGAAACTCTGAGATCTTTGAACCACAGGAAAGGAAGCTGGTGAAGCTTGTTCAAGGGCCTCTGGGAACCCATGGGTGTTTCAAACTTTGTAGGCATGGGAAACAGATCAGTAAAATATAGAGCAGTGATTGACTCAGGTTTTGAATCTATCTTTTTAGGAAGAGACAGAGTAAGACAGAGATGGAGATCCTCTAACAGGTGTGTGCCCCAGTTGAGACATTTGCATAAACAAATCACAGTTTTTAAGACCTGGCTCTGTAAAGGATTTCTACCAGTTGAGTAACTCTAAACATTTTTATTGCAGTGTAAACTGAGTACTGTGAAATAAATGTCAATAGCTTAAATTTGCCTACTTTTAGCAGAATGTCAGGAAACATGATACTTATTTTAGGATGTCTGGGGAGAGTTTGTATATAGCAGGAATAGTAGCACTTGCTGCCTGGTGAATTGTTGTAGAGAGTTGGTCTTGACTGACCCAAAACCGTTGACAAGGTTGTTGGTGCTCCTGCCTGAAGGGAAGGAAATCAAATTATCTCCTTTACAGTGAATATGTGTCTTTAGTCTTCCTGCTGCTTCCATGTGCCTGACTCCTAACATCACCTTCTTTCTGGTTAGTATGTAAAGAGCCTGGTTATTGCTGCTGAACTTAATTTTGGCTTTTGTTGTTAGATTCAGTTTTTCTGTAATCAGATCATTTTGAACACACCATAAAATGACATGCATACTTACCTATCTTCATTATTTATTTTGCTTTTGAGTCAAGATAAAGATAGAAGATTTAAACCTTTCTTCCAAATGTTTCAGTTTAATAGTTTGTGTTTTAATTCGATATTTAGGATATTTGTAGGCATCTGATTTGCATACTGTTTATTTCTGTTTGCTTATTAGCAAGCAAATGTATGGATACATTTAGATGATACCTCTTCAATACATATCTTACTTTTGAGCCAAGATAAAGATAGAAGATTCGAGGATTTCTTCCAAGTGTTTTAGTTTAACAGTTGGTGTTTTAGTTTGGTGCTTAGGATTTTTCTATGTATATGATTTGCATACTGGTTATTTCCTTTTACTTATTAGTAAAAACATGCGTGCATGCATTTAGATAATGCTTCAGCAAAGAAGAATAACATTGAAGCTCTGTCCTTTCAGAAAACAGACCCAGATGAAATGTCATGCCCAACAGTATACAGTGAAATTGCCCCTTCTCTTGCAGAATTTCATAAAAAATATTTGTAATTCATTCTAGACAAGAGGGTTATTCTTCTGGTCTTCTCCTGGGGGTGGAGATGAGGCTTTCAAAAAAGTTGTGTCTTGAAGATTCCATCTTTATGCTTATATGTACAAGTTGGCATGACTACGGGTCCGCTTCCTCTGCGGCTAGAGCTGGCGCTATTTATAGTTTCTTTTCTTGGCTTCTGAGTTAGCGTATCAGCGTGTATTTATGCAAGGCAGAAGTCTGAGGCCTTATAAGACTGTAGTTTAGAAACCTAGTAGCCTCATTTGCCTCTTGCTCTCTGCTGTGAGAAGAATGATCTTCTCCTTTGCCAATGGAGAAATCTAACAGGGCAGAGTAGGATGACAAGCACATCACTCTGTCCTCTTTGCAAGCAGAGGTGACACAAGCAAGACTTGCGGCAAAGCCTGCTCAGAGGAGGCATGTCCAAGGATGAGTGATGGGCACTAGACTAAATCTTTAGTTCTTTGGGTGGGTGGGCAGTACCTTATGTTTCTTTGTTGTTTCTTGACTACTAGGATACTGCTTTTCCACTGGGGTTAACAATTTCCCAACAGGATGGCAGAGCAGATACAGTAATGTACAGGAAACACGTGGGCCAGGTTAAAGTGACTTAACCCTGGGTCTTGCAGTGAGCCCCTCTGATGTTGTGAAGGTCAACATTCTTGATCCTCTGTGTCCTCATCTGTACAGTGGGAAAACTGCATCCCTCTCTCCCATGACATTTTCTGAGCACCTGGGACAGTATGGATCACAGATAATGACCAGCACTTTTAAAGGTTCATGACAGTAGAGCCTAGGCATTTTTTTCCTCGGTGATCTACGTTAAGGACTATAACCAACGCGAGGCTGGGGAAACCAGGGGCGTCTTTGGTATTTAATTCCCTTTTCTTGTCTCTGCCCTTGGCGTCTGTTGACCCATGGTCATTGTACCCTCTAGACTCTGGTTCAGGATAAAGAAATGGACCAAAATTTTCCTTTGTGGCTAGAGCAAAGCGGGCTATTTAATGCCTCCTCACAAGACAATGAACTTAACTATGATAGTGAGCTTATGTAAGACTGTGGCCCTGACTATCCCTCCCCCTTTTGGAGCTTGCTACCCTGGCTAATGGACAACCCTGCTAAGGTTTAAGTTTAGAGGTAATCATCTATTTGTAGCATTTTTATGTTTTAAGAAAATTCTGATGTCAGAATTTTGAAATCAGACATTTATTTTCAGAAACAGTCATATCAATCCTAACGAAAGTTAGTGCCACCTGCAGGCCTGTGTCTGGCACTTTGCTTGCCTAGTGAAGCCTGAGGTTTGCAGGGGAATGACTACTAGACACTTAGGAAGGTGACAAAGGTGGTGCTAGATTATTGAGAGCTAGAGGAGCAAACACTGATCATGAGGTGCCACGCCTTTGGCCCACTTGTGTCTGGGATGCTTATTTATCAATTTTAAGAAAGACTGAAGATGTCAAAGCATTAGAGAATGAAAAAATGTAGGAGCAGGCAGATTGTCATTGGAATGCCTGAAGGCCTATTGAAGTGCCTGGGTTCCATAATTGGTTCTGGCTCCGCCTTCCTCTGCTGATGTGCACGTTGGCAAGTAGCAAGTGACGCTCCAAGTGCTTGAGTTCCTGCCTCTCGTATGGGGGCCTGGATAGAGTTAACAGCTCCTGACTTTTGAGCATTTGGTGGGGGCAATTGGAGGTCCTGTTTGTGTCTCTTGTCTCTGTGCTTCTCTGATGAATAAGGTAAATAAAATGTTTGAAGCCAAAATTCATATAATATTTCATAACACTACAATTTAGATTTTTAAGTGAGTTTTTTTATAAGCATAAAAGAAACATGTTTATAATAGAGAATTTGAGAAAAAATGCTTTCCTTTAAACATTGAAATCATAATTCCTTCCAGTAAGTTTTCCTCTGCTTCCTCCCTCTCCATTCTCTCCCCAGTCCACTGTTTTCTCCCATGTTATTATAATAGTATAGTTCTTCAGCAACAGTCACAAGTCCAACATTCTGCTGTTTAAGTGTATCATGACATTGTAGGTGTCAGCAATGATAAAAAGTCTAATATCCTATTGTCAAGGTATATTAAATGCTTTCATCGGGAGGCGCCATCTTTTTTTTAAGATTTCATTATTTTCATTGGAAAGGCAGATATACAGAGAGGAGGAGAGACAGAGAGGAAGATCTTCCATCCAGTGGTTCACTCCCCAAGGGGCTGTAGTGGCTGAAGCTGAGCCAATCCAAATCCAAGAGCCAGGAACCTCTTCCGGGTCTCCCATGAGGGTTCAGGGTGCCAAAGCTTTAAGCCATCCTCGACTACTTTCCCAGGCCACAAGCAGGGAGCTGGATGGGAAGCAGGACTGCTGGGATTAGAACCTGCACCCTTATGGGATCCCTGCATGTTCAAGGTGAGGACTTTAGCCATTATGTTATCGTGCTAGGCCCAGGAGTCCCTCTTTGATTTGGGAGTAGAGATGCGTACTTCAGTGTATCTTGACTGCTCGATGTGCTGGTCTCTACTGTGTGGTTAGCCTATGAGGATACATGTATATCCATGTTTACCTGTATGTCTGTTTATCTTGTATTTTGCATGGAGGTTGCCTTATGTCAGAGAGAACATATGATACAATGTTTTAAACATAATTAATGTCATAGAGGTCTTTCTGCTGAAATCCGAATCTTAATTTAGCATTCACACATTCTCAAGATATATGTAATTGTTACATCTATCATGAATGAGAGTAAGCAGTATAAACAAAATTGTAGCGTCCCTACTTTTGCTAAATTAGTGAGAAGCAGAGAAACAGTGCAGTTGAAAGCTTGCCTTTTTAGCAATATCGACCTGTGTTTGTGTTCCTTTAGAAAGATTTAGTTATTTATTTGAAAGAATGGCAAAAGTACAAGCATCCGAGAAAAGGGGGAAAACAGAGCTCTTCGCTCTGCTGAGTCCCTCCCTAAATGCCTGCAGCAGCTCATGCTGAGCAGTCCTGTTGCTGTGAACCAGGATTTCCATGGTTGTCTCCCACATGGGAGGCAGAGACCTCAAGTGCTTGGGCTGTCATCTGTTGCTTTCAGGTGCAGAAAGCTAGAGCAGAAGCAGAGTAGGCTGGACTTGAGCCAGGCACTGTGAAGTGGGATTTGGGCATCCCAAGCAGCAGTTTAACGCACTGCACCACAGCACCCACACCGTGTTCATATTATTGCTTCTCCGCAAAATATTATTCAGTGGTGGGCAGGATTGCTAGACTCCTTTTCGCTGATGTATAAAATGCAAACTCCATGGAATTGTGAGAATTGAGTGAGATGTTATATGGAAGGTGCTTAGAACCTGCCTCTGTCATACATTCTGGCTTGGCTAAGCCATAGCTGAAGCAAACACTCGTCTTTAGGTCTCCTGCCTCTGTTATGTTGTTTATTCTGTTCCTTCTCACCATCTCGTCTGACCATTTAAGGTGCAGTGGGAATTTTGTTACCTTCATGTGTATTTCCTATGTGAAAGAGTTCTCCTAGACAGATACCTCTTGGTGGCACAGGAAGGCTGTGTGAATTACAAGTCCTCACAGGTCAGCATTACAAGTACTTCCCAGAACTCCTTACCTTCGGGGCTGGTCCCATTATCCACTGGATTACTCTACTGCGCTAGAGGCTCCTCTATGGAAATGGCAGAATTAAATCCCCTGAGAGGATGACCGTGCTCAGCCCTGGTTAGTTATGATCACATAGAACCTGCTACATCCTGTGTGCTTGGGTTTTGCAGTCATCCTTTAGGAAAGCATGAATTTTGTCTCAGTTATCTTTGTATTTGCTGTAGACCTAGCTTATGTTTGGCCTGTGAGCCATTTGTATTTGTTGAATTTGCTTACGATGAATTGAAAGCGGCAAGGAGAAGACTGACTTTTTTGTTCAATAATTTGTTTTCAATCATAAGAGTTATATTTTAGTTTTAGAATTAGCAATTTTAAGATTTTTGTCACCTTTACTTTGTAAATGTTGTATTTATGTACCTATGTACTATATTTTCTTGAGAATAGGTATTGATATCACTAAGGAAGGGATTCATGGCAGTGATCATGTGGTGGGGAGACTGTATTGTCCTGTAACGTCTGTAAACTATATAGCAAATGATATACACAATGTTTATACTGTTTTTATTTTATTTAAAAATCCTAGATTTAGTAGAGAGTGAGAGAGGAAGGAAAAAGAGAAGGGAGGACAGAAGTGTCCATTTCTTGGTTCACTTTGCTAAAACCTGCAACAGCTGGGGCCGGGCCAGGCTGAAGCCACAAGCTGGAAACTCTATCCATGTTTCCTGAGTGGGTGGCACAGTTCTTAACCTTTCAACCATCAACTACTGTCCCAGAGGGCACATTAACAAGAAGCTGGAGTTGGAAGTGGAGCTGGAACTGAAACTCAGACCCTCCAATTTGGGATGCAGACATCTTAAATAATGTTTTAACCCTTGTGTCAGACGCACAACCCCAGAATTTCTTGAGATGATGGCTGACACAGCATGGTTGCTGGAATAGGTATCTGAGTTTAAAGTAGTGCATGGAATGAAAGGTGTTTTTTCTAAGTAACTTCTTTTGTAAAACAGTTTGAGATTTATAGACTTATTGGGAGGACAGAGTCAAGACAGGACCTGTGCCCAGTTTCCCCTGTGGTATTTTGTTAGAGCTAAAGAACCAACACTGATACATGGTACTTGCTAATGCCCGTTCTTTATTTACCTCTCCTTACTTTTTCCTAATGGCCTCTCAGATTCTTCTTGACTATGACCATTTCTCATTTCTGATGACATTGGCTATTTTCATGGCCTCACCATTTTGATTGTATCTTTTCTGGACTGTCCTTTAATCAGTTTTTTTTTTAAATACAAAATGCTATACTATAAGTTTCAGTTTTGTATAGCAGACTGAAACAGTTCCTTGGTAGTTTGATTGTGTTCACCTAAGGTTTATTAGCAAAACTTGATTACTTAAATTGTGTATGAAGTACTTCCAAAGAGGAAATGTATTATTTAAATTCCATTTGTACGATGAGCTCAGCTCCTGCTGGTGAGCATTTATTTGAGCAGGGCTGTGATGCATTTTGGCAAAAGGAAATGAGCAGGTCATCTTGGGTTTGCTGTTGCCCTGGAAATGTTGAAAGGAATGAATTTGTTCTGGCATCTTGGACTATTTTGGACACAGTTTCTACCAGGGTACTTGTTTTTATATACTAACTGAAATAGTACTGATGTCAGAATAGCTTACATTTGGAAAAACAGAAAGGAAAATGGAAAGGCATCTTTTACCTTTGACAAAAGATAGCAACAGATGGGCAGAAGTGGTCAGAAGGTAAAAATTGGTGTGTGTGGGTTGGATCCTCATTTGTATAGCTTTCCTTGCATACCAAGGGCAGTTATTTAGCCATTCAGTAAATATTGACTCAATTCACACCATGTGCCAGAAACTGTTTGAGGGGCTTGGGATGCAGCAACAAACAAAGCAGGCAAAATCATGCTTAATGGAGATGGCTTGCTGACGGTGCAGGTGGGCGGGAACCAAGCAGCAGATGTTGAGGGTGATGAGGTTTTGAAGAAACAGAACCCCAGTGATAGAGAATGGTGGATGGGGAGAGGTTCTGGAAGGGCCTCACAGAAGAAAAACACTGATGTATTCTTGAATTAAAGTGTGTCTGTGGCGTGAATGTTCTCTTTGAAATGAAGAAAGTATATTCTATAATCATGGAATAATTTATTCAAATTCAGTAAAACCAAATCAATAAGGTATCTTTGTTGTGCTTGCTTTAGTCATTTCATGGTAAAAATGCAAGGAATCTTCAAAAAGTGCTAGAAAATGCAAATCAGGAAAAGGCTATGCACGAATTTCAGTTTCCATTTGCACCAAATATCATTTGAATTCCACCTTCCATGAACTTTGTTGTCTGGTACCTGGTACCTGCCGCTCTGCATGGCAACAGGATGTTACTGGAAGTGAGTTAGATTGTGGTGTTGTGGACGGTGCTAGGAAGGCAGCTGAGAGCTTTTAACCCCTGGAAGCTGTGCAGGGACTACTGTCTAATGCAGGTGGTCAGGGGAGGCTTCCTGGTCCAGCAAGTGATTCTTGGGTTGGGAGCCAGCAGAGGAGATATACAAGGAGAGCTGGTGAAGCTGGGGCCCTGAGCCAGGGAGAGCAGAGAGGACGCTGCACTCACGGTGATGCTCAGAAGCTCGGGCACTTAACGGAAAAGGAAATGCTGCATCCTTTGGCAGGCATCAACCCATACTTGGAAATGTATATATATATATTTATCATTATAAAAGCCTAGCAAAATAAAAATAGATGAGAACAAATCTGAAAAAGGCCACCCCATTGATTGACACTGGCACTTTTTGGAATTTTGAGTATATTTTAAATTTTGCCAAGTTAGAATGTGCTATTCCATAATGAATTTCTTTTACTTTGTTCAGTAGCTGGAAGCGACAAATCACGTGGTATTTTAGAAATTATCGTGTTAACAAGAAAACAAGTTCTTTTTAAGGAGTTAATTTTTAATTCAAGATAGAGGGTTCTTATATCTTTTAAGAAATATGATTCAGTAAAATTGTAGAGAAGGCATTTCACTGTATGATACAGTATAGTTCTAAGAGGCAAAACAGCCCTCAGGATTTTTTTATTAATATAATAAAATGAATTATCTTTGTTTAAAGCTTTTCCTCTAGTACATTCAGTTACTTAACGTTGTACATCATCTGTAAAGAGTGTTTTGATATGACACTCACAGAGTCAAATGACTATAAAGACCGAACAATGCTTTTGTTACAGATGCAAAATGGCCTAATCTCTGACTTTTAAAATGTTTCAGCCTTTTAAGGAAAATTCAGATTGAATTGTAGAGTAGCCTTAAATAAAGGGCTCAGTGCGGTGATCATGGTTAATGCGCTGGGACTTGGAAGTGTCAGGGTAGGCTTCCTCAACTGCTGGCTTTATGTCTCAGTTATATGACATCTCCATACAGGTGGGGAGCAGCCTCTGCTTGATGACAACTTTCATGGTTCTGTTAGATAACAACGGCAGCAAGTATGTCACCAAATATTCCATGTATTACCTTTATCCTTCTAAAACTCCAGCATTTTTTAAAATCAAACTTGGAAATGTGCAAGTTGTTTTATCTGTGTATTTCTAAGAATTACATTTATCATGAAAATAGTATATGCTTGTTTTGGAAAATGTGTGAACTATAGGTAATTATAAGGTGATAAATATTTAATCTCGTGACTGAATCATCTCATAAGAAAGGCGTTCTTCAGGTTGAAGTAGCTTTTCTTTTCCCTTGAGGACAAAAATGGTGTGCACTTGGTACAAGAAAAGAAAAACAAGATGCAATGAGATCACCACTGTTGACATTTGATGTTATTTCTGCTGTGTATTTCAGATTATAAAATCAGTATCGGGATACATTCTAGGAAAACTTAAGGAATACATTTTAGAGAAGTGTCTATTTTACAAGAGGGCCCTTATATTTTGACAGTGTTCTGATATGTTCGTATTGAGTAGAATTGAGGACTGTGTTTAATTTATTTAAATGATTGATTCGTATTCACTGAAGAGAAATTTGCAAATAAGTATAACAAAAAGGACTATATACATAGTCTCATGTTTGAGGGGTTTTCAAAGTCGCAGAAAATATATATAATAAGAACACTATGCATGGATTTCAAAACTGATTTTGCTCCAAAATAAACTCATCTTGTATTCTAACAAAATTTTTGAAGTACCCTTATACTGTACTTTAATACTGTTCCTGACTTTTTTGGGTGCAATGTTTGTGTTATGTGTGTATATTTTTATGCAAAATGACTTTGTATTATTTGCATTATTCCATAGCTTATTTTACTCATTAGATTAAATATTGTGAATTCTTGTTCATTTTTCTCAGTATAATTTTCTATTAGGATTTTCATTGTCAGTATATTTGGTTTCATATTAGTATCATGGGTTAACAATTTTGTGATAAAAATTAGACTATGTTGTATCTTTCCATTGTGAAAAGCAGCATAGCCATAAACATTTGTGTCAGGTTATTGCCTAAGGAAACATTTTTAGAAGTAAGAGTATATAGCATCAGGAGTGACTTTTTCTAATATTTATTTTTATTGGACAGGCAGATTTACAGAGAGAAGGAGAGATGGAGAAAAAGATCTCTCTGCTGGTTCACTCCCTAAAATGGCTACAATGGCTGGAGCTGGGCCAGTCTGAAGCCAGGAGCCATGCGGGTGCAGGATCCCAAGGTTTGTTTTCCCCCAGGCCACAAGCAGGGAGCTGGATGGGAAATGGAACAGCCAGGATACATACTGGTACCCATATGGGAAATGGTACTTGCAAGTCAGAGGATCAACCAATGACACCATCATGCTGGGCCCCAGGACAAACTCTTAACACTGCTTCAAAGTAAGACCTAGCTTACTTTGCTGTGGGTGCTTGGAGATAGAGGAATAGCCAGTTGAGCTGTTGGCACTGGGCCCTTAAAGTGACAATTTTAAAGCCTGTGTTGTTATTACCAATGGGTCTTCCAGGAATGGTGAGTCACTGTAAATTCCCATCTCTTCATTCATCACATGTTGGTCAATGTTGGATGTTATCATTGTTGTAAATCTTACTGAGTGAAAAAAGAATGCTATTGCCATACATTTTTTCCTGCTTGTATCCTGCCCACCTTGAAGACAAATTTTAGGAAGTTCAGTTTAAACTTCAGCACATGTGTAATGACTCCAAGTCAAGTAAGAAACTAGATGTTGAAACCAGATTTTGAAGGTAAACAATGGATAAGGAAGTGTTTGAAGATCCAGGACTTGTCCATATTACTTCTAAACCTTGATTATTGTACATATAACTTAGTTGGAGATTTATTTCTGTAATATGTTCCCATCAAATATATTAGACAACACATCAGACAATCTGATACCTGAATCTATGTTCTATATAACTTAGTTGCCATTATTTGAATTCTGGGATATTCTATTATCTTTTTTTAGGAAAAAAAAGTTAAGGTGAATAATATGTGAAAATTTCCAGTTTCCAAAATATAATTTTTGATGCGTTTTAAGTAGAGGAGCTTTAGGACATCTTGTGTGCTAGTTCACATTTTTGGAATCTAAGATGTATTAAGGTAGAATCTGAGTCAATACAGAGCCCCAGGAAGAGTGTCATGTGTTGGTCTATTGCCTTCACTTTACTTCTTGTAAGTGAACATGCAAACCTGCAAGGAAGAGCATAAATGTGTGTGCTTTTGTCATAGAGAAGTGCCTTAAAGGTGGGAAATGTTAAGGTCAACACAACTGAGCAATCTGAGAATGGTCTTTTGGTGAAGGCAGTGTTGAGATTGGTGATTGATATGTGACAGAATCCTTTAAGAACCATTCCTCAGGCCCAGTATGGTGTCCTAACGGCTAAATGCACCAGGATCCCATATGGGCACTGGTTCTAATCTCAGCAGCCCCACTTCCCATCCAGCTCCCTGCTTGTGTCCTGAGAAAGCATTCGAGGATGGTCTAAAGCCTTGGAACCCTGCACCCATATGGGAGACCTAGAAGAAGCTCCTGGCCCCTGACTTTAGATTGGTGCAGCTCCTGCCATTATGGGTATCACAGTCACTTGGGGAGTGAATCATCGGATGGAAGATCTTTCTCTCTGTCTCTCCTCCTCTCTGTATATCTGACTTTGCAATAAAAATAAAATATATCTTAAAAAAGAAGCATTCTTCATTGGGCACCATCACGTTTCAGACATTCTACTCTTTGTTTGGGATTCCCTTTGCCTTTGCTTAGTTTGTCTAAGGATTGCATTTTTATGTGCACAGACTTGTTATGGATCACATTGATTTTCGCTAACCTGTGCACACAAGAGGTCTGTGGTTGGAGGAAAGCCATCCTTCCCTGGATATATTTCAAATTGTGTTCATTTAAGAAGGCTTTTCTGTGTGCAGAATACATGATTCTCATGAGTTTTAATGTCCTTAGACCATTGGGCTGTGTTTTATTCCCTGCCCCACCACCTCTCCTGTACCCCATAGCTAATGTGTTGATGAAATGGGAACATGGTTGATGTCTCAGGTTGGCTTCTGTAGGTGACAGACTTAGACTGTAACAGGCAGGCTATTTATTAGAAAGTGAATCTGGAAGCCATACTGGTAGAAAAGCAAGCAGGAAAAGGAGAGGAGCTGCATTGCAAGACCAATGGTCTCCTCAGCTCTACAGCTAGGATGTTCTGGCAGAATTGTCTGAGATGGGGTTGAAATAACCTGTGTCTGTTGCCTCAATCTAACAGGTGCATCATCAGCTGATGTTATGGACTATATGGGTGTGTCCTCTCAAATTTCAATATTGAAACCCTAATCTTTGAGGTGAGGCTGTTTGGAAATGTAGCCTTCGGAAGCTGGTTAGGACATGAGGACTCTATCCCCATAATGGAATTTGTGCCCTTTGAAGAAGAGACAAGAGAGAGCCTCTGTATGTTTGTCTCTGTCTTCCAAACTTGAGGATACTGTAAAAGGTCACAGGATCACAAAGCAGTTGTCCACCAGAAATCATATCCTCCAGCCCCTTAATCTTTGATTTCTCAGCCTCGTCTACGGCCATACCACCCTGAACGCGCCCGATCTCATCTGATTTCTCAGCCTCTACAACTGTGGGAAATAAATATTTATAGTGTAAGCTACCCAGTCTATGCCATCCTGTGCTAGCAGCCAGTTAAGTTCATGGGTTGTCTCTAAAATGACTGAGATGAAAAAAACATGGACTTAGTAGGGGCATTTTCATTGCAGAGACAGCCAAATTCTTCCCTGAAGAATGATACCAGTAACATATGCCCAGGGCTCTGGAGTAACAGTGAGCTTTGGGTAGCTTTTCCTGTCACCTGTACATAAGAAGAAAAGACAGTTTTCCCTGAGCAGGTCTGGAGAGAATCCTATTCATCTCAATTGTTAAGCTACAGAAATTGAACAAAAGAAGACTGAATCTCTAATGTGTATAAATACAAAACAAGTCAGAAGTGATAAAAGAAATTACAGTTGAATAATGACTTTGGTCTCTGGGATTGAGAAGGCTAAGTAGCTTCTTGATGAAATTGATGACATTTCTCCTGTTGAAGGGAAGTAATGACTTCAAGTCCCTCTCTTCTTAGTGTGGGTTGAAAACTGTGAGTGCTTGGCATCCCTCTTCATATGGGATTTGGGGTCAGTGTCCATGGATAATAAGGGGCATGAATCAGACTGGTCTGTTGTGGCTTGTCGCTGCACGTGGTTATGTAGATTGTGTTGGCAGATTCCCATGCAAGGGATCTGGTTAAGACTTTGTGAGTGGGTCTTAATATTCAGTGTTTCTGGCTGAGGCTGTATCATTCTAGGAGAGGTGTGGGTTGAAAACTGTGAGTGCTTGGCATCCCTCTTCATATGGGATTTGGGGTCAGTGTCCATGGATAATAAGGGGCATGAATCAGACTGGTCTGTTGTGGCTTGTCACTGCACGTGGTTATGTAGATTGTGTTGGCAGATTCCCATGCAAGGGATCTGGTTAAGACTTTGTGAGTGGGTCTTAATATTCAGTGTTTCTGGCTGAGGCTGTATCATTCTAGGAGAGGTGTCGTTTTCTAGGCAATTTCCTTACAGAGTGTTAGCTCTGCTCATTTATATATATCCATACATATATCATAGTCCTATTTGAAATATCTACTTAAGTGAGAGTTTGTTCATGAAGGAAGGCTGCTTATACATGTTTGAGTTTTAAAGCTCTTTAAAAAAACTCAGACAGCACTGGAGAGGTAGTATTTCTTGCCCAGAGAAAAGTGGGCTGACTTCTGAAGTCCAAGGTGGTAAGAGCTCCTTGAGGCCCCAACTTCTGCATCCTCTGCATGCATTTTGAATGATAAATTCTCAACAAATAGTTCTCAAAGATAGTCACTCCCTCTGGGGTTTATACCCATGATCCAAGACATTCGCAAGTGTTTTTCTTGGATACAAAGGGTCCAAGAATACGAATACGCAGGGAAGCTTCTAATCTCTAGAGTATATTCCTTCCTGCAACTATTTTAATAGTAAGGGGCCCAGTCACCCATCTACCATGTGATCTCTATCTATCCTGGAAGTGACCTTTGCATTGAAGAAGGAGTTAAGAGACAATGTCTTGTGGAAACGTATGATAGAATTTATTCAGGGTAATGCTTTTACAAGGTGGTAGTAGTGTGAGTAGGGGAATGGGAGAGATGGAGAAATGCTCAAGCAGCAGAGCATTCAATAAATGGAATATTCAGTGTTGGTAAGAGGTGGGCCAGCAAAGATAATCTGGGTCTGTGCTGTCAAGGGCATTGTTGAAGCAGTGAAGAGTTTATGCAGAAAACAACAGGAAACAGTTGAAGGGTTTTTAGCAGATATGACCCGATTTAGTTTGCTTGTGAAAGCTTATCTGGTGGTAGGGTGGAGAATGCAGGGGACAAGTTCCAACAGGAAGTGGGCTTCTTTGGAAGGTCAAAGCAAACCAGGTACAAGATGATGATAGTATCATGAACTATGGAAGTGCCAGTGAAGGTGAAGAGAGAGAAATGGATTTGAAAAAGATTAGGAGGAAGAACCTACAACACGAAGGAAGCTGGGCATTTACCAAGTATTTTCATACTTCTTTTCTCTTTTGACTGCCAGGCTACCCCTGTAGAAAACAAGAATAGGCATTTTTTTTCAGGCTTATTTAAAAGATGAGGAAATCACAGGAATTCATTCAGGGACAGAGTAGGCAGAGAAAGGAAAGGTGGGAGAGATATTTCTACATTCATCATGTGTCCACAGGGAGGGAGAGGTTGCCCCATTCTGTTGTTTGGCTCCTCATGAGCCTGGGAAGAGGAATGGTTGCATGATTCCATGTTCTGGTCCCAGATGAGGGAGAGTACAACCTGAGGAAGGGGCTGTTAGTCATGCAAACAGACTGTTCAGCACAAGTGTTCTTATTTCTTCTGAAGAATTTGAGTTCCAGAGAAGCTTAATATTTGTCCAATGGTGTATTGCTGAGGGAAGAACTAGATCCTTCATAGCCTGATGCTTCTAGTTTTAGTGATGATTTAAGGGAGAGGGGCAGAGTGGACAACACTGCCCCCAAACTTGGTATCTTTGGGTCTACTGAGGTAAAAAGGTGCAAAACATACTCACATATAAGTGTAAGTTGCAACTGATCTGACTAGACTTGAGGCAGGGATCCAGGGTGGCTAATACCCATGCTCTGGAGCAGCCAACTCTTCCACCTGCCAACCAGATTCCTAGATCTCTGATAAATACAGAGGCACAGAGACAAGACCAGACATAGGCTCTGTTACTTAGTTGGACTTTGGAGAAGGAAGGGTCTATACTGGGTGAGCCTTAGTGGCTGGCTGACTGTCCTCCCTCTCATCCTCAGCTATACAACATGTAGTTTTTTTGTGTGTGGCTTTTTACATCAGGGGTGGATACCAACAGGTGAGGCATGTGCACTCTTGGGGGAGGTAGAAGGATGTTGTGTTTTCCCTTAGAAGATGTCCACTTGAAAGAGAAGAATCAGTGTTGGGTCAATTCTGAACATGCACATTCAGCCTCATCTTTGCAGGCCTTTTAACAGTTCTCACCAAAGTCTGTGTGTTATGGAGTGAATATACTATAATTATGCTCTTCTCAGTCCAGTCATGTCAAGTTTAGACGTGATGTTCTCTTTACAGTGATAACTGACTTTCAGTTTGTCAGGAGATGCATTTTAAGAATTCAAATTGCCTCATTGTGAGCAATAGACTCAATGGTTATGATTCTGCATGGGTCTCCTACATTCTTGTCGGAGCACTTGAGTTTGAGTTCCAACTTTATTCATGGCTCTAGCTTCCTGCAACCCTGAGAGGCAATAGGTAATGGCTCAAGTGGTGGGGTCCCTGCCATCCGTATAGGAGACCTGGATGGAGTCCTGTGCTCCTGCCTCCTGCATGGCCCGTGCCTGCCATTGCAGACAACTGAAAGGTGAACTAGCGGGTGGGACGTCTTTCTCTCTCTTTCTTCCCTTCCCTGCCTTTCAAATAAGTGAAATGTGTAAGTAAGATTTTTTACATGCTTCTAATTTTAAGCTTTTAACTTTAGATGTAGCAGTTGGAGAACTACACTTAGGGTAATTCTTAATGTGTGTATGTTCTCCAGGTTTTATTTTTTTCTTTTGATTTTAAAACTGCATGACTAAGTTTAATGAAGACAAAACACATCTTTAAATATCCAACTATTGTAAAGAAGAGTTCAAGATTATCTCAGGAATACTTTCACAAAATGTAATGGGGTTTGCTCTTTTTCACTTCAGTTATTTTAGGCAGTCATTAAACAGTTGTTAGCCAGTTTAGTAAGTTTACATAAAACTGCATATTTTGAGGCTTTAAATGCCACAGGAGAAGTTCCAGTATAAACAGAGAGAATAGAATCAGTGCTTCAAACGGAAGCGCCCAACACAATACCTCGTTCCAGGCGAGGAAATGCTTACATGTACAAGCCAGTGAGCACGAGTCTATGGCCCAGTGCAGCCATTAAGGAGGTCCTGGAATGATTAATCTCTTCAGGTTAGCAAGTAAGGCCAAGGAGGCCAGATCCCAGTTCAAATTCTGGGTGGGTCAGCTAGAATCACTTTGTTCTTCTGTTACAGAGTGTGTCTTAGCCCTTGGTAAATGTCTCATAAATGGATTGCACTCATCTCGAGAGAGTGGATGCTGAGCCGCTGGCTCTTGGCCAGCAGGCTGCTCCGCCATCCTTGGACAGGCATGCTGTGGAAGTGCGCTGTCCCACTGTCAGTGCCTGACGTAGCCAGAGCTGCTCATTCTCCTGGTGACACCTGTCACTAGTGTGAAGTCATAGAGCTCACAGCCCTGTGCAGGGACAGCCTCTGAGACTGGACAAGTCCTGCTTGAGCTGCTGCTTCAGGGGAAAGCAGGAGTAAAGGTCACTGTTGCTCTCTGTGTAACATCTGTAAACTTGGATCTGTCATGAGGGTGAACCCTCTGGTGCAGAGCACCCTGTTCTTTGTTTTACTGATTCAGTACATCTTACTCCAAAAAGTCTTACTCTTAAAAACAAGCTTTGCTCCAAGTGTCTCTGATTCCTTCTTTCTAGATCTTCTTACAGTGTGAATAAGCACAGCCATGGTAACAATGGCAGTGCCTATTGCTGAGTCAATTCCAGGCTTTGTTTTGCATGTGATTTGCATCTGTGGACTCCTAGGCATTTGATTCTCAAAATAACTAGCCAGAGGAAGCTATTATTATTATGACCACCCTTATTTTTTAGGTGTGATCCAGAGAGATTAAATAAACTGTTCAAAGTTGCAGAGTTACTCAGCTATACAATTTGGACCCAGCAGGTTGCTTCGGAGTTTAACTATACTAAGCTGTTTAAAAAAAAACAGCAGCAGCAACAGCAGCAATTACAAAATGTTTTTGAGTACTTCCTATGTGCCAATCACTTATTCAGGAAAGAGTTTACTTTTCAGTGTGTCATTGAATCTCATTGGTGTCTACAGCAAACTTATCTTCCTTCCAAAGTGGGACTTCCTCTGCTTGGGATGCTCTGTAAATGAAATTTCCTTTGGGCATCTTACTTTACCCTAAAAATAATTTAAGTAGGCTTTAGAATAATTGTCTTACAGAAACTGTGGCTTAAATTACTAGTCAGTTGTCCTGTCTTTCTGCTTTTTACAGTAACATGTCTTTTGCTTTATCCCATTGTGAGTTTCCCTGCTATTCTTGCATTAGATGCTCACTTCTGTCTCTTAAGGTGTCCTCTCTCTACTCTCCCCTTTCTTCCTCACATAGGATACTCTTTTATGCATTGGAGCCCTTTGGACATTGCTCCACTGTAATGATCACAGCTTAAGTCAGTGATTTTCAGATTCAGAACTCTGACAGCTAGAATGGAATCTTGTTCGTCTTCTTGTTTTTACAATTCTAGCCTTCGGGTCTGGCACCTCGAGAACACTCCATCAATGTTTACCGAATGAGCAAATATCTTTCTTCCATTTTCTCTCTCCCTCTGCTAATAACCACCTCCAGACGCATTATTATTTCATGCCTAAGGCATATCAACTGGAATATTTTTGCTTACAAATAACAGAAAAGACAACTCAACCTGGCTTCAGCATTAAGGAATTGTATTGGCTGGCAGAGCTGAAGATCCAGAGATAAAGCAGAGCTCCAGACAGAATGAAGCCAAGCAGTGCAGGATGTTACTTGGTGATTCTCCTGGCTCTCACTCCTCCTTCCTCCAATGTTGTGATAGTTAAATGAGCTCAGATCCTCCAGCTTGGCCACAGTGACCTCCAAAGTGCATGCTGAAAGGGCGTGGTGGGTTTAATAGATTTAAATCAGCACATGCTTGTTTCCCAATCAGCATTTTTTTAGATTTATTTATTTTTATTGGAAAGTCAGATATACAGAGAGGAGGAGAGACAGAGAGGAAGATCTTCTGTCTGATGAGTCACTCCCCAAGTGAACACAATGGCCGGAACTGCGTTGATCCAAAGCCAGAAACTTCCTGGTTTCCCATGCAGGTGCAGGGTCCCAAGGCTTTGGGCCGTCCTCGACTGCTTTCCCAGGCCACCAGCAGGGAGCTGGATGGGAAGTGCGGCAGTGGGACAGGAACTGGCACCCATATGGGATTCCAGTGTGTGCAAGGTGAGGACTTTTTGCCACTAAATTACTGTGCCAGGCCCCCTTAATCAGTTGTGGTCAGAGGATTTCTGTGTCCTGAGTAGCCCATAGCTGAATTTGTGAACCAAGCAGGTGTCATGGACATGGGATTGATCCCTTTGGGACTGCAATTCAGTCAGATTAACTCCTGAGGCATTTGGCTTCTTATAGAGAAGATGGAAACCTGAATTTGGAGTCGTAGCCATCAATGTTTACCAGATCAGGCTCTGCAAAGCTTCCTGATGTGTGTCCTTGCCTCTAGACACTCGTTTCCTTTGGTCCTTTCCGTGCTACTGCTAGGTTATTCATTCTGAAACTCATTATTTATAATGTAGCACTAAAGAAAATATTTACTTGAGTCACCACTGCCACCACTGATATATACTCTGACATTCAAACCTGTGTTTAAGATAGTTCCTATTGATGATTAATCTTCCAGTTCTCTTGCCTAGTGGTACAGGTCAAGTGTAATGATGACTTGGTCTGGAATTTTACCAGGGAAGTTGAAGTTCTTGGACTCTTTACACATTTTGAGGTAGAGGCAACTGGTTCTGCTAATACATGGGATGTGAGATGTGCCTCTAGGTATCATTGTATATAAAAATGAATAAAAATGAATGCATATAACAGTGTCCTTTCAAAACTGACACATAGATTTGTTTTAAGATATCAAATAGACATCTCAGAATAGTGATATTTGAAGATATTGTTGCTAACATATATTTAAAAATCTCCAGATTTTGTAAAATTCCTAGATGAGTGACAATGCTTACAGAGTTTTTTTTTGCACTTTTGAGTGTCCTGTTATGAGAAAGCTATAATTCAGGCATTTTTGGCCATTACATTAGTTTTCATTTAAAAAAATCTTGTGTTGAAAATCATCACTGTGAAAGTCATACATAGGGCCTGGCGGCGTGGCCTAGTGGCTGTAAGTCCTCGCCTTGAATGTGCCGGGATCCCATATGGGTGCCGGTTCTAATCCCGGCAGCTCCACTTTCCATCCAGCTCCCTGCTTGTGGCCTGGGAAAGCAGTCGAGGATGGCCCAATGCTTTGGGACTGTGCAATCATGTGGGAGACCTGGAGGAAGTTCCTGGCTCCTGGCTTCGGATCGGCACAGCACCGGCCGTTGTGGTCACTTGGGGAGTGAATCATCGGAGGGAAGATCTTCCTCTCTATCTCTCCTCCTCTCTGTATATCTGACTTTGTAATAAAAATAAAATTTTTAAAAAAAGAAAGTCATACATAAACTGAAAATGTTCTGACTTATGTAGTTCATCTATTTCAGTGAAGTTTTAATTACTTGAGGAGCAGCAGGACATGGAGCAAGGTAGAAAGACAAAGAGAGTGGGTATTTGGAGCAGCGGTGCATCTCACAGCTCAGGACCCGGGTTTGGGTCACAGCTCTGTTCATCATTTCCATCTTCTGAAGACCCTTGGAGGCAGCAGGTGATGGTGCGAGTGCGTGGTCCCTTCCACCCACATTGGAGATCCAGACTGAATTCTGATTTCCTAGGTTCTACTTGATCTATTCCCATCTGTTGTGGGGTATTTGGAGAAAAAAAACAGCGGATGGGATATTCTCTCCATCTCTCTCTCCCTTTCTCTCTCTGCTTCTCTCACATACTCTGCATTTCTCTGCCTTTCAAATAAATACACACACACACACACACACACACACACACACACACACACACACACACACACACACACACACACACACACACACACACACACACACACACACACACACACACACACACACACACACACACACACACACACACACACACACACACACACACACACACACACACACACACACACACACACACACTGTAGACCTGGCATCTGGCTGGAACCTGAAACTGCAGTCTCCAAGTCTTCTGCATGAGTGGCGGGAACCCAGTTACCTGGTAGGCCATCACAGCTGCCTGATGGCAACTGCGTTGGTTGAAATTTCAAGTCAGGATTTGGAACCAGGTTTCTAACCCAAGCAGTATGATGGAGGATGTGGGCATCAAAGCTGCTGAACTTAATGCCTACATTTAAAATTAATTTTACTTGGTATAAGCTTTGGTACCAAATCTTACAACTCTTCTGAAATTTCAATATCTCTTTTCCGTTGATAGAAACAAGAGAAGTCACTTGAAATAGTACAGAAGAATGAATGTATGTACTTTAAAACAGTAGAACTTAAAATCTCTAGTGAAAAAGAATTTTTGCTTTAATAACCATTTGGAATGTTTGCTGTAGTAGTTGTGCATTATTTTGTATATTTGGCAAATTGGTCTGTGTTTTTTTTTTCCCTGAATGAAATAGTTATTACAAAACCAAAGAAATTTAGTATTACTTTGCTGATTTTTCTAAGAAACTCTGAAGTTTATTAAATTTATTTCTCTTTACATTGATTTTATAGTTGTCAAGTAGAAATTATTTATTGTTCCCATTTTTTAAGTGGCGGTAATTTAAGAGATAAGGAAATGAGTATTGTTCATTTGGAGATTGTTTTCCAATTCTCTGTGCCTGAGGTAACCCCCCTCTCGCACCTTAACTTGTCGCAACAGGATTTTGCATGACATTTCTCTTCCCCCTCCTCCCCTTTCCTTCTGCTTCCTCCTTCCTCTTCCCTCTTCTTTTCCCTACCCCTTCCCTCCTTCTCCCCTTCTGCTGCTGCTTCCTTTGCAATCCACCTTCTTGATGTTTACACTGATCTATGTGAGGGCAAAAGAAATTGATTTCAGCAGTATAAGAAGACTGAGGTTGTTTTAATTCTATGGCCAAATTAATTTTCTTGAGTTATCTTTTTGTAATATTCCTCAAGGAGAGTTATTTGTTTTTTTTTAAATCAAAATAGCTTACTATTTTCAGTAACTTATCCATGCATTACTATTTTGTTCATTCTTTGTGCAGTGGAAATGTATTGAATATTTCTATCCATTATTGTTGGTTGGACTTTGAAACCAAGTAGTTCTGTTAGATTTCTCACTGATTTCCTTTCTCATAGGATCTGGTATCATTTTTAGCTCTTACTATTTATTTGTTTTCATTTCTATCTGAAATGCAGAGATAACAAGAGAAAGACAGATAAAGAGAGACCTTCCATCCACTGATTTCACTCCCAAAAGCCCACAGACACTTGGATTGGGCTAGACCAGAGCCAGGAGCTGGGAAGTCAGTAGTTTTCCTTCATGTGGGTGGTGTGTCCACAAGTGCTTGAGCCGCTGTCCCCTGCTCTCTCACAGTGTGCACATTAGCAGGACGTTGGATTGGAAGCAGAGCCAGGACTTGGAAGGCAAGTGCTTGGGTATGGGATGCACGCATTACCCAGCAGCATCTTAACCACTGTGCCAAGTGCCTTCCCTCCTCTCACTGTGGCATCTTGTGCAATGCCAGAGGCAAATACTACTCAAAACTTGTAGAACTTCAAAGATCCTTGCTACTTCGTTGCCTTGCCTGCTCCGGCTCTCCGAATTAAATAAGTAACAAAAATTTTCCCTTCATATCCAAAGGAAAAAAGATTAACATGTGAATTCTGGTTGAACATTTCTTTTACCAGAATTTTACCAGCTCAGTGTTGATAGATGAATGTTTCTCTCTTTTGATGTTGGTTTGATTACAGAAGGAAGAGAACATGATTTGAATCCCTAGAAAAGAAGGCAGCATTTACTTGCTTGGGTAAAGGTTCCAACACACAAAAGTGAATTTGGAAGTCACCATAATATTTTCTAGAAGAAAGATACTGACTTTCTTTGGAGTGGGGGATCACAGAACCAGTGAGAAGTTCGGGTCACATGATTTGGATGGCAAGTTCCTTCACAAGGAATGGCCCTGATTTCTCACTTCTTTTCTGGCTGTAACTAAGTGCATATACCTGCCTTCTTTGTGCCTCAGTTCCTGTAACACCAAACAAACAGACCCAGGTCCAAGACATCAGCTTTGTCACTTTAAGTTGCTTCTCAATTCTTTTAAATCTGCATTTCTTCAATACAAAGTAAGGCTGAAAATGCACAGTTTGTAACTACTATGAAAAATGTTAGAAGCAGTATAGATGAAGAATTTGATATGATGCCTGGAACGAGTAACTTCCCTGCAAATGGCAGCCCAGTAGAATGAATTAGGAAGGTTGTACCAGAGTCTGCCATTGCAAAATCACTCTCAGGTTCTATTTCGGGATGTTTATCCATTCCGTGTTGTGCCTGGGCAGTAACTACCATCTGGAATGTTGTCACTCCTAGAGACAGCCCTTGCTATCTTTGTTCCAGGAGGCATTTACTTTGTAATCTCTGGTGGTTTTACATTGAAACCTCCTTTCTTGACATGTAGATTGGCATCTATAATTAAATCAGCTTCATTTTATCTCTATTATTAGATTAGATTTCTATTGTTTGGGATGTTCTGTCCCCAAGGTCTTTAATATATAAGCCATCCTTGCACATGTGCTTGATTGATGCTTTAAGTTTCTGTCCCTCACTCTGGAGAGAATAGGCTGCAAAGCTCCAGAGCAGGCTACGGTATTTGTTTGCAACATTGCATGGGTACACAGGAGACACAAGAATGCGCCTCAGCATCCAGATCCAGTTCTAAGTGAAAATTTCGTTCTTGCTTTAGTAGTCCATGCCACTGGCTAGGCGTAGCTGGCAGATCCTCAGGAAATAGAGATGGAATAGAGTGATCTTACTACACAGGAACTGAATGGGATCCAAACTGGGAAGAAAGTGTGGCATCTTTTAAAATAATTTAAAATATTTTGTTTTTATTTGAGAGGCAGAGAGATGGAACTGAGAGGAGAAAGAAGAGAGACTACTTCTATTCACTGGTTCACTCCCCAGTTGCCTGCCAAGGCCAGTACTGGGATGTTGCTGAAGCTAGGAGTAGGAAACTCAGTCTAGATCCCCTTCATGGATGGCAGGGATCCAACGACTTGAACTTCACTTGCTGTCTCCCAGGGTGTACACTAGCAGGAAACAGAAATTGAGATTGTAGCCAAGACTTGAATCCAGGACACTCTATGGTATGGGCTGTGAGCATTTTAACTGCTATACCAAATGTCTGCCCTCAACATCTTTACAAGCCAGGCAAGTTACTGTAGGGTGTGAAATGTGACTGTCTGACAAAAAGGGAATTTTGTACCTTGTCTGGTAGTTTTCTGTTTTTCCCTCTTTGGTGTTTATGGCTTTCTCTTTGAATGTGTGTGGGTTTTTTTGAGCAACACACCATAAATGAGTACAGAAAAACTTTCCTTATAAAGTAATAACTTTGTTCAAGATTAAATGTTTTATTACTTTCCAATGTGACATTATGTGGTACCTTCAAGTTGAGTTAATGAGAATGAGGTATAAACAAACACCCACACATATACATGCTTACATGTGCACGTTGTATGCATGTGTGTACGTGCAAAGGGGAATTTAACAGCTACGTGTGAATGACTGTTATTTTAGCAGAGCCTGTAGCGTGAGCAACACAATTACATATATGGTAATGAAAAGGGAGCAAATAATTGTGTTGTAATTTTCCTCCTCTGCTTTTTGCTACTGACAGCTAAAACGAGGTTGTTAGGATTTTTAAAAAGATATCATGGTTGTTTAATAGCTAAAGAAGTATAGCTCCATAATAGAATTTTATAGAATCTCTCTTTTGGAATATAATGAAAATTTTAACAATACCCATTTCTGTATTATGCCAGCTACTGTTTGTGCTTATTCATTTATATATGAAAGTTTTAGCAGGAATAATCCAGTCATTTTGTAAAGCTTCAGTAAAAACAGGTTTATTCAAACAAAAAAGCAGTTAGACGGTAAATAGGAAAAACCAGAAGCTTGTTCTTGTAGAAGAAAAAAATTAATTTTAACTGTAAGTAAATAAAGGATTTACTGAAGACTTTAAACATATTCCTTTTGAAAATACAGCCTTATAATAATCTGGTAAAACATTGGGGGTGGGGAGCTAGGGAAACAGGGCAAGGACAGGCCAAGGGAGGAACTCCTATGCTCCTAGGTTGGTGTTGTGAAATATGTGAAGTCTACTCATATACATTTTTTAATCTCTGTTGCTGAGATTAGGTTACAGATGGTCTGCGTGATAGTTGCTATAGAAACCAAACCTTTTCATCAATCTATGTTGCTGTAGTGTATTTTGGCCTACTATATGTAAACTGTTGTATTGAGTATCACTTATGTTTTTCATGGCTGACCTTACAATGAAGTGTGTCGATTACTGATTAACCAGCAGAGAGTGCCATGAAGTGATTTGGTTAAGCTAAACACTATTTACCACATAGGATAGGTAAATATGAAATTGTTTGTAGATTTGTGTTTGTTAACCAGGCTATTCAGGAAATAAAGGAAAACTTTTGCTGATAGACTGAAATGGAATTTACTTTGGGGGAAGTGACAGTTTTCACTTATAGGGTTTAAGATCTCCCCAAACTGAATCTGCAGTAGGTTTCCATTTTCCTCAACTTGTGGTTTTTGCTCTGATGTTTAACATGAAGCCTTAGGCATGTCATGTAACTCATGGTTTTACTAAGATAGTAGAACTATGGCCTGACAGATGTGGTCAGCATCACAAGGGCAGATACACCTCCTTCTGTGCTCAGACTCAGACCTGAGAGTGTCTGAACAGGGAGAACAAAGCATGGTAAAAACTCCAACACTGTCTGGGTGAGGGAGTATACACACACGCATCTCGTACCCTAGTTTCTGTGTTGTGAATTTTGAGAGTAGGCTTCATTTCATTCTAACTTTGTATTTATCTAATTCCTGCTAGTGGTAAAATGTTTCACTTATATATGTAGTCCTTACATATTACCCATCTCCATCCCCCCAAAAAAGTTGGCTTTCATTCCTGGGATTCTATGTTTGAAACTTTAATTTTTACTAATGTGTTGATATCAAGTGTAGTTTTGGTTGTTTTGCTTCATCTTTAGGTCAGCATCCTTAAATATAAATTTCCTAATCTTTCCTTTGAAGATACATTATTAATAAGATAGTTGTGTAATCAGTGGTTAAACGTATGGATTTTTGAATCTTTCATAACCAAATATAAATTTATCAAGTGTACATCACTGGGAGGGTTAACTTCCCATTGCTGGCCCCAGTATTTTCATCTGTATAATATAAATAGCAACGCCTCATGTATGTATTGTGAGAATTAAATGGAATTTGCAAGTACAAAATACAGTCATTAGCAAAGTGAAAGCTCCATAGAGGGTATCTGTTAGTGAAATGTGTGTGTTCACAAGGAATAGACTTGCTGCGACTTTGGTGACTAGTCAACAATCGGATTTTCTTGCTTTGTGTTTCTCTCAGTGCTTCAAGCTGTGCTAGTGAGTTATACAATATGCCAAATGTTATTAAGACATTCTTACTCAATGGAAATTGTAAGAATAATTTAATAATGTTTAGTATATTTTGTAGCTTATCAGTCATTTGGAGCTATTAAGAAATAAGTTCTGTGCAGCTTTAAATTCAATCACAAGCACACGTAAAGACTACATCTCTGCTACTGTGATTTAGATTAGAAATAAGGAAGCAAAAATAGTTCGTACAGTGTGTGGGAGGGGGTTGCTGCTGACCTCTGGAGGTAAGTCGTATGGAGAGTGTATGCAGGGATTTCGGAGTTGGGGCCAGCATGGTAGCTTCTCAGGCTAAGCCTGTACTTACAGCACCAGCATCCCGAATGCTCACTGGTTAAAGCCCTGGCTGCTCCACTTCTGATCCAACCCTCTGCTTATGGTTGGGAAAAGCAACACAGGATGGCTCAACTCTTGTACATCTGCACCCAAGTGGGAGAACCAGAAGCTACTGGTTTTGGATTGGCTCAGCTCTGGCCATTGTGGCCATTTGGGGAGTGAGCCAGCAAATGGAAGATAGCTCGCTTACTCTCTCTCTCTCCCTCCCTTGCTCCCTCTTTGTAAATCTGACTCTCAGATAAAAAAAAATAAATCTTTTTAAAAAAATAAATTTCAGTATCCCTAGGCCTTAGTGTCCATGAGACTTCTTAGAGACAGGTTGCCTTTTATCTTTGAACTTTTGCCAGTAGTTTGGCCCTCCAACAGTTTCTTTAGGTGTAGCATCTGCTTGCTTGCGTTGCTGCCCAGGTGTCTCCACCACCACTTCCCTAGCTTCTCACCTTGACACTGGCTTACCTGGAGCCATGCTCACAGCCACACCCCACAGCCCATTTTTCTGTTTCCTTTCTTCTATGCTAATCATCCTTTCCTCCTTGCCCGACTGACCAAAGCTTCTCCAGTAAACCTTCCCCGCAAACCCCAAACACACATGCAAGATCCTCCCAGGAATTTCCCCACCATGCTCTCGTCCTTCCCAAAAGGACTGCTTCATGGGGTGGGGGCGCTGCCTGCCGCCGTAGTAGGAACAGGCCCATCTCTCCTTCTTCTTGAAAAGAAAGGTAAGACATACTAACATATACATAAAAAAAACTGAAAAACAGAATTAAGAGTTTATCTTGGTATAAAAATTTGCAACTCCATACACATGAGTTCTTCAAAAAGCTCATGGAAAATGCGTCATGTGAACAAACTTCATGAGCATAATTTTTTTGCTACCAAAATAAATTTAGCTTTTAATTTGTTTCTGCACTCCACCTCCTGTGATCTCACGCTATTGTTGTCTGTTTTCCATTAACCTTTTTAAAGTACCCCTCAACAAGAAGTTTAAATATGCTATGGGACAGGTATTGGTCTTAGTTTATAAACATTATATGCTATAACATTATGAACCACAGTTATCAGGGCCAGCATTGTGGCATGGCTGCTGAAACTACTTCCTGTGATTTAAGTATGGGCGCTACTTCTTGTTCCAGCGGCTGAACTTCCAATCACATTCCCTGCTAATGGGCCTGGGAAAGCGTGGAAGATGGCCCAAGTACTTGATCCAGAAGTATTCTTTAACTTTTGCCTTAGGTCTGGTCTAGGCCTTAGCCCTTGTAGCTATTGAGGACTGAACCAGAGGATGAAAGATCTCTGTTGCTTTCTGTATTTCCTTTTCCCTCTCTTTACAACCCTTTCAAATAAATAAAATGTTTAAAAGAACTGTTATCATTTGCCAAAAAATAATTTTAAAGTCATGTGGCACTTAGATATGCAGTGTATGCACTTGCATTACCATCAAAGTTGCAAATTATCTGTGTTACTTATTTACCTTTTAATTTTTAAAGAAGCATTTATTTATTTATCTGAAAGGTAGAGCCAGAGAGAGAGAGGGAGTAAGACAGAGCTGTCAACCTCTGTTCATTCCATAAATGATGCCAACAGTGAGGTCAAAGCCGGAAGCCAGGAATTCCAGCTGGGTCTCCCCTGTTGGGACCCAAGTACTTGGTTATTCCTTGCTGCCTTCCTGGCACATTATCATGGAGCTAGATCAGAAGGGGAGCAGCTGAGAATGGAACCAGTGCTCTGATATGGAACACAATGCATGTGGTGACTTACTCCATTGTACAACAATACTGGCTCCCCATCTACCTTTGACTTCCTTTCAGTATTCTTCTTTCTTAGTTTTATTTAGCATCCACATTCTAATAAACATAATGTGCTATGTTTCGTATTATAAGAACTTGAGTAGTATTTGTTACTTAAGAATTATTCAAAGCATGTAGCAGGCCATATATATGTACACTTTTTGTTTTTAAATATATTAAAAAATAATGGAGTGCTATCAGAAAGCAGTGATTGTATTGGAAAAACAGGAGAGCAAGTTCGAAGGGGTTTTATGTAAAATTTAGCATAATTCAAGTTGATAGGTACATATTTTGTGTGTGTTCTTTTTTATCTTAAGCTTGTTTTCAGAACCAACCCAGCAATTGAAAACACCAGCTGATCGGGGTGATGGACTGTGCCGGGCCCTGTGCTTGCTAGAACATACAAGAATCTGGTCTGGGAATACCTCAAGGTTTCTTTGGAGATCTCCCCAATCGAACTGCTGGACTCAGAACTCTAACCAAGAAAAGACAGAAGACAGGACAGGTCAATCAACCACCTCAGCTATATGTTGGCAGCGAAATATGGGGCAAATGGAGACTTTATGATGGACCATATCAATCAGTGGACTATCTCATCGAGCAAAACTGGCAGTGATTTATAACTGGAGAGCTATTAAAACCACTTGAGCAAATATCTCAGAGCATGCCCCACATCCGGGACTTGGGGTGGGCGGGAAACCGGGTGGGGCTTCTCCCTCAATATCCCCCTTTACCTCAGATACATGATGGAAACAATATGGACATAATAGTATTACCCACTTCCCTATACCCCCTGAACCTTTTTTTTTAACCGCAATTAACTATGTAAAAATTGTCAACAACAATACAATAAAATAAAAGATAAAAAAAATAAAACCCTGAATTTTACAAATATTAAGTGCATCTCTTTAGTCAAAGGAACTATAAAACAGCAGTTTAATGTCAGTTCCAAGAGATGAAAATGTTTCTTTGAACTGACAAGACCTCTTCTTAGCCATTTAGGAGGAGTTTCAAGAAAGGCTGCTTAACCACAGTTCTTTTATTGGGTTTGTTGATATCCCTCATTCCTTCTTGCTTGATCATTACATTTGTTAAGTTGTCATAAACTTCAGCCCAGCCTAAAAAAGTCTCTTTCCCCAGTCATCTCAGCTACTAGCAAAGCAACACTGAAGTTTGCTGCTTAAATTTGATTTTTTTGAATTTCTAACTCTTATTTATTTATTTATTTATTTGACAATCTTGACATAATTAAGGTAAAAAGGTTCAAGCACTACAGGAAGATGGGCAAGACAATTAGTTCCGTATTGTTTTCTTAATATATCTGATGTAAAAGGGGATTTTAAGGGAGAAGCCCCACCCAGTCTCCCATCCACCTCAGGTCCCGGATGTGAGGCATGCTCTGAGGGTCTTGCTCAAGTGGTTTTGATAGTTCAACAGTTCTGAATTGCTACCACTCTCCCCACTCCAAGCATGCTGAGGTTGTTGGAGAAGCCACTAATTAACATAGTCCATCTTAGAGTCTCCGTTTGCGCAGTATTTTCATTGCTAACATATAGCTGAGGTGGTTGATTGACTTGTTCTGTCTTCTGTCTTTTGATGGTTAGGGTTCTGAGTCCAGAAGCTCGATTGGGGGGATCCCCAAAGAAACTTTGAGGTGTTCCCAGATCAGATTCTTGTATGTACTAGCAAGCACAGGGCCTGGCACAGTCCATCACCCCGATCAGCTGGTGGTTGCAATTGCTGGGTTGGTTCTGTTTCCATCTCTGTCTTCCACTGGGATCAATGGGTGTTGCAGTCCAGCCTGGTTCTGCCCAGCACATACTCAGCCCTCACATAAACCAGTGGGAGCTGCAGCCTAGTTGGAGCGACCCACTATAACCCTCACCAGGCCAGCCCCCTACCCTGGTTTGCCAGTATGTGTGGCAGACTAGTCCAGTCGGTCCCACATCCCCTTCTGCTCTCATACATGTCAATGGGTATTAAAGCCTTGTTCCATCAAACCAGCTCAACTATCCAACCTTCACGGATGTTGTTGGGTGTCTCTGTCTAGCCACCCCAGCCCCTGTCCTAGCTTTCCTGCCCTCCGTGGGGGGTGGTAACCCAAGAGGGAGGAGCCCACTATTTCCCAGGCCACTCCCACTCCCAGATTATGCACTCTGCAGGTGGTTCTGTGGTTTAACTTGACAGAACTAGCCCCCAGTGCCAGCTTCTGCCAGCTGATGCCGTGGCTAAGCCCCAACAACCCTCATCCACTCTAATTGTAGATTGCACCAGTAGGAATAATCAGCCCAGCCTGGTTTTTTCCTGATCTGGTCCACATGAGGTGCACAGGTGCTGTAGCCCTGCTTAGTCTGGTCTGTCCCCGTCCCAGCTCATGTTCTCCAGTAGGAGTAGCTGTCCAGCAAGTGAACCACTCCATATTCCCTTGCCGGTTCTGCCCCCTCCCTTCCTGGTTCTCATGTGTGCTGTTGGGCGCTGCAACCACATCTGGCACATGCAACCTCACCTTTGCATTCCATGTTGTGTACTGCTTTTGTCGCGACTGAACCTAGCTCGACCCACACTCTGTTCTGGTGTTCGGATTTGCCAGTGGATGACGTGAACTGATTCAGCCTGGTCTACCCCCGACCCATGCCAAATGTATGCCAGTGGGACACATTCCATGACCTCTTCTGGGCTGTTTCCCTCCATGCTTCTTGCGCTTACCTGCAGGGTCTGTGTCCTGACAGAGGAGTTGTAAATTTCATTTTTTAAAAAGTTTTATTTTGAAAGAGACAGCACAAGTGAAAGGGCTCTCATCTGCTCGTTCCCTCCCCAAATGCTTACAACATCAGGAACTGGGCCTGGCTGAAGTTGGGAGCGAGGCACTCAATGGACATCTCCCTTGTGAGTTACAAGAGCACAGTTACTTGAGCCATGATTACGCATACCAGAATACGCATCAGCAAGAATCTGAAGTGGAGCTGGAACTGCAACCCAGCTCTCTGATAGGGAAGTGGTTGACTCCAGAGGCACTGAAGTTGCCAGGCCAAACACCTGCCTCTGAGGCTCACGGTTTCAGTCTAGGCTGTGGAAGAGACTGAGTGTAGAGTAGGGAAGACCTGGGTGTTGGTTCTGTGGAACTCCAAGGAGTTGGTCATCTGCCTTAGGGTGATGCTGAGTTCTTCTCTTGTAGTGTTCCTGGGTATGGACCATTGTTCTGTTGGATGAGTGTAAAAAACAAACCAACCAACAAACCAACCTTGGATCTTACCAGTATCACCTCTTCCATGTAGCTGTGCTTCCGTTGCACTCAGAACTGTTTTCTTACATTGTTTGGGTAACACATGTGTGAGAGACCATATGTCACCTACTGTTAATGCACCCAGGATGATCTGCCTTAAAAATGAATCTCTTCCCTCCATTCCCATCCACTGAAATGTAAAATTTTTTCTAATCAAACCATTAGCCAGTTTCTTTTACAGGACTAGAAGCATCCCTCCATCTCCCATTCCTCCCACCAGGTTGCAACCACTGCCAAGAGTAAACAGCTCCAAGAAGCCATAGAGAACAATGCCCCTCTTCCTTTATATATATAACAAAAGGGAGGAATGTAAGGAGTTATTCGAATATCCCACCCTGGACCAGGCGCCATTCCTTCTTCCTCACAGTTCACGAAATTCACGCTGGCCTAGCCATCCACCAATCAGATGTAACCCCGCATTCCACCTAGGAATCCCACCCCCAGTCTTCCAGCCCCTTCCCCAATCCCACCCACTCACCAATCATCCCTAGGCATTCACCTGCAGGCACCAATCCCCTGGGGCCTGCCCTCAAACCCTCCCAATCCCCGCCCCCCACACTTGCACTTGCGGGCTTACCTGCATAAAAAGGCCCCAGGTGCTTCCTTCTGCCCTTTTTTTCTGATCTCCACTACCTCCACCCTGTTCCTGCCCCGCTGGAATAAACCCCCTAAGATACAAAAAAAAAAAAAAAAAAAAAAAGATCTCTGTTACATGCCCCCAAAATGTGGCTTAATTAACAAAAAGTATGCTTTAGGCAAAAAGCATTTTAATGGCAAAATTGACTTCATGGAAGACTAGATATTTTCTTTGGAAAACCAATGTGTTTCCCCTAGGGACTTTCTGCCTATAACTTAGACATTATTATTACAATTTCAAGGAAGGTCTTAATTTTCAAAATCTGCTATTTTCAGACCTTGACAGCAGAAAACAGAGGCTAAGAATGTGCTTTTCTAGATGTTTCTAGCTTGGTTTTTATCAACTGAGTGTTTTTATATGATGATACCTAAGTTTGGAGTAATTTTGAGCTTTACTATACTGATAGTGAAGTAGTCTAGTTGAAAATTTGAACATTCGTGGTCTCTTCATTTGTAATAATATATGCTTTTTTTGGATCAGAGTGAATTGACCATATGAGCTGTTGATACATGTTTTAAAAAAACAAAACCTTGGCATTGTAGTTAGTGTTGTAATTAGAGCCAAAATTTTTTAGAGAACAGCATGCTACCATCTTTATTGACTTAAAGAATTAGTGTTTCTAATATTGTTCATTTTCTTGAGCTGTTTATGTCCTGAACATTACTTTGTATGATTTAGTAGGACAAATAAAACAGTTTGAGAAAATGGGGGTGTGTAAATGAGAAGGTACTATTCTGTCACTGCCAAATTATCAAACTCCATGATGCACATCTGGGTTTTAAAGCGGCAAGAAGAAACCCTGCCAGTCGACATTTCTGGCCCATTGCTCAGAGGCACTGCTAGAATTGACCGAAAGTCTCCTTGAGCTCTTCTCCCCTCAGTGTGGAAATGAACTGCTCTTCTGACCGTGGTCACGTTTCTGTAGCTCCGTTTGGGAGCTTAGCACGGCAGCACTGGGACCTGCCAGGGCAGTAACCAGACTTTTAGATTGTATTAAAATATACTGATAATTGTGACCATAGGCAATTTTGACTCAATCTAGGTGTGCTAAAAGACTAATCTATCTCTACACATACATGTACACAGGTGATTGTAAGTATTCATACGTTTCCTAAGTATCAGCAGCATGTTAATGGAACTTAAAAACCGGATACCATTCTTTCCTGTTTTAACAAAAAGTGAATTGTTTTTCTCATAGACTTTGGTAGCTGGCTGGGGTTGGGGTAGATTTTAATCTTGGAGATAACTGGTAACTAGTTAGGAACTTGGGCTGTAGAGTTAGGAAGTTCTGGGTTTGAGTGGTGGCTCTGTTATTCACTATATGACCTTGGTTTTGCTTGCTTGTTTAAGTTTCAGATTCCTTGCTTAAAAATGGATTATAATGACTACTTCCAAGATTTGTCACCTCCACGAGGGCAGGATCCTAGCGTTTGGATTCTGTTCCACTGCTTTTCCAAACACATTAGCAGGGAGCTGGATCAGAAATGGGGCAGCTGGAATGCCAGCTGGCATCCATGAGAGTTACTGGCATTGCTGGTGGGTGGATTCACCTGCATAATGCTGGGCTTAGGGCTCTGAAGTTTTCATGAGATGATGTATGTAAAATGATGAGTTTTAGATCACATAGTAACTGATTAGTAGTACATGGTAACTATTTAGAGTATTATTAATGTGTTTTTATAATTTTTGTTTCAAATGCATACTTATCCTGTAGATAGAATTTATGGTGAGCACTCACTGGAAACAAAATTTTTTTAGTATTTACTGTAAGAGTATTTCAGAAGGTAGAGAGATGAAATTAAAGGTCATGCTTATTTTCATATCATTTATTTTAGAAATCACAGATTTTTTTCATGCCATCAGTTTTTTTGTTTTTTGTTTTTTAAGCATCTCTTGACTCTCTTGAATCCTTGTAAACTGCTCAACATTGGAGTACTGTATTTTGCTATAGTGCTTATACCACGTAGATCAGAGTTTGCTTGAGAAAAAGTGATGCCTTTTTAAAATCATTTGCATGCATGGAAACTATGGAGATATGCTTCTTAGAGTACTTTTCTAATACTTTATACATAATTTAATCCATGAATGTTTTGGAAGCTGAACATATTGGAAAGGGATTTTCAGTTGTGTTGTAAAGCAAATTCCATCTCTTAAAGGCAAAAATACAGAAAATCCTTAATATGGTTTACGAGCTCTGACACCTCTGACCCTGGTAGCAAGGTTCAAGGTGGGAACCTTTGCTGGTGCCTGGCAGAGGGTGCTGAACAGGGTGAGAAGTAGCCCTCTGACTGCACAGCAAAATAGAGTCATTGTTACTCAGTAGGTCATGCAGCCTCAAGGAAAAGGAAACAAAGCCAAGAATTCCGATGCTGAAGACAAAAATGCATTAGATGAGATTTCTTGACATTTATCCTTTGTTGCGTCAACTTTAACTCATTTGTATGTAAAAATAATATTATCCATTAATAGCTACATATTTAAAAAAAAAAACAGAATTGTCTATTAAACCTCTCTAACCAGTGATTAAATTCGTTGTCAGGGATGGTGCCATGATGTAACTGGTAAAGCTGCTGCCTGCAATACCAGCTTCCCTGCTGAGCACTGATTTGTGTTTGGGCTGCTCTGGTTCCAATCCAGCTCCCAACTAAGGGCCTGGGAAAAGCAACAGAAGATGGCCAAAGTATTTGGGCACTTGCCATCTACGTAGGAGACTCAAATGAAGCTCCTGGCACAGGTCTGGCCCAGCAGTGATATTGTGGCCATTTGGGAAGGGAGCTACTGGATGGAAGGTATTTCTCTCCCTTTCTCTCTCAGTCTCGCCTTCTTTCTCTGTACTTTTTTCAAAATCTTTTAAAAAAATCTTTGGCATTAAATGTGCATGTTTTCTATACAGTTATCTATTTTGATCATTTTTGGAGATTCATTTATTTATTGTTATTATTTTTGGAGTTACAGAAAGATATAAAGAAAAAATCTTCGGTCTGCTAGTTTACTCCATAGATGGCCTGAATGGCCGAAGTTGGGCCAAGCTGAATCCAGGAACCAGGAGCTTCTTCCATGTCTCCCATGTGGGTTCAGGGACCCCAACACCTGGACCATCTTCCACTACTTTTTCCAGACCATTAGCAGGGAGTTGGAACAGAAATGGATTAACCGGAAAACAAACTGGCACCCATATAGGATGCCAATGTCACAGGTGGCAAATTTATCTGCTATGCCATATTTACAGCCCCTCTAAGTTCTTTCTAATACATGCATTTTATTTTTATATGGAAATTTTCCTGATAATATTTACTTAAAATGCATTTGAAATTACGTAGTAAATATTTAGAATAAAAGACCGATTCCTGGGCCTGGCAGTGCTGGAATCCCATATTGATGCTGGCTTTAGTCCTGGCTGCTTCACTTCCAATCCAACTCTCTGCTGTGGCCTGGGGAAGCAGTAGAGGATGACTCCAGTTCTTTGCCCCAGTATCCACATGGGAGACCCGGATGAAGCTCCTGGCTCCCTGCTTCCACTTGACTCCAGCCATTGTGGCCATTTGGCGAGTGAACCAACAGATAGAAGATATCTCTGTCTCTTCTCTCTGTTCATCTGCCTTTCAAACAAAAATAAATTTTGAAAAGATTACTTACTAATAATTGTATTGGATTTTCTAAAAACGTTCGTTTCGTAAGAGTATCCCTTTATGTTTTTATGCATAGTATAATTCCTGTTAGAATAGTATTAGTGTATTATAACTCATTAGCCGTGTGATAGTCTCTGGTTAGAGGTTGGATACCTGGAAGCACACAGAACAAGCAATCAATGATTGCATTGGTTATTTCACAGACTCCACTTCTAATTCTAAAATGTATAGATACCTTCATTAGACATACAGGTGCTTTGGAGTTTTTCTTAGTATGTATTTATAAATGCATAAAAATTCACTCCTTATCTTTAAAGTATGAAAATACAAATTATGAATTTATTTGCTGTTAGATAAATAAAATTGTTATATGTGTATACATGTATTTATGAGTGTATATACAGATACCATTCAGTGTCCTCAAAATATTTCAGTTATTTGGGCTTTACCTGCAAAAATCTTAAAATAGGGGTCCACACATGTGTGACTAAAACCAGAATTGAGATTTATCTTTCTTACAGTAAACATAAATTGATTGTATAAAAAAAGGAGTTTCCCAAATTTATTTCTGTTGTTCATTCCTGGTAAAAATGGCACCATTACCTTGATTAATACTCCTTTTAATATATCTTATTTTAAAAGATTTGTTTTTATTGGAAAGGCAGATTTACAGAGAGGAGGACAGACAGAGAAAAAGGTCTTCCATCTGCTAGTTCATTCCCTACATGGGTGCAATGGCCAGAGCTGAGCTTATCTGAAGCCAGGAGCCAGGAGCTTGTTTTGGATCTTCCATGTCGGTGCAGGGTCCCCAAGGTTTGGGTCATGCTCCACTGCTTTTCAGGCCATAAGTAGGGAGCCATATTGGAAACAGAGCATCCAGGACATGAACTGATGCCCATATGGGATGCTAGTACTTGCAAGTGGAGGGTTAGTCATTTGACCGATGGAATCAGCCCCCATTCTGTAATTTTTTAATATATAATTGCTGTGGAAGTACTTCGCCTGCTCCTGAAAGATACCCCCTTTTCAGTCTCCATGACTTTATCTCAAACCTGTATTTATTTGAGTTGCTTAAGTTGGGACTGACCTGGAGACAAGTATTTCTGCCTGCAATGGATTAAAAAGAGAAGACTGCTGTTGCTGCGTTCATTTCTTGCCTCGCAATGGGATATTATAAAAAAAAAATTAACTGCGTGGCATTGTTGCAGCCGGCTGGACGGCTCACCCAGCGTTACCTCGCAGGTTTTCGCACCATTATGAGAACTCAGGCGACTGACGTGATGGGATGTGATAGGGAGCTTGAAGGAGAGAGGAAGGGTTTCAGACATGGCAGTGTCGGGGTGGCCATGTCTTTGAGGGGTGCTTCCGCATGTTGCATATGCTCCTGGAATAATGTGTTCAGACTGAGATAGGAGTTAAGGCAGTTTTTAGTAATGGTCACAATGGAAATCAAAGTAGTTGTTTTAAATAGTTTTAGTTTTTAAGAGTTGGTTAAAAGTCCTCTGGCTGCATCGATTGTGAAATTCTAACAAGATAGTGTTAAAATTGAACAAATATAGTAAAAGGCAATACAGAGCTTTCTTCCTCACATTTTATAGGTTCCCAGAGCTGCATTCCACGGGAGCAGCGCCATCTTGTGTTCCCTCCTAAGATAGCAAGGACTCTAGGTGAAGTCTGTGTGTGTGTGTGTTTCTGAAGGCTCTAAATCTGACTACTTCACTGGGGTCTGACTTCTTACCATGTTGGAAGCACAGCACGTTCATCTAAGTCAGTGTGCCCAGTCCGTTACCGACCTTTATAACCCCTCGGGCAGGGCTGGCAGAGAGGCAGGATGATTTGCTTGCATTCTGTTGCAGCTCCAGCTGGTCCCCTGGGAACACAGCATTTCTGGGACACCTCTAAAGTTTTGCAGAGAATTTTCAGTGAGCACAAGACTAAATGGATGTATGAGCTCAAGTCTAACCTTTTCTCCTAAGGCATTTTAACAACAACAAAATCATTGTTTTGACTAAGGGATGGTTAGAAAGCTCTTAAGAAATAAAAATGAACTCTTAGAGCTGTATATGTTCTGACTTGTGCTGCTCATTTTCAGCCTATGGCATGTGTGTCCTTGGTGATTACAGTCGTTGGGATTGAATGAAATCAAGAAAGCAGAAATTCCCTCTAGGTGGCTGTGGATTTTCCCATCCCTCACTGTGAGCTCTCCCTGCCTCTTCCCAGGGTCGTGTTGATACTTAAGCGAAACCTGTGTGTTTGCATGCAGTTTTGAAAGTGGATGCTTCTCTTGATGTTTAGATCATGTCTTGGTGCCCTTTCTTGCTGGTGATGATTCAGTGTGATCCTGGCCATGGGTACCATGAGTCCCTAGCTATGGCTCGCTCTTCTCTAATTTTCACTGTTGCTTTCATTTACATTACATCTTCCGTTACGAACCAAACAGATATATAGGTGAGCAAGGATACGCATATATTCTTATAGATGAACTGCAGAATGCGAACTTGCGTTCCCCGGAAGTGAAAGACCTTGCAGTAAGCATCTCTACTCCCAAATCAAGGGAGGATTCCCAATGAAACAGTTAACTATATTTCAGTAATATGCTAGAAAATATACCTACAATGCCATGGTGCATGTGGGTAGCGGAATGTTGAACTTGTACCTGTTGCTGGAGAACTATATTGCTGTGATAATCTAGGATAGAATAGTGGAAGGAGGGAGTAGTGGGAAGGGGGGAAGCCCTGTACCTACAAAACTATATTGTGGAAAATAATAAAAAGTAATTTTAAAATAACAACTAAAACAAGTCTTGAGGGGCCAGCTTTGTGGCACTGCAGATTAAGCTGGCTTGAGGTGCTGGCTTGAGTCCTGGCTTCTTGTCCAATTCCACTCTGCGTTAATGAGTCTGGGAAGCGGTGGGTGGGGCCCCAAGGAGTTGGACCCCTTCACAGGAGAGATCAGGATGGCACTCCTGTCTCCTGGCTTCCACCTTGCCTAACTGTGGCCACTGGGGGAGTGAATCAGCAGATGAAGAACCAATCTCTCTCTCTCTCTCTCTCTCTCTCTCTCTCTCTCTCTCTCTGTGTGTGTGTGTGTGTGTGTGTGTGTGTCCCCTTCACCCCCTCTCTCTCTCACATTGCTTTCCAAATTAATCTCTTTTAAAATGTAGCACACAGGGCCTAGCGCCATAGCCTAGTGGCTTAAGTCCTTGCCTCGTGTGTGCCAGGATGCTATATCGATGCTGGTTCGTATCCCGGTTGCTCCACTTCCAACTCCCTGTCTGTGGCCTGGGAAAGCAGTGGAGGATGGCCCAAGGCCTTAGGACCCTGCATGCACTGGAGAGACCCAGAAGAAATTCTTGGCTCTGGGCTTCAGATCAGCTCAGCTCTGGTCATTATAGCCACTTGGGGAGTGAACCAGTGGATGGAAGATCTTTCTCTCTGTAAGTCTGACTTTCCAATAAAAATAAATAAATCTTCTAAGAACTAATAAAAATTAAAAATAACACATGTCTCAAACTCTTCTCTGAGATCTTCAGTATGAAAGGTTATCTGGAAAGCATCTTTCAGAAGGAGACAGTTTCCATAGATGGATCCCCGAGTCCCTTCAGTCTCATGCAAAATAAAATGCTAATGATGGTTTTGTTCTTAGTGGACGTATCTGGTAATTACCAGGCTATTAGCTGTTGTAGGCATGAAGTTGGCTAAGAGGTTGGTGAGTGATGGCAGTGCCACAGAGCTACACTGCCTCATTCGCAGTGGTTTCAAAACACTTGGTTCTGCAGAATCCAGTAGGTAGCTTAGATTAATATGAATGCCTTTTGGTTTCTTGGGGTTGGGTGAGGGAGACTGGAGCGCCATCTGCTGGTTCCTTCCCCTACCCCATATCCCCTCATGTAGTTTAGAAAAAGACATTTTCAGCCATTACTTAATCTACCCAAATTCCAAAAAAAAAAAAAAAAAGTCTCATAAAAAAATTTCTTAGAAGCAAGAGTGTGTAAATATGTTGAGCTACATATTTATGGATGGTGGAGCCAATGCCAACATAGATGAACAACCAATTCAGGGTGGAGTCAGGTACTATAAACAACGTTCCTTTAACCAGTCTGTTTATTTGTTCCGAGTTAAGCAGTTTCCTAGGGATAACCCCCATACACTTCCAGGATTGTAAGTGGAGCTTTGTATTCGTTCATTCAGTGTTGAACAGATAATTTACTGAGCACGGGTTATGCACAGACGTATGGTATGTGTTGGTGAATAACCGTGAATAACCATTTCCTGTGGCCCTGTGTCCATCCCATGGCATTTGCTGCTTACCTGGGGCTTATGTTTTACTTGATGGATACAGCTTTGAACAATCAAGTGTCGTTCATAGAACAGTTGCTTGGTATGTCAGGAGTTTAAACATTATAGAGAAAAAGTGGAGCTCAATAAGGGAGAATTGGTGCTTTCCACTTTTACTCAGGAGACACAGAGGATCTGCTTTGAGAGGAAGAAGTCAGCCAGAGGGCTAGCAGGCAGCATTGCCAGGCAGAGGAGCTAGCCATGGCTGAGAAAGTGTGCCTGTCTTGCTCCAAGTTCCACAGAGGCTAGTGTGGCTGTGGCTGCGTGCAGGATAGGAGGTGAGAAGGGAAGCTGGGCCACTGCAATGTTTCTGATTGTCCTGTCTGTGCTTCAGGACACCTGCCCCTGTGTGACTCCAGATGGTCTTTGCTTGCCCAGGATGGCTAGGTGTGTTTGGATTTTCCATTAGAAGTCACACTGCTGTGAAGAGCCCTCGGTATCTTTGGCACCTCTCTGGGTGATTCTTGCTTGATTTGCTCCTTCTTCCCCCTCCCCCCTTTTTTTGTATTACATTTTGCAGAATTCTTAAGGACTTCGAGGAGAGCTGCATTCTGAGTGGTGGTGCTAACAGCTTGGGCTACCAGAAGCCTGAAGCGGACACTTTGATCATGCATGTCATTACCAGTTTTACAGAAATATTTCCTGTTGACCAATATGGCTCAAATTAAATTCTCAGTTTATTCCTGAACCATGAAGCTGTTTTAGTCATTCGTGGAGTGATAATATGCCATTTTGACTAATCAGTTCAAGACAACTGCTTATTGATTAAATCGAAAGGCAGGCTAATTTTTTTTCACATATGTTGATCACCACTGGCACAGTTAATTAAAAATACCGGAAGTGTACATTTGTCACACTTTAGATCACAATGGAAATCACATTTTTTGATAGTTTTTCATTTCGTAGGTGAGGACTGTTTGTGGGGGTGTTTCTACCTCCAGAAATTAGAGTAGAAATCTTCCTCTCTTGTTCATACAAGACAAGTGAATTTCAAAGAGTTATTGCTTCAGATAAAAATGACTTCAGATTTTGTTCTCAGAGGCTAGAAAAAAAGTGGTGTGAGCTGAGGAAAAATTAGGATGATGAGATGATCTGCGAATTCTGTTCCCCAATGCTTTTGTAAAAAGATTTGACCTTCTCAGAAAAGTTTGCCTCAAAAGACCGGATATTGTTAATTCTTTGGAATACTTATGAGAGAATGCTTTTCATAATTCCTTTGCCCTGCTCATTTGAGTGTCTCTAGCCTGGGAACAGGTTGTTACAGGCAGAAGTAGACTAGCACTGAGGGTACACTAGACGTTCTGTTTGGCTCTACAGATCAGTACGAGATTAAATAGTTACTTAGGGAGTCTTTTGGAAGACAAACTTTGCAGGAAATTCTGGTATTGGATTCATCATTTTTTACATGTAGCTTGTCCTAAAGTTTGATAGCTTCCAATTATTGTTCATCTGATAGATTGTTTCTATCTTAGGTCCTCTCCTTAACTATCTACTCTGGATATTGTATCTTCTAAAAATATGTATTTATATTTGAAAGAAATTCATTTTTCCATCTACAAATGCTACAGCAACCAATTCTGGTCCAGGCTGGATCCAGGAGTCAGAAACTCTCCAGGTCTCTCAGATTGGTTCCAGGGACCCACGTTCTTGGGCTGTCTTTGGTTGCTTTCCCAAGTGCATTAGCAGGAAGCTGCATTAGAAGCAGGGCAGCCACAACTTGGACTGGCTTTCTGATAGGGCATGCAGGTGTCATAGCCCGGAGTTAACTCACTGTGCCACAGTGAGAGGATCCTATTGAAGTTTGAATTTCTGTCTTGCATGGCATAGTCAAAATAATCTTGTGATGAGAGGAAGTTCATCTTAATGGGTGTGGGGAGTACTCCTACTGGGACCACTGCTTTGGCTCTAGTTGGAGAGGGGCTCAGAGGAGAGAGAGCATACAGTGGAAGTAGGCACTGTATACTTCTTGTGAGAGGGTCTTGCCCAGTATCTTTATACTTTTCCTCAAATCTTAGGAATTTTTCGAACTTGAAAATCTGCTTGCTTTCAATCAGGTTGAGTGCAATTCGTCATGTCTGAATTAATTCAAGGCCATGCGGCAGTAACACTGACCTGATCGTGGAGCAGTGTGAAGCTAGGGATGACGCCCTCCCATCAGCAGCCACATCTGCTGATTCCTGGAAACGCTGCTTGTTCTTTCAGAACGCATTACATAGTTCACAAGGTTTAATTAAAGAAATGTTTTGCTTATGAGCACTTGAAAGCATTTTAATGAACTTTATACACTCATTAAGAAAGAAGAACAGTGCTTGAAAAAAATAGCTTTCTTCTCTAATGTAGTGTTCCCTTTAGCCTTTGAAGCTGATCCAGAATCTTGGCGTGCATTTTGTATTAAATCCTTATCAAAAACTTGCAATATTCATTTGTAAAAAAGAAAAGAAGTAATAGCAAAATTGCTACTGAAGTATAATTCTTTGTACATAGAGGTACTCCAGCTAACAACTAAAGGTGGATCAAGAATAGGGACCCCACCATTCTGAAAGGGTTGGGTACCTTTGGGCAGTGACAGCCAAAGTTGGCTAAGCGCACAAAGAAAGATGACCCTGGAAACAAGTATGTCCTGGTAGGAATACATAATGTGCCTGTGCAATATCCTGCCAAATCATAACACCATGTTGTCATGCTTCTAAACAGATCTAAGCAGTCATCTATGCTGGAGTATGTTAAGTGACAACAAGAGGGTGCTGAATCCGGATTGTGACACTTCTTGGGAAGGACAAGCCACGGATTTCTTCCACCAGAGTTACAAGGAAATGATGGTAGAAAAGGTTAAGGGATCTACAGGTTAGAGAACCTTGACATCAGAGACCATTTGCAAAATAATGACCCGTTTAGATCCTGATTTAAGCACATAGTTAAAGGAAGAGGAACTGTAAACTTAGACTGGATGTTTACTGATACTTAATAGTTACTTTCAGCTTTTAAATCTGATAATCGCTCTTATTAGCGTCTTTCTACTTAGTACTAATCTTTTAGAGATACCTGTGAACTATCTACAGCTAAAATGAGAAAGGAGTATTGAACTCAGCTAACACATCAAATGCTAATATTGCAAAGCTTTTATTGCAGTGTTAATATTCTGAGGGTTACATAAATGATTCATAAAGCCCATCTGACACAACTCAAGAATACTTTGTATTGCTGTCAGTCATGTTATAGGTATGACACACATACAGATGGAACCATTCAAATTCAGTTCTGAACTTTACCGATTTAGCTTGAGAAAGAATTCTTGGATTCTGTTGTCTTCTGCTTAATCCCTACAAATCTGATCTTCACATGTGCACTGCGAATTAAATCATATACTCAGCATCTTTTACTTATTTAATAGTATATACTGATAAATGATATAATTGCAATTCTGTATAATATTAATCATTTAAGAACCTAATGAATAATGAACATCCAGTCAATGTTTGTTGAATGAGCAAATGCAAATTCATTTGGAATGGTGCCTATGAAAGTAAAATCACGTAATAGTTTTAATACATTACTTTGATGTAATAAATAATGGTTGATTAGTTGATGTATTTTTCAAAATTTTCAAAAGCAATTACAGAAAATAGTAGCTCTTTTAGTTATTTGCAGAAAACCACAGAAAAGAGAATACTCCTTTATTGCCGTTTTTTGTTTTTTTCAGTAGAAATTAAAAATTTTTTTTCATGATTCAGTTGCATGGACACAGATATTCCCTGCTCAGCCTCCCATTCCCCAATCCCCACTATTTTCCACCATATTATTACAATAGTACAGTCCTTCAGCAATCATCACAAGTCCAACATTCTGTTATTTAGAGTATCATGGCATTATAGGCATAAAAAAATGGTAGATAGTTTCGTATCCTATTGTCAAGGTGTATTTAACAGTTTCATTGGGAGTCCATCTTTGATTTAGGAGTAGAGATGAGTACTGCAATGTATCTTCACTTCCCAGTATGCTAGTCTCCATGATGAGTTCATCTATGAGAATCTATGTATATACATGTGTACCTTTATCTGTTTGCTTGTATTTTGCATGGAGGTTGCCTCATATCAGAGAGAATATATAATATTTGTCCTTTGGGGATTGGTTTATTCCACTGAGCATAATGGTCTCTAGTTGGGAAAAATCAGTGCGAGTGTTTGATACAGTAGTTAAACCCCTGCTTGGGACATTCAGGCCTACATTTTTGCTTCTCTCTTTAAATTCTAGCTTACTGTTAATGCACACCCTGAAGGCAGCAGCTGGTTACCCTAATGTTGGGTGCCTGACACCCTGGTGGGAGCCAGCTTAGCTCAGCCTTGGCTGTCGTGGGCATTTGGGGAGTGGGCAGCAACTGGCATTAGGAGATCTCATTTCTGTCTCTCTGTCTTGTTTTCTCTTTTCCTTTTTGCTGTTTATATGACTTTCAAATATATAAAATAATTAATTTAAAAAGTTAAAGACCTTTTTCTTGATAAACTATTGCATAGTAACTAGTAAAAAGATTAAAAGTAGCAGAATAATCTTTGGTCACCAAGAACAACCACCATTAATATTTTAATCTCATTCTCATTATTTTTAAAAAACAAAATAATTGTATTAAGAATCTCTTACTTTGAGTTTTGAGACAGAATCCCATTGTAGAGATGTTTTTCTTTTCTTTTTATTTAAGATTTATTTTATTTTTATTGCAAAGTCAGATATACAGAGAGAAGGAGAGACAGAGAGAAAGATCTTCCATCCGATGGTTCACTCCCCAAGCGACCGCAACGGCCGGTGCTGCTCCAATCCAAAACCAGGAGCCAGGAGCCTCTTCCAGGTCTCCCACGCAGGTGCAGGGTCCCAAGGCCTAGGACCATCCTCAACTGCCCTCCCAGGCCACAAGCAGGGAGCTGGATGGGAAGCGGGGTGGTCAGGATTAGAAACGGAGCTCATATGGGATCCCGGGGCGTTCAAGGCGAGGACTTTGGCTGCTAGGCCACCATGCTGGCCCGATGTTTTTCTTTTAAATGTCCCCTAGCTCTTTTCTGTCGCAAAAGGGTAACTTCTAAGCTTGTAGAAAATGAGAACTCTAAGTCCAGTGAAATAGACAGAAAAGGTCGATAACATCATTGCATCTTAAATAAGAGACCTGTTTTTCATTGTTTTGAAAACAAATGCATTTTAATCTTTAGAAACAATGAGATTTAGTTTAATAACTGCTTCTTAATAAATGCTTTCAGATGGACCCCAAAATTGATAAGCACAAATTAGGTATAAAGTTTTACTCTTTGCAATGTTTTCCTTGTATAAACTTCTCGTAATTGATATAGCCAATGTGTTTTATCATCTTTACAGAGACTGCCCTTTAAAACTTGGAGCCATTATCTTTTTTCAGCTTGTCAGTTTATTTTTTTTTATAATCATCCATCTTCTAAAAATTTTTAATTGGTTTATATTAGGTTCATTGTAGTTTGCAGATACAATTGTAGGAATATAAAGATATTCCCTTCCTCTCTCCCCCTTTCTACCTCCTACACCCCCTTCCTCTCCCTTTCCCTCTTGTTTTCTTTAACTTTTGAGAAAGCACATTGAAATTTACATTACACTGGAGAGGCTCAATGCTTCACTGAGTAGGACACTTAAGGAAAAAGCAGGGAGACCCTCATGTAGTGGGAATATAGGCAATGGCTATAAACAGTAATTGAATAGAAAAAGGACCCATTTGAGCCATATATATGCTAAAGTAGTCACCATTCCTTACAGCTGTGTTCTTAATTATTCTTTTTTTATATGTATTTGCTTATTTGAAGATTTGTTTCTTTTTATTGGAAAGTCAGATATACAAAGAGGAAAGATCTTTTGTCTGCTGATTTACCCCCCAGGCGATCACAATGGCCGGAGCTAAGCTGACCTGAAGCCAGCAGCCAGGATATTGGAGCTTCTTCTGGGTCTCCCATGTAGATGCAGGGTCATAAGTCTTTGGGGTGACCTCAGTTTCTTTCCCAGGCCACAAGCAGAAAGCTGGATGGGAAATGGGGCCCTGGGACATGAACCACTGGCACCGATATGGAATCCCAGTGCATGTAAGGCGAGGACTTTAGCCACTAGGCTTCTGTGCTGGGCCCTCTTAATCATTCTTAACCATTGGCTTGACAAAGGTGTAAAACAGTGTTTTACAAAACTGTATTTGCAGCAATAACGGTAACACATAGGTATCTCTTTTTTAAATTTTATCTCCCAGATTTGAGGGACAAATTGTCATAGTTACCTGTTTCCAGTCTGCTTTACTCAACATGATATCGTCTAGTTATGTTCATTTTATGCAAACAGTAGAATTTTCATTCTTTATTTTTTTAGTTGAATGATAGTCCATTTTGTATATATCACCACATTTTCTTTATTCATTCATCTGATAGTGGACACATCTTGGCTCTTGTGATAAGTGCTGCGTTAAACGTGGTAGTGGTGCAGGTGTCTCTTTGATACAGTGTGTTCCTGTCTTTGGGGTGTGTACTCGTAGCGGGATTACTGGATCACATGGCAAGTGTGTTTCCACATTTTTATGAAACCTCCATACCACCTTGCACAGTGCCTACACTAATTTACTTTCACCCTACCAGTGTTCCCTTTTTTTCATATTCTTATTGCCATGGATTTTTGCCGTACTGACAGGATGTAGGTGATATCTCATTGTGGTTTTGATCTGCATTTCCCTGGTGGCTAGTGATGGTGTGCATTTTTCATGTATTTGTACATTTCTTTTGAGAACCAGCTGTTGAGGGTCTTGGTCCATTTCTTGACTGGATGAGTTAATATTTGTTGTTGAGTTTTTAAGATTTGAATATGTTGCTGAGAGGAAAATGCACAGGAAATGGTATGTGAGATGACTTCTTGCACAAGACTCCCAAAGCATAGACTGCAAAGGCAAAATTAAACAAATGAGATTGTTAAAACAACAACAACAACAACAAAAAAAAAAACACTCAGTAGATTGAAAGGACATTCAACAGAATGGGAAAAAATATTTACAAGCTCCCTGTCCAGCAGTGGAGCCACTGCATTTAAACCAGTGAAGCAGCTGAACTCAATGCTCCTGGGCTTCATCGCTATTAAGAGCTACCTTCTTGATGTCTTGTCCCGCTCCTAACTTCTCCCTTCAATTCAGTGCTCATTTGCCTTCTAGGTTGAAAGCTCAAGAAGCTGACAGGAAACAGCCTTACCTAACTAGATATGAAATCAATTTGAGAAGTGAGTTTTGCACATAATTAAATTACATTCCATTTGATAAAATTATTTGAGTTGTTATAGTCCCTCATCTTGTAACTGCTTTCCATTTTCCAAAGAATTTCTGTCCAAACTAGGAAAGAATAGAGCAGATGTTTATATTCTCGTTTTGGTGAGACTTAGAGCAACTTGGATCGGTTTCCAAAGTTTGTCCTTGATCGGGGCTGGATGAGAACCCTGGGCCTTGTTCCCATACACCCCTGTATCAAAGAGCAGGAGACTGTGTTTGGAGACAGAAGGCACATGTCCCACAGCCATAACCAACCCAGGGTTTCTTGGAGCTCAATGGGACATAGGACCACCCTTCTAAGGTAACAATTTGTTGGCAGACGTCTGTGGCAAATGAGACCAAACTGAAAATGAAGCAGATTTCTCAATTGCAAGATTAGATGGAAGGAGGGGCATCCCGACATAAATATTTGCTACATCATACCCCAGACTTTTCTTTGCTTTTTTTCCTGATAGTTTGAACACAAAAGATCTCTGCATGTTTTCTTTCCTCCAAGGTCCTTGTTATTAATTAGCCAACTCTGCTCTGGGCCAACACTACATATTTATTTCCTTCATTGTTACATGACCTGCTATTTCAAAGGCTATGACCCTGTACGAAAAACTTTAAAAAAATGTAGTTCATTGTATTCTTGCGTGTTCTTTGGAGTGAGAAGGAGTAGATGAGATCTTTTGAATACTGAGTATTTCAAATTCCTTGACTGAAAATTATCAGAGAGGGACAAGTGGAGATAGGGCTGACCAGCTTAAAAAAAATGTGCTACTGACTTCTGGGTTATTAAGTCCTATTGGTGCAGGTATTTTGTCATATCAGCATAGTGTAAAAACAGTAAATCTAGGGTCTATTTTATAAAACAGAAACTAGGGTTCTAAAAAGGATTGATCCCAAATTTATGGACAGACACTACACAAACTCTGTTGGTCCTTATTGAAGTAATATTCAAATAAATAACATTTAAGACATTTTCTTAGGAAGGGGGTGGTGAGGGAAGACTGCCCATAATGAAGGATACCTTTAAACTTGTGTTCTGTGTTTTGACTAATTCAACATTTTGTTATATTATCTAAGGGTCACAAAGTTACCTGAATTAAATACACTTTTCCCTAAAATTACCTTTGTGATATTTATTTTTTGTTTTAGTTTTAGTTATTGAATTTTATGGTACAATTCCATAGGGTCTGGAATTGCCCCCTACCCAAATTCCCCCCAAACTCATTTTCCCCATATTATTACAATAGTATAGTCCTTTATAAAAAGCCATGATCCCATCAGTCTGTTATGTGTGCCCTGACATTGCTGGTACAGACAATGACAGGCAGTCCAGCATCCCATTGTCTAGATACGTCCAACAGTTTCATTAGGAGTCCATCTTTGATCTGGAAGTAGGGATGCATATTGCATTGTATCTTCACATCTAATATGATGGTCTCTGCTACGTGATCACTGTACATTCCCTTAAATGAGAAGCCATGAAACAAAGTCAACAACAAGTATGAAGTTAAAACAACAACGAAAAATTACAGCACCATGGAGTCGAAAAAGCGTGCCACTAAATAACCAATGAATGGGTGACTAAAAGAAAACACAAAAGCCTCTTGGGTAAAATGTTGCCTCTGTGTGATCCATGAGCCAGCAATGACTTCAACAAGAGAAAGGAAGCCACTTGGAAGAAATGAAGAAGAAATCAAACACATCAAAGAACATGGGATGCAGAAAACAGTATGGAAAGGGTTACTGAGCTTATAATTTGCATGATGGCTTCCTTATATTAGAGAGAACATATGGTATTTGTCCTTTTGGGATTGACTCATTTCACTGAGCATAATGGTCTCTAGTTGGGACCATCTAGTTGCAAATGGTATAATATCATTATTTTTAATGGCTAAGTAATATTCCATGGAGTAAATGTACCACAGTTTCTTTAACCATTCCTCTTTGGATGGGCATTTGGATTGTTTCCATGTCTTTGCTATTATGGATTGTGCTGCTGTAAATATAGGTTAACAGGTCCCCTTCTCATATGCAGGTTTCATTTCCTTTGGATATATTCCTAGGAATGGGATAGCTGGGTCTTATGGCAGATTTACTTGGAATTCTCTATGCACTCTCCATACTGATTTCCGCAGTGACTGTACTAGCCTACACTCCCACCAGCAGTGAAGTAGGGTACCTTTCTCCCCAAATCCACACCAGCAGCTGTTATTAGTACAGTTCTGAATATAGGCCATCCTCACTGGAGTTTGGTGGAATTTCAATGTGGTTTTTATTTGTATCTCCCTGATGACTAGGGAGCCTGAGCATCTACATATGTCTGTTAACCATTTGAATCTATTCTTTTGAAAAACGTCTGTTCATTTCCCTTGCCCTTTGTGATATTTTAGTGCCCTCCTTATGGACCAGTCCACTGCTCCTGGCTTCTCCTTTTTGGTCTGATCACAAACCACATAGCTAATGTATGGCCCTTGTGTTTGCTACCTTTAAAAAAAAGGTTTATTTTATTTGAAAGGCAGATTTGTGGGTAGAGGAGAGACAGAGAAAAAGCTGTTCCACCTGCTGGCTTACTCTCTAAGTAGCTGCAATTACCAGAGCTGAGCCGGTCTGAAGCCAGGAGCTTCTTCTGGGTCTCCCACAGGAGTGCAGAGTCTCAAGGCACTGGGCCGTCCTCCACTGCTTTTCCAGGCCACAAGCAGGGAGCTGGATGGGAAGTGGAGCAGCCAGGACATAAACCTGTACCCCTGTTGGATCCTGGCACTTACAAGGATTAGCCAGTTGAGCAATAAGATCGGGCCCTATGCCAGCATTTCTTAAGATCCAGAAATGACTGATCCAGTAATCACTAATGAGTTCATGATTGAATAGCTGTTGTATATCTCATGTTCATATATCTGTATTTGCCTTGCTTTGCAGTTTACAAAGCATTCTCAGAGGCAGAATCTGATTTTAATCTCACACCAGAAACAGATGAAGTAGACCAGGGAGCCTCATAACCAACCCAGGGGCAGGGGCAACAGAGATCTCTTAGTAGGTTCTGGGCACACGTGGCTTTTTGCCTGTAGGTTTATGATATTGCAGAGCTCTGATGTCCTTACTGTTTCCTTTGGATGATACAGCTGTCAGACTGAGAGTAGGCAAAAAGGGGGAGGGAAAGTAGGTCACCTAGAGGCTACCATTTTAGCTCAAAAGGAACTATCCATTGCTCCAAGAATGGCCTTAGCAACCTCATGAGAGACAGAAAAGGTAACCTTCCCTCTGAAAAGACTGTAGTGGTCACACATTTATTGAAGTTATAGAGAGAATCTGAAGTCTGACTCTGTGTGTCTGAGGATTTACAGAGGTGAAGTTAATGGAGGTGGGTCTTGGTAAATTACTCTCAATTCATCCACGCTGAAAGATAGCTTCCTTTCTGAGAGGGAGATGGAAGCACCACCTCGGGTGGGAGCAACAGGTGCACGGTGGCAGGCCAGAGGACATGGAATTCAGGAGACTTAGCAGTGTGTCAGGGCAGCCCAGGGATGGACCAACTGGCAGGGAAAACAGGAGTTGAGGTACAAGTGTGTTTTGATGTGGTGCTTAACTCACTTATGAAAAACTTGTTTAGAAAAGAGACAGAGCCCCCAATAAAAGTGGGACTCCCATTGAAACATGTAAATTTTCCTGTACAACATGATCCTAGATTTTCTGCCTTTGCCTGTACCTGTCATGTCACAATACATTTAAACAGCAGAAAGTTAACCTTGTAATTGTTTCTAAGGGACTAAACTGTGATCATTGGAAGGAAAAGGGCAAGGGCAGGGGGTATATGAGCAAGGAGAGGTGGAGAGAAGAACCCCTATATCTACAAACTGTATTGTGATTAAAAATAAATAATTTTTAGAAAGGAGGGAGTTGAAGCTATTGCTGTCGTGTTTCCATCCTCTGGAGGAAGGGAAAGTCAGCTATCAACACTTTCATGGGCTTTCAAGTCAGAACACAACTGCTTCTGGGAGCATCTCTGTACAAATGAACATTCCACCATTCAAAAGCTGTGTTACTTAGTGGCTCATTGAAACACTAATAAGTTATTTTTAGGGAGAGTTACCAAGCAGCTCATTAATTCTTCATGATACCAGGACCAGGGAAGGAAATGGCCTTGAAAGACAGATATCCCGGGTTTATCCAGATTTTTTCTAGGCCTAGCTCTGTGACCTTGAAGAAGTCCCATGTTTGCTGAAGAACATGTGGACAGCAGGTGTTCTAGCACTTGGGTTAAAAATTGTGCCAGTTTGAAGTGGTGGCTAATGCTCATCTTCCCACAGAGTGAATTTCTGTTCCATTGCAGAAGTATTTTTATAGTGCATATATAGAATAAGAAAATATCTCAAGTTATAAAATAATGTAGTCGAGTGTCATTTAAGTTAACCAGCATGAAAAATTGATATTATTCAGCACTAGGATGATACTGATATATCATTGTAGAAAAGGAACTCGAATGTTGCTGATCTGAATAAGTACCTAATTTCAGCTGCACAATTTCATTTCTTTATTCTTACAAAACAAGAGTAGTTATTCCCATATTCAGGGGGTTGAGAAAGAAGCTCAAAACTTGAGTTGTATTTCTTCTTGGGAAAATAGCAGTGATCTAAAATTAGTCTTATTAGACCACAGATATGTGCCCAGCCAAATTTAATGTGGGATTTTAAAGTTCATGGAGTTAAATAGTTCAAAGTAGCACTGTACAAACCAAATAGAAAATATACTTTGAAACTTTTCTTTTTCAGTTTTACTTGGTAAGATATCAAAATTGTTTAAGGAATGTTTTTTCATTTTTGATACTGATAGTTAAAATATTTGGCAACATAAAAGATATACTCAATATTAACAAAGATGAGCTTTCAAAAGGGGAATTCTTTAGTAGGTATCCTATTTGTGAAGCAAAAGGTTTGTTTGTGGTTAAATGTAGGGTGACTGGCATTTAAGCTGTGATGTTAGAACAGTTTTTAGAAAATATTTCTTATTGATGCAGCTGAACAAGTTTATATTAACAATACAGTAAAATTAGGTATCACAATAGTTTTACCATTTGGAGTAACTTGCTATAATACTGAAAGTAGGCACCCACCTGTCAAACATGATATTCTGTGTCAGCTTCATGACTGAGGTAACAGTTCCTTTAGCCTGAATAACTTGATGGCCAGTTCTAATTCTGTAAATATTCCAATTTATCCATTATGGCAACGAACAGTGCAAAGCACAAGCATTATAGTTTACATAGTTCTTTCGAAAGGATTGATTCCTTGTTATGTGAAGACGAGAGATGAGCACAACTTCCTTGGCATAGATTATCACCTCCAGAAAGAGGGTGTTAGAACAAAAATTGAGATATATATATACACATATATATATCCCTTAAAACCTCAACATGCGTTTTTGCAGTTAATGTAAAATTCTCCTGAAGATAAATGACAAAAATAAAAATGAACTCTGCCTGTGGGATGAAGCCATCTCCCTTCACCCTCAACTTTTTTTGTTACTTTATTAAAGAAACTAATATAAATTAACATGGGAAAAAGTTTATAGACTTTGGTATGAATCCAACTTTTCCTAGAAAATGCAAGCATTCGTTAGCCTGCTTGTACACTTTGTGGTTTCACTTGGTAACTTCCTGAGATTTGAAAACCAGGGTATAATGGCACTAAAATAGAAATAAGGAACAGCAAGTGAAGTCAGGAAGTAAAAAGCTCTACTTTTCACTTGGAAAAATCTAAGCAATGACTGAAGCAAACATGCTATTCTCATTTTAAGGTTTTAAAATACCTATTTCTATTTATTTTTTTATTGGAAAAGCAGAGAGAGAGAGAGATCCATTCTCCATCTGCTGGTTCACTCCACAAATGCCTTTAACACCTGGAACTAGACCAAGCCAAAGTCAAAATCTAAGAGGAACTCAGTCTAGTTCTCCCATGCAGGTGTCAGAGACCCAAGAGCTGGAGCCTTTACCTCCGCTACAAAAGTGTGCATTAGCAGGAAGCTAGAGTCAGAAGTGGAGCAGGATTGGCGCCCATCCACCCTCACGTGAATGCCAGCACCCCTAGTGGCAACTTGACCACTGTGCCAATTGCCTGCCTCTAAACATGTCATTGTTTAAAGAATCGTAGGCATTTTGGTCCAGAATGAATTTAAAAGATGATTTAGCCATATTTCCTCAGGTCTTACTAGTTGAGGAAGTAGCTTTCTCCCTAACCCCCACCTTAATTAGAATGATAAAAGGTCATTTAATGTCCTGTAGGAACTGGAAGGGATGGGAAGGAGGTCTGGGGTAGCACCAGTCATTCTAAAATGCTTTTGAAGCTTTCAGTCACTAGTTCTGTACAGAAAGCGATTAAAATGGACCATATGTTCTTTCAGTTAAAAAAAAAAAATGAGGATAATGTTGCCCACTGGCTCTAGCTTGGTAATGCAGCTTGAGTCCAGCAGGGGTGAGGAGCAGGTAGGTGGCCATGCTCAGACCCTCAGGTTTGATATATTCTCACAACACGTGCAGAAATAGCTCTGGCTTGGGAGGCGGTAAATGCCCAGTCAACGGTATTGCTTCCAATCCTATGTGTATCGTTGCCATGAAACACTTGGCTTGTGGTGCTACATTTGGCGCTTTGTGCCTGTGTATCTCCTGTATGTTTTTTGAATCGTCTCCCCAGATAAACTGAAATCTCTTTTAGCAGATACACTGCATATTTTAGTCTGTGCCTTATCCATCAGCACCCCAACTGGCACACAATATGACACTTCATCAAAACTAGATGGTTCCAGTAGTGCTGGATTGATGGCTGTGCCTTTAGAATAGAAACTGAGGGTTCTTTTTATGAGTTAGAAGCAGGAAATGATCAAGTCACAAGTTCCAAATCAGTTCTAGCTTTCTTTGCTCCTTGACTCACTCAGAGAGTTTTGATTGCTTTCTGTCTCTTTATTGAAGACTTGCCGTTGACGATAAACATCTCTGGGTGGGAGTTAGGCCCTCATTGCCTCATTGCTGTTGCTTCTTTGCTTTTGTAAAACTCTTGGCAGTGATTGAGAGAACATCTGCATAAATACATATTTGATATGGGCCAAACTCCCTTGTAAAATGGAATATTGCCTTATTTTGGTAATTGTCCTCTGTTGGCTTTTATTTTCCTGCGCTAAGCACATAAAAACAACCTGAGGTATTTATACAAAGAATTTTGAGCTACCTTTTGAAGTTCGCAATGATATATATTTGATGTTCTTTTTTCCCCTTTGGGGTTGGATAAGTGAAGGAGATGTTTAAAAGCATAGGAAGAACTTGCCTAAAGTGATATCCTTGACTGTGACCCTTTAAATGTAATCACTGAGTTAGTTTTCATGACTAATCTATTCGAAAGATTACTGTTACCCTGATATGCTTTTTGGAGGAAGGTCAGAATTATATTAAGCTGTTTTAATTGAAGGCGTGGAAATATGTTTGAGTTATCAGTGCCATAGCTCAGGTAAATTATGTCATGTCAGTGTTGCCTAAAATACGCTGTCATCAAAGATTTGAACTGCTGTTTGTATAGCTGTTTCACTTTTTGGAAAGTTACTTATGAATTCTCTGTGTGCCTTCATTAAGAGTATAAGTCTGAGTTTTTTAGTATGTTTTAAAGAACTAGGGAAATCATGTTGATTTCTTCCTCACATATGCTTGTGCCTGAAATTGGTTCAAGTGTAGGCGGCAGCCAAGTCTAGACATCTTATGGGGGTCCGTTCTGTGTTCCTAGATTCCCTGTCATTTGCTTCCTGTGCTGTAGTTTATAATCACTGCAGTTTGCATCTACTTTCTCAATTTACTAATACTGTTGCCACTTTTATGTGTTTAGTGACCTTAACTTGTAATTTTTTGTTTATTGTTTTTCAAGCTTGTAAGCACTGAGGCTTGGAAGCCAGTCTCTAGTGGAAACATCTGTTTTGTCTATCACTATGACTTGCTAAGTTACTTTTAAATCAGTTAAAAGGGACAGAAATTCTTTAAGAAAGAAAAAAGCCAACACTGGGAATTGAGGATTAGGTTTGAGCACAATCTGTGCCAAAACATTGACCTTGAGTAAGTCATGTAAACCCTTTTAGCATCTCACTCTTGGATGAGCCAAGCGGATAATTAAGAGTTACCAGGTAGGCACTGTGCTCAGCGCACGGTATGTGCTGTCTTTCATCAACAATTATCTTTGGAGATTCCATTATGTGTGAAAAAAAAATAAGCCAGGTTCTCTGGGCACAAAGGAATATAGGAGATTGCTGTTCACTAGAACTTATTGATCAACGATGAGGCCACACATTTTGTAACAAATAATATTGGAGAATAGATTTTGGTGATAACTTGGGTTTTAGAAAAGTCTGTGTCCCCTCATTTTGTGTTTCTACTCATTTATTAAACATGGCGGACAAGGGCTCTAGCAGTGACTGAGTGTGTGAGGGTAAGCCTGTGAGGGAGCTTTGGGTGGTTGCTGCAACAGAGTGCCAGGTCAGTTGTACTCTCCCAGGTCTCCAATATGCTTCTGCTTACGGCTGACAAGGTCCTTCCTGCTGTCAGCAGAATACCATACTGCAGGTGGGAAGACCAGTGATTTCTGTCCCCTGGAACCAGGACCCAAATGGGTGATTCTGGACAGGAGTGTACAGACTGCCAGATTCCATCCTGATATCAGAAACTAGTTCATGTCTAAGACAAATGCTCTGTCCAGGAGAGGTACTCCCCATGTAGGCAGGGTTAAGTTAGCCAAAGACGAATGCTCTTGCTTCTCCCTGGAGCTGTCCCATATCTTACCCTGCCTTGCTGCCATTGAGCCAATCGGCAGGAGTCATCATAAGATATTTGCTTGGTTAGATATTACACCTACCAGGGCTTCTGCTCCTGTGGCTCCAGTCTGGCTGCACCCCAACCCTGATCTATGCCATGATTTCATCCTGGTTACTTCCAGCAGGGAAGCTCAGCCAATGGCCAGAACCAGATACAAAGGCAAGACCTGTGCTGCAACATTGCCTGGATGTCTGAATGAGCATATGATAAACACATTTCTGTGTTGAAAGATTGTAAACCCATGAGGAGTGGGAGAGGTACAGAGAAATAGTAGGGCATTCTGCAGGTGCATATAGCTTTCCCTTACACTCACTACACCATCATTTCTTTCATGGTGTTTCCATGGTCATCTCCCTAGGTCTCCCTGAGAGCAAAGGAATACGAATATCTTCTGCCAAAGTGAAAAGGCTAAATATCAAAATAGTTCAAGGAAATGGAATGCACTGGTTTGGAATCAAGCCATTGCAGGGAAGCCTATTCTCCTAGGAGACAAGTATCTGTTACAAGAAACTGACACGCTCTACTTCATATACGCACTCTGTCATTACCTGCTGCTTGCTGAAGCCACTGACATCCTTGGAAATGTTTGCTTCCGTGACCCGAACATTTATCTCACTACACTCTCAGAGTTTCTTCTCCCAGAAGCTTGTGGCCCAAGATTTCCTCCAACCTTTTCCTCTAAAGGTTCTCCTTTAGGAGATTGATTTAATCTGACAGTCTAGCTTATCTATAGGGAAAATTTTAGAAAACGTATTTTGGAGTTGACCTGCAGAGGACTACATTCATTTATTGGCCCAGAGTACTGTTCAGCAGGCAAAGTGCCGAGTAAGGCTAACCAAAAATGGAAAGTACAAAAGAAAGAAGCCCTGGGATCCCATAGGGTAACAGGGATCTTTCAGGATAACAGCTCTGTGGATAATGCTTAATCCCGTGTCATCACCACTATTACAAAGGTAGGTGTAAATGTTACGTGCAGAGAGGTCAAGTGCAAGTCAATTTTGGGGAGAAATGCGCAGAGCAGGATCAAGGAGAGGCCACATTGCAGGCTGAATTGTGACTCCCAGAAAGGTTTGCTGCAGTAACCCTGGAACCTGGGAATGTGGTCATGTTTTTAAATGGGGTCTTTGTAGATAGAATCAAATGAAGGTAAGACTGTGCTGGGTTTGGACGAGCCCTAATCTGACATGACTGACATTTTTATAAGAAGAGAAAACAGAGACACAGACACACAGTCAGGAGATGTGAAGATGAAGCAGACTTGGGCATCTCCCAGGCAAGGAATGTTAAGAGCTGCTGTCAACACCAGAAGCCAAGAGAAAGACACGGAACAGCTTCTCCTGTAGAGCGTTCAAGGAGAACATATCCCCGCTGGCACTATGATTTTGGACTTGTAGCCTGAAAAACTTTGAGAGATGTATTTCTGTCTCAGTTGAAGCCACCCAGTCTCTGGTACCTTGTTGTGGCAGCATTGTTCCCTAGGAAGCTAATACGGTGGGCAGTGTTTGAATTGCATCTTTACAGTGGAGTAATTCCTCCAGTGGACAGATGGAGTCACAAAGAGGTGGGCCAGGGGAAAAACAGGAGGTGTTTAAGAAGGAACTGGGTCTTAGTGTGTGTACTCCACTGGGGTATTGATATATACTGCGATGTACAAGTGTACCTCAAGGCAGAATGGAGTCGTGCAGCTAATCATGGTAGGGAGGCAGGAATCAGCCCAGACAGGGTGTGTTACACTGTGCTGAGACGTCTGGACTTGATTCACTGAGGACTTTATGGCTGAAGAGTTGTGAAGGCTCTTGTAGTCTCCATGCCCTACTCTGTAGCTTGGTACATATGCTACCTGACGTTGTCTTCCCCACTGGCATTCTTTCAGATGGAAGGGTGGGCCAGATGTAAACTGACTGCAAGTTGGGGAGTGTGAGGACTGGTTTCTACATCTGTCCCCTCTGCATTTGGCATTTCACTCTGTATAGTTCCCCAGATCCACCCAGACATAACTTCATGATTGGCATATAGCATACTTGGATCCAAACTATGATTAAAGTCTTTTTTGTTGTTCAGATTCTTGGCAGCATCTCATGAAACTCTGCCAAGTCTAGTCTGGACCTCACTTAACCAAAGCCACAGTTTCTGATAGCTAGTTTTCCAGAATTGCCCCACACATGTGTATGGAGCCTGTTCCCTGGAATGCCAGGGTTTTGAGGTTTACCTTGGTTCAGTTTTTCTGTCCTTATTTTCTTTATCACAATCCCACTACATTCTTTCCATTTTTCCCTTTATTTGATTAATGATTTTTCCAGATGTTTTCTAACTGATGTGTTTTGCAACCTAACGTGATCCTAAAAACAGAAAAATTGACATTAACATTAAAAAAATCTTTGCTATGCCTTCTTAAAGGATTGTTTTACATCTTTTGAACTTCTTAACTGGTTTATGTCCCATTGTCCTATGTAGAAAATACCTGTAAAATGTAAATTAAGTAATTTATATACTGCTTATAGTGATTTTGGAATAAGCATTATCTTGAAATTGCTGCAGAATTGAAAACTTAAGATTGTGTGGGTAAAATAAAGTAGCATGAGTGAATAGACTGCTGGGAACTATGGGATTCAGTAAATTAGAATTTTCTAATGATCTGTTGTAAAATATGCTCTTTCTCAGAACTGCTTCATTCAGATAATAGTAGTTGTACAATGCTCAAGTTTTTAAAAAATTAATGTAGGGAAATACTGATGGGAGGTGCCAGAGGCCTGAGTGTTGAGCCCATCTCTGCCATTAACTAAGCAACAAACCATCTAACTCTTCTTGGCCACATGTTTCCAGGAACTGAAAGGGCCCAATTATATCTAGAGATTATATTTAAGTTTACCATGATGAAACAATGAATTTACTTTTTAATCACAGAGGCAATATGAACTCTGAAGAAATAAGATTTGATAGGAGCTATAACCCAGATTTTTAAAAGATTTATGTATTTTTATCGAAAAGGCAGATATAGAGGAGGAGAGACAGAGAGGAAGATCGTCTGTCCAATGGTTCACTCCCCAAGTGGCCGCAATGGTAGGAGCTGAGCCAATCCAAAGCTAGGAGCCAGGAGCTTCTTCTGGGTCACCTGCGTGGGTGCAAAGTTCCAAGGCTTTGGCCCATCCTCGAATGCTTTCCCAGGCCACAAGCAGGGAGCTGGATGGGAAGTGGGGCTACCGGGATTAGAGTCGGCACCTGTATTGGATCCTGGCACATTCAAGGTGAGGACCTTAGCCTCCACGCTATCATGCCTGGTCCCAACCTATATGTTCCTGCTAAGGTCTCAATCATAAGAAGTTCCTCAATGGTGACTGTATTCTTTAGCAAAGTTTGCCACCTAGTGGCCATCAGGACACCTTGGCTAAGTTTGACTATTAAAAATGGTTATGATATTTATTAGATTTTAAAGGAATGCCTGCTTTAGAAGTAGGGAAATTTCTAAATTGTTTTCATCTTGAATCTGAGTGTCCTCAGGTTCTGCTTTTAGTTTTTAAGCTACCACCAGCCCCACCCCCAAATCTTACTGACGTCTGAATATTTCTGTTTGATAGACAGACCTATGAGATCTGAGCCCCAGGGTCAAGTGTCTTATATGGGTGACTGACCTTCTACCTAATCAGCGCCAACAAACTCCCATGACTTTTGAGCATTCACATGAGAGGTTAAATGTTTTCATGCTTCACATTTTTCATAAGAATATTTCATAAGAATACTGAATGACAACAATGGAGACCGTGCTTTGAACTAGCATAACAAAAACTGAGTATTCGACTGGCATTACACAAAAGCCAGAAAATATGTTCTACTTGACATTTTGTTCAGTTCCACTTGGACTGTATCTTGGACAGTATTAGCCTATAATCCAAATAACATGTTGCAAAAGATCTGCAATGACTCAAGTAACTAAACATTTTTTTCTTGCGTGTATAAAACTTACCCCAGATTTTGATTAAAGTCTTATGCAGATTGTTGATTAGTCTTTAGAGCAGTGTAATATGTGGTAGTATACTCAGTAAACTCTGCACAGCTTTAATAGATAATAATTTGCCTATGGTAGCATAATAAGCAAATGGGAACAGCACCAGGTAACTTGCCATTTCATCTTTTACCTGGGAAACAAATCTAACTGCTTTCTTAACACCTCCCCTTGATGCTCTCAAAGTCTGTGGTTTGGATCTTAGTTTGGCTGCCCCTAAAGTCCATGTTGAAAGCCTGTCCTCATGGTGCCACTGTTGAGACACAGTGGAGGTGGGACCCTGTGGCAGGTCTCCCATCCCAGAGGATCGTGGGACACTGGGCTCACTGCTGCTGTCGGCTTGCTGATCGAGAGATGACCATTTGCTGCTGTCCTTGACCTCTTGCCCTTACCAGAGAAGAAATCAATGAGGTTAGCACATCTTGGACTTTGAATTTTCCAAACTGTGAGACAAATAACACTTTCCCTGTGTGAAGTTAGCTGCCACAGATATTTTGTTGTAGTAACAAAACACTGCTACAGCATCTAAACCTGAACCTCTGATTTCACCTCCCCTTGACCTGGTACCTATCTGGTGTTTTCTTGCTCAGCAAATGGTGTTTCTCTATGACCATTCATTCCACAAACCATCAACCTAAGATCCATCTTGATAACCTTCATCTCCCGTGGTCCCAGAAGACTCAGTGGAGATCTCCAAATCCTTTGGTCCCACCATGTAGGATTATGAAAAGTCTCCTTCATCCCCTCTCCTTCCTCTAGCACCTTAGCTTCGATTTACATCACTTGACCTCAGAAGGCTCATTTGTTCCCCAGTAGCCTTCCCAGTAGCTTGTTTCTCACACTGGAAGTTCCTGCAGTGCTCTCTGTGAAATGAAAGTCTAATCCTATGTCCCTGTTGTTAAGCTGTCATTGCTTTTGTGTCATTTTGTGACCAATATAAAAACACATTGAAGTTATCTAATGCGTACAACAAGGGAATGGCCATCAGAGATGGAAGGAAAAGGGGGAATTGGGAAGATGTTGATCTAACCGTACAGAGTTTCAGTTTTACAAAAACGTATTTTGAAAGTCTGTATATATGATGAGGACTACAGTTTTAACAATACTGCCCTTTACACTAGCACTTCGTTGAGAGCCCATCTCTAGCATTCTCACCATATACAAGAGAAATAGCAGCATGAGGAAATGCATGTATGTAGAGATAGGGTTACTGAGGAACAGAGCAATACAGCAATCATGCAGGGTTGCAAAACTTGTAATGGGTGGGACTAGGATGTGAGCCCATTATTTGGCATTTTAGAATTGGCACTCTCACATGAATGATAGTTTCCTTAAATTCAGAAAAAAATACTATTCCAAATCATCACTTTTTCAAATACAGGTTGAACATCACTAATCTCAAAATCAGAACTCAAGATGCTCTAAGTTACAGAGCTGTTTGAGTGGAACTATGATACCAAAGTAGAAAATTCCAAAAAAATGAACATTTCTTTCATGTACAAAATCAAGCTACTATATTAAATTCCCTTCAGACTATGTTAAGGAATCATAAATGAATTTTGTGTTTATACTTGTTTCATTCACAAGATATTGCTACACACACACACACACACACACACACATTTAATTCTTTAAAAACCCAAAATATGAGGCACTTCTGCTTCCAGGTATTTTAGACAAGGGATACTCAGTCTTGTCTGTTTAAAATTCAGATGATGTAAAATCAGAAGCAAAATTACGCACATCGTATGAAGAACTAACATTATGTAAAGACATGGAGAATAAAAAAAACTTGAAAATATATGAAGTACTGTTGTAGTAAGACATTAAAGGGACAACATTCATTTTCTTGAAAGATTGTTTCAAATGCAGAATGACAGGAGAGACATATGTTTGCTCCTCTGGTCACTCTCCAAATGGCTACCATAGTAATGGTGGCCCTGCCGTATCACAAGAGTCAGGAACCCTGTGCTGGTCTCCTACATTAGTGGTAAGAACCCAAGTACTTAGGTTTTCTGCTGCCTTCCCAGGCCATTAGCAGGCAGCTAGGTCAAAAGTGCAGAGGCCAGGACTTGATGCCCTAGTATGGGATGCCAGCCTACTCACTGGGGCTTTGACCTACACCACAGTGCTGGCCCCCAAAAGACTATGTTTATAGTGACAGCAGAAAATGCTTGCCTTTCAAATGTGGTCTCCATTTTCCTCCATTAAAGATACAGGTGACCTGTTGTAAAGTACATGGAAAACATGGATTAAAATGTAAGGCTAGGAACAAAAATGTAGGCACAGATACTTACCCTGGAAGATGATCTTCCTCCATCATTTCCTCACCTGGTCGCTGAGGAAGAAGGGCACATCTGAACTGTAGGCAAGATTGGCTGGCCCAACCCACTGGACACCACAGTGTCTGCTGTCCCAGGCAGTTTGCCTAAGAACACACAGCTCTCTCTTCATTGTGTTTCAAGAACACAAGAACTCCACTGAGCATTCAGATGGTGGATTGAACCTTTATCACGGAAGGCTCCTGTCCTAATGCTTAGAGAAATAAGCAGATCTTGACTGAAATTCTCTCTCTCTCTCTCATTCTTAGAGTGAAAAGTTTGTTTATTTTAAACAAGTAAAATGTTTGGGAAGAGCTTGCTCAGCAACAGCAGCAAAAATTGGTCCTCAAGGTGCCTGAGCTCAAGGCTACATTGAAATCCATGTAAAGAAACAAGATGTAGTGCAGCAGCCAAGGAGCCCAGGCAGAGAGGCCCCAGTATCAGAAAGACATTTCTCATAGTTGCCTCATGCTTGGTGTGATTGGTAAGAATGTTGATTTGATAACTACTCTCAGAAAACATGAGAAAAATGATTGAATGGAAAAGGGAGATGGCGATCCAAATTGCTATCATATCTAAAATACTGAATTAGCAAGAAAATATTGTGTCCTTTAGATGACTGAGCTACTGTTACAGATGGAAAGCTCATGCTACGCATAGGGACGACAGAAGGAAAGGATTAATATTAAAACAATTAGAAAGAACCTAATGAATAAAGAAGGCAGGTAAAGATGAACCAACAGAAGGGCAGTTGATATTTATGAGGAAAAATTAGCTCAATGAGACACAAAATGTCATATTTGAGGAAAAATAGAGATTACATGAACCCATCATATTCCATCTTACTTACTATTAAGTAACAATAATTTTTAAATAGATGAGGAAAAAAATCAGATGTCTGAATTTTTCCATGTAATCTTTAAAACCAGAAAACAATGGAACCTTCTCTATGAAGTTTTGAGAGAAAGAACATGTGCTTTAAGGACATTGTTTTCATGTAAAATGTCCATCCACTGTACAGCAAACTTAAGAACCCATAGAAAATACATTATACAATTGACTTTTTGAGAAACCTGCTTAATAATGAAGTCCAGCCCTGTAACGCTTCAATTAGGGAACTCAAGGACAAACACAGCACTCACGCTATGAGAAAATGTGAGTGACACAGAGTGAATTCATTTAAATGTAGAACTGACACCAATGAAAATTATGTTAGATAAGAGAAGGTATTTTAAGCATTGGGATAGAAAACAGAATTAAGATGGGAGTTGAATGATGAGAAAGTGAAAGGAAGTATAAGTACAAAAAACATTGTATTTTTGAGATATAATTTTTGTTCTCCAAAATTAAAAATATAGTTACAAAATAAAAACAAGAAAGGAACAACTCGCTTTTCTTCCCTATTACCTTTCCTGAAACTTGGAAGGTGTCATTTAGGCAATAGGAAACTAATGAAATTAGTGTGTGTTGGCACAAAAAAACCTGAAATCATGCATAGTTTTTTTTCATAATGTGTATTTTCTAAAACTTTTATTATCTTCTGAAGGGCAGAGCAGTAGAGAACAAGAGAGTTGTTTTCTATGGAACTGGTTTGGTTTCCCAGATGTCATGACAGCTCAGGATAGGTCTGGCCAAATCTAGGAATCTGAAACCCCATTTGGATTTTCTATGTGAGTAGCAGAGACTCAAGTACTTGAGCCATTGTATGTCATCTCCAGGAGTGTGCAGCAGGAACCTGGGTCAGAAACAGAGCTGGATCTTATACTCCAGTACTCTGGTTTTGAGTGAGAATGTCTCAAATCATGGCCTCATCACTGTGTCATATTACCTAAAGACTTTATTTGGGTCTCCCATGCAGAGGCCCAAAAGCTTAGGTGTGCTCCTGCTGCTTTTTCCAGACCATGAGTTAGGGAGCTGGATTGGAAGTGGAGCAGTCCCACACAAACCAGTCCCCATGGGGATGCATGTGTTACAGGTGGTGGCTTTGCTATGCTGAAATGCTGGCCCAGGAATTCTACTTCTAAAAACAGAATGTAAATATGTAGTGATGTCAACCGAGTGGTTTTAGAGGTTTGTTTTTAAATTTTTATTGGAAAGCCAGATTTACAGAGAGAATGAGAGACAAAGATCTTCTATCTGTGGATTCAAGTGGCTGTAACAGTCAGAGTTGATTGATCCAAAGCCAGGAGCCAGGAGCTTCTTCTTTGTCTCCCACATAGGTGCAGGGTACTAAGGCTTTGGGCCAACCTCTATTGCTTTTTTGGGCCACAGCAAGGAGTTGGAAGGGAAGTGGAGCAGCCAGGATAGGAATCGGTGCCCATATGGCATCCCAGCACATGCAAGGTGAGGATTTAGCCACTAGACTATGGCACCATGCCCTATAGGTAATTTTTTAATGAAGCCTTTGTATTATTTAAATCATAAAGATAAGGTGTTTTTAAGTATATTAAGATATGCATGGACCTCTACAGATTGAGGGTATTTTAGGCACCTGTGTGAGAATATTAAATAAATTGGTCCCATATTCCATCCAACATGCTCCATCTCTGTCTTAAAAACAAGAGGAATCTTTAAAGTCAAAAATGTTCTTTACAATGAGCATTAGGATTCAAGGACCATAACCATTGAGAGAGAGGAAATGACCCATGTAGGCTCCTTAATTTGTTTAGTTAGTTAGTAGGCCAGGTTTGTGTTGCTAAACCACAGTGTGTTTGTCTGCTTTGACCTTCTGTGCAGGGCTATGCCATGGGGTCAAGGAAAGCATCCCAGCTTTTGCAATATAGCGTATCACGTGAATCATTGAAACATTACAAGGATTTAGCAGCAGGGATACATTTATTAGCTGAAGCAAGGGAGTTTGTCCCATTTTACTGCCAGGTGGGTTTCTGTGATCATGTGACTACATTTGAAGCCAACCTAGATAACTTGCATGTCGTCCTAGCTGTGTTCAGTGACACCCATATTACTGAAGGTTTGATCTTTACATGTATATGTGAGAAGCCACAGGAATGACTCTTGATATGTTTGTATGAATGTTTGGTAAAATGAGTTTATTTAACACATAATAATTTTTGATTATATTCAAGCAATAGTAATGAAAATATATTCAAACACAAGTGTATTCAAGGTACAATGAATGAAAGAGAGGGAGTTATTAAAAATGAATTCTATAACAATGGGAATTTAAGAAAATGAATGTCCTATTATAATATGACCTCCCAGCTGGCCTTCAATTTATATGTATTTTGAAAATACAATAAATAATATAAACACCACAAGAATTGTTTAGCAAACAATAGAATTTTGTTAGAATAATGAGCTAATTACTTAATAATTAGAGCTATAGCTTGAATCAAAATCAACTCAGCAGTTAAGTAGGACATGCCTGGAAGACAGAATTGACTTTAAAACAAGTCATGATCAGAATAAGAGTGAAGATATGTTGAAACAGTAGAAATATGAAGAGCCCTTCTCAGCTTTGTTTTGATAGAAAAATTCACAATGAGAGGCATACTTTAAAACAAAATGTTTATTCTTATTGCAAAGGCAGAACTACAAAGAGAGAGAGAGAGAGATAACGTTTGCTTTCATCTCCTGGTCTCCCACATGGTGCAGGGGCCTAAAGACTTGAGCCATTCTCCACTGCCTTCCCAGGCCACAGGCTGGGAGCTGGATGGAAAGTGGAACAAACGGTCAGGACCCAAGCTGGCACCAGTATGGGATGCTGGCACTGAGGTTAGAAGCTCTGCCGTCTATGCCACCAAGCAGGTACCCAAGATACTATTTTTTAAAATATTTAATTGCATCACAAGAAAACAAAATGAAGATATTTCAGGAAAATATTTGAGGCAAATCTGTCCATGAAGACTGAGACTATGACAACAATTCTACATCAATAAGGAGTTTGAATTCAAAATTATTTGTATTATAACATTAGTTAAGTAAAAGCAGCCAAAAGTTTATACATGCAAATATTCCTTGAATTTATATGTTGAATAAAGATTAAATCATCAATGTGATTCAACAGAATTAAAGCAACTTTATCAGACATCCCAGTAGATTTTAACATACTGTTTTAACTTTTAATGAATTTGAGAGGCAGTCAGAAAGAATTCCCGTGCCCTGTTTCACTTGCCACCCCTGAATGTGTGGAGCTGAAGCCAAGAGCTGAGAATATCCATCTTTTTCTTTTATATGGGTGATAGGAAGCCAACTTGAGTCATCACCAGTACCTTTCAGGGTTTGATAGGAAGCTGGAGTCAGGAGCCAGAGCTGGGATCCAACTCAAGGCATTCTAACATGAGACCTAAGTGTCCTACCCAGCATCTTAACCAACTGTCCAAGTTGACCGTAAACAGGTCAACTGTCCAAGCCCAAAAGAGATTGTGTGAAACATAAGACCAGAGAGACATCGCTAGATTCTAAGAGCAATCTGGATGCAGTGTTGGACTAGCTACACTAAAAAAGCAAGAAAGCAAACAAACCAAAAAAACCCACTAAGTTCAGCTAATGGATTCAAATTAAAGGAAAGTATAGTAAGACTCAAGCAAGACCTCTAAGTCAGGTGTTAAATTTTGTGTTGAAGATGGTGCCACTACTGTTCTTTGCTGGGATCATCTTCAAGAGAACAAAACGGGGAGAATGGAGGAAGAGAGTGCTGTTGAAGACAGTCTGGTGGAGTTTGAGGATGAGATGTTTGACATCTGAGGGCTCTGGGCTAGAACCCCAGTCCTACTAGCACCCCTCACCAGTGTGTGCTCGGATAGCTCACCTCATTGCTGGAGCCCTGTTTTCGCACCTGTGATGTGGAACTTCTATCAGCTAATTTGTGCTGCATTGCCAGGGAACATTAGGTGATGCAGTGTTCCAAGGTCACAGTTGCTGTCTGTTATCACTGCTAAAGCCTCAGCTGAGAGGAGCCAGACTTCCTTCTCCAAAGCACAGTGTTCCTTGACCTTGGCTATGATTCTTTACACCATCAAAAGAGATACGAAGACTTTCAATAACTCAGTTAAAAAGTCTAATTTGGAATCACAAAGGCCTACTGTACTTGCTTACATTGACTTAGGATAAGATCATTGAATCCAGCAATGAATTTCAGACTTGGACATTTTATCTGTAAGCAAAAAAAGTGGTTCAAAATCAAACTTGAAGTGATTCTATTATTTCCCAACTCTCAATAGCAGGGACTGTGGTGGAGGGACTCCATGAATCCCTCCATGAAGACCATGTGATAATCTTTGATTTTAAGCTACACCTACTCAGATGAAGTAATACTAATTTCTGATGTGTAGGCCTTTCGGCTAAAATCAAGTGTACGCAGTTGTCTTGTTTGCTTTTTTAATTTCTTATTTAAAATTTTGACCAGCATGTAGTGCTTACACAGTCTTGTGGAGTTCACTACAGATACATCAGTACAGGTATACAGTGTCAAATGATGAAGCCAGACAGCCAGTCTGGTTCTCCTTGTTCCATCTCTGTGTTTGGAACCTCTCAGATCCTCCACTCCACTTCCTGGACAGTGCACAGTACATTGTTGTGAACCATAGTGCCTTGCTACACTGGGAAATATTAGAACTCATTCTTTCTGTTTTGTTTTGTGTAAGATTTGTTTTATTTGAAAAACAGAATTACAGGAAGAGGACGAGACAAAGAGATGTTCAGTCTGCACATTCACTTCCCAAAAGGCAGCATTCTTATGGCTGAGCCTGACTGAAACCAGGGGCCATGAGCTTGACCTGGCTCTCTCACAGGGGTATAGGAACCAAAACACTTGAACCATCTTCTTGATTTCCCAAGCATGTTAGCAGGGAGCTGGATCAGAAGTGGAGCAGGAGGGAGTGCTGTGGTGTAGTAGGTTACACCTCTGCCTGCAGGGCTAGCATCCTAAATGTGTGCAAATTTGAGTCCTGGCTACTCCACTATAGGTCCAGCTCCCTGATAATGTGTCTGGAAAAGGAAAGGAAGGCAGCCCAAGTCCTTGAGCCACTTTCCCTCTGGGGAGACTCAGGAGCTTCAGGCCTTTAGCTTCAGACTGGCTCAGCTCTCGTCATTACAGCCATTTATGGAGAGAAACAGTGGATGTAAGCTCTCTGGTTGTGTGTCTCCTTCTCTCTCTGTAAATCTGTCTTTCAGACAACAAATAAAAAAGTCTTTTAAAGGAAGAACTAGAGCAGCAGGGACTTGAACCAGTGATGCCAGTGCTGCAGGCAAGCAGTTTAATTTGCTACGCCACAAGTGCCAGTCCTTGATTAGCTTTTGGTACTGGTTACCCAATTTCCTCTGTCTCTCTTCTTCCTGCTCGTCCTGGTGAATAGGAATCACTCTTCTAATTTGAGATCAGCTATTTTTAACTTCCACACATGAGAAAGAATATACAATATTTGTCTTTTCTGTATCCAGCTTGGAGGTTGAACAATATGCTATTAAACGAACAATGGGTCAGAGAAGAAATTAAAGATGAGATCAAAAAATTTATGGAAACCAATGAAAACTCTGACACAACATTACAAAACCTGTGGGACACTGCCAAAGCAGTACTACTAAGGAGAGAGGTGTACGTGGGATTACAACTTACCCCTCTGCACTGTCTTGGTCCCTGGCAGGTGAGGCCAGGTGTTGCTGGCTGAGGGGAAGAGATTGGCAAGGCTGCAGCTCCTATAGGTACTGGTCTTGGCTCCTGACAGTGGGAATAAAAGCAGCTAGCCATGGGTAATCTATGAGCAGAATGGGAGCTCACCCTCTGGACTCTGGCGCTGAGCTCCTGGCTGAAAAGCAGCTGGCAATTTTGTCAGGGGATTCTGGTTTCATTTGTTTATTTCAAATTTCAGATCAGCTTTTCAGATTGTTTTTGCCATATTTATCCAGAAAGACTTGTGATTTATTGAAGAGTTTTGTAGGGAAGCATCTAAGGAGAAGGCAGCAGGACATTGTGTTGGGCTGAAAAACATACTCCCCAAGATAACTATGTGCTAGTTCTTGGAACCTGTAAATATGGCATCTTATGGAAAATGAGATTTTGCTGATATAATTAGGTCTGGGATCTTGAGTTCATTGTATTATCCTGGATTAGCAGGGGAGACCCAATGTACTCTCAACAGTCGTTATAATGAAAGAAGGTGGCAGGACAGTTGGAATTAGAGAAGGAGTTGGGATCACAGAAGCAGAGTTAGAGGGATTGTAATTGTGTACTTGGAGGATGGAATGGAGCTATGAGCCAAACAATGCATGTAGCCATCTTTAAAAGATGAAAATGGCAAGGAAACTGATTCTTCCCTGGAGCCTTTAGAAGGACTATAGCCCTGCCACTGTCTGATCCCAGTAAAACTCATTTCAGACTTAGAACCTCTGGAATGTAAGATAATAGATTTATGTTGTTTAAAGCCACCAGATTTGTTATCCGTTTCTGCAGCAATTGGAAACCAGTGTAAGCACATATTGTACTTGGGTGATGAAGGAGGAAGTGCTGGAGGGAATCCTGCAATGTTATTGCCCATGTTCATTTGTAGTTTGGCTCAAAACAATATAAAATATGTTTGGGCTTTGTGTTAACCATATGACTGCCTCTGCTACACCAGGAAGTGAGGTCTTTTGCAGATTTCGTGGAGCTTCAGGATCCCAGGAAGGCGAAGGAAGAGGTTGAGCATATTCCTTTACTTCTTTGTACAATAACTTCCTTTTAAAAAAAGATTTATGTATTAATTTGAAAGGCAGAGTTACTGACATAGGGGGATAAACGGAGAGAGGTCTCCCACCCTGTGGTCCACTCCCCAGATGTCCACAGCGCTGGGCTGGTTTGAAACCAGGGACCAGAAGTTTCTGCTGGGTCTCCCACATGAGTGCAGGGGTCCAAAGATTTGGACTTTGTTCCACAGCTTTCCCAGGCACATTAACAGAGAGCTAGATTAGAAATGAAACATCCGGGTCCTGAACCAGTGTCCACAGGGGATGGCAGCAACACAGACGGCACCTTTCCTGCTATGCCACAATGCTGACTCCAGTGAGTTCTTGCATTCATTTTTACTTGGCCTTTACCTTCAAATTTTCGTAGCCCTCATGTTACCTGGGAGCTGGAAAGCCATCTGTGCCTATCATTGGGCATCATTGGCAGGTCGTAGAGAGGAAACTTAGAGCATGCTTTGTGACACTAGAAATAAATGTTGAAAGCAGAGATTCTGTTGGCTTTTGCGTGCTTAGAATCCAGTCAGTAGTTCCAGGCCACAAACTGCAGTGAACCCCAAAGTCCTGAGGGGAAAAACAACTTAGGTAAAAATCATATGCTGTAGTGGTTGAATGTCCCACTCTGGATTTCATTCACTGAGAGCTGAAGCTTGATCCCATTTTCCCTGGCTCTGTGAGCCTAAACCAGTTAGGATATCTCTGTGTGTTTGGTTTTCCCATGTGCTAAATGGGTACAGAAATTCTAGCCCTAAGCATCTCTGAAAATTTAAGAAAAAAAAAAAGTGCTGAGAACTTCACACACATTCTTCATATATAATTATAACTAATGTTAGAATTATTACAATTCAGGAAAATTAATATTTTGAGAGGAAAAATTAATGAGCTGCTAATGCTATTTATGCTTTTTGCATTTACAGTATTTTTCCCTTCTTCTTTTGTTATCTGAATCGGCCACATAGGAAGTTTACGTGTCGATCCTTAGGTTTATTTCTTCACCCAGGGCTGAGGCATCCATTAGGCTCCAGCTCAGAAGCCTAATGATGCTAATCATATTTTCACACATCCAGTTATTTTAAACATAGTCAAAACACTTAGATTTGTAGCCCTTTTATATGTGTGTTCATCAGCCCTTCATCACTGCTTTGAAATACCTGCACAGCACAAGCTCCTCTGAGGGCCTCCTTTTGTCATCTCATGGCCCTGGTGATGGCAAGAACAGGTGCCAGAGGGAGAGATGTCACGTCTCAGAATAGGAAGTCAGAGACTCAGGGATCAGGCTCAGGCTCTGTAGTGACTCTGCTACAAAAATTCACTCCAGGATAGAATTCTCTTCTGAGACAGTGTCCTAGGAATCTGCAGACTTTCCACTAGCGACTGCTCCTTATTGACTCCCGCCAGTCAACACTGCCACCCTGGGGACCAAGCTACCAACATGTGAACCTTTGGTTGGGAGTGGGGATGGAGTGTGGGTGTGGCGAACAACATCCAAACCATGGCAGCCTACTTGGCACACTCCTCCTTGCTGCTCACAGGTAAGGTACAGCTGTGTGGTTGTAAAGCATTAAGCTGCTAGACCCCTTGAAGCTCTTTGACCCACAGATTCTCAAGCCTGCTGCTAAACAATGTCTCCTGGACACATGGGGCCCTTCTTCAATCTTCTCCCAAGGAGTTCCTTCCTCCTCTGCTTCTGAATAGCCAATTCTGGTGCCAGCCCTGGACAGAACCCTGCAGTGAGTTGTCCTAGCCATCTCCACTTCCTTATCCAACCCTCAGAATCATCCAAGAAAGCCGACTGTGTTACTGCTTCCTTGATCTACCCCCGAACCCCACAAACCACCTACATCCTCTTTTCCAGATAATACCAACTCCCGGAGACATATCCTATTTTAGCTTCTTCCCCTCACTTTAAGTCAAATACAGTCAGGGAACAGAGAAGTAAATGCCTTAATTTTGTTTTGAATTGCTCAGTATTTGGCACATCAAATGTTGGCTATAGTAAGATTATCAGGAATGCCAAACTATCCAAGTTACTGTATTCTGTCTGCCATGCCTTTTAAAAAGCCATCCTGGTCTTTCAGGTGCACCTGTGGGTACTTTCCAAAGTGGATAAAGTGTTTTAGTCTACTGGGGCTACTAAATATTACAAACTGGGTGGTTTATAAACCACAGTCATTGTTTTGTTACAGTTCCACAGTTGGCAAGTCCAAATTCAAGGAATATTTAGCATTGGTGAGGATCTTTTTGCTGATTTACAAGTGTACCTTTTTGCTACTTCCTCACAGAGTGGCAGGCAAGTAGCCTTTCTGAGACTTCTTTTATGAAGACACTAATCCTATTCAAGAGAGCTCTGTGCTCACAACCCTATCACCTTACAAAGGCTCCACTTCCCATCACATTGGTGATTAGGTACAGGCATAGGAATTCAAGGACACCACCATTCAGACCATAGCATCTATCAAATTAGAGAGATAAAAGTGATTAACATGAACTTCAGCCTTGAAATTCAGCAGATAAAGCCCCATTTCTCCTAGGTAAAATTGATGTTTGGACCCACATGAGCTGTCCTACAGGAAGGAGCCAAAACTATTTACATCAGACATAATGAGTTGGATCTTTCTAAAAAAGAAAGAACCATGATTCAGTTATCCTTTCCTTGGTAACTGGTTTGTAAGTGAGAATAAAAAAAAATACTTTTGTGGTTATGATCATAAAAATAATTAGGAAGATACTATTTTTGAAGTAGTTTATCTTTAATCAGATGGCTTTCCACAGGTTTTGATCTGAATTTGAGCAGTCTTTTTCTGTTGCATTACTCTTCTTGTGTTTGTTCACAAGTCATTCAATCAGGGGAAGAGAAAAGGAGATATCCTCCATGGCTTTGCCTCCATGTAGCTCTAAGCTAGTGAGATAGTAAATGATGAACTTCTCTCGAGGACATCCTACAAGACTTGTCTGAGATCTTATCTGATGCATCTGGTATTGCTCCCTGAAGAATTCTTGATGTTCTACAACTTTCATATCTTCATAACCAGCATCTTCCCATAGTCCATCACACCTCCTCCAAAACCTTTCATTATTCCTTACACTGTTTAGTTTCCATGATCCATGAATGCCTTTTATGTTTTAAGAGACATTTTATTTATTTGAAATGAAGAGTAACACAGATAGAGGGAAAGACAGCGAGACATCTTCCATCCACTGATTTACTCTCCAGATGCCAGCAACAGCTAGAACTGGAGCCAGGAGTTTGATCCATCTCCCACCTGGGTGACAGGAGCCCAGGTTCTTGGGTCATCTGCTTTTCCATCTGCTGCTGCATCTCAGTGGAGAGCTGGCCTGAATTTGGAGTAGCCACGGGACTCTGATGTGAGATTGCAGCCATTTAATCTGCTAAACCACAGTGCTGGCTCCCTATACTCTGCTTCTCTCTCTGCCCTATCCTCCATGGAAATCCCAAGCCAGACTGAATCTGTCACTAATTATTCTTTGAACTTCAGCAAGCAGAAACACCATCAAGGAGGCTGTTTTACTTAAGGTATGTGGCTAAAAATACCAACCTGAGTGCTGTACTGCCTATTAATTCAATATCCAAAAGTTCCTCCTCCGTCACTCCAGGGAGATCTGTGTCACATACATTCCTTGTCCCCAGATTTTCATGTTCTTCCTCCTCCTCCTTAGCTGGTGATATTTTTCCTAATTTCGTTTGCAGATAAAACAACTTTTAAAAAGACCTTCCTACTATTGTTGTCACCAGATCTACCCACTGGTACCTAAATCCCCTGCCTGCCTTCCTATTACACAAGGTGAACACAAGGAGTATGTCAAGTAACCACTCTGTGGGCAGAGATCCATCTGTTCTAACCCAGTCAGGACTTTGATCCTATACTTATCCCTGATCTCTCTTGAAGCATCTTTTGTTTCTGTTCTCCTTTCTGTATAGCTTTCTATTTAAAAAAGAATGTTGCCTTATTTCCACACAGCTATATTTTCATTTGAAAATCCTTTTAAGAGTTTTAAAGAGCATGGTTTTAAAAACTGCATGCTGACTTCCAAGTGTGCATCTAGATTCAAACTTCTCTCTGAACTCGAGAGTCACATATTGCCTACTTGATCTTTCTACAGGTTTCCTGCAGGAAGGGCAGGGGCCTAGGCACTTAGACCATCTTCCACTGATTTTCCCAAGTTATGCTGGATCGAAAGTGTTGTACGCAGGTCAAAAACTGTTGACCATATGGAATGTTACCATGGCAGGTGGTAGTGTTACTCACTTTGCCATAGTGCTGGTCCCTAACTGCTTGGCTTAATGGATATGATTTTTTTCCTGTGGATTAATAGATCAATTTCTGTATCTTTCTCTCTCTCTCTCTCTCTCTCTCTCTCTCTCTCTCTCTCTGTCTCTCTCTGTCTCTCTCTAGTTTTCATTGCCAATTTTCTACATTTTTGAAGAATATATAAATATATTCTTCCTTTTGGCATGCATTTTTCTAAAGAGATTATTATTTGTCTTGTGTATTATCCTACATGCCTAGATTTGACCTTGTGTTTGTTTGCAAAAGCAAGGACTATTAAAGGGTATTTGTTCATTGATTTGTTTTATAATCCTTGTTGAACCTTGTTATGTTTCAACAGCATACTTTGTAAAGGATCCAGCAGTAGGATTCGTTTGTTTTCAGACTTGAGCTTGGTAGAAAGCAAATCCAGTGTGAATTCTTGGTAGTCCGGGAAATATTTCCATGAAAATCTCCATGGATTATTAATATAATTATTCAAAATTATGATTTTAAAAGAAACATTTTTGCTTTGTTTCTCAAAAGGAATTTTTCGATTGTGTAGAATACTTAAAATCTTGCTTAGGTGAATCTTATTAAGACATCTAATATTCTAATTCTTATCTCTTGGCTGTCATCCACCATGGTGCTCCATAAATAGAGGATACCCATTTATCTTGGCATTAAGTAGGTCCTACCAAATGGTCTTTAAGTGTTCTGAAGTAATTAAACAGATCTGAAAATACACAGTTTCTTGCTGGAATAGAAAAGAAAAACTCTTGATCATCCTTTGAGAATAAGGTGAATAATAACAATGTCATACATACAATGAATTTAGTGTAATATTAATACTTACTGTAGTAATCTGTTTTCTCTGAGATAGTTTGTTAAGTGATTTGAAAATACAATGCAGTAAGTTTAGTTTCTTATAAAATATTTACATACACATATATGCTTTCTTGTCTCCCCCGCCCCCCGCAAACCTTTTAGCTCCAGTCCATGTCTAATCCTAAAGAAAAAAAGTCCTTTTCTTATTGGCACTGTGGTTCCTTTTCACTTATTTTTATTTATATGAAAGGTAGAGAGAGAGGTCCGTCTTCCACTCACTGGTTCACTCCCCAAATGCCCCTAATGGTCGGGGTGTGGGTGGCAGGGATCCAAATGCCTGAACCATCACCTGTTGCTCCCAGGGTATATAGTAGCTGGTAATGGGGATTAGGAGAAAAGACAGGGCTAGAAGTCAGACACTCTAAACAGGAATGTGGGCATCTTAGCCCAAGAGGCATCTTATCCATAGTACCAAAAGCTATCCAGAAAAATACTCTTACATACGTTTGAAAATTAGCTAATTTACTATGATCAGAGACCAAGTTACTTTTTGAGTTTTTAAACATATCTTCTCCACCTAGTTCCTCAGATCAGTTAGCCTGCTCTGTTTTATCTCTTCATTTTTGGTGCTATTCATATCTGAATGTTGAGAGCATTGAAGCAAGCAGTAACTATAGGAGAAAGTTGTTTTTTGTTTAGTGTTTTGTATCTTTGGATAAATTAAAGGTTTAAAATATCCATATGCTTTTGCTCACCATAGGAGCCTATTTTAGAATCAGTACAGCTAAATTCTTATTAGCACTTGCCAAAACGTATCCTCCATTTCACTTCAGTTTTCTGGTCTTACTATCTTAAGCCCTCCTCTGAGTATCCATTCCCATGCAGGCTTAAACTCTGACTTTCTTCTAGATATGTCCTTAATCCCAAAGTAACATGACCTGAAGGCAGTTACTCCTTCCTCTTACCAAGAAAATTGCCAGTGGTTTTCAGGTGTTTGGAGGAAAAGCCATTGGTCTGAACTACAGCTACAAACTGAAGTGGGGTGGCCCTTCCAGAAAGTGTAGTCATCTGTTAGTACGTATCCAGTTTGGTTATTGGCAAATCATATGGGTCTGTGTCATTGCCATCTCATATTTACCAGAAGCTCATCGTTGCATAACAATCCTCAATATATTGTTTGAAGGACACCAGTTCCATTCACTGCTAAGTCTGGAGGCCTAGCAGTTGGTAACAAGTGTTTTGGAGTTTTAACAGCTCTGATTCAAATCCTTTTTCTTCCGCTTCCAAGTTACCGCAGTCACTTGGTGCGGAAGTCTCCTTATTATTAACCCTTTGATAAATACTAACAGTTGTTCACAATTGTTCTGTGGATTGAAAGAATAACATTCACGGAGTGCCTATATCAGTAACCATTATGTCAGCTGTTACAGATGTTCAGTATAAGTTTGATAACTGACTTGAGTAGGCCATTCTCCCCTCAGGTCCTACCTTATTTTGCTGCATGTTGTTCTGCCCTGAGACTTGAACCTTCCACTGAAGGTCAGTTTCAAGAGAAGCCTTTTAAAGCGCAGTGCAGTGTTTACTGTAAGGATGTTGTCAGGAAAGTACTTATGCCCTTACACAGTGTTCTTGTGTGTGAGCCTCCAGAAGAATTCAGTGTCAGGTGTTCATGCCAGGCAGAGTCCTCTAGCTTCTGGGCATTTAATGTATTTTAAGCTTATAGCCAGTAAATTATGTAAGTGACTGAGTTACCCTTTTTGAGCTGGCTGCTAGAAAGCTTAGAGCCAAGTTTATGTTCATTTTTAAGAAAAGTATTGATTACTGTGGGATATATTTCCAGCCTTATATCTGCCTCCGTTGTTCTGCCTTCTTTTCTTTTTAATTCCTTTTAATGTCATGCTATTTAAATATTATTTTAAAATTTACTCTTATAAATTTTCAGGTATTTCTGATATGAGATCTGAAATGGATGAGCTATGGTATGTAAAATATTGTTTTAAATAATTATACCTCTGTATTTGAGGGATATTTAATTTTTTTTAAGAGGATGCTTGTGACATCAGTTTTCCACTTGGTGAAATTCCAGATGTTTTAACAAGGGGGGAGGAAAAGATTCAGAGGTAAAGATGTTTTGTGAAAAGCATGATTTGCAGAAACTTCCAGAAGACAAACTACTGAAACAGATTAAGGATTGGGATGGAAGACCTCTATTGTATGATGAGGTTGGCTGGCATTCTAGGTAGGGGCCAGTTCTAGTGGCTGCCCCACTTCTGATCCAGCTCCCTGCTAATGAGCTGGGAAAGCAGCAGACAATAGCTCAAGGCTTGGACCCCTGAAGCCGCATGAGAGACCTGGAAGGAGCTCACGGCTCCCAGATTCACACCAGCCCGGTTCTGGCCTTAGCAGTCATTTGAGGAGTGAGCCTTTGGATAGAAGATCTTTTTCTCTCTCTTCTTGTCTCTCTCCTCTCTCTTTCTCTCTCTACCTCTCTCTCTCTCAGTCTTTCTGTCTCTATTTCTTTGCAGCACTTTCAAGTAAAATAAATAAATGCTTGAGTAAGAAAGAGTTGTTTACAGGGAGCCCATGAATCAAAGGATGATCTCTGTGAAGAGTGTAGAATACTATAGTGGATTGAATTTAGTAGGACTCAGTGCATCTTAACTTTGGTTTTTCAGCTTTTCTACTTACCATATATGTAGGTAGAAATGGAGATAGATAGGTATGTGATGGAATTCCAAAACCTGTCAGCGGTATTTCAGAAAAAAATTCAGATAGAATGTGTGTTTCACTTTCTTTGTGTTTCCAAAGGGGGGGGGATCAGACCATCTTCTGGGGAAAATCGTATCCTATTACCCTCCATCCTTGATTCATGGAATGTTATGTACAATGTGTCTTGCCTTTTTTCACCCAGGGAATGGTGGTTTTTTTTTTCTTACATACATACTGCATTTTCTTATAGCTATAATCAATGAAGGAACTAAAAATTCCCTGAAAATATATTATTCTCTGAAAATATAGCATGGTATGGAACATTTTGAAACATGAATGTCCTTGGCTTTTGGTCTTTGTCTACACAGGACTTCTCCATCCATCAGCATCTAATTATGTTTCCTGGTTTGGCTACTGCTGTAATACAAAGGCTAAAGTTTGGGTAGAGACAGATTAGTCTAAGGATGTAGAATAAAAGGGGTAAAGTTTGTTTGCTGAATCTCGTTGCTCAGAATTTGAGTGAAATTAGATCAATTGAAAGAAAATAAAAAGCTACAGAAACTAAGCAAATGGATCTAGCAGAAGCCTGGCAGGGGGTGGAGGATCCTGCAGGCTAAGCAACAAGCCCAGAAGCTGAATGCCTGGGAAAATTTGTTTGGATGTTTTGTTTGTTTAGAAAGTGGAGGCCCGCTTTCAAGAATGAGAGAATGGGGGAGGAGGGGAAAAAGACTATTAAGACATGTTGCTGTGGGTTCTGCAGTTCTTTGAGCTACACAGTTACGTATTTGGTTTTGCCTGAATTGTTTGCTTGGTGCATTGCACTTATTTCAGTGTGACAGGGCAAAAGAGATCCAGGATTTATTAGGATTGCTCAGTGCTCTAACAATATCGAATGCAGTGTGTGTTGTCCAACTCTGCAACACAAACTTCCTGTCAGCATGTCACACTGTGATTATTGGTTGCTTCAGAAATGTGATGTCTTTCCCCCAATGACATTGTGTGTTGTTGTTTTGTTTACCTCTGCTGTTCTTTGTCTATAGGTGGTGAGTAAGCAAATGGTGCCACTTTTATTACTTGGAATAAATGCTTGATTGCTTGGTTCAAAAACCCAAACAGGGCCCAGCTTTGTGACACAGCCAGTTAAGCCTTGGCTTAGCGATGGCAGCATCCCAGTAACTACTGGCTCATGTTCCAACCTTTCCGCTTCCTATCAGTTCCTTGCTACTGTGCCTGGGAGGGCAGCGAGGGATGACCTAAGTATTTGGATCCCTGATACCCTTGTGGGATACTTAAATGGACTTCTGTCTCCTGGCTTCAGCTGCCGCAGCTGGGAAGACTAAATAAGTGAATGAAAGATCTCTCTCAATATCTCAATATCTCTGCTTGTCTCTCTTTCACTTTATTCCCTGGTCTTTCTGCCTGTCAAATATATAGATATGTAGATAGATAAGGAGAGAGAGATGTCAATTTGTCTCTAAAGCAAAAACAACAACAACAACAACAACAACAAAAAACAAACCCAAGCCACAATAGACCAGAGGAGAACCAAAATAATTTGGTGAGAAATAAATGACAACATAAAGAAAGAAGAGTCTCAGCTCTATGGAATCTGAGATAAATACTGTTTTGTTTTGTTTTAAAAAAACTCTATTTGAGAGAAACAGAGAACTCCTATCTGCTGTTTCACTCTATATATACCCATATTAGCCAGGGCTGGGTGGGAACAAAGGCAGGAATCTGGAACAAAACCCATGTACAAAATATGGATCACAGAAGCCTAGTTATTGAGCTGTGACTCTTGCCTCCCAGATTCTGTGTTTGGAGGCTCGACTCAGAACTGGTTCCAAGAATCAAAATCAGGCACTCCATTTTAGGATATTGATATCTTCACCACTAAGGTAAACACATCCCCAGTGTGGTGTTTTGATGGCCAAAAAGGGGAGTTCAGTAGAAGATATAAGGGGCCAGAGAGAGAATTCTGAGGAGAGAAATGGCAGTTGGCCTAGGAATAGAAGCAAACTTGAACAGAAATGAACAAAAAGATTGAGCATGCATTGTGCCGTGAAGGCAGATCTTTTAAAATGCATGGAAATATCCAGAAATGAGAGGTTTTTGGAATATGAACTTTGATATTTAGTCCGCACTTGTATTTCTTTCTTTTAGTTCCTAAATATCTCCCAAATTTATCTATTTCGATTTTCCACCTGCAGCTCGTTAGCATAAGATGTTGTCTTTTATTTGGCTAATGCAGCAGCAGCTTCTTAGCTGCTCTCACACCATGTCCAATGGCTTCAACTCCAGTGGTAGGGTACATTGTAAATGATACAAAACTGACCATGCCTCTTGGCTGTCTGACTGGAATCCCACTGCTCTGGCTGTAGAGATAAACTTCCTGGGTCCGGCGGCGTGGCCTAGCGGCTAAAGTCCTCGCCTTAAACACGTCAGGATCCCATATGGGCGCCGGTTCTAATCCCAGCAGATCCACTTCTCATCCAGCTCTCTGCTTGAGGCCTGGGAAAGCAGTCGAGGACAGCCCAATGCCTTGGGACCCTACACCCGCGTGGGAGACCCGGAAGAGGTTCCAGGTTCCCGGCTTCGGATCGGCGCAGCACGAGCCGTTGCGGCTCACTTGGGGAGTGAATCATCAGACGGAGGATCTTCCTCTTTGTCTCTCCTCCTCTCTGTATATCTGACTTTGTAATAAGATAAATAAATCTTTTTTAAAAAAAAGATAAACTTCCCAGGCATGGTCCTCAGGACTGGAAGATTACCTCCCCCCAACTTCCCTTCCTTGGTCCTGCAGCTGCTTTAAGTCTTGCATGACTGCAGGACTTTTGTAAATAATTTTGCTTCCACTGCAAGTAGCTTCTGTATTTCCTCTTTTTATCACATTGAATAAACTCAGTCCTCCTTCATGCACCTCTGCTCACTTAGAACTTTCCTAGAGACCCTTCTAAAACTGAAAGATAGATGTATGTGTGCTCTTCATTTTCATAGTGATCTGTACTTTCCTTCAAAGAACTTACCCGTTTCTAATTATATGTGCATGATTATTTGATTCAAATTCTTTTGCTCCCTGGATTTTCAACTCCCTATAGTTAAGGATGGTGGTTATTTAATTTGCCTTTTTATTACTAATGGCACAGATATACAAGGTGAAAATCACTTGTCTGGTACTGTTGATTAATGAATGAATATTGCTCGATGAATCTGGTCCATTTTTCACTGATTCTGAAAGTGAAGAAGGTGATATTTGGTACATCGAGCATACCAAGTTGTCATCTCAGCACCATACTGAGAAGGTGGAGCACCAGGGCTCTGTGGGCCGGCTCTCGGTGCGGAACGGCACCTCTGTCCTGAAGCCACAACCACGGGGAAAGCTCATGGGTCTCACGTGGCATCTTGCCGACGAGCAACCTTCATTTCCACCACAGAAGGCTTCTGACACCTGGCTTTGGTCTTTATTTTTAGAGTTTTCCAGTTGTTTTTATTTTATTTTTTTCAAGCACATTGATTTATGTGAAAGGCGCAGTTACAGAAATAGAAGGGGAGACAGAGACATCTTCCCAGTGTTTCCTTCCCCAGGTGGCCACAATGGCCAGGGTTGAGTGAAACCAAAATCAGGAGCCAGGAGATTAATCCAGGTATGCCTGGAGGTGGCAGGAACCCAAGTACCCGGGCCAATTTCTCTGCTTTCTCAGGTACATTAGCAGGAAACTGGATAAGAAGTGGAGCAGCTGGGATGCCAGGGCTACAGGCAGCACCTTCACTCACTATGCCACATGCAACCATTTGCTATGAACTTTAATCCTCCTAGCTAATAATGATATAGAAAGTGAACAGTAAAGAAATCTCAATACTCTCATTTCATGAAAACTCGTGTGGAAATAATTTTTTTTTTGGATTTTAAAAAGTGCCTGGCATTGACCTCCCAAGTATTTATCTGTGATATTTTAATTGCTTGCCCTTGCCATTTACCTGTCTTTTGACACTTCACTGTTAATACATCTCATCTTACAACCAAATAGCTAATTTAACAATTCATTAGGTTTGTAATTTAGCTGCATGATCCCAGCAGTTAGTTTTATTGACTTTATTTGATTCAACTATTTAGTAGATTAGATAGACATTTATTTCAGATAAGTATAGAAACTTAAAAGCTTCAAATTTCTCACTCACCCTGAACTATTGACCAGTTTTTTTTAAACTAACAAGCTAAGAGATTTCATAGTGAGGCAATAGGTGTTTTCTCAGTGAAATGCATTGTGTGTCCTCCTAGGTGAGGACGGAATGCTTTGATGTGGTGTTGAGGACTCTCTCTGGCCCACACGGCCTGGGCTCTGGACCCTCCCCTCCACTCTCTTACTGTTTTTGCCTCTTCTTCAGCAGTTTTGAATTTCGCCAGCGAACTCTTCATTCCAGAAACACTTGGAGGCACTTTTAAAATGCAGGTTTAACTTCTGTAACTGAGATCAAAGTTGATATGACTTTAGCAGTATTGGAAGTGTCTTTTTCCTTCATACTGTAGTCCCAGTGTTGAAATGTTGGGGCAGTTCCTGTTCCCAGGGACTCCTGTGTTTTCTCTTAATGTTCTATTCTCCTAAGTGTGTAGCTCTCCTGTCATGGCCAGTGGCAGACCCAGCACTCAGCAGTATGCCTCCAGGCCAGTCAAAACTGAGAAAAGCAAAAAGGTCAGGTGTGAGCCTTCCCCTCCTATAATGTGCATGTTGCTGTATGCCATTCCAGCTTCTGTGCCATTGACCACAGTTTAGTCATGTGGCCATCCAGGCTATGATGAAGGATGGATTATTTGCTTCAGTCCACAGTCATATGTTCATTTCTGCTGCTGCAGGACAAGTAAAGAATGTATGACAAACACAGAACTGCAAATCTTTGTCAAATTTCTAAGTACCAGATAGGCAGAGAAGCAGCAGAATTGAATGTGGGGAAGAATTCAGTTGAGTTTGGTCTTTGTGTATATCCTGGGTGTTTGAATACAACCTGGCTATCTCATCTGTGTACTTTCTTCCTATATATTCTGAATGAGCAATTATTCTGTGTGTAATCCTCCGTGCCCTGGCATTCGCTGTCCCGTTGCATGGAACATTCTCTTTCTCCATTTTCCACTGGAAGTTCTACCATTCCTGCGAATGCTGAGCAAAGTGCACCTGTTTTTGTGAAGGCTGTAGTGTTCTTTCAGGGGTAGCTAAAAGTTCTTGGTATTCCCATTGCTCAAAAACACAATGTCTTCTCTCTTCTGTTGTTTCAAGTGCCTAGAAGCATATGTGAAACATACTTTGTTCAGCTTATATTGTACTACCTTAGCACAGTGATGAGCAAATAGAAGGTGCTCAATAGCTGTTTGCCAAATAAAATTAGTTACTGCTTGGCATTCTTTCATGAACTCTTGAATGACTGAGTGGGTGGAATCTCTTTTCACCAGGAAATCTCTCATATTGTGTATAAAAATATTGTAGCCAATAGAAAGTGAAATGAATTTCAAATCAAATTGAGCATTATGGAAGAGATAATTTCCCTGGTGTTGTCATCCTGTTCTAACCTTGATTTCATTTGTAGTCTTTATTTCTATTCAGTTATTTTATTAAAATATGTAATGATAAAGGTGAGGAAGGGACCTTACAAAACTTGAATTATATGTCATTACTTCTTTTAACTTACCATACTGTATCATCAAGGTTTCTTTAAAAAGTCAACTTGAAATTCTACCAACTAAGAATATATCTTGTATGGTTCTGAAAATGTTACAGTTTTTACTCCAAAGACCAACTTACAATATAATTCAGAAATTTCATTTTACTCTGGCTTTCTCATTCAATCATAAAAATATTCACATTGCTAATCTGTGGCCTTTTCTTTGTGGCCTTTAAGGGACATAGAGGATTCAAATGATGAAGCCATTGACTTTTCATGAACTTTAAATCATATACATTAGAAGGTTTAAGTTATGCTACTGCTTATATTGATAGAGGAAATATATAACTAAGCTCACCTTCAGTTGCTTTATCAGATAAACAAGAAGCCTGTACTAAGGCTGGAATTATTTTCTATCCTAATAGCTTCTCGATTGCTTCTAATTATTATAATAAATATTTTTCTTTTGAATCACAGGTTTTAAAAAAAATTGGTGAGGTTAGGAATTAATAGACTTCCATTTCCCATGGACCTAAAGAGCATAATGGTGGTTGATTTTACTCTATGATATGAAATAATTAATGTGTCTCCTTCAGTGGCAGCAGTATAGAGAATGAATTGGGCGGGCCTGGGGTGAATTAGGATCAGTAACTACGGCACACTGAATCATTGCTTATTAGACTGGTTGATTTTTATCATACATTTTGATAGTTGAAGCCCCAAGCATTTTCATGATTCATTTTCTTTGGGAATGACATATGCAAGGCTGTTTGGAAAGAGTGTTTGTTCGGATCAGCTCAGGCTCTGCCAGCTGAGTCTTTAGGGAAGGCTGTGCACACTTAGCCCACCTGGAGCACTGACTTGTCACCTCTTAGGCTCCAGAGGTGGCTTATTCGGTTCATTGCGTCCAGATCACAGGAGATATATTCTGTCATATTAATTAATTATGACTGAATGCTCAAGTGTGCTCGCCAGGGTCATGTTTGTATAGCCTGCTTTAATGTAAAAAATGAATATTTGGCAGTGAGCACAAGAAACCATGCAGCCGCAGCGGCTGTGTGAGTCAGGTCCTGAGGCCACTCCAGCTTCGCTTCCTACAGTCCCTGTGAAATGCATACTGCAGGACAAAACCTCTGACCGTTTGGATGGTGGTTCTGTGGTGCTAGCAATCCACAGCGAATTCAAGTCTAGACTCAGTAATTTTTCAAGGGAAGGGGAGGAGGGAGAAACAGCAAATCGGCTCTGCCCGAAGCGTTCCAGAGGTAGCATTGAATCAAGGATGCTGTTGGCAGCCTGTGCATCGTGAGGCAGGCACTCAGAGCTGGAGCAGCAAGAGCAGCAGCGCTCGCCGAAGCAGTCACATAAACAGCAGCAGGAGTAGGCGAAATGCAGGACTGTCTGGTGTTTGAAAATCTCCCCAGCTGAGAATGGCTACTGTAAAAACATTGCCAAGGAACTCCGACGACCTGGACAATCCGAACTGTTGTGCATTAGCCGAAGTCACTTCAGGGGAATAAATGCTGCTTTCTGTAGGTTTTTTTGCCAAGAGGCAACCCCCTGAAGAAGAAGAGCTCAGATTACCTGAAAACAAACAAACAAAAACAAACAGGGGGAACAAAGTTTTGGCATGCCCACAAGAATGGTGGTGTGGGTAGAAACCACCTAGGAGGCAGAGGCTAAGTGTTGATTTGCCCATGCCTGGTACCTGAGAGTGAAAGGTGGGAAGAAATGGACAGTGGCCGTGACAAGAAGACAAGGCACAGTGCAGCTTGGTGAAGCCACACGCTGACTGCGTTCTGCCCCCCTCTTCATGCAGTGCTGCGGGCTGGTACATCGCCGGCGAGTACGGGTGTCCTATGTAAGTCTCTGTTGCTATAGATTTAGAGCTGAAATTCCTATTCGTGTCTGTCTGATGCATGCTGCCTCTATCAGATGTTTTTTAATCCCTGTGCTGAACCAACCAGTCAGTCAGCCGTTGGTACCACACGTTTTCCAGACACCTGAGGGCTGTGAGATCCTGTTATTTTTCTGGAGATGTTTATCCTCTAATCTTTTGTGTCATGTTATTTTGATGAGGCTGGGAATAACTTGTAGGAGGGAGGGATTGATTTTGGAAGTGCATTGTCTCAGATCGGCATCAGGTTAAACCAGTTGAATACCTCCATTACCTAGGGTACCCCCGACTTCCTATTTGAATTCTGGCATTGGACAAAAACATTTCCTAGGGAGGAATACTATGGAGTTGGTCAAATTAGAGATAGCCGCAGAGGCTAATGTTAGATCCTGTGTTGATCAGCTTTGGAAAAATAGTAGATGATAATGATTTGATGGATGACACAGCTGTTGCAGTAACGTGAGCATTCACAACAGCTTTATCATCTTGTGACCGTTTCACTGAAATAGCTCTAATTTTACAGACATGCTATGTTTGTCCAAAATGGCTGTCTTGGTGTTGGATTCTGTAAAGCAAGCTTATCCAAATACTGAAGTATTGCTACTTGAAGTGATAGGATGCTGATTGAAATATGCTGAGCAGTATGCTAGCCGCTGAGCTCTGAGGAAGCTCTTGCTTTATTTTCATACCCCGCGTGCGTGCAGCCACTTTATTTTCAGGGAGTGATGTGAGGAACAGGAGGTTTGTGCAGACTGGCCAAACTGCAGTGCTGAACAGCTGAGCACTGATTTGAGATTTCTGGCTGCAAAACAAACAGAACAATGACAAAGAAGGCCAATCAGTGGTTAAGGATATAATGTAAATAAGCCTGTGACCTTGGTGGGTTAGCCAGCATAACAGATATACCTGAGTCTGCCAGGACAAGCAAGGTCAAAACCTGATATGAAAAGACAAAGTTGGGAGCCAGGGGTTGAGAACATTGGGAGGGAGAGTTAACCTTCCACTGAATCTTAAAGACATAGTCAATTTTGTGAAATAAGCAAAAAGTCCTTTTGTCTAAATATTCCTATCATCATGATACATTTGGTGGCTTTGCCCTTTGAATGCAACAGTTGACATATTAGGAGACCGTGGAGTAGTGAGGGAGTCAGTAAGATTCTCAAAGAAGACGTCTGCAAGGTTTGTTTTAAGGAAAAATTAGTTGTTTTTAAATAAGATTTTGAAATAATTGTTCTGAACATTTTAGGATATAAAATTATCCACATACAGAAAATCTTAATTAAAAATAAAGATCTTTTGAAATTAGAAATTTATAGAATAATGAAGACTGAATTATGCTTTTGCTTATTCACGAATTAGGAATTAGAGGAAATGTATGTTTATATATGCCTACTAAATAGAGGAATTCTGAAACAAGATCTCAAACAAGGCAATGCATTTTTATACTGATTTTTGCTCTTTTCCATGCATTGATCATGTATATAAATAAAAGAAAAAAAGCATAATATTATGTTTTGGGAAATCTTGGTTGAAAAATATGTAGATTTGGTTCAACTGCTCATTAAAGTTTTTAATGATTACAGTTTGGCTAAGGAAATGCAAAGTATGTAACACAAATATATTTTAAAACTGAAATAGACCCATATATCTCAATAACTAGAGATCAGTTTTCCTTTATTTTAGAATAGTTGTCTGTTGGGAACCCTCACTGTAACTGTCTGGTGCTATTTAACATTTCTTATTTGGCAGTTTGATGTATGAGCTGTACTTTTCTTTATAAGTGGTGAACTCACAGGTGTAGAGATGTCGAATCTGAAGCATTTTATTTCCTTGAAGGAAAAGAATTCAGTGCGTTGAGTGTGTGTGTCGATAAGACCTCTAATATTCCCACAGAATAAATTACAGTGTGCTGCTGTTCCTGTGTATTGAGGATGACAGAGGGGTAAAGGGCACTTGACCCCTGCTCCCCACTGCCCTGTACTGTCAGTGATAAGGTCATGCCACATTAGTTGGAAGGTCCAGTTTCCTTTTCCCCGTATGATCACCCATTTGGGGAAGTGACAGTTCAGATCATACATTACTCAATTCCAACATACTTAGCTATCTAGTAGATACGATTGTATTCAGGACATATATGTAATATAGAATCTGTGAATCAGTTGACATTTGTGGATGAGTTACCTCAGTCTTCCACTAATTCCTAAACCTTTCTTCTTTTTAGTATGACAGCTTTCTTAAGGATTCCTCCTACTCTTAACATTGTTTCTAAGAAAAAGTATGAAAGTTATGTGGGTTCCGAGGAAAGTTATAGGCATATGCCATAATTCTTCACTTCTTAGCTCTCATAGCTGTTGCTTTTATTAGATTCCCTCCCCTCACCTGCTACATGTTGCTTTCAATCCACAAATTGTTCTGTGAGCAGCAGGCCCTTGCCTGTAGGCTGCAGCTCTTGTCTTTATAAGATTCAGTGCATAAGCCTCTCTTTTTGACAGATTTATTTCTTTCAAGCTCTTATCTTCATTATTTTGTTTATACCTAGTAATCATTGTTTTAAAACTCAACTTTATGTCTCAGGACTAAGTCCTGTGTTTACCTAAAATGTCTATTTTATTAAAAAGGCATTATAATCTGTCAACTGGATAAATACTCTTCAACTTAAAGGGATGTGCTAAACAAAGCAAGCTCTATGTGTTTCTGCATAAACTACCTCTGAAATATTAACATTTGTATACTTTGGAGAACAGACATTAAGACTCTTTCTGGTAATCTCTATTGAAGTACTATACTACACTTACATGTGCAGAAATCTAAGAATGGAGACGGTTGGGGTTGAATCTTAGGAAGGTTCTCCAAGTGAACAATCCTGTGTTAGCACCCCTGTGCAGAAACAAGGCCTTGTCAATATCCTGACCTTCCCTTCAATGGAAAAGTGCCTGTCTCCCCTTCCCCCAGAAGACTCATTAATCTGATTTATGATGTTATACATTAGATTTCAGATTTCATGCAGTTGGACTTCCACAGCAAATGCGCTTTTGGTCCAGCTTGTGTTTTTTATCATTATGTGTATGAAGTTAACTCATGTAGTTAGAAGTAACAACAGTCACTTGCTCGTTCTCATGGCTGCATAGTATTCTATGCAATTACACCATGATGCAATTTTATATTCTACTGGTGGACATTTACATAGTTTCTAGCTTGGGACTATTACAATTAGTGCTGTTAAAAACAGTTATTATGCTAGATTGCAAATATTTATGTGTGCATTTCTGTGGAATATGTATCTTAAAGTGGAACTGCCAAGTCCTGAAGTAGACATATGTTCAGGTTAAGTAGAGATTGCTAAAAGCTTTCTCAAGCATTTAGTCCATTTGACCTCCTATCCACATGCCTCGTGTACATGAGATATTATCTTTCACATTTCAGCCTGGCAGGCCAGTATACAGAAGCATCTCATTGTAGATTCACTTTTCATTTTTCTGGTGCCTAATAAAGCTAAGTACATTTTCATATATTTATTGACCCTTTGGAAGTCCTTTTTTGTAAAATACCTGTGATGTCTCTTTGTTCACTGTTTTCAAATAGAATTCTGTCATCACAAGTGGTTGCTTAATGTGCTGTGCCTCAGCAGATTTTCTATGTAGACAAACGTCATTGCAAATATGGGTTTTTTCCCTCCAGTATATATGTACCTTTAAAAAATGCTTATTTTCATCTACTTGAAAGGTATAGCAAGAGAGAAAGAGAAGAAGCAGAGGGTTGGGGCTGGGGATAGAGATAGACACAGAAATATATTTTCCATCCACAGGTTTGCTCCTTGGATGCTTGTAACAGGTAGGACTGGGCCAGGCTAAAGCTAGGAGCCAGGACTCCATACAATTCTATATGGATGGCAGGAACCTGTTCTCTTCCAGGTTGCCTTAGCAGGAAACTAGATCACAAGCATATTAGCCCATACTTAACCAGGTTAAAGCTTTATGCAGTGCACTGAGTTTTTAAATGTTGAGCTGCTACATCATGGTATAAACCACAATTGCTCATGGTACGTAGCCATTTATATAGAGTGAGTGAGCTGAGTTGGATTTGCCAAATACTTTGAAGAATTTTACATTTATGTTCATGGATAGCATATTGTAATTTTCTTGTTGTACTGCTTTTGTCTGGCTTTGTGTTACTGTGATGTCCCCACTAAACAAGTGGGGAAAGTTTTTTTTTTAAAGTGGTTTTTTGAAGGCTTGTTTTATGTGAGGTTACCTATCTTAGAAGCTTTTCTGTTTGAGACGTGACAGGGGAAAAGCAAGTGGTAATTAACGTAGTAAAATCACTAAAGACAAAGGGGCATATTTAGAAAATAACTAAAATGTGAAATCAAACTTCACTTGGATGTGAACCTGCATGTTTTCATTAAACAAATGATAGAAGTTTCTTTCTCTTCTTGAGTCTCAACTTTTGTGTATATAATCAAGAGGGTAGTAAAAGTTCAAAGTTTATTTTTATTTAAAATGAAGTAATTCTTGTTAATGCCCTTACAGTGTCTGGTATGTAGTTGCTCAAAATTTAGTATCTCCCAAGCTAAGAGGCTCTAGCCAGAGTACAAAGGCAGGAAATGGCGGATAAGTTGCTCTTAACAGGAAAAAAAAATGACTCTTGACTTGATGGCTGCCTGTATTAGCTAATTAATACTAGTAATCTTTAAAAGCCTTAATAAACGAGTTAGGCAGTAGATAGTGAGTGACTCCGTCCACATTCACAGGTGTCCCAGGAGCCTCACCAGCAGGAAGCTGGAGCCAGGTGTTGAACCCAAGCTTGTCAATAGGTGACATGGAAACATTGACCTGAATCTTAACTGATTTTTCTTAATTTTTGGAAGTTCTCTCAAATTAATACTCTTACACTTAGTATATGATCACTATTGACCTTTTAGAGCATTTGAATGTAGTGAGCGTTCAGATGATTCTACTCTTACATGTATGGCAGAAGGTAAACAACACTATTCTAAGAAAGTTCTTTTGGTTAAGACATGAGCATTCACGTAATCTTTCAGATTTCACAAAATGATTTTATGCCCACCATTCTATATGAGGCTTCAGTAAGCTTTCAGGATAAGCAGGGCAGGTGATGACATTATCATTTAATAGATGAGAACCTTTTCAAATTTAGTGATATAAACTGTATTAACTCCACAGTCTGATAGTGGTCAAGCTGAGATTTGAGCTGGATTTTTTTAAGGTATTTATTCATTTATTTGAGAGTCAGGGAGAGAAAGGTGGAAAGATCCCCTCCATTGGAAACTCAGGCTGGGTCCCCCACATAAGTGGCAGAGACCAACTACTTCAACCAGCACCCACACTGCTGCTTCCCAGGGTTGGCTTCAGCAGGAACCAGAGCCAGGAACTGAACCCAGGTGTTAAGATACGGGATGTAGGCATCCTGAGCAGCATCTTAACTACCGCAGTGCTCACCCCTGAAGCTTAGGACATCTACGGTCCTTTATTCATCTTGCTTGCAATCTAAGTTTAAATAATTGGAATGTAATGAAATATGATTGATATGAAATTTTGTATTGTTTCTGGTATAAAAAGTGTATGAAGTTGGGAAGGGTTGAAGTACTGATAGAGATTTCTGATTAGTAGAATGGTCAATAATAAGCATTTTTAAAACACATTTTTACACTGACATTCCTTCTCAAATGGTCAGACTTATCTGATTGATTTCAGTGAGTATAGGCTATTCAGTTTCCATCTGGATCTTAGAAAATATTTCTGGGCTCGTGCACTCCACATTGGTGCCGGGTGAAGTCCTGGATGCTCCAATTCTAATCCAGCTTCCTTAGAATGTGCCTGGGAAAGCAGTGGAAGATTGCTCAAGTCCTTAGGACTTCTCACCCACATGGGAGATCAAGAAGTGGCTCCAGGTTCCTGGCTGTGGACTGGCCCCCAGTTGCTTTTGTGGCCACTGGGGGAGTGAACCAGCAAACAGATTATTTCTCTCTGTGAATGTCTCTGTCTCTCACTCTGTGCAACTCTGGCCTTGAAATAAAAAAAAAAAACCTAAATATTTCATGGTAAATTACTTTTTAAAAACATTTTGATGGGATGGACACTGTGGCACAGTACATGCCATACTGAGTTCCTGGGATCAAGTCCAGCCTCTGCTGGTTCTTGCTGATTCACATAAGAGGAATAGGTTTGGTCCAAGTACCCAGACATATAAATACCTGATATGCAAATCGCTTGGAGCTTTTCCAGCTGTATCTTTTTTTTTCTTCCTCTCCCCCCCGCCCCCGATGTATTTTAAGATGTCTTTAAGGACAATATTTGGCTTTTAAGACTTGTGTCTTATACAGTCAGACTTTTATATGTGTTTTGGCAAGAGTTAGCTGAATTTTCAGATTTTCAGATGTTAAATTTGTGTTTTTTTTTTAAGATTTATTGATTTTATTACAGCCAGATATACACAGAGGAGGAGAGACAGAGAGGAAGATCTTCCGTCCGATGATTCACTCCCCAAGTGAACCGCAATGGGCCGATGCTGCGCCGATCCGAAGCCGGGAACCTGGAACCTCTTCCGGGTCTCCCACGCGGGTGCAGTGTCCCAATGCATTGGGCCGTCCTCAACTGCTTTCCCAGGCCACAAGCAGGGAGGTGGATGGGAAGTGGAGCAGCCGGGATTAGAACCAGTGCCCATATGGGATCCCGGGGCTTTCAAGGCGAGGACTTCAGCAGCTAGACCACGCCACCAGGCCCAAATTTGTGTGTTTTTAAATAGCTTTTAACTCTGGCTATACCGAAAATACTTAATTTGTATTGAGCATTTAGCCTAGCAGTTAGAGTATTGTTAAGGAACTCATCTACCCTGTCAGAGTTCCTGGGTTTGATACTTGTTTCTGCTTCTGATTTCTGCTGTGTGTGTCCTGGGAGGCAGTGAGTGATAGCTCAAGTCATGGGGCCTCTGCCACCCATGGGTTAGACCTGAATGGAGTTCCTAGCTCCTAGTCTCAGCCTGGCCTTCACCCTTACATAGGCATTTGGGGAGTGAGTCATTTAATGGGGAACCACTGTCTCTCTCCATCCCAAATAAACAAAAATGTCTTAAGCTCCTTACTGTAATTCTTCGTATTTCTAAAGTGCCATATCAATTTCTAAAAACAGATGAGGTTTTTAAATTCATGCTCATATTGTAAAGTATGAAAACATCCTTAACACATCTGCCTGCCTTAGACCATTACGTCGTGGCTTTAGAAATATCAAACCTGAATAGTTAAAATAGTCTGCAATAAAATGCTACTTCAAAACTCAATTTCTCAGAGCCTTAAATTTCCTTTAACTATAAGTGTTCCTACATAATAACATTTTATTCATGGAAAATAATATAGATGAGCCTTCCTATGAATATGAAGGAACAGAGAGGGTTAGCATTCTCTAGGCATGTGCCAACAGTGAACTTGACCTTCCAAAGCTGCTGGACCGTCCAGTTGCCTTGGTGCATCTTTGATGCATGTTCAGTGGTCACTCATTGCTGGAGAGGAATTGGAATCTGTGAATGACAACAGGCTCTGAAGAAAGGCTTGGACTTTACACACTGGAGAACCTGAGACACATTGTTGCGTCATTCAGTCCTATTTTATATTTTATGAAATGAGCAATAGTATCTTATGGGCTTTGTGTGTTGAAGCGATGACAATTTTTGGCATGTACTAAATGCTCATTTAAGTATGCATCATTTTTGTTATTCTCACTGTCTTCTAAGAACTACTTCTTTGCTGAAAAATAGCACACACTTGCATATTTCCCCAATGTAGAGAAACATTTCGTAAAGTGTTTTAAATCTTGAATGGCTGCAGAAGTTGTCATCTCTCTGCTTACTCAGGAGTAATTCTAAAGCACCTGTTCTTTGCCCAGGATAGTTAGAAATACAGAGAGTAATTGGGCCTTTAATCTTTGTTATCAGAAAAGCCTATTCTAGTGGTGCAGATTATATGACTTTATTGAACATTAAACTGTTTAGCATAGGATTATCTCATGATAAGAGAAAATAAATGGTGTATCACCTGCTGCAGCTGTTATCATGTAAACATTAAAGAGAAAACACTAGTTTTGAATGCACTGACATATGAGGGGAGCAAAATTCTGTTATTTAAAAAGTAGAGCGCAGCTCAGTGGTCACAGTTCCTCTGCATGTATTCTTTCGCAATTTGCATGAGAAGTGTAGAAGACTATTCCTGTGTACACAGCTCACTGAATTGGGACTATGGAGTACAGGTGGGGTTGTAACTTTTATATCATCAGGCATTTAAAATATATTTTATTTTGTAATAAATATCATGAAAAAATGCCTTAAAATTAATTCTCATCTTTTTTCTAGAACAGATTATGTATTTTTACATGTACTAGTTCATTAGAAAAATTCAATTCTAGGATGCATAGAGTGAATACAGTTGGGAAACTGGGACATCTGTTGAGCAGCAAACTGTTGTCAGTAGTCGAAGTACTTTGGGATAAGCAAGGGCAGGGACTGGACCTCACCTTCATGATGCTGTGTTGAAAAAGGTGCTCACCTGTGGGTCCAAGTTAAGCCTTCTACATGTTAACAGCCTGTTCCATGAAGGATGGTCAAATTCTGTTAAATTTATTGAGATCCTGGCATGCCTCTGTCATGAGGACATTTTCTAAATAAATGAAGGTCAGAAAGAGTGTGAGAGCAAGCAGCTGAATGTGTTTGATCTGAGAGGTATTTCTGTTCTTTTATGCCATCCTGCTGCCAAGTAAGTCAAGATATGTACAATATCTGTTTGCCATAGGTCCTTCCCACTGTGTTAAAACTCCTTTCCTGCCTATGGCACCACATCCTTGTGTTTCCATGGTACCCTTCCTGCTCCTTCCCATCTATATTTGAGATCTTAATCTTCCTGTGTCTGCTGGAGCTCTTTCAGCTAGCCGTAAGTCTGTGCTTAACCCTAGCGAAGCTCAAGAATACCAACATACATTTGAGGACTGCCTGGAAGGAAAACCTGAAAACAGCGGCTTAGGAGAAATTGCTAGATACTGAAGGAATGTTGTGTATGAGCTGTGGTTCCTGAATGTCCTTAGAATCTGAAACTGTGTCATTGTTTATTCTTTTCTTTCACAGTTTAGATTTTGTTCTGTATATTTCTTTGTAAGAATTTATACCGAGAACTGGCTCTTTGACCCATCATAAGGGCCATTTGTACGGAAGTGATTTTTTTTTTAAATGGTGGCATTCACTAAAAAGATAACTTCATTTCAAAACAGATGTTACAAATAGGAAAGTGCATTCGAAAACAAAAGCCTATTTCAAAGTCATCTCTAATCATAGCTATTTTAAATAAAAACAGACGTGTAGCTTCTCAGTTCAGACATCTATGTCCCCTATGAAGTGCTGGGTTCATTTCCTGACTCTGTTTACCATTTCCATCCTCCTAACGCACACACTGGGAGGCAGCAGTGATGGTCAAAGCAGTTGGATTCCTGCTACCCACCTACACGACCCAGATTGATTTTCTGACTCTTGGACTTGGCATGGCTCAGCTCAGGCCACTGTGGGCATTTAGAAAGGGAATTAGCACATGGGAGCATATTGTTCTTCTCTCTTTTCTCTGCATCTCAGTAGAGTGAAAAATAAATAAATAAATGTACGTATGTATGTATGTAAAGACACTGCCAGATTATTTATGGAAGCCTTGAGTTAAAGGCTTTAGCAGCCGTGTGTATTAAAAGCCACCCTAACATCTTTTCTGCTTCGACCTGGGGAGTTGTGTCATGCGTGCCTCTGTTCCCCATGGCAGCTCAGGCAGGGGGCAGCCTTTTGTGTTGTAGGTTTGGAAGTTTCTATTGCTGGATGACCTTTCTGCTGAATAGACTGCTTTCTATTGAGCCAGACGCCTGTGTCTGTTCTCTTCCTTGATATTACATTGAGATAATAGCCCATCCGCTTCTATTGGAGCCATCAGAAGTAGCTTCACTTTTTGCTTATTGAGTTTTTCCTTCCTTATATTTTTGTGATGCACATATCACCATTCCCTTTCCCACTGCCCAAGGAATAAAGATTGTGTATAGTCTACTCTTTCTGACTCCATTCACCAAACTCATTCTTTAGAGGAAGACAAAAGGCAGCTGCTGCCAGCACTATGACAAAGGTGTCCATCCAGACACTGAGCTTCATATATCTATATCTATATCTATGACTGTCTATATATATACACACACATACATACATATATAATGTGTAAAATATGTGGTGTGTTCATATATGTATACATATTTATATATGTATGTATATAGTATTGATCTTCATAATTCAGTTATTTAGAAAGACTTATTTAAGAGTTATAGAAGGAAGGGGAGAGAGAGTGAGATCTTTTATCGGCTACTTCACTCTCCAGATGGCTATAGTGGCCAGAGCTGGGCAAGTTTGAAGCCAGGAACCTAATTCTGGGTCTCCCATTTGAGTGCAGGGGCCCATGCATTTGGGTCATTCTCTGCTGCTTTTTCAGGTACATTAGCAGTGAGCTGGATCTAAGTGGATTAGCCACCACCCATATGTGATGTCAACACTGTAGGCAGCAGCTTTACCCACTATGCCACGATGCCAGCCCTGATCATTCAGGTTTTAATGAACTAGCAGTGTGGTTTTTATGCACACAGTCAGTTGGAGAGTACCAGTGGTCACCACGAGAACTAAACAAAGGGGGGCTGGAGAGTCAAGATCCAGGCTGCTGTGAGAATCTGGAGGTTTCTGGGCGATGCCGAGTCCCTCCTGCAGAGGAATAGGCACCTGAGGTCAGCCTCTGTGAAGCTGTTGAAGGCTCAGATTGCTGGGGCAGAGTCAGACTGCTTGCTCTCCCCAGGCGGCACTGGGGTGTCCATTAAAGAAGGTCCACATGTTGATACAAACAAAGGCTTGGGGTGGAGAGGGGAGTTGGAGAGTTGGGCAGGGAATGAATCCTGGGCAGACTAAAGAAACAGATGTCCTTTTCATGTAAGTGGGACATAAGAACAGTAATTTTTGAGTGAACCAAGCTGTCCTGTGGTTAAAATATATTTAGCAAGTGATTCACTGACATATTTAAGCTCACAAGTATTAATTGATGTTCCTCAGCTTACATACATGGGAGTTTGTAAGGATAAAGTCCAGAATTGCCTTTCTAGTCAAATCAGTGCCTGGAAAATTTTTATGGACACCAAAGACTCAAAAGAAGTTATCCATGAAATTTAAGTAACTGATAACTACAGAGGAATTTGGATGTTCTGTAAGTATTGGTAGCTTATTGGGGGAGGAGCTAGTAGGCTTCAAACACAAAAGAAAGATAAAGAACTAGAGAGTCTAGTTGCCTGCTTTCATTAGTTTATATTGTGTGTCTATGTTGAAAAGTTACACCAAAGCCTGTGATAATGTGCCAATATCATGTGTGAACCAGACTTTTTAAAAATAAGATAGTGTTTCGAAAATACAGTAGTGAGTTACAGTAGAAGTGTACAGAATTGGCTTTGTAACACTTTCAAGAGCTCATTGATAAAAGAGATAAGATAAAATGCCACATACTCTAAAATGCCTTTCAAAGTACAACTTTTGTTGTCAGATTCAGTTGATAACCATTTATTTCTCCATGACAGATCCATGGATCTGAGCAAACAGACTTCTGGTGAATGTGTAGCAACGAAGATGCAATGTGGGTTTTGTATTTGCAGAAAGTTCCCTTGCTCAGGACTGTATTAACCTCTGACTTTGAAATCATTATAGATGCCACACTAGCAGGAGGTCCTAAAAGGGACAGTGCACAGTGAGCTACATGATGAAGACTACTGGCAGCACTCATGGTAGTGTTAGGATTAATTTAGTTGAAATTGACTTGCTCACTTATTTTGATGAAAATGCATTCAAGTTACATAAAAAAGAGGTCTCTGAAGAGGGATGGGATTAAAAATAGTGTTTTAAAATCATTCTGAAAGATGACTATCAGCACCTTTCTGTATCCCCTACTTGAGGGTGATTTTGTTTCCTCAACCAGGGCCTGGCACAGTAGTCTAGCAGCTAAAGTCCTTGCCCTAAATTCGCCAGGATCCCATATGGGTGCCGGTTCTAATCCTGGAAGCCCTGCTTCCCACCCAGCTCCCTGCCTGTGGCCTGGGAAAGCAGTTGAGGATGGCTCAAAGCCTTGGGACCATGCACCCACTTGGGAGACCTGGAAGAGGCTTCTGGCTCCTGGATTCGAATCAACTCAACTCTGACTGTTGTGGCCACTTGGGAAGTAATTCAGTGGATGGGAGAACTTCCTGGCTGTTTCTCCTCTTCGCTATATATCTGGCTTTCCAATAAAAATAAATAAATAAATCTTTTTTTTTTAAAGAGTAAATAAAAGTTTCCTCAACCAGCTCCTAACTGCCCATCCACCAAATCTAAGAACATAATAAACATGCCCTAGAATTAATAATTCTGTGTTTAAAGACTCTCAGCAAAGTTTGCCTGTGAATTTTTGTCTGATTAAGGATCAGTGTAGAGAGAAGCAGAGCCTGCATGTGTCAAACCGCCTCCCCTTCAGGGTCACAGATATTTAAAAAGAAATCCATGTGATATTCTGCCAGCTCTACCTTCAGACCAGAGATGGTCTCCCCAAGAAACTGTTGAATTTATCTGAATAAGAGGCTGGATTCTATGCTTTTTATATGTTTGCAGAGAAAGAATCTTGACTTAATTTGAGCTGTAATGCTACAACAAGGTGGGGGAATCCACCATGGGGGGAGGACACAGGGAGGGATTGGGGGAATCCCAGAGCGTATGAAACTGTGTCCATAATGCAACGTAGTTAATAAAAAAAAAAAAAAAAAGACACAGAAATCCATTTCTACTCATGCAGTACTGACCTCGATTTTTACTAACAGTTTTATGGTTTTAAATTCATTCTTTTGAAGAACTATTGGCCACTGCCCCTCAGAACAATTTTATAGATTTTTTTTCTTTCTAAACTATGATTATAATGTGTTCACTACCATGCAAAAATAATAAAATTCTGGTTTCTAACAGACAAAACAGCCCTGGAAGTTTTGAAATGAACTCCACTTCAAAGGGCAAAGTCATCACTGCTGGAGGGTGTTTTTCTGATTTCCCCCTAGCTTCCCTAGTGTGATTTATTGCACTATGAGGTTTTTCTCATGGAATTGACTGTAGGACCATGATTGGCAGTGCAGTCTGAACGAACAATACACTTTGAAAGGACACTGATTTGGGTTCTGTTCACCTCAGTGCTCCATGAAAAATGAGATGTCAAGCCGACTTTTTTCAGGACTGATGGGTTGTCCCGTGTTTGCCATTTTAAGCCCTTGAAGAGACTCATCCTTCTCGTGGTATTTTCTGCAGCCCTGAAGTCAGCCAGGAGTGCACTGTGACAGGTCTGCTCTGCTTCGCTGCAGGAGAGGCTGGTAACTCAGGCTTGTCAGTTTCATCTCTGGTTAGCTTTCAGGCTGCAGATTTCTGGGAGCTGTCACACCTCTGATGGATCCAATAAGAATCAATGCACCACACTGGCTCCCAACTTAATCCTGCTCATGCCAGCACGTCCTCTGGAGGGGAAAGGTTAACTTCATAATGAAGGAACAGATACAAATGATTGCAGACATAGGAGTTTTTCGATACCAGCATTTGGAAAGAGTGTACACTGAGAATTTTCCTCACATGAAACCAATTGACACTCAGAGAAAATCAAATCTGTCATACTGTCCCATTCAGCTCATCATGGTTTTAACTTTCTGTTCTTTTAAATTATGAATCTGCTTTCTGTAAAGCACAGACCAACACATGACCATTTCACTACTGGTTTGCAAATAGCCACGCAGACCAGTAAAGTTTCGAAATTTTAAGTTTTGGAGTACAGCTTTACCCTCAGATTTCATTAGGAATTTGAATAATTTTCACAGATTTCAAAGCAGGTGACTTATTTGTAACCAAAATTGTGAAACTTTATTCAGAATAAATAGGAGCTTATAATAAAACTTCTTTTCATTCCCTGTTACTTTTTCATAAATTTCAGTAAACAAAAATGTTAAACAATAATCAATAAGTATGTAACATCAATTTGCCATGTGAGGTTTTTTTTCTTATTTTTTTTCACACATTGTTTTTAGCTTCAGATCATATGAAAGACTAGAACTCTTAGAAATTTTAATCAAAATACAACAATCTAAGACTGTTTCGTAATAGACTGAAAAGCAAAGAGAAAAGGCAGAATCAGCAACGTGAGGAAGGGAATCGTGTTCATCTTGTTGGAATGTTAGTCGTGTACTTGCCAGTGAAGCTGTAGGCTGAGCAGGTCAGAGTTATTCCCAGGGCCCGCCTCAGTCTGAACTAACAGCTGGCACCCTCCTCCAAAAAAGGCATTTGCTTAGGGTCAATGATTTGGCCTAGGAATTCAAAGGAGAACTTGCAAGCAATTAACAGTTTGAGCAAGAGTTGAAAAGATTGTTCTAGTTATAGTAAGTTAAGGAAAGGTCACGCTTTGAAGAAGTAGTACTACCAGGAGGCAAAGCTGCATGACGGGGAGTGTTCCTAGGAGAGGGATCAAGTCACCAAAGTGGCACAGGGCACAGACAGTGTGGCCCATAAGGATGATACCATGGAAGCCGGCAGTGCTGACAGGGGTTATGGAGAACTTTACTAGTAGTTAAGAGATCAGTAAACATAATTAGTTCTACCTTTGGTAACTTGTCTTGAATTAACTGTCCCTTGAAAATCATTTTTATGGGATCTGACACAATGGCTGAGTGGCTAAATCTCGCCTTACGACTGCGGGGGGCAAAGGGGCAAATTCATGTCCCAGCTGCTTCATTTCCCATTCAGCTCCCTGCTTAGGCCTAGGGAAATAGTACAGGCTGACCCAAAGCCTTGTGACCCTGTACCCGTATGGAAGACCCAGACACGCTCCTGGCTCCTGGCTCCTGGCCTCGGATTGGCTCACCCTTGGCCATTGTGGCCACTTGGGGAGTGAAACAGCAGATGGAAGATATTTCTGCCTCCACTTCACTCTGTAAATCTGCCTCTCCAGTTAAAATAAATAAATCTTTTTTTAAAAAAAAAGAATTTTTGCATTTTTTGTCAACTGTGGTTGAAATTGATGATGTTGTGACTCTCACAGATGCTCACTATAGGCATCGCCTCACCTTTCTCTTATCAAGGGCGTTTTAATTTAGCTGGTTCGCCAAATTAATAAAATCTGAAAGGATTTGGCTGTCTTTTTCAAAGCTGTCCGGGAGCTGATGAAACAAACAGTTCTGTTCTTCCTGGAAGAAGTTCAGAGATCCCTGCTGCTCTGACCTCTCCGTTCCCCTCATCTCCCCACCGGCCCCCAGTGCTCACTGTCAGAAACAGCCAGAAGATGGCTTTGCAACTATTTCAGTAATGACAATGCATTGTTGATGACTCCCTTCAAGGGGACAGGACACTGTGGTTAGACCCTTCCTTGAGAAGCCATTATTTTAGGACGTTGTCCTTGTCATCTCTGGGTTATATTACTGCAGTGTGTTCTACTGGGGTGTGTCTTTGAAGTTCACTTGGCAGACATTTCTGTTATCATTTCAGCCAGCAATTTTTGTATATAATATGTCATAGTAGCATGTATTAAAATGAATATGATTCTCGCCCTTGAAGAATTTAAAATATGGCAAGGGGCAGCTGGGGGTAATGCTACAGTGAATTAAGCCACTGCTTAGGATGCCCATGTCCCGTACCAGAGTGCTAGTTCAAATCCTGGTTACTCTACTTCCAATCCAGTCCTGACCATGGTTCTTGGGAAGGCGGCAGATGACAGCTCAAATTACTAAGGTCCTGCCACCAACATTAGGGACTCAGGCAGTCCTGGCTTCCATGTGGTCCAGCCCTGTTAATTGACAATTGAGGAATGAACCAGCAGATAAAAAGTCTGTCGATTTCTGTCACTCTTTCAAGTGGATAGAAATAAGTAAAATTAGAAATAGAGACAATGTTTTTTAATATTTATTTTATTTTTTATTGGAAAGGCAGACAGAGAGGAGGAGAGACAGATAGGAAGATCTTTTATCTGATGTTCACTCCCTATGTATCTGCAACAGCCAGAGCTGCTCTGATCCGAAGCCAGGAGTCAGGAACCTTTTCTGGGTCTCCCACATGGGTGCAGGGTCCCAAGGGTTTGGGCAATCCTCGACTGCTTTCCCAGGCCACAAGCAAGAAGCTGGATGGGAAGTCAGGTCGCCGGGATTAGAACCAGGGGCACCCACATGGGATCCTGGCAAATCCAAGGCAAGGACTTTAGCTGCTAGGCTACCGTGACAGGCCCAAGAAAATATTTGAATAACTAAAAGGCTCAACCTGTAGTTGGTAAATTATTACACAATAAGTTATAATAATCATCATGACCTTCTGAAAGAAATTTCTGTAACCTATTAGGAATATTCACATTGGCCAAAACTAAATGTAATCCTTTATAAAGTTAATGGCACTAATAACCCTGACTTCAGCTAAGCATAACAGCCTTATATCCAAGAGAACAAATCCTGGCGACTATTTCAAATCATCCACACTAGGTTTTTACAACCTGTATGTTTCAATAATCCTTTCAATGGAGCTAATCAGTTTGTTCATTACATTCATCAAAAGTGCAGGAGAAAATTATACTTTAATAATTTGGTTCATTCAAAATTCTGTGTACACATAGGTTGATTTTAACTAGATCTGAATATTACTTTGAGTTATTAATGCTGTATGTTATTTCATCACAGTTGACTACCTTCATTTGGATTATGAGTTACATTTATAAAAATAAAAAGTAATTCACCAAAAGTGTTTATTGAGTGCACATTATGTGCCATCAGTATACCCATGTGATCCTCTTTTATTTTTTTAAAGATTATTTATTTTAAATTGAAAGGCAGATGCACAGAGAGGAGGAGAGACAGAGAGGAAGCTCTTCCATCTGATGGTTCACTCTCCAAGTGACCGCAATGGCTGGAGCTGCACTGATCTGAAGCCAGGAGCCAGGAACCTTTTCCATGTCTCCCACACGGGTGCAGGATCCCATGCGGGTTTTGTCCCATCCTTGACTGCTTTCCCAGGTCACAAGCATGGAGCTGGATGGGAAGCGGAACAGCTGGGATTAGAACCGGTGCTGTATGGTATCCCAGCGCATTCAAGGCAAGGACTTTAGCGGCTAGTCCACCGTGGGGTGGGAGGGCATGTGATCCTCTTAACCGCCGAACTCTGTAACAACCTTCTAGTTTTATTTTTTTCTTAAGATGTATTTGTTTTTATTAGAAAGGCAGATTTACAGAAAGAAGGAGAGACAGAGAAAAAGATCTTCTGTCCACTGATTCACTTTCCTAGTGACCACAATGGCCAGAGCTAAGCTGATCCGAAGCCAGGAGCCAGAAGCTTCTTCCGGATCTCCACTGGGTGCAGGATTCCAGTGCTTTGGGTCATCCTATACTGCTTTCCTAGGCCACAAACAGGGAGCTGTATAGGAAATGGAGCAGCTGGAACACGAACCAGCTCCCATATAGATCAGCACATGCAAGGCAAGAATTTAGCTAGGCTACTGCACCAGGCCCACAACCTTCAACTTTGTATATGAAGTAATTGAGGCACAGAGAGTCCGAGATTATATAACATCAAAACCAGAGCTGGTATTTGAATCTCATAAAGCTGATCCTGAAGTCTGCTATTTAACTTGTACACTCATGGCCCTTGCTAGTTTTAGGGTCTCCCTGCATATTGTGATAGAGCATTCTCTTTGGGCAAATTAGAAAAATGCATCCCACTGGGAAGATACAGCCTTTCATATTTCTATCTCATTATTTAACTGGACTTTTGTACAGCATGCAGAACTATGACTCTACATGCCAACCATATATACACCCCTTCACTACTGAATATAACTTTTAAAATTCTCAAGTGACTTTCACAGGCATGGCTTGATTTGGGTTTTGCATCAGCTATGAGAAATAAACATAAAAGTTTATCTCTCTTTTGCAGAAGAGAAATATAAGACTCAAATGGGCTTGTGTATTGGTCACACAATGGATACATCATAAAGATTAAGCAAGAACCCAGGAGCAGTGAAGATTCTGGGAATTAAGTCATTCTACACTGTGCTGCATACTTTACACATAATTTCATTCAACGTTTGCAAAAGCCCTTGAGGCAAGGATCACTAGTGCCTGCCTCTAGGTAAAGAAACCAATTCAATAAATGGAATTATCTTGCTCTAGTTCCCACATTTTCTAAATAGAGGAGTCCAAATTCAACCCTGATCTGTCTGAATCTTATTCCATTTACCATGTTTATTCCATCTCTTTTCATTATCTAATCATTAATCGTACACATCCCATATAAAATACTAAATTGTGTTGAACAATTGGCATTGAGGATAAAAGCATTGTTTATGGGGAGAAAATTTTCTGCAGTGCACTAAGGAAGGTACATTTTAATGGATTAGAACACAAAGAGTAACAGTTAATCAGCATCTAGTTCAGTGCTACGTACAGAACAACCAAAAGTCAAACTAGTTACCATCAAGGGCATCACAGGATAGCTTGGTAAAAAACAAACAGGACTGAATAGCTACAGCCACCTGGTAATTTCCAAAGAACTCATTTGCTATGGACTCAGTGAATTTGTGAAAGGAATACTGACCAGATGGGATAATTTAATGTAATGATAAGACTTTTCCTCCACAAATGCAGGCCCAAGACCAGCATTTAGTTTGTTTCATCTGTTGAGGTCATGCTTTGTGGTAGATTCAAGGAAAAACTAATGTTAGCAAGTTGCAGTCATTGGTGAAGGTGGCTAGAATCTAGCAGAATCCCACTAAAGGTGTACCAAAATCTCCCAGAAGTGTCTCCCTCCTAGAACTTCAGCTCAAACCCCTTTCATTGAGAGCTCTGTGCTGAAGTCGGGACCGCCTTGCACTTCCAGGCTTGCTGGTGGACTGAGTGGGTGTTTGTGTTTCAGAAGACTCTCCGGGTCCAGAATCAGCAGCCACATGGTTCGAGCCTGCAGCACCTGGAGCATCCTGTAGGCTGTGGCTGAGAAGGGTTAGAGAACAAGATGGAGAGCAACAAAAATGTTGGTTGCAAACCTGTTTCAGTCAGCTTCAAGGGTGACAACACTCGACAGCCCTTGTTATAACTGAAGGAGACCCAAGCGGTCAGACACGTGTGTCAGACTGGATTTGACCATTGATCAGGTCCACTCTCTAGATTTCCATTTCCCTTAAGAAAGAGCAATAATTTTTCTTTATAAAGTGTTAGAAAAATTTAGTAACCTAGGGAGGTAATATTTAACAGAATTCTTTTAAAAAGATTTAGTTATACAAAGGGCAGAATAACAAGGAAGGAGGAAAGGAAAGACAAACGAGACAGAAAGAAAAGAGATCAACTGGCTCACTCTCCAAATGCCCACAGCTGCTGGCCTAGACTAAGCAAAAGCCAAGAACTCCGTCCGGTCTTTCACAAGGGTGATAGGATCCTAGGAACTTGAGCTTTCATCTGCTGCCTTCCCAACGTGCATTAGCAGGGAGCTGGATCAGATACACGGAGTAGCCAGGACATGAACCAGGCGTTCCACGATGTGTTGTGGGCATCCCAGATGGTAACTTAACCCAAGATGTCATGATGTCCACCCTATAGAGTTCTCAGCACTGGGTCAGGCACACAGTAAATACACTATCTGTTGGGAAACAAGTTCCAAAAGACTTTCATGGACAGGCCTAAGATTTATTTATTTTTATTGCAAAGTCAGATATACAGAGAGGAAGATCTTCCATCGATGATTCACTCCCCAAGTGACCGCAATGGCTGGTGCTGCGCTGATCTGAAGCCAGGAGCCCAGAAGTTCCTCTGGGTCTCCAGTGCAGGTGCAGGGTCCCAAAGTCTTGGGCCATCCTCGACTGCTTTCCCAGACCTCAAGCATGGAGCTGGATGGGAAGTGGAGCAGGCGGGATTAGAACTGGCACCCACATGGGATCCCGGCGTATTCAAGGCAAGGACTTTGGCCACTAGGCCACCTCACCTGGCCCAGGGGTTATTTACATAAGTGTACTGTTTCCTTTAGAGTCTAATTTGTTGTTAATCTGTGTAATTTTCTTCCACTTGTTCATATTTTATATAAAGCCAGTTAAGAAGCTTAAGTGAAAGAAAGATCCTTGATCAATGGATATGCCTAGCTGGACACATTAAGAATAAGTAAGTCTCTTTATGAAAAACATGTGCAGCAAAAGGAAAATATGAAATCACATCAAGGAATATAAAACTTTTTCCCATTGTCTCCCCAGAAATTAGTCATAGAAGGGTTGGCATGTTCTTTAAGTGTGTGTTGACGGAAACTTTTGTTTTATTTCCCTAACCCACTTTCAAAATCCAGGGTAGCTTTGCACATCTTGTTTTTATGATAAAGAAATTTTTAGGATTATTGTTGGGGGAAGTGCTGCATACCAGACAGTATGCCTGCTCCTAGAAATAAGGACACAGTTTTTTAGAAATAGAACAGAAAAGGGCCCAGTGGTGGCCTAGCAGCTAAAGTCCTCGCCTTGAATGCCCCGGGATCCCATATGGGCGCCGGTTCTAATCCCGGCAGCTCCACTTCCCATCCAGCTCCCTGCTTGTGGCCTGGGAAAGCAGTCGAGGATGGCCCAATGCTTTGGGACCCTGCACCCGCGTGGGAGACCTGGAAGAGGTTCCAGGTTCTCGGCTTCGGATCGGCGCAGCACCAGCCGTTGCGGCTCACTTGGGGAGTGAATCATCAGATGGAGGATCTTCCTCTCTGTCTCTCCTCCTCTCTGTATATCTGACTTTGTAATAAAAATAAATCTTAAAAAAAATAAATAGAACAGAAAATATGATCAAGTTTTTTGGTATAAAAAATGAAATCCAAACAGTTTTTCAGATGTGTTTTCCATGAGTGTGTTGAATAGAGTTTGATATATATCATGTTGTAAGAGGCTGCTCTTGTTAGCGGAAATAAAAGAGAATGGTCAGTTTTAAAAGTAATAGGGAACTTGGGAATACCAAATCATGTATTTGATTTCTTTTTTACTTAGGCATGGTCAAAATAAGAAATTAAATAAGAAAGGAATTCATCCGGGACTCTCTGAGAAATAATAAACTGAATGCATGGGGAACAGTCTAAGTACATGATGAGCAGTCCCACGTTCCGTGCTCCCAAATGCAGCCCTGCAGGCAGGCATCTTCCTAGGTGTGTGTGGTAGGTCTGTGGATGTGTGCTACCAGGTCTTCAAAGACAACTCACCGTGGGAGCTGCAAATCTGATTCATGTCTTCAGGTAGTCACCTGTCTGTCAATCTGAGCTGCCTCTGTGACTCACTTTGACAAATAAAGCATGGCAGAAATCAAGTTGTGTGACTTCCAGGTAGGATCACAGTCTCCACAGTGTTTTTCAGATTGGTTACTCTTGGGAAGCTGACCTTTGGAAACTAGAGGTCATGCTGGTAGAAGCTTTGGTTACCTTGAGACTCACATGTTTTACACTGGTCACCAGTCCCACCTGAGCCCAAGGGGATGATTCAGCCCCAGCCGCTACCAAGCCATTACAGTATCATAGTCCTAAATAGACCCAGCCAAGCTATGTTCCAGGAATCCACAAAACCATGAGATAATAAATAGTGGATTTAAGCCAGTAAGTTTTGGGACGAGTTTTTACACAGCAGAAGAAAATGTACAGAATTTAATTCAGTTACCTCTGGTGATCAGCAGGTTTTCATTTTTTTTTAAGGTTTTTTTTTTTCATATATGTGAAAGGCAGAGTTCCAGAGACAACAGAGAGAGAAAGATCTCCATGTAATGATTCATTTCCCAAATGGCTAAAGTGACTGGAGTTGGCAGACCGAATCCAGAAGCCTGGAGCTTCTTCCCAGTCTCCCATGTAGGTGCTGGGACCTGAGCACTTGGACCATCTGCTGCTGCTTTTTCAATCACATTAGCAGGGAACTGGACCAGAAGTGGAGCAATCAAGACACATAAAAGCCACCATTATGGCACATTGGGTGGAATTTTAAATGGTGGCCACAATGCTGGACTCAAGGTTTAAATTTTTTTCTGAGATCTTGTTTCTTTTTTGTTTGTTTGTTTGTTTGTTTGTTTGTTTTGGAAAAGCAGAATGATGGAAACAGAATTGTGGCATCTCATATAGGTGCCATTTCAAGTCCTGGCTGTTCCTCTTCCAATCCAGCTCCCTGCTAATGGTCTGGGAAAAGCAATTGAAAATGTCTGTAGTGTTTGAGCCCCTGCCACCCATGTGGGAGACCTGGAATAAGGTCCAGGTTCCTGGCTTCAACCTGGCTCAGCCCTGGCCATTGTGAATTGAAGGTCTTTCTGTCTCTCACCCAAGTTTTAAACAAGTAAAAATTTTTAAAGGATTTATTTATTTATTTTGGAAAGTCAGATATATAGAGAGGAAGATGAAGCCAGAAGCCTTGAGCCTCTTCTGGGTCTCCCGCGGAGGTGCAAGATCCCAAAACTTTTGGGCCATCCTCAACTGCTTTCCCAGGCTACAAGCAGAGAGCTGGGTGGGAATTGGGGCAGCCGAGATTAGAACCGGCGCCCATATGGGATCCCAGTGCGTGCAAGGTGAGGATTTTAGCCACTATGCTACCGTACCTGGCCCACAGGTAAATCTTTAAACAAATAAAATCCTGACACATAAAAAGAAAGAAAAAGAAAAACAGCATGAACGAGAACCTTCCATGTACCAATTCCTTTTCCAAATAGCTACAACCTACCAGGTCTGGGTCCAGACTAAAGTCAGAAGCCCAGAACTTTCATCCAGGTCTTCTACATAGGTGGTAGGGACCCAGGTATTTGGGCTATATCTGTTGCTTCCCCAAGTGCATAACATGAAGCTAGATTAGAAATTGAGTAGCTGGAACTCAAAATAGTGCTTCAATGCCAGCAGTGTACATATGATTATTACCTGGTATATTAGACTTGGGTTTTTTGTGTTTTGTATTCAATTTTTACTTACTACAGTAAAAAACTTTTTACATTTCAAGTAGCTTTGTGGAATCATTTTGCTGCTTGCCAGTGTTGCGTGATATTCTTATACATGAAGTTCTGAAGTTGATTATGCCTTGCCTTGGACTCTTACAGTCTGTGGAAGCTCAGAATTTTTCTTGCATGTCATGTTTAAGTGCATAATATTAAATTCATAGAGTTATAAAGGAAATTAATTATGTAGAAATATATTTCCAAAGATTTGAGACATCAAATCTCTGTTTCAGTGATATATATATACATATATATATCTTATGAATGCATTAAAAATAAGACTAATGATGGATATAGTTGCAATCACAACTTTAACCATATTTTCTCCACACTTTATTTTGAAAAATTTCAAACATGTGGCAAGGTTGAAATAATTTAACAGAACATTCATATACTCCGAAGATTTTCCCAGTAACAGTAAACTTGGTTATAACATATATCAATCCATTTACACAGCTGTCCATCACCAAAGAGTTCAAATGTTTTTATACATTTCAGTATAAATTACAAAAACAAATTGCAAGTTTCCCCTAAATAGTTCAGAGTGTCTGTAATTTAACTAGAAGATGGGAGTAAGATGTTAACATATTTAAAAGGATTGCAATCTGATAAAAAATGCTTTATTTATTAATTTCATAGATATGATCAATACTACTGTGGTTGGTTGCTAGTACTCTTAATGGGAAGAAATGCTAACTATCACTCGTAAGTTATTGAAAGTGAAGATGTAATTTTTTTTTCTGTGTTCAAGTTCAGGAACCCACCAATGCATAGCTTCCCTTTGGTCCAAGAGACCCAGGTTCAGGAGGCCTAATAATGTGAACTATGCAGACAGTCCAGTAAACAAAATATCAGTTGAATGCATAATGTGGTGCCTGATGCATTACAGATACTAAAGGAAAATGACTCCTGGTTCCCAGCCTCTTTCAAAGCCTCCCATGACCTTAATCTCTTGGTCAAAGTGGCCAACCTTCCGGAAAGGAATTTTCAGTGAAATTGGAAAATACTATGTATTTCTTCTGTGGTAATTTAGCTTTCAGTCTGACAGATGTTAGAATTGGGGAGGAAAAACATGTCAAAAACAACATTGCTTCTGCGTCTGTTTGGATCTGAGCAGCTGCAAGTGGCCAGATTTTGTCTTGGTATATTTTGTTTAGCAGAACCTTCCAGAAAGCTTCATTCTGGTGACGAGAAGACGGACCGGCTTTCTAGTTGCATGGTGTTGCTCACTGAGGGAGAAGACAGAAGTCCGCCTGTATAATCCGATTTCATCAACTCACACTAATCACTACTGATAGTAGCAAAATTTAGCCTGGATCTGCTCAGTTAATCTAGATTGACAGGAGGTAAAAGTAAAGGGACGCAAGGGCACAGAAACAAAGAGAGCCAACACTGATTTCCAGCATTGCTCCTCCATCTGGGCCTTCCCATGTGCCTCTCTCTGGGGATTCTTTCATTCTTACCTTCTAAACAAACGTTGCCGGTTGTTAGGAGACCAGCTTGTCAGGAGACGCCTCCATCAACAACAGGTGCACCTCGATGCTGAGGCCACAGAGAGAACAGTACTACCTACGTCGTGAGGCTGCGCAGAAGGTGCTTACAGGTGCGCATTGTACCTGAGACTATGTATTATTTATTGAAACTGAGCTCTGCATTCTCTTTATCCTCTGGGCAGCCCTGGAGTCTGGTGCTCCTAAAATGGATGCCACCAGCAGCTGACCTACAAGGTCTCCTGAATGTTTTTTGCTTTCACTATTTTTCTTAATAGTCCTTATGAATTCTAGCTGCCAGTTTTGTAAAGCTTCAAGACTGAGAATTGCAGTTTCCCAGTTAACCAAGGGATCTCTCTGTGATTTTAGACGTCTCCACGTGGATTCGAGTTATATTTTTTAAAGGAGTGTCTGGATTTTATGGAGAAGATAAATATGTTGCAGCATCTGCCTGCGTGTACTGCGTGATTATAGAAGTGCTGTGCTATGTGTCTGTTTACATGCTTCATTCCAAGAAAGAACATGGGTTATCTGAAGGTTGTCTTCATTGTTACTTATGATATCTATATGTGGCAAGCCAGAGAACTTTTTGCATTTGGGTAGCAAAGACATTTGGAATATACTTCTTTGGATTTTCCATGTTGGTGAAACTGTTGTTGACCACCTCAGTACTGCATGTTGCCATGCTAAAAACACCCAAGGGTAAAAATGTCTCCTGGGTAAGTAGATGATGCATTCATGTCTCTTAAAAATATGTTTTAGGCAGAAAAATGTGATGTGAGAATTTAAGGATATCTAGCAGTTTCACATTAGTGGGTGTGTTTGGGACACTTTCAGAAAGCATTTGTGTTACAAAAGCATGAAAGTGTCTTTCTGAGTGTTACTTACCCTTTGGCAAAATCATGGTGGTGTGCTTACTAAAATATGAATTATATAATGATAAACTCTGGCCTTGTTTTGCTATTTTTAAGTTGCCTCACTTTCAGATACTTACAGAATTTAAAATGCTTGCATACAAAATCAAGATTATGATTTTTAAAGTTGTTTTCAACTCCAGAGCTATTTATGTTCAATAAAAATGATGTTAATGTCTTTTGGGGCTAAGCCAAATGTTAGGAGTAGAATGTATACAATTTTTGTTATTTGGGAATATTGTCAATATGCTTCTTTTTTTCTTGGAAACTAAATAGGAGTTGGTATTTCCAAGTTTTACATGTCTAAGTAATTGCTGTCAATCAGTAATAGACATTGTGTAGTGAAAATTTAACGTTTCAAGAATGCAATGATATGTTGTTTTAAATAAGAGTTGACTTTATCATATTGTTGCAAGGTAGCACCTAAGTGATAGCAATCTGTAAGCCCTTGAAGAGTAAGTGGCTTTCGCTCCCTGCTGTGAAGTGTGGTGTGCTGAGTACAGTCATGCATCAAAGTCAAAGGGGCTTGCTTTGACATTGTACATAAAGTTGTATTTCTCACAACAATTTGTAGCCAGCACCAGCATGGATTTGCACATGGAAGTCCAACCACAGTCACCATTGAATCCTATTTTATGTGATGGAACATGGTACCTGAAAACTGTCATTTTTATATCCTGGACAGTTAATCTTTTCAACACTTAATGAAGAGGTGCATCTAGTTTGAAATACAACTTCCAAAATTATTGTAGAAAAACTGACCATCATTATGAAAACTGATATTTTTGGTTTGGACATCATTGCCATTGTAATTTCTTCACTGTTTCCTGGTCAGAGTCCTTGGCCAAACCTTGATTGCTTCCTATACAGGTGGCTCTGGAAGCTAATTTGTTGTCTAGAAGGGAGTCTGTCTGCCACTTCCTGCCATTATTCAAATTCCAAAGATAGGAATAGTTTAAAAAGTATATCCCCCCCCATCTCATTAATCCTCCTAAAAGATTAACTCTCCCCAGCAGTGCCTCTCTGCTGGGGGTGGAGCACATTGCTCCACCAGGGTGAAACTTGAAGCATTTTATAAACAAACTACCTTGGAGGTTGATTCACTTTGGATTCAGTTATGCTAAATTTTCTTGAAAAGTTCAAGTTGTTGGCTAAAATTGTAGAAGCAGTTAAAATCAAACCTCCAGCCCATTCTAATACAAATGTCTTTCCACCAGGGTTCAATTATTGTTGTTATTACAAAACTTGTGGTAATTTTGTTGTGTTCTGATAGTGCAGTGAACCACTAATCAATGAATATTATGAAGATCTTTATTTTCAGTGTAAGGTACAGTGAAACAATTGCAAATACCAACCATCACTTTGATTTTCATTAATCCTGGCTGTTTTAGGTATTGAATGACTTTTGTGAATTCTTTGGCTGTTTAGGGTGAATTGTCCTGGTAATCCTGCTTTTGTCCTCGACTACTTTCCATGTAAGCATTCATTTAGACTTGTGTTCAGAGGATACAATGCTTTTTCAAGTGATTTCAAGCATATAATGAGTATCACGGTTACCAAAACGGATCTAAAGCTCTTTCTTCTTGGTTAGCACACTCCTTAGCCATGCTTTGTCTCCCTACCTCCACCCAGTCCTGCTGAACACATCTTGCTGAACATCACAATCTCACAGTAAAAAAAACATCTTCATGTAGTATCTAGGCAACTGGTTAAGCCATGTCTGATAGCTTTCCTGTCTGTAAACTGACAAACATGATAACAACTTTCTATTGCTCTGAAATATGGTAAGAATTAACAGGTCATCAAGTGTAAAGGGTCCAAAAGTCAGTCATTCAACAATATGTAAAGAGATTTGTTTGTTTTGATTTGAAAGAGAGAGGCCTTTCCTCTGTTGACAGACTCCCAAAATACTTACAGCATCCAGGCCTGGGCCAAGCAGAAGCCAGAAACTCAATCAGGATCCTGCATGTGGGTGCCTAGAACCCCAATACCTGACCTCACCTGCTCCTTCCAGGTGCAGGTGAGCAGAAAAATGGAATCAGAAGCAGAGTCAGGACTCAAACCCATGCATTACTATATGATGAGATGTAGCTGTCACAAGTGTGACAACTTAACCACTGTGCCGAGCACCTGCCCTTTATCACATAGTTAATAATCTAGGTGTTGAACAAACATCAGTGAGTAAAATACTTGAAAACCTTCATTGTAGTTAGTGGAAAAGCAAATACATGAGTAGTGTGTCTGATGATGAGTGAAGTAACGCTGGGAAGGGGTGAGGAAGTGCCAGGCAGGAGAAGGTGGTATCATTCATGAGTTGAACCTGTCTGAAAGGAGAATGGAAGAAAGGCCAGCAGCCCCAGAGAAATCTAGCATTCTGAGCAAAGGGCCTGTGTAGGGACTGAATGTCCTGAGGTAGGAGCATGCCTGGAGAGAGAGAATAATGCAGGAGGCTCCTGTGACACCAATTGCATCTTTGGTTTTTTGAATGTACTTCTATGTCTTCAGTTATTTCACTGGAATTCTAAGACAGACCCAAATCCATTTATTCAAACCTTCTGATGCAGTGTTTAGAGGTTTAGCAAGACAGTAGAGACCAGCACTGGCCACGTGAGATTCCTGGTGGCAGGAAGGAGGGGAGAGTAGGGCAGGTGTTCCTCCCACTAGCAGTGTATCATGATGTATATGTGATTTACAATTGCTTGTGGCCCTTCATTCTTAGAAATGAGTAGGCTTTTTTTCAATTATTATTATTTTTGAATGCTGCTAGTGTAGCCTTGCAAGTGACCATTTTACAAATGTTTATGTTTAGGCATTAAAAACAATAGAAACAATTTTAAAATAATATTGAAATATACTAAGTTTTAGGACAGCACCAAAAAAAATGGAATTTAAGGTGTTTAGTTTTATGGAACTTCCTATAAAAATGATCTATACTTTTTGTTAGGATATAATAAAGTATGTAATACAAAACCAAATTTTGTAGAATCTCCATGTATTTCTTGGCTATTTATAAAAATACTCTTTAATGAACACATGATTTTAATAAAGTATTTATTCATTTGAAAGGTAAGGTTAAAGATCTGGTTCACTCTGAAAATGGCTACCATGCCAAGATCCAAGAACTCCAATTCATTCTCCCACATGAGTGCAAGGGTCATTTGTTCAGATCATCTTCCACTACTCACCCAGGAGTGTGATCAGAGAGCTGAATTGGACGTGGAACAGCCCAGACTTGATGGTACTTACCTGTGATGCTGGTATAGCAGACTGTGGGTTAACCTTCTGTATGACAACACCTATTCCTCTTGTGAACTTATAGGCATTTGTTGAAAAGTGACTTAGCTTAGAAATACTGAAATAACAGATGTCATATAGGATTTTGGTGCTGTATAAACTCCCTTACTAATATTTCAATTCTTAAGAGCTGAACTTAGACCCAGCGTGGTAGCCTAGTGGCTAAAGTCCTTGCCTTGAATGCCCAGGATCCCATATGGATGCTGGTTCTAATCCCAGTGGCCTCGCTTCCCGTCCAGCTCCCTGCTTGTGGCCTAGAAAGGCAGTTGCAGATGGCCCAAAGTGTTGGGACCCTGCACCACGTGAGAGACCTGGAAGAGGCTCCAGGCTCCTGGCTTTGGATTGGCTCAGCTCTTGCCATTGCAGTCGCTTTGGCTCTGTCTCTCCTCTCTGTATATCTGTATTTTCCTAACCCACTGCTGTAACCAGTACAGGGATCCATTGTGCGATATCTCCTCAGCATCCTGGCAGTTTGAACCTTGATTGCTAACTTTCAAACTTTCTTTTTTCAAGCTCAGTCCCAATACTGCTGTGGTTTCATCAATTTCCAAGCAGATAAAAGTTTTAAACTCTTCATCATTTGAAGAATTCTCTGTACAGAAAAGAGAAACAAGGCCCCCAGGACCACTGGTAGCTGAACCATATGTTCCTCTGCCTTCTTCCCTTGGGGATTTGAGCCCAGGCCTTGGACTAAAAGAACTTTCAACTGATGAAATCCTGCCTTCATCTTTCCTGCAATGGCATATCTGATTTTTCTGTCTGAGTTGGAGGGAAAGATTAATCTTCAGTTGGGGTACCCTATCCTTCCATACTTCTCAATGGGGTGCAACCTTACTTTCCCTTGGAAAGCCATCTAGGCCCAGGTGTTCCTGAATCTGTGGATCATATGTTTGAAGGCAAGGTAAATATCAAAGAGGAAGGGAAAGGAAATCAATAATTACCCCTTTAAGTCATTAGTCTATGACTTCCTCTGTTTTAATGAAGGTAAAATGAGGGAGTCCACACTAGTGCAAGGAAGACATCTTTTAAAATCCCATCTTGAAATAATTGTGTCTAGGTGACACCATGAAGAAAATCTACCATCTACCAGTATGACAAGATAACACTCTATAGTCATAATCCACCTTAGATTTCCCATTTGAGGCTCTTAGGGCCTGAGAACAGGAGCACTAAATCCAGAGGTGATGCAATCTGCAATGTGTTAACCAGATCACAGCCTTTTCTTGGGGCCTAGGGTTATGCCCAGTTTGGGGATTTTCTTTCCATCCCCATAGCCTTAGTGTAGGTTATGAATGATAGCCCTGGTGGGCATTAGCTGCCTGACAACTGGGTAAGCAATTCCACTGCCTGACCAGAAGGACAAGTGTGGCAGCTGTTCATAGGTCAAAAGCAAAGCAGAAGGAAGAAGGATGGGATTACTCCTCCTACCCTGAGAAAAACTGGTGTATATATTGGCTGTGGAGCATGCCTTGAGCCCTGAGAGACAAAGGCTGCTGCCTTTGGAAGACATGTTAGAGTGATTCCATTGGAAAATGAAGTTATTAAATAGGAGTTAACCCTATTTCAGGGATTCATTAAAACTGAGGAGACCAGCAGTCCCATAGCATGCATCTTTCTGCACAGCCGCTATCAGTAGTGTCTCCTTTCATTCTCAAAAGTGTGTTCTAATTTGTACCATTTACTGCCTGTTCATTCTTGGTGTGATAACAGGATATGAATGAATGATTAAAGTGGAAAGAAGAGGAAGGAAGGCGAGAAGGGTTGGGAAGCTGTGAGATTTTCATAGAAAAAGCTGTGATGTTAGTACTCTGTAGTTCAATAAGGAATAGCATGTGGATACACCTGCTAGGAAAATGCCATGACCTGGTTTTGATCTGTTGGGTGACATGGAGGAAAGCATGAAAGCAAATGGCTGGTTCTTGCATTCATTCTGCCTGATGCAGCAAGCTCTGCATGTGAATCCACTGAGTTTCTGTTGGGGCATGGAAAGGAGATCATTTCACATTTCCTGAGATCCATAAAAATAAACCAAATCATGCATTGTATCTGAGTTAGTGTTGTCTTAAGACTGTGAGTAAAATGATCACTGATTTAGGAGAAAATAAAGAAATAGCGTTGTAATGGATTGTTCAAAATCTCCCACATCATGCATCCCATCTGAGCCCAGGGCCACCAGAATGTGAATTGACAATCAAGGGTACTGAACAGACTTTAAGGTCTGGACCCAGCAGTCTCTGGGCCCTGAGTTGCAGCAGTGTGAGTGATGAAAGCTTTGTTGCTAAGTCGTCGTCTTTCCTGCTTGCAGGTCTGAACAGCAGTAGCACAGGCAGTGAAAAGGTAGCACAGATTTTACACTGTCAATGACAGGTGTGAGGTAGACTCTTCTAGGCTTTACCTGGACTGAAAAGGGACAAACTGCCTTCTCTCTAGAGCTGGCTCCTAGGCTCATCTGACAGAGAAGCGTGCTGTAAACTCTTCATGGGCATTTCTCTAGGGTCATCAGTCTCATGTTGGCTACTGGTATAGCCCCCAAAGAAGAGGAGAGAGGAGACAGAGAGGAAGCATTAGAGTGTTTGCTCTTGGTTTTGATTTTTCTCTCTTCTCCCTTAAGCATGTGCAAGAGGGGAGACTGAAAGGCTAGGATGTGACAAATGTTTAAGCGGGAAGAAGAAAAAGAATATCTTGATGCCATATTGTCCTAAATGTCCCAATTACTCCTCTTGATAAAAGCCATGACTGAAGTCTCAGAATCTGTGACAACTGAGCAGAGGAGCTACATTTTCTGTCTCTTTCTCAATAATCATGTACAAACGCGTGGCAGGTGAGAAGAGCGCATCTGGCCGCCTGCTCTACCCTTGACAGTTTGTACCAGTGGCCCCTATACCTCTGTGAAGTCAGTTTTAAGCATTGTGAATGTGCTGTTTCATTAAAATGAAATTGGTAACAATTTGATTTCTTATAAAATGACCAGTGTTTTTAAACATGGAACTGCAAGTCATGGTGGCGGTGGACATGGTATTCTCATTGCACACCAGCCAATTGTACTACCTTCAGACAGAGAATGAACTACTCTTCCATCGTCTGAGAGTTACGAAGTGTAACAAAAGATATTAAATACATTTGTTTTCAAATATTGAATGGAAAAGACTGCTTGTTTCTCCAAATTTCCAGGTGAATGAGGAGTCTGTACTCATTTTCACTCTCGTATTTTTCAATGCAACCTAAACCTGTTCATATCTATATTCAGCAAAGCTGCCCTGGTTGCCTGGCAACCAGGCTTGGTGAGCTAGGAAAAGCAGCAAGGCAAGAATGAAATGCAGCTAACAGCCTTGATTCGTGCTGCCTTTGCACTGATGTTTCGTTCTCCCTGTGGTCGGTATGGATTTGATTTTCAAAACAAAAGTCAATCTTTCAGAAATGTGCTACTAGGATTTTAAATTTCCAGTACAAGGAATAGCATTTCAGTGTAGTTGAACATTATAAAGGAAAAAAAAAAAAAACTCCGTGCTCTTCCTAAATTAATACAAGAATAGTTCTTTTGCTTGTAGGTCATCTTGTACTTTTCACTCTTACTTTTTATGTCCTCTCCAGAAAGATGTATGCATTGTTCTTGGAGTCAGATGTAATGGAAAATTGAAATGTCAATTTTGAGAAATAGAGGTTTGAGATTAATTATTGCTGAAAGTATATCCTTGGGTCTGAAAAAGCACAGTGAATTCAAGTAACATTTCCTATGTAGATTCTTCATTCTATCTTTGTCTGCTTTTTTTTTTCTTACATTTTTCACTCTATCATCTATAGAATAAAGAATAAGCAAAATAATTGTCATCTAACTGCCGGGCCAATAGTGTCATGTAACTGAAACTGCAATACCTATTGTTTAATTATCTGTTTTCTTATAGTTCAGCTTTTATTAGTGGGTTCAGGATCTAGATGAAAAGTTAATTAAAGGACTGTGAATCAAATTCTTTTTGAAATTATACAGGGGAATAAATACTATGAGATAAAATAACTAAGTGAGATGTGGAGGTGAAGACATGGGTAAGCATGACGAAGGTGAGAACACAGGCCTGACAGAATTAAATCTGTCATGTGTCAGCATGGCGCCCAGCGCCTTCAGTGAGCATGGCTTTTGGTTCCTACGTAATAAAAGCCATGAATACTTTGTCAGCAAATAAACATTTAGATGTAACATTCTACTTTATCATTTTAGCATCGTTGCTATGAATTATGGGTTCTCAAGAAAAGCTAGAAGTACAGATTTGATGTGAAATCTTCTCATTTATCTGTGTTGACTTCAATAAAAACTAAAATCTAAGTACTGTAGGCCCAACAGAACTCCTGGTTGTCATTTGTGAACTCTGGGGAGGAAAGGTTGCTGAAGGAATCCTGGGGACTTTGCATGTTAAGAGGCTGCAAACAATACTGAGGAACGGTAAGGTGGGGAGGAAACAAGATTCTACTTGTTACTGAACATTGGCGTGGAGAGGATTTGGTTGGGGTTGGGATGCAGTGAAGAAGTATACATTGGGCTGAAATTGACCTCACTAAAAGCAATTAGTTGTGATTCTGGGAGAGGATTTTAAGGGGTTGGAGAAAGTCAGACACAAATGTGATGAATTACAAGGAGCCATGTGAGTGGTGAAAATGGAAAGTTGCAAAATACAGGCTGATTCCAGAGGGTTGAAGTAGGGCCACAATCAAAGTGGGATGGAAAAGGTTGGCCTATTTGTAGCCAGAGAACCCCACTTCTGGAGAAACTAGGAGAAGAGAGGATCAAACACAGAGATACAGGTTTCCAAGAATTCAAAGGGAAACAGTATGAAGATGTATGTAAATTTGTGTGTTGAGAGATTAGTGACATGAATTTTGAGTAAACTCCTTTTAAGTTCACAAGAGTCTCATTGGAGCAGAGATCAGATCTTGTGTGGTGAGGAGGGTAGGTTGAGATAGGAGATGGATGAAAACGAAAGGTCTGTTAGAAAATACTTATAGGCCTTTTGAGAGTCATGGTGAAATAGGATCAAGTGTTAATATTGAAACTCCCCAGCAATATTCAGTCATTCCGGGAAAAATGTCTCAAGAATTCTTTACAGAGACTAGTTAGGAGAAAAATATGGTTAAAGAGTGACGGCTTCTGAGTTGCTAAAGAGTGAAATTCTGGGCTTTGGAAAGTGGTCCAGGAGAGAAACAGGTGACTTGTGGAGAGTTTATTGGGTCAAAAATACTTCAAGAGGCATTGAAGATCATGGGAAAGGTTAAGTGGAGGTTCATTTTGAGAATAGAAGCAGAAAAGTAAAAATAAATAAAGGTTTGTGATCAGAGAAAGATTTCAGGGGGTTGTATGTGGGTTCCTAGTAAGGAAATACTGTGTTTCTCTAGTAAAGAAAAACCCAGTACCAAGGGAAAGAAAAGGATTTTTTTTTTTACATGATATCCTGCATAGTGGCAGAGAACACAGCAAAGAAGAAAACCAAGTCAGGAAAAATAGTGTTTGAGAGTCCCAGAGGAATGCCTTGAAAATTGTGACTAGATGCTATTGTACTTTTTTTCTCATGATAATTTACTACAGTGTTAACCAAGTGCTAATGATTTGTTTTGAAAGCAAATACCATATTTTATCTGAGTATCAGATCTACAACACAGTGATAGCTCAAGATACGAATGCTCAGTAGCCTTCTTACATACGGATGGGATGAATACATAACTAATGTTGTGACTGTAGAATATAACGAGGTCAGTGAATGAACCGGAATTATTCTGGAAGTAGTATTATAGCGTTTGTTACTCCATAAAAATTAAAAAAGGTAAAAATTTTCAAATCAGTGATAGTAAAGAAGTATAATTAACTTAAACATTTACTACCCTAAATGAGGCTAAGGGGTAGGTGACTTGATTTTCCTACCACTGGTTTATGCTTGTTACACTGATTCAGTCAGGTAAACCAAAATGTGGAGCTGAGTTAAGTCTAATTGATGTACACTAAACTTTTCTTCTACTCACATTTCTTGTAAGATGATTGTGAAAATGGCAAATAGGGTTATTTTAATGTAGTTCTATTACATGGCAGACACAGTGATTCCTTGGGTTATTACCATTCAGCTCACCTACAAGGTCACTTTCAGCAGTTCATGAGACCTGGATTTTGGGGTCAAAATGAGCAGTAAGTTGGATGCATATTACCCTGACAGAAACAATCATAAGTGTGCCAAGTGTGGAAACCAGCAAAGTCACAGAAGGCGTGAGATTTGCTCGAAACCTTTACCTCTTGGCAAAATGAATCAAGAATATGATGTGACAAGTTATTTTGGGTTAACAAATTGTCCCTTTTGTGTAAAATGTCATCAGATCATTGATGTGTAATTGCTGATGTCAGCCAGAAAATGAAGCACTTCCAAAAATACAATTTTAGGGGAAAGTGTTTAGGCACAACAGTTAAGTGTCTGCTTGGGATATCTTCATCCACTGTCACAGGACCTGGTTTAACTCCTGGCTGCCCTGCTTCCATTTCATGCTTCCTGTAAATTACAGCCTATGAGGCAGCGGAAGATGGGCAAAGAATATTTACATTGAAGCTGAAACTTGACTTGAAGTTGATGCTTCCATCAGCTGCACAGAGAGGTGGTTCTGGCCCGATCTACCCTACCAGGCCCTGGGCATGACAGACCCTTAAGAAAGTATAGGTTTTATGAAGACTCCCAGACCTTCACCACAAACTATTAATACGAGCAACAAGGACTATATCCCAACTGCCAAGGAGGACACAGGGAATTGGATGCCCTCGGAGGCCGAGTACTCTGAGGTCACCCACCCCCAACCGGAGCTTCCACAGGGGATGGAAGAAGTCCAAACACTACCGTGCAGAAACCAACGTCATCGGAAAGACAACCAGAAGCCCTGAGCAGTCCGCAGAAACAGAAGAACAATAAACGTCCTTCAGGACCAGGGAGGAGAGCTTTCTCTGGTCCGAGCCTGGTTCCACCTCTGGACCCCCACCCTCCCTCTCAATGACCATTGGGATCGCTTCGAAAACCCCTCATAGCAAACAAACAATCATACAAACTAAAAAAAAACTAACATAAATAGACAAACAACAAAAAGTACAGCTTGGAATCTGACAGGAAAGAGCTGGCGTGGATTGGCTCATGCCTCGCTGGGTGGGACACAAAGATTAGTCACTCCTCACCATGGTGTTGAGGATTTTCCTACACCCCCCCCCAAAAAAATGTTCTGTACCTTAATTGTCGACAAATGTCTTGTTAGAGTTACAAGCCAGTCTAGATTATCCTAAAATCTGCCAAGATCAGCAAAATTATACTTCATCACAACAAATGGCTAAATACTGAAATGAGATAGACACGAGACAGCTGAATGGTACCTTATAGCCATTTTAAGGTATATAGCAGCCAGTCCGGTCCTGTATATAAACTAAAATTGAAATGTCAATGAGCTAATCATAGGTTGTGGTTAAGAACTTGCTTTTTTTTTTTTAACATACTGGTTACTCAAAACCATGTCAATTCCATAATGTTGCAAATTGCTGTTGATGTTATATTGGGACTCTTAATTGACTGGGATGATATTCTACCAGCTCTAACTTCGGACCAGAAATGGTCTCCCCAAGAAACTGTTCAACCCATCTGGACAATAAGTAGCTGGACTCTATGCTTGGTATACGTCTGCAAGGAAAGAATCTTGATTGAATTTGAACTGTAATACTGCATCAAGGTGGAGGAATCCACCGGGGGGAGGGGCATGGGGAGGGGTGGGGGGATTCCCAGAGCCTATGAAACTGTCACATAATGCAAAATAATTAATAAAAAAAAGGAAAGTATAGGTTTTGTTGAGTACCATGCACTTATTTTTGTTGCAGGTTGGATATCCAGGTACACAGCCTGCTGAGAGTGAGTGGGACATGTGTTTTCAAATACACACATGAAAATGTTATTGGTTACATAATTAGGATAGATTTAGTAAAGTAATTTTAAAATCAATGTTACAGTTACTGGTTTGAGATAGATAAAAACTAAGATATCTCTAAGACCAATTATGTGAAGAACTATAAGGACATTGTATATTCAACTACTGACTTTTGAGTACCTGTAGTGTGGATGGGAAATCAATGAGGAAAAAGTTCTTTGTCAAAGGTGCTTACTTTCTCCTCCTGATACCTGTGGAAGGTAAAAAAAATAAATTAATTCATAATATGTGAAGTATTGCAAAATATGAAGCAGGGTGAGGAAGGAATGGTTGCAGCTCCAGGTGATGGGTTACACTTCTTTAAAGGCAAAGAAATCTTCTCTTGCTAAGGGATTCTCGACAAAGAACATCAGCATTTGTTCCAGAAGTGCACTTCGATGTGTTGTCCTTACAATATTTCGAACTGAGAGCAGTGCTACTAATTCCAAGATTTTGGTAGATACTCAACTATGAATTTCTAAAATTTGTTCTACTTTCAGAAAACTTATTTTCAATTTGAGTAGCCCACCTCTTCTTTTTAATTTACTGTATTTTCAAAATGTGTTTTAAAGGTTGGCCTTTGAAATTCTGGAATTTACCACTTAAGGTGATATTTTTGTAGTTCTCAATATAGTTTTTTTCCCCTTTCTAGTGTATGTATTGTAGACAATGATTAGTTTTACTCAGTAAGTCAGCCAAAGAATGCAGGTAATAAAAAACTTTTAAAAAGGTTCTTAAACTACATGTATAAAATATTTGGGTTGTTTTTCAAATTTCCTTTTCTGGAAGTTTTTACTAGTCAAAATTTTATATACTTTTGCTATTGGTTTCTCAGTTTTTATTATAACCCAAATAAATGCAAATGACAAAAAAGTCCAGATAGAACAAAAGATTGTAAATGAAATAAATGCTTCCTCTACCATTCAGTACCATTCCCAGTTTTATTTCCTCAGGGAAAACCACTATACAAAAGGCACTAATTCTTTCTTTTTCTAGATTTTTTTATTGGAAAGCCAGATATACAGAGTGGAGATACAGAGAGAAAGATTTCCCCTTTCCCAAGTGGCCATAACACCCAGAGCTAAGCTGATCCAAAGCCAAAAACCAGGAGCTTCTTCCGGGTCTCCCATGCAGGTGCAGGGTCCCGAGATTTTGGGCCATCCCCTACTGCCTTCCCAGGCCACAAGCAGGTTGCTGGATGGGAGGTGACGCAGCTGGGACATGAATAAGCATCCATATAGGTTAACAGAGCATGCAAAACGAGGATTTAGCCTCTAGGCTTTCGTGCCAGGCCACTAAAAGGTTAATATTTTTAATTCATATGGTAGTTATTAGAATAAAGATGTATTTCCTCTCTTATTTGTTTACTAACTTTAAATGCTTTGAAAGTGACAGATTTGAGATATATTACCACCCACCTCTCCTAACCTCCAGTGTTTGTTAGTTATTTATATCAGGTATAGTCTGTCCTGAAACTAGAATTATGCCTTTAGCAACATTTTTTTAAAGATTCATTTTATCTTTATTGAAAGTCAGATATACAGAGAGGAGGAGAGACAGAGAGGAAGATCTTCCATCCAATGGTTCACTCCCCAAGCCTCCACAACAGAGCCAATCTGAAGCCAAGCGCCTGGAGTTTCTTCCCGGTCTCCCACACAGGCGCAGGGTGCCAAGGCCTTGGTCTGTCCTCGACTGCTTTCCAGGCCACAAGCAGGGAGCCAGATGGGAAGCAGGGCTGCTGGGATTAGAACCAGTGACCATATGGGATCCTACCTAGCACATACAAGGTGTGGATTTTAGCCGCTAGGCGACTGCGCCAGGCCTCTTTAATATCATTTTAAAGTCTTTCTTTTGAAACTGAAATCCTACCAACAGCATTTGTAATGCCTCAATTATGGCAGTATTCACATGTTATTTCCATGGAGAAAGAATTTTGCACTGAGGTCATTAAAAGTTGCCCCCAACCCAGGTAGATTGTAGATAATAACTGTATGGTATATTTCTATAATATCAACAGAAGAAAGGATTTCGAGTATTTTTACCTTAAAAATATTAAATGTTTGAAGAAATGTTTATTCTAATTGGACATTATATGATATACGTATATATACATTTAGGATATGCATATGCATAGAAACCTCATTTTAGCTCATGAAAAGGTACAATTCTATGTGTCAGTTAAAATAAAACATTTTAGTCTTTTTCTATTTTCTTGTATTTCTCAGTCACTGTCAATCGATATGTGTTCGATGTCCCATAAAGACCTTGCTCTTCTTTTGTTTTTCTGGAAAAACCTAGTAATTAAAACTATGTATTAATGTTTGATATATAGTAATATGAAATATATACAATGTGTTTAGTCAGCATTGAGATCCTGAACTTCCTATGAGAATAATTAGTAATTCATATTAATATAAAGTTCTAATTTCAAACTATATTTCTCCTCAGGACTTTTTTTCATTGTTCTTCATCATTTAAGGTTACTGATAAAAAAATCTGCCTGATTATGTTCTTTGGTAGATAATCATTCCTTTCACTTGTTCATTTTTTGACTTCCCTTTTATCATTTCATTTCAAAATTTTACTAGGATACATCTGAGTCTTTTAATCCTTCTTGTTAACTCTCAGTAGAATTTTGCATCTAAGTAGTTTGTTTCTTAAATTCTCTCCATTTTCCTGTGAGTTAAATACTGAAACATCCTCCTGTATTCACCTCTTTCAAATATTCTATCGTTTTCTATTTTGTTTCGCATGCTTCCGCTTGTTCTTCACAGACATCCATCTGATTAATTGTCCTATTCAATTGTATAGATAGGCCAGTATATTTTGACGTTATATTGTCATTGATAATTCGTCTTTGTATCTGATTCTTGTTTTAGGAATGACTCTCTGGAGATGCTAATTTGAGTGTAAATTTGCATATGTTACTTGTGTGTTTGTATCCCCAAAGATCAGTTTTTCTGTTTATTTTCTAGACTTTGTTTAAAAAAAAAGTTGTACATCCATATTTCAAAGAGATTTACTCTGTTCATCCAGGGTTGAGGACTTTTCTCTGCGAAGGGCAGTTTGGATATTTATAACATCATAGGAGTTAAAATGCTATTAACTTGGGCCCAGCGGAGTGGCCTCGCCTTGAACACCCCGGGATCCCATGTGGGTGCCAGTTCTAATCCCGGCAGCTCCACTTCCCGTCCAGCTCCCTGCTTGTGGCCTGGGAAAGCAGTTGAGGACTGCCCAAAGCTTTGGGACCCTGCACCCGTGTGGGATATCCTAAAAGAGGTTCCTGGTTCCCGGCTTTGGATCGGCGCGCACCAGCCCGTTGCAGCTCACTTGGGGAGTGAAACATCGGATGGAAGATCTTCCTCTCTGTCTCTCCTCCTCTCTGTATATCCGGCTTTCCAATAATAATAAATCTTTTTTAAAAAATGCTATTAACTTAAAAATTAGCCTTTTGGGGCCCGGCGCAGTGGCCTAGTGGCTAAAGTCCTCACCTTGAATACGCCAAGATGCCTCCCATATGGCCGCCGGTTCTAATCCCAGCGGCTCTGCTTCCCATCCAGCTCCCTGCTTGTAGCCTGGAAAAGCAGTTGAGGACAGCCTAAAGCCTTGGCACTCTGTACCCACATGGGAGACCAGGAAGAAATTCCTGGCTTCTGGCTTCGGATCTGTACAGCACAGGCCATTGTGGTCACTTGGGGAGTGAATCATCAGATGGAAGATCTTCCTCTCTGTCTCGCCTCCTCTCTGTATATCTGACTTTGCAATAAAAAAATTAAATAAATCTTTTTAAAAATTAGCCTGTTATATAATTGTTTTGGATTTCCTGTTCTGCCTGTGATTGCCTTGCCATTACCAGACAGCATGATTCCACTGGCCTTTCATGGCCCCTGGACAGATTCCTGAGACAGATGTTATGAGATTACTCTAAAATGTCTTAGTTCTGTTTTCCCCATAGACCACTCATCTCCACACAGGGGGGTGGCCTCTATGTCCATCTAGCTGGATGCAAGTAGGAGGCAATTGGACTTCTCATTAGCGGCTATAGACGTGAGCTGCCAGGCAGGGACCCTGCAGTTACCCAACTTAAGGAAGACTTAACAACAGGGAATGAAGCCCTCAAGTTTCACGGCTTGGTAGATGTGACGTTTCCTCCCCAGCTGTTGTTCCTTTCTGCATGTCCTATCAGTGTTTTAAATTCTTTTGGCCCAAGTTCAGTTTCAAAATGTTTTAATATGCATTTATATTTGTAAGCAGAGATGCACACTGCATTGTATCTTCACATCTGTATATGACAGTCTCTACTACACAGTTACTGTGTATCCCCTTACGTGAAAAGCCATGAAACGAAATCAACAACAGAGAAAAATAGAAAATTCACAACAACATGAAGTTAAATAACATGCTACTGAAAGACCAATGTGTTGCTGAAGAAATGAAAAAGAATATCAAAGACCTTTTCAAAGTAAACAATGCTATTGTGTGACCTATGAGTCAGTGAAAAATTAATGAGAAAAACAAAATTTTTTGAATGCATGAAAATGAAAGCAAAAATATCTCCACTTACAAATCAAAACTGGACTCCCAATGAAACTGTTGAATATATGTTGACAATAGGATGCTGGACTCTGCCAGTGTCTATGCCTTTCAATGTCAAGATACACTTAAATAGTGAAATAATGGACTTAATGACTAATTGTGAAGGACTATACTGTTATTGTGATGTGTGGGAAATCAGTGGGGAGGGATAGGGTTTTGGGGTTGGGGAAGGGAAATTCTAGAGCCTATGCTGTACCATGAAATAATAAAAGAAAAAATTAAAAAATAAGAAAAGTACAATAAAATGAGCAAAGTACTAAATAAATAATTAAATAATCCACTGGGGGAAAAATAAATTTATGTATGCAGTATTTCTTGTCTTGGCAACATTTTAGGTGTTTAACACAAAATCTATCCACATAAATTTAGAAAATAAACTTCAAAAGCTATAAATACATTGAAATTTAAGATGTTATAAATGTTCGGTACCTGACAATAAGCTATATAAGCTGTCAACGTGAAATCTCAAATCCAGACCAATTACTCTGTCACTTATTTTCAATTGGAATTGATAAGACTGATCTGCTTCTACTGAACTAAATTCTCAGAAACTTTAAAAATATGTACAATATAAAATGTGAACAAATTTCTTTAAAATATTTCTTATATTTGCTCATTGACATATTCTTGGTGTATTATTATTATTAGCTTACAAAAGAATAATTTGCATCAGTTAGAATTATATACCAGAGTGGATATTTAGCCTTGTGGTAAAGATGGAACTTAAGGTACTCACATCCCACATCAGCATGTTTAGATTTGATGCCAAGCTTCAGCTCCAGACTCTAGACTTCAGAAGGCAGCAGGGGTGGCACTTTTCATCAGGCTCTTGTTCTGCATGAGGCAGACCCAGGAATTTCCAGCTCCTGGCTTCATCCCAAGCCAGCCATGACATTTGCAGGCATTTGAGGAGTAAACCAGTGGATAGGAGTGTGTATCTCCACCCTAGCCCTGTTCCTCTGTCTCTGCATCACAAAAAAAAAAAAAAAAAAAAAAAAAAAACCCAGAACATTAAGCTTGTATGCCAACTACAAGTACAGGCCCAGATGCTGTACAAATCTCTGTTAGTGACCATAGTAACACATGCTTAACTCTGTGAATTAGCTTTCTTGTATTACAAGTAAAATGCCTGACAGGACCTGTATACAGAGGAAGAAAAATCTATTTTGCCCCAGTTTGGGAGGTTTGTCATCCAGGATCATGTGGTCCAATTAGTAGAGCAGCCAGAAGTGGCAGTGAACGGCAGAAGAAGGATTACAGGTCAAGCCAGGAATCCAAGGAAATATTCCTCATCAGTGTCTGTGTGCTGTCTTCGAATGTCACCACAGTGAATCACAGGGGCTCCATGCTAACAACCTAATCCAGCTAATCACTTGCCAAGGTCACACCTTCAGATACTGTAATTGGGTTACCTTCTATCCCTAGCACATTAACGTGGAACTCCGGGGCCCAAGCCTCTGGACGTAAGGGTCTTTGGGGACACCCAAACTATTAGAAAAACACTAATACTCTTAAGCTAGCATTATCAAGATTGCCTTCGCTCATTTGCATTGGGGTATATGGAATAGCAAAAGGAGGCAATGTTCTTATAATGTAAATTGGAATCTCTGAGCTATTTCTTTTTAAACAGTACACTGGATTCGATTTCGCTTTCCTTTCCCTGAAGATGTATATTTCCCTTTCCAGCTAACTGAATACCTTCAATAGATCCTGCCTTCTTGTCCAGTGTTTTCTGATCCTTAGGACAACAGATTCATAGTGCCTGAGAGGGGACGGTGATACCCAAATAATATCCAATTTGAATTCTAGAGTGCTGTCATAATGTTGCATTCTTTGTCACAGCATTCAAGGTCAAGCTACTGACAATTATTAAGAGACAGAACAAGTGACTGCTGAACCCTCGAGGATACATGATATGATAGATAATCATTTTTTGCTGTACTAATAATAGCGCTGACATCATATGGTTGTGATAAATTTAAATCAAGATTATGCAACTTAAAAAGCCTAGGCTGATACCTAGTGGGTACTAAGGAGTCTGTGCTGGTGTCATTTGCTATGATAGCATCCAGTAAAGAACTGTCAATATGAAGTATTCATAGTTAGAACTGATGGGCCTTTGCTTTTAAAAGCTCCAGTGTCTTTCCTTTCGTGTTGAGCAGTGTCGTGTCTGGTATCACAGTGGTAGTTTAGCTTTGCAGCACGTCCTCAACCTCATCACTATTGATATTTTGGGCTCGATGATGTCTTGTTGTAGAGGGACTGCTGTGCATGGTAGGATGTTGAGCAGTATCCCCGTATCCTACTCACTGTCATCCAGGAGCTGTCCCCTCTCCAGCTGTGACATTGGAAGAATGGCTCCTGGGGAAGACAGGATCATCGTTGTTTTATAGCAGTAACAATGTGTGTGTTTTTATTTTTAGTGGACTGTCTTATTTCCTTCTCTGAACTTAATTTCTGTCGCTGGTGCTGTCTTTCCTGCTAGCATCACATAGGTAAACACTTTCTTTTTCTTGTAAACTCAAATATAGAAATGAGAATTTAACTGGAATTAAATGAAAAGTTTTATTTAGATTAATAAATGAGGTTCGCATAGTGACATTGCAAGTTAATCCACTACCTGCGACATTGACATCCCATAGGGGTCCAGGTTCAAATCCCAGCTACCCCACTTCTAGCTCCTGATACTGCACCTGGGAATGCAGTGAAGGATGGTTCGAGTGCTTAGGTCCTTCCTTCCTCCATCCATGTAGGAGACCTGGAAGAAGCCCTGGACTCTTGACTTTGGCCTGACATAGCCCCCTCCAGTACAGCCATTTGAGGAGTGAGCCAATGCTTGGAAGATTCTTTTTCTCTTTCTCTTTTTCTGTTTCTCTTTTGCTTTCTATGTGTGTATATGTGTGTCTGTATTTGTCTCTGTAACTCTTTCAAATAAAAATACAGAATAAATATTTTTAAAATAAAATGAATTAATTAATAAGTACTGTATTGGAGGGGAGAATGGGAGTTGTTCCACAGAACTCATCCAACAGTTTACCAATAGAATGTCCTTGAGGCTGACTTCTGCTTCTTAGGTTTGTTGTTGGTTAAGAGAATTGCAGATGTATTCCATTGAGGAAAGTGGTATGTTCCCACACTGTTGCAAAACATTGTATTAATCATTTTCAAAGAACTGCTTCTATTTGTGGTTACTGCAAAAATAATGGCCTGCAGGTCATCTATTTATGATGAAGTTAAGTCCTCTATTGAAGTACTTTAACTTTTGACGAAAGAAATTATTTTTTAAAAGCCTCTAGACAGTAATTGTTTTAACTCTAAGTGTAAACACTAAGTGATTACATAGTAAGCTTGGAGTACAGTTAGTTTTTATTATCAATAAATATTGATTGTTTTGGATGAATAGTGGATGAATGATTGAATTTATAATCATCAAATATAACCTTGTAGTTAGTAGTTTCCTAGTTAGATTTATTATGAAGTCATCGTATGCCACTGTTAAAACATAGGGTGTGGGATTGCCCGGCGGCGTGGCCTAGCGGCTAAAGTCCTCGCCTTGAAAGCCCCGGGATCCCATATGGGCGCCGGTTCTAATCCCGGCAGCTCCACTTCCCATCCAGCTCCCTGCTTGTGGCCTGGGAAAGCAGTTGAGGACGGCCCAATACATTGGGACACTGCACCAGCGTGGGAGACCTGGAAGAGGTTCCAGGTTCCCAGCTTCGGATCGGCGCAGCATTGGCCCGTTGCGGCTCACTTGGGGAGTGAATCATCAGATGGAAGATCTTCCTCTCTGTCTCTCCTCCTCTGTGTATATCTGGCTGTAATAAAATGATTAAATCTTTAAAAAAAAAACATAGGGTTAGGAAAAATAAAAAGCTGTTTAATTGTTTAACCGTATAAAAACAATCCTCAGGACTATTTGAATTGCTAGTGAATTTGAACGTTATTTTCTTATGTTCATTTTGGATAAGGAGACCACAAAATTGGTTGACTAGGTACACATGTAAAAAGATTGATTAGACTGTCGATGCCTGAAGTCTGAACAAAGCAGTGCTCTTCATTTGCTATATCAATGACTATCAGAAGGGCTTTTTTTCCCCTCTGTTTTTCCTTCTCCTCCTTCTGCAAGTCTGAAAAATTAATTGCAGAAAAGAGGAAACACTTAGACAAGTGAAATTCCACAGTTCATTTTTCTACATTTAAAAGAAACCATCTTAAAGTAACCAATCTATTAACATTGTTCCCAACAACCTGTAAAGTATTTTATATCATGGTCTAGCAAACATACCTTAACACAAACGCTGTAGTATTTACTACAACAAATAGAGGAAAAGATACTGTGTAATTTAAGCTTTCCACACTCTGATCAAAACAGTTACTTAATACAATGGTAATGCCAGTAGGACAGAGGAGTTTCACTTCATCCTAGAATGCTCTTAAAATGTGTGCCAAAAGATTGAAAATCACAAACACTAAAAACTTATTTATTCAGAAAACTCATGGGAAAAATAAGTGGAATTCTCTAGTGGCTTTTTCATTTGAACTATTGTGCTTGGAAATTTCCATACTAATTCTAAGCTGAGAAGTTAAAGATTGCATTAGATAGTTTCTAATTCATTGATAAGAAGAGTGGTATCCTGATAAGCGATTAATGCCTATCTATCTGAAAATTGATGAATAAGTTCTAATTTATACCACTTTCCCATTTCTGTGGTGTAAACACTGGGCCAGTTTCCAACCGTGATATGGCCTTACTGGAATGCAAGACACACGGTTAGACTGCATTTTCATCAGTAGACACAAATAATCTCCAGAGTCCAAGCAGTAACAAAGTACCTAAATAGTTTCAAAACTGTGAGTTTGGGGTACTTAATTATCCTTGTTCTTAGCATAATTTGTTTTAACACAGTTTTCGTAAGTTCAACTTTTAGGAATAGCTCTGCTTAACATCCGGTGCACAGAATTTCTGAACGTTAACCATCAGCTAAGCCAGCTCATTGGCGTTTTGGCTTTGATGCACAGATTTTCTAAAGGATTAATAAATACTTGAAACATGTTTCCCAAGTACTTCAGAGTGATTTTCCTGCAGTATTAGCACATATTTATTCACTTCTGTAGTCTTTAGTTTGTAAAACTAGAGCTAGAACTTATTAAGTTGTTAATACCTCTTGGGTACCCGACTCCCTCGGCAATGTGAAACAGGCCTGGTAAACCAAAAGGAAGCTCAGTTACTCCTGCTGGTATCATCCAAGTGATCACTGAATTTAAAATACCTCTCACTGAATTGAGAAAATCTTAACCTGCATGAGCAGCCTGGGAGAATTAATAAAAGACTCCTCTCTGGCTGCCTGTGCATTCCCTTATCAGAATCCCACAGAAGCTAAGGGCACTCCTAGCCCAGAAGACCTTCCAATTTAGCTCATATTGTGTTGTTCTCTCTTCTTTTAGATTTATTTTAAAGGCACAGGTACAGAGAGAGACAAAGAGGGAAAAACAGAGTGACTTTCCATCTGCTGATTGACATCTCAAACGGCTACAATGGCCAGAGCTGAGCGAAAAAGAAACCAGGAGACAGAAGCATCCTCTGGCTCTCCCACAGGGGTGCAGGGCTCCAAGAACTTGGGCCATCCTCTGCTGCTTTCCCAGGCACATTAGCACGGAAATGGATTCCAAGTAGAGCAGTTAGGACTCCAGCCAGTGCCCATGTGGAATGCTGGTACCATAGTGGCAGCTTTACCCACTAGGCCACAGCACTGTCCCGTGGGTTATTCTCTCTAAAAACACCTCCACCAAGGAAGGTGCTTTTCATAGAACAGTGAAAAAGTGAGATGAGAGCATATATTGCTTCTTACTTGCCACCCCCTCAATCTAATAAGGATAGATTTTGAGTGCTCCCATGAGCTCAAATCTGTAATTTGCTCTTGGTGCCCAATACATTCACTACCTACTTTACTATTAAATGTCTTTTCAGACATTTCCAAGGACCTTTGCCTTTCTTGCTTTATTTAATGACTTGGTTCTGATCTTCATATGATTAAATTTATTCTAGCTTTTTGACACTAAGGAACACCCAATATTTCTTGAAATGTTTTCGTGTTTACTTGGTCACTCAACAAGTATCTATTGAGGTCTCTCCTATGACAGGCGTTTTATTACAGTGGAAATTCAACCATTAATAAAGAAAAAGAGATCATTATTGACTTGTAGGATCCATTTTACCTGAGAAAGGCAGAACATAAACCAAGCCATCAAATTAAGGAAAAAGATACATGTTTCTCCATAGAGTAAAGCCAATGAGGTAACTTTTGAATTGAGACCTCAGAGATGAGCAAAAGCCACATCATGATGTAACATAGTGTTGCAGACAAAGGCCAGGAGAAGCCCAGAAGAATTCAGGAACACAGCTAGCCAGTGGGGGAGTGAGAAGCCCACGAGGACAGATGGGTAGGTTAGAGTGATCGGGTGCTTTGTTCTGCAAGGCCGTGACGGTCCTCCTTCAGGGGCACCTTCCCTCTGTCATCCTCTGTGGTTGGCCCCAGGCCCTGGTCTGTATGACACTCCCCAAGAATCTGTTAGTTCCTCTGTAATCAGGTGATTTATCCGTCAGAATTCCTTCTCTGTGGTTCTTCCATCAAGCTCTGTCAACCCTTACATACCAATCCTTGTATACGTTTCAGTTTTCATAGTAGATAGATGCTTCTTTAAACAAGGAAACTTCTTTAGTTCCTTTGGTGAGAAGGCAGCTTGGGTGCTATTGTTTTTGCTTTGCTGCATTTGCTTGAGCGTGATTTTAGGGTCTTTGGCATAGAAAAATATGAATGTTTTTTTTTGGCTGTTTAGTGGAAGGAGTGAATATATATTTAACATGCTGCCCTAGCAAATTATAAACGAACTATTGCTTGAAATTTGACTCATAATTAAATCTTTGTACGAAACAACACAAGAGAGGCACAAGGAGGTAATGTTTAAGACATTAAAATCTAACTCAGGACTGCTGAGACAGACTCCCAACTTGCCTACGTAACTGTGACCTTGGGCAAGTTACTTGACATTTAATGCATTTTTTCCCGTCCCTGTGGAATGGAGATGATTCTGTGTATCTCTTGAATCACTTTTCAGGATGAATAAGTTCATATATGTAAAACATCTGAAAATATAATTGCAATTCTATCGCTAGAGCTATTGGCTATCCTTCACTTATTGAATGACTGAAAAACATTCTAGCATGTATTGGTAGCTGTTTACAAATGGAGTATAACTGTGTTCACTTTCATGTGAAATAACCTTTGTTTAATTTGGCAAATTTGAGAATTTTCTCCAAAGCCACTTTACTTCAAGTAAAATAATCATCTCCAAAAAACCAAGCACTTGCCCAAAAAAGAAGAAAGAAGATCATTGTCTTTCTTCGTTTACTCGTTTACTTGATTTGCAGTTAGAACTACTGTTGACCACACTAAAAGAGGAGGAGACAGAATGTTCCCATTTTTCTTTTAAGCAAATTGTTGGGGAACCCTTCACTTTACATCCCACGCTTTGGAATATTTCCAAAGAACAAACCAACAGGAAAATGAGTCTCTTAGAAGCAGAGGGCATCAAGGGAGCAAGGACCATCCTTGCTGGGCCAACCTGAAGAGTTAGGAAGCATCTGTGCAGCCATGAGACTTTTTCCCAGAGAAGCAAGAGCTTGCTGTTGTGTCTTGGCACAAGGGCCACACAACCACCACCCTGTCCTAATGCATCCATTGATGAGATCAGGTTCAATAGGAATACAGTGAACCTGAGTAGGTGTTGTGCATTGTTGTAGCCTTTGTTTTAGCTCTTTTTATCTATTGAAGAAGATCATAGTACCCTGAGACTGAAATACTTTTAAATATACTGGGAACATGGCAGATTAGTGACTCAAAGGCAATTCGTTGGTGTCTCAGTGGCTTCACCAGTTTGGTTATATGACAGTCCCAGCAGCTATCTGCTAAAGCAGGTTTTGCTGTTTGTCCCCTCTTTGTGAACTTTTAGGAAATTATGAGATATCAAAATTGAGAAATTCTAGAATGTCGAAGTCCCTTGACTGCAACAGAAATCCTGGAAATTGGTATTTGTATTCTCTAATTTCCAAGATAATAGCTAATGGCAAGAATAGTATAAATGAACTGAGAAAAGACTAAAAAATTAAATTATGTTCTATGGTTGAAGTCTTATGACTTAAGCACACAGGGAACAGATATTTTGTGATTAGTGTTTATTAAAGTTCTTCGTTTACCAACTCAGTGTTTGTTGTATTTATTTGTAAATAATGTTGCAGTTTTGGGTTCTTAAAAACATTCCACATCTCTGTTATTTTGTAAAATTGTCCTGAGTGAGCTGGCACAAGCAGATTTTAAGCAGTGATATTAGGCCTGTGAAGGTTCTTTATAGTTTTTATTTCCTCTGACAAATAATGGCATTTAGTATCGGTTATATTAGTCTCTGATTTCAAGCTGAATGACTTAAAACAAATAGTGACTTTATTTGTGAGACTGAATTAAATGATAAATTGTCAAAACATGGCTTTTAAAAGAATACATTCTTTAATGTCTTACTTTTGCATTGGACTTTTCCACTAGTGTCTGTGTCACTTAGATTAGTAGAGCTGTAAGGCTTTACTATGTATAGGTATCATAGATCTAAAATTAAAAATTAAATAAATGTAATTAATTCAATTTGAAAGTTTTACCTTCTGCCTAAGAACAATGATGATACATTGCTAGAGATTATTTTTGAGGTGAAATGCCTACAGAAAATTGCAGCCAGGTGATGTTGTCTTCTTCTTTTATCAGTTTACTTCTACTGTAGACATGATTAGCCACATAGAGTCACTTTGCCTAATTTATACTTTTAATATAAATCAGATATGTATGTGTGTTTTTAGGCTTGTTTTTTTTTACTAACTATTGTGTTTCTTTTTTTGACGTTTTTTTATTATTATATTTGGGACAATCTTTACATAGTTGATTAGGGTTAAAAAGGTTCAAGGGTTATAGGAAAGTGGGTAAGACTATTATTTCCATATTGTTTCCTTCATGTTTAAAGGGGGGCATTAAGGGAGAAGGCCCACCCAATTTCCCACCCTCCCCAGGTCCCGAATGTAGGGCAAGCTCCAAGGTTCTTGCTCAAGTGGTTTTGATAGTTCACCAGTTATGAATCGCTGCCATTCTTGCCACTCCAAGCACTATGAGGTCTTTGAAGAATCCACTGATCGACACAGTCCATCATAGAGTCTCTGTTTGCCCTATATTTCGCTGCCAACATATAGCTGAGATGGTTGATTGACCCGTTCTGTCTTTTGTATTTTCTTGGTTAGGGTTCTGAGTCCAGCATTTCAATTGGGGAGATCTTCAAAGAAACTTTGTCTGAGGTGTTCTCAGACCAGATTCTTGTATGTACTAGCAAGTACAGGGCCCAGCACAGTCCATTGCCCTGATCAGCTGGTGGTTGCAATTGCTGGGCTGGTTGTGTTTTCAGCCCCGACTTCCACTGGAACCAATGGGTGTTGCAGTCCAGCCTGGTTCTGCCCAGCACATACTTGGCCCTCGCATAAACCAGTGGCAGTTGCAGCTGCAGCCTAGTTGGAGCAACCCACAATAACCCCCACCAGGCCGGCTGCCTACCCTGGTTTGCCAGTATGTGTAGCAGTAGTCCAGTCTGTCCCACATCCCATTCAGTTCTCGTACATGTCAATGGGTATTAAAGCTTTGTTCCCTCTAACCAGTTCCACTATGCAACCCACACAGATGCTGTTGGGTATCTGTCTAGCCACCCTAGCCCCTGTCCTAGTTTTCATGCCCAAGAGGGAGGAGCCCACTATTTCCCTCCCAAGACTCTCCCACTCCCGGATTGTGCACTCTCCAGGTAGTTCTGTGGTATGACTTGACAGAATTAGCCCCCAGTGCCAGCTTCTGCCAGCTGATGCTGTGGCTAAGCCCAAACAACCCACACCCACTCTAATTTTGTTTGCACCAGTAGGAATAATCAGCCCAGCCTGGCTTTTCCCTTATCTAGTCCACATGAGGTGCACAGGTGTTGTAGCCCTGCTTGGTCTGGTCTGTCCCCATCCCAGCTCATGCTCTCCAGTGGGAGTAGCAGTCCAGCAAGGGAAATACCCACCCATAATTACCCTGCTGGCTCCACCCACTCCACTTCTGGTTCTCACATGTGCTGATTGGGTGCTGTGGTCACATCCAGTACAGGCAACCTCACCTTTGCATTCCGTGTTGTGCACTAGTTCTTGTTGCAACAGAACCCGGTTCAACCCACCCTGTTCTGGTGCTTGGATTTCCTAGTGAATGATGAGAACTGATTCAGCCTGGTCTTCCCCTGACCCATGCCAAGTGTATGCCAGTGGGTAATTTTCCATGGCCTGTTGTGGTCTGTTTCCTATCATGTTTCTTGCGCTTACCTGCTGGGTCTGTGTCCTGCCAGAGGAGTTGCCCAGGCTCCTCCATCAGAACCTCTCCCAATGCCAGATTTTGCGCATACCAGTGGGTCCATGAGCCAGCCCTACTCAGTTCATCTCCTGTCCTAGCAGTGATAGTGGCTTTTCCTGACTGGCCTTCAACCCAAACTGGTCCTTGCTGTTGGATGTTTCAGCCCAACCATGGCTCATCCATACCCACATATGGCTCATATATGGCTCAGTAGGGGTTGAGACCTTGCCTAGTTCATCCCACATCTACCCTGGTCCTCCAGGATACCAGAGGGTGTTGGAGTCTGACCTGGCTCGCTGCATCCAATCCCAGTCCACACTTGTGCCAAGGAAGACTACAACTGTTTCCTGACCAGAACGCAGCCCCCATTCCAGCCCATGCGCCCCTTGGTGGGAACCTCCACCCAACTAGGGTTGTCCCCTTAGCTCCCTAACGGGGCCTGTTCCCAGCCTTTATCACGCGCCTGCTAGTGGTTGCTCTGACTCAGCTTGGCTCAGCCCCTCACCTGTCACGACCTCTGCCTTAGACACTATGGCTTAGTGTCCCTGGCTCATGCAGACCAGTAGGTGCAAGAGCCTAGCTCGGCATGACCTGTGCTCCATCCTGGTCTCTAGTTTCACTTGTTGGCTAAGGTTTGCTCAGTCCTGCCCGGTCCACCCTGTTCCATTACCAACTGACACATTAGCCAGCTGTTGGAGCTACTTTGCCCTGCTTATCCAACCCCCAGGTCTGGACCACATGTTCACCAGCGGGAGCTATGACTCACCAAGGGAGTTTCCCAAGTTCCTCTGCTTAATCCACTCCCAGACCCAGTTCTCACACATGGTATTGGGTTTAGGCCAGGTTCTGGTGAAGTCTGGCCTCCCTTTTGGCCTTGTATGAGCTGGTGAACGTTGCAGCCTGGCCCACCCCACATCCTATTCAGGATGCACATTTGGGTGCTGCCTTGACCAGTCCAGACTGTTGCGGGTTCCTTTGCCTGTGATTGATGGCAGACTCCTTGGTCACACCTAGCTTAGTCCATCACCACCCCAACCCTCAAGCTAACCAGCGGGGTTAGAATTTCCACAGGTTTTGGCCCACACATCCCTCACAGAATCTACCCCCAGATGGTTCTTGAATGCTAGTTAATGTAATGGCCCTGGTTAATGTGACCCTTCTCCTGATCCTTCATCATGTCAGGTAACAGGATATGATTCTGCTGGACAAGCCCCGAGCCATTGCTTTTGAATGGACTGGATTTGGTGGTCAGCATTGTTCAGTGATTATACGTTTTTCAAAGGAAGAGTTATTGTCATTGGAAATCTTTATGATTGATTCACGTCCTAGAAGCTCCGTGAGTTCAACCTGGAGCTACATAAGCGGCGATTCAAAGGACCAAAATCCTGGAGCTGCCCGGTCAGGCAGCCAGCAGGCGGAGCCTGGCACCAAATGGCGCACTAGCCGCCCGGGGACAGCTCACCATGTGCACGTGGTGGCTGGCATCTGGGATCCAGGCATGAGACTGGATCCTGAGACCCACCAGCAGCTGGGAGGCTGCTGGAAGTTTAAACTCCCAGGCCCAAGGTCGCACCGCTCCTCAATCCCATTCACCACCCAATGAGGGCGGCAGGTGGGCCCCGGACCTGCCCAGTCATGGAGACCCCCCCCCCTTGGTGTACTCACCCCAAAGGGAGCGGCCCCCGGAGCCCAGGCAGGCCCGGGGACAGCTCACCATGTGCACGTGGCAGCTAGCATCTGGGATCCAGTCATGAGACACCCTGTCCTGAGACCCTAACTATTGTATTTCTAAGAGTTGTCTATGATGCCTGGATAATATTTCATTGTAGAATCATTTATCTGTTGTTGGTTAACATTCAGGCTAATTCTGATTTTGGAATGCTAACAAAATCACTGAATAATAACTAATGTTCATAATTATAAATCTGGCTCATTAAAAAAAGATTGACTTGGATTCCATATATTCAAATGTAGATATATAGAAAGGTTATTTTCATTGGGATTTATCAAAATACGATTTTTTGAATAGTTAAGGAAATAAATTTTGACACAAGAAAATCCACACATACAGCATATCCTCCTGAAAGGATGGAAAGCAGTTACGAAGCTGTACATCAGTAGATTTTTTCCAGATGCATTTGCGAAAGTTATGACAGGATTACAAGTCTTGAAACCTTCAGCAGAAGGAATATAAATCCAGTCATACCAAAGTCATAGTCTATTGATTACAACAGATAAAGCTTTGTGCAAAATAATAGGGGATTATACTATGTTGAATATTAGACTGGCCAAAAAAAAATGAGTGTAAAGGCATGGAAGGCAAATGGGGGCGAATAAAAGAATGAATAATTCATTCACTCACATATGGCCAGGTATTTACTAGGCCATATTTAGGTCTTAGAACCCAGGCATACAGAATGAGTGAATGGAGCTCATGCTTGTGAGGAAGCCCTTCATTACAGAGACAGTCACATTAGACGAGCCTTTCCTTACACACAGTGAGTGGATTGAGCCATTGCAGAGGAATCCATGCTGGACAATAAAAGAGAGCTGCCTCCTGGAGAAGGGCAGGGAAGGCTTTTGAAACAATGGGAAGTGTCAGCCTAGTTGGAATTTGCTGTGGAGACAGAGGGAAAGGCCCATTCCAGAATACAGAAATGTTGTTGGTATTCCTAATCACAAATACTTTGAATGCATGGGTAGCAGTGGTAAAGGATTGTTTGAGAAAGTCAGCATCAATACACAGCAGCACGGGCTAGTATTGTGATATTGTGAGTTAAGTCACCACTATCAGTTCATGTCCAGGCTGCTCCACATTGATCCATTGCTGTGCTAATGTGCCTGAGAAACCAGAGGAAGATGGCCTGAATGCTTCGGCCCCTGATACCCGCATCTGCTGTCTTAGCTCTTGTATTAGATGACTGCTTAGTCTCCAGTTTTCAAGATAAATGAGTAGCAGAAGATAGGACCTACTGTAATTAGTTAATACAAGGAAACCAAAAGGAGAAAAGATTAAAGCAGTAGAAACAAAGCAAAGTGGACTGAATGATCATTTTAGAAATGTAAGAAGCATGATTACCATGAATGTTACCTTGAGTTAAATGTGGAAATCCAAAATAACTACCTAATAGATATAAATTCTTTTCCCCAAAGGAAGTGGTGCTTCCAACTCAATTTTTTCTAGCATGAATCTCCTCAATGTTGGTTGTGCAAAGCATACACTGCTAATGACTTAGCTCTTTTTCTTAGAAATGTGTAAAAGAAAAGCAAGGAGCAGAAAATTTCACGTTTCATTCCAGAGAGGAGGAGCAGATGGAAGAAAACATGCAATTCCCTGTTTATCGGAGTTCATCAGAACTGCTGTGCCTTCTCACTGTGTGAGATTAAATACAGTAGCCAAATCAGATTCCATTTTGTGCTAGCAAGCACAGCTCACCTGGAGATTTTGAGATCCTCACTGTCTTTGGAACATAGCAGTTCAATCCTGACAATGGGAACCTCTTCACATGTTTTTATGCTTTTTCATGTCAATTTAGAGAAGAAAAAATAATGATTTTAAAAGCACTTGCATGAACCATTCTGCGTAGACAAATAAGAAAAAATTTCCATGATATTAAAATATGATATTTTAGAACATTCCTGGTTTGCTCATTCTATTTGACTTGGTATATGTACTGATGTTATTCTAAGGCACCTGTAGATTTAAGGGTCCAAGTAAAACAACCACAAAAGAGCATGCCTATTACAGAAAGAACATGTTTTTCTGTAAGTGCATCTATTACATTTTCATAATAAAAACAAGATAGCTTTCTTTTGATTCCTTCATCTAACCTCCCAAAATACCAAAAATAGCTGAGTTCTGTGTTCACTACCATTCACACCTGGGAATGTTAAGTTGCACTGGTAACATTTAAAATTTTATTTGTTTTATTTTGTTTATTTGAGAGAGACCAGCAAAGAGCTCCCATCTTCTGGTTTACTCTCTCCAGTGCTGACCCCCGAAGGTCAGAGGTGGGGGGTAAAGAACTCAGTCCAGGTCTCCCATTTAGGTGGTAGGAACTCAGGCAATCTGACATGGGATAAGAGTATCTTAACCAGTAAGCTAAATGCATATGCCTCTTACCAGTAATTTTTTAAAAGATGCCTTTATTTAAAAGAGTAACAGAGAAAGAGCTCTCCCGTCTGCTGGTTCATTCCCCTGGCTTCAAGCCATGAGCCAAGACCTCCATCTTGGTCTTCCATGTGGCTGACAAGAACCAAGTCCGTAGACCATCACCAGCAGTCTTCCCAGGCACAATAATAGGAAGCTGGATCAGGAATAGAGCAGCCAGGACTCAAACTGGGGCTCTGTTTTGAGCTTAACCTACTGTGCCACAACTGTGGCCTTACCAGCAATGTTTATAGTGACCACATTTGTTCCCTATTTTCAGCTGAGAGCACAAGTTTAAAAACTTTCTCTGGCAGGGCCCAGCTCAGTAACATAGTGGCTAAAGTCATTTCCTTCCACGCACCAGGATCCCATATGGGTGCCAGCAGCCCTGTTTCCCATCCAGGTCCCAGCTTTTAGCTTGGGAAAGCAGTAGAGGATGGTCCACGTGGGACCCTGCACCCACATGGAAGACCCAAAAGAGGCTCCTGGCTCCCTGCTTCAGATAGGCTCAGCTCTGGCCATTGTGGCCACTTGGGAAGTAAAACATAGGATGGAAAAATCCTTCTCTCTGTCTCTCCTCCTCTCTGTGTATCTGCCATTCCAATTTAAAAGAAATAGATCTTTGAAAAAAAAAAGAGCTTTCTCTGGCAAACTGAGTTCAGTTTAGAAAGCTAGAGTCTTGGGAACCAGGACTGAGCTGGTTCAAGACTTTACAACAAGGGAAACTTATGCCAAAGGCCCAAATGAAGGTAGTGTGAGAGAGTTGAGGACAAAGTAGAAGGGTGTGTCATGGACAACCTCCACACAACAATCTAGAATATTATAGGTCATCAAATACCGGGTTTTATGGTGTAAGTTCAAGAGCTTCAAAAATTCGTCATTGAAAGAACAATAGTGAAAGTACAGGGAAAGGAGAAGAATTTACAAAGCCCCAAAGCTGTAGTTTCTTATTGTGGTTGCACATTAGAATTATCTGGGGAGCTTTTAAACATCCACATGCCTAAGTTGCATCCCAGACCAATTAAGTCAGAATCTCAAGGGATGGGATTTGTACTCATAACTGAAAACTCCCCTCTGAGTTTGCTTGGCAGCAAAACTGAGAACCACTGACTTAAAGCAAGAAGGAGTATTTACCTAGGTATTTTGGCCTGGTTTAGCCATTTATGTATTATGTACATCCTATTCATAGGTATAAAACACACCAGTTAATCATAATTATGCCCAAGTATACAAATGCTTAAGTCAACACTGAAACAGTCTACACTGCCTACACACACCCTTAAGGCTTTCTGCTTACCATGACTCAGAGCATTGGGTCCTGGAAGACTGTGACCACTGGAACAAACAACTCCTTCTGTTACCCTGATGTCTGAAAGTAAGCATAGAATAGCAAGTGTCTTTACTGTAAAGACACTCCTTACTTCGAGCTAGACATGAAGCTTGGACTCAACTCAATGAATCACTGCATTTTCCAGTTAGATAAACTTCAGGACACCTGACCTATTTGTTTTGACTGAATCCCAGGTAGGAACCTTGTAGTTTATGCTTTTTTTTAATATATGTAGTTAGAGAATAAGAAGACATAAAACCTCCATAGCTCCCAAACGCTTGCTTTGAGAACATCTTCAACTTTTCATCTGGTACTCAGAGGATGGTTTTGACTTTGTAGACTTCAGGAGATGGGTTAGTGATCCTTACATCACTCTCTGAGCACCGCTTGTTGGGGGGGGGGTGTCTAGGATGAGTACACAGATTTAGTTTTTGCCTGTACAGAAGGCTGTACAGACTATTCACCTGTGATAATTTTCTTTTTCCTCTTGAGTAGCCTCTCTAATTTTTTGTCCACTCAGCTTTGGATCATGATTCATACAGATTAAGCATAGTGTTCTGAGCCCTGTAGGTAAATACTACACAAGTGGATGTTCAGCTGTGTTAAAACACAGGCTGACTGATACCCAGGGAAACCAGTTCTCCCAAGGAAGGGGCTGAGCAGTTATAAATCATATTTGAAAACATGGATAAGGATCCTACTTTTAATATAGTCTCATGCTCCACAAACATAAGAAAAATCTCAAGGTCTTACTCTCAGAAAACAAATTGACAAATTATGCCCATAATGTCTTTAACATGTAGATGGGCATATATCTTTTGTGAAATTGATAGTCCTAATTCATCCCATAATAAAACCATGTTGAGAGGGAAAAGGTACAAGCTTTTATAAATGTATCATTACAGTTGAAGTTGGGGAGTAAAAAATGCTTTTTTGATATGGATTGTGTTTAAATTTAGAAAGCAGGGTTGATTTCACCTCTTCATTGGAGAAATTAACAGAATGAAATCAAATGATACTAATTACCACATTTTTGCTCATCACCCAATTTTCAGCAATCCTGTATGCCCCTTTGAAATATTATATGTTCCTAAGCTTACTGTTTTCCTCAGATATATTTTACCATTGTATTATATTAGCTACATAAATTTGTTTTTAAAACCTGCTTCTTTTAAATTAATACACAAAAATAATATTCATTATTTATGAGACATCTGATTGTATATATAAGTAATGGCACATTAGTCCCATACCATATACATACTTGTGTGATGAAGCGTAACTGTAGACTGTTACCAGGTGTAGACCATCCAGAACTCACAACACCAATGAGGCATAACTCAGACAAAAGTTGCAATATACTCCTTTTTAAATACCTTTTTTGTTAATATAAAGAGAACAGATTTTATGCATTCCACAGATATAACTACAAGAAGACAATCCTAGAAAGTCCTAGAGAAAGTATATGTAGTGGCTCTAATTAAACTTATCACACAGAGTCTTTTTGCTTCATGTACGATAGAATATTATGTTTAGTGTTTCTGGTTTGAGGACTCAGTCTACTGCCTATGGAGTGATTCATTCCCTCTTTGCTGCACACCCAGAGGCTCTGCTGTCATTTAAATGGTTACTTCAGGGCAACAGAACTGGGACTAACTCAGATGTCCAAATCTAAACCTAGGCTACCTTTTACTTGATTGAATGTGCTTCAGGGTTTTATTAGATTGTGGGTCAAAGTGTCTTACTCTGAGTGTGTTCTTGGTAATAACTTTAAAGCTGCAATTGTTGTGGTGGGCAAAGCATAGCTTCCACATTCTTTCTCATTAGAGAAGCAAACATCCTATACATAAACATGTAAAGAGTTATATAAACATTTACAAATATTACACAGACTTAAGATGCCCTCATATGGCCACAAGATACCTTCAGTATTTGCTGGCTGTTGTACTGAAATCTAATAGTGTATAAGATGAAGAACATTCCACAGGTCAAAGTGGCCAGGGCTGTTATGAGGAGATAAATTCTGAAATTGAGACATGACTGATGTAAAAAAGGAGACAGCTATCTGTGTGTCTACAGGAAAAGCAAACCAAGCAAATGCAAGAGAACATGCAGAAACTGGGCCATGCCCTTGTCAGTCTGGGGACAGAAGGAGATGTTGAAGATGTGGGCAAGTGCCAGATCTCACCAGCCCCTGCAGGCCCCAGTGATTTCGGCTACAGTAAGAAACAGGGAGGGGGCGTTAAGCTCACAGAGAAAACAACCCATGCATCACACATGCTGTAATTGCTATGTGGAGGTTGGACTGGGGCCAGGTGATACATTTGGGGTTATTGCTATGGAGGGTGGTCCTGTGGAAAGTGTCCCTGGTTTGATATGGGAAACATGCTGCAGCTGGAAGAACATGAACTTCCTAAGACATGTTTGGTCTGGACTGAAGAACAATGGTGCTGTTCTGCCACGATATGGAAGATGGTGTGTGGGAGAATCAGAAGTAGATCTTGGTGTGTCAGGCTTAGGAAGCCCATTGGGAAGGGAGAGGCCTCTTGCTGACATTCAGTTCAAGTCTGGAACTTAGAGGCCAGGGACACTTAGGAAGATATGGAGAGTCAGGCTCCAGGACTGGAGAGTGGGACGTGAATATTTCAGGAGGACAGTCCTCCGGACAGCAGGCTAGAGAAGGGCCAGCAGAAGACAAGCGAGGAGACAGGAAAGACTCTCCCAAAACCACAGAGCTGTCTGGAACCTCTGTCTCCTCCCAAGAGCAAATACTGCAACAAAACATTATAGTTAATGCCATGTGTTCTGTGGATCCATTGAACTAGTATGGAACATAATCAGTAGTTGATTTTACAGTGAACTGTGAAAGATGTTTAGTTTTAATGGCATGGAAGGAAGAATTGACCATGTTAAATGCAGGTTACAAGTACCAAAAAAAATTACAAGCTATGCCTTTTGGGGTCAAATTTATAACGGAATGAATCCATGGGTGGATGAAGAACTGTAAGGAGTCTCCATAACCACTTTTTCCTTCTGTTTTTCCCAGAATGATTTAAAGGCACTGCTTTGGTGTCCATAACGTTGTGTCTTTCAGCAGTGGGATTTAACATTGGAAAGGGGAGAATCCTTTGCAGTTCCTGCAGTTGATTGGTTGTGAAATGCCTGAATTTAACTATCTCAAAAACGACATTATTTAGCTGATGTAGGTTCTTCACTGATGTTAAAATATGTTTGAGAGGGGAGGAGGGCTAATTAGTCTGGTAAGCAGGGTAGCACAAATAAAAGAGACTGCCCTTGAATGACTGCTCTGAACAAACATTATCTCATCTGTAACCACAGGACTTGAGCATATTGGGCTAACTAAGGAAATCAAATCTGAAGGAGTAAGTTTCATGACCTAAATGGGTTAAATAATAAAGATATAGGACAACATGCTTTTGCTCTTTCTTCATCAATAACCAATAGCTCTGGATGCTTTGTTAGAGGAAGCTTAAAAAAATACTGAAACAACACAGATGGTTGTATGAAAAGAAAACTCGATTGTGTGTGGCTGTTTATTTATTTATTTATTGTTACAATGGCATGTGAAATTGTTTCCTGCTTCTACTTCTTGAAAGAATTATGTGTTTTTGTTATTTTCTAGAAACACATGTGAACCTTAGCATGGACACACACTCTAGGGTTTCATTGTGACTCACTGTCTGGCTAGGGCATACCATAATTATACGTATTTGTACACATGTCATGGTTGTTCCATAATCAAAGATGACATGATGGATGCAGAAGCTCTATATTGGGGTGTGATCAAGGGAATCTTTTCACAATCATTGCTGCTTGGATAAATAAGCCTGGACTTTGAAGTCTGGACTGGCCACTTGAAGTATGTGACCTCCAAAATCCAGTACTATTTTTTTTTTTGTCTTCTTGCAACATGACATATTTATACTTTGGCCATCAGCTCCCCGTCTAGTGAGGTCTGTTGCTGTTTTAAAGTTTAAAACAACAAATTGAAAAGTTGTATTATATTGAAAGCTTAAAATTACTGAAGCTCTCTGTTTATGTCCATGGTAATAGCAATGCTGAATACAAACAGAGCAATAGAAAGAACCCTTCTCTTTGCATATGACTTTTCATACACCCTGAGTTATAGCACTCCAGGAGCTCTCTCTGCTAAAATGTCCTTTTATTTTCATTAAGACATTTCACACTTTAGCAGAGACAACTTGGGGGTGGAGTGGTGGTGGAGCGCAAGGAAATTGAAAAACAGCTAAAGCAGAATGTTAGTGTGTCAGAGCTCCCTGTGACTGTGGGAAGCCAAGATCCTTCCATCTGACTGAAATGTGACACCCAGCTGCTCCAGCAGCCTCCAAGGTCTCCTGTAATCCTAGAATTAGCAGACACTTTGCTGAACTCCTGGCTCTGTGTCTGAGATGTTCCAAACTCCCAGTGGTGTACTTTTCCTACACTTCCTTTTGTCTTCATAGTCCCCTCTCCCACTATCAGGCAACCTGAAATAAACCCAGACCTGATCTGTCATCCTGGGTTATAATTCAACACACTTCACATTGACCTGTTGACATAAAGGATGCCTTCGGTGATGGTAGTCTCATCACTGTGGACATGTTGAACTGGGCCATTCTTTGCTGTGGGGGCTGTCCTGGGCATGGTGGGATGTTCAACAGCAGCCTTGGCCTCAGCCTCTCGTGTGCCACTAACCTACCCATCACTCCTGGTTTTGGCAACCAAAAATGGCTCCAGAAATTTCTGGATGTCTGTTGGGAGCCAAAAATCACTCTCGGTTGAAAACCACTGAGTGACAGCAAAGGAAACCGACAGTTATTTGGCAGCTCTGATCAACCAGAAGTGTACTGGATATTTTAAAGATTCCTTACACTTTAAAAAAGATTTCTTCTTTTTATAGATTAGAAACCCAAGGGATAATACTTTTCTTGTTGTTTTCGAATGGAAATTAATTCTAATCAGAGAGTGTATGTTATACATTAGAAGTTAAACAGAAAATACTATACTTTTGATACATTTGTTCTGTACTTTGTGTTTTAGACATTTGGATTGCTAACTTAAAAATGTGAGTATGAAAAGCTAAAAACTTACTCATCTAAATTAAGATCGCCTTCCCCTTTTTAAATACTGAAAAGTTACTGAATGCTCTTAAATGTGTTATTTCTTCCAGTTTGGGTATGGCAAACTTTCTGTCATCTGAATTCCATCCCTTCCTGGTCTGTGTGCAATCCTATCATTGTCTTTTCTGTTTTCCTTCTCATGATACTCTTTATTTAAAAGGTGACTTATTTATTTATTTGAAAGGAAGGGTAAGAGAGAGGGAAAGTTCTTCCATCCTCTTGTTCATTCCCTAAATGGCCACAATACGTAGAGATGGCTAGCTAAAGCCAGAAGCCACCAGCTTCTTCCAGATTTTTCACATAGGTGAACGGGCCCAAGCCTTGGGCCATTTTCTGTTTTCCCAGGCATTTTAGCAGTGAGCTAGATTGGAAGAGGAACAGTCAGGACTTGAACCAGCCACATATGGGATGCCAGCACCACAAGCTGCAGCTTTACCTGCCACGCCATAACACCAGCCCCTCATTATACTCTTATATCTTTCCATCTCTCTTGAGAGCAACAAAGAATTCTGAACTGATGTGTAATGAGAGTGATGACAACTATAACATACACTCAAAACACAGTGTTGTTTAGTATTAACAGTTTCTAGGAGCTTGGGAAGAAAGAAAATTGCCATTTTAAATTAAAGTGAACTGGGCTTGAAAACTAGTAATCGCATATACCATTGTGAGAAGAGAAGGAATCTCTTTTCCAAATTTAAAACTGGCAATCAGATATACTTTCTTGAAAATTTTAAGCATCTGTAAAGATCACTATGTGCCACATTTTTAAAACATATATGTTGGGGCCTGGCATGGTAGCCTAGTGGCTAAATCCTCACCTTGCATATGCTATGATCACATATGGGTGCTGGTTCGTATCCTGGCTGCTCTACTTAGTACCCAACTCCCTGTTTACAGCTGTGAAAAGCAGTCAGGGACGGCCCAAAGCCTTGGGACCCTGCACCCTTGTGGGAGACCCGGAAGAGACTCCTGGTTCCTAGATAGGCTAGGACATACAAAGGGTGAAATGAAATGGAGGCCTTATTTATTCCATACACAACAATCAAATTAAAATAGATTAAAGACTAAATATAAGACCTAAACCCAAAAAATGCTGAAAAAGAAAACATGGGAATGAATCTTGATATGGACCTTAGCAATGAAATTTTGAACATCATACAAAAAATCCAAGGAACAAAGCAAAATAAATAAAGACTACATCAAACTAAAAAGCTTCTGCATGGCAGAGACAATCATCATAATAAAAGGGCAGCCTTTGGATTGGGAGAAAGTATTTACAAAATGTGTATGTGGCAAGAGTTGATATAAAAATACAGAAACTCGGGCCCGGTGGCGTGGCCTAGCAGCTAAAGTCCTCGCCTTGAAAGCACCGGGATCCCATATGGGCACCGGTTCTAATCCCAGCAGCTCTACTTCCCATCCAGCTCCCTGCTTGTGGCCTGGGAAAGCAGCTGAGGACGGCCCAGTGCTTTGGAACCCTGCACCCGTGTGGGATATCCGGAAGAGGTTCCTGGTTCCCAGCTTTGGATTGGCAAGCACCGGCCCGTTGCGCTCACTTGGGGAGTGAATAATCAGACTGGAAGATCTTCCTCTCTGTCTCTCCTCCTCTCTGTATATCTGACTTTGTAATAAAAATAAATAAATCTTTTTAAAAAATGCAAAAACGCGCACAACTTGATAGAACAAAGGACAACCTGATATTAAGAACAAATCAAGGACTCAAATACTCATTTCTGTAGAGAGGACTTGAAAATGGCCCACGGATAACATGGCTAGGTGTTCGATGTCCCTAATCATCAAGGAACTGCAATCCAAAACCACAGTCAGCTACACTGAACACCTGTTAGGATGGCTGTTATCAGAAGACAAGGGATAACAAGTGTTAGCGAAGGAGAAAAGAAAGAAGGCCAGCACACATAGCCTCCTTAGCTCGCTTCCGGTTACCCAATACACTCTATTTGTGGATGTTTATCCATGTAAGTTAAGGTCTAAATGATTCCCTTTCACCACTGAGCAGTATTCCCAGCTTTTTATATGTGCATTTCTGTTGAAATACATGTAGATTGTTTCCAGTGTTTACAATAAGCCCTGGCATTGCTTGTGGTTATACACGCACCTGCCCCATGGAGGTATCTCTGGGTGTGTGCCTAGGGGGAGGAAGGCAAAGGTAAGGTTCCTGTAGCTACACCTTCAATGCATTCCCTGACATCTCTGTCATGACCGTGCCAGAGGATGTCCCAACAGAACATCAGGGTCTGCAGGTTATATGTCAGGAAGTGACAGAACGTGCCTGTGGATGGCCACGTAAAAACCGGTTAATGCTTTGTGAGCTACATGGTGTCAGTCATGGTTACTCAACTCGGTTTCTTACATTGCAAAAGCAGCCATTGACTGTGCAAACACATAAGACATGTGGGAGGGTGGCTGTGTTCTAACAAACCCTTACCTAAGGACCCTGGCTTGAATTTCATGTGCCACACATACCATTCCCTTGATTTTTTTTCCCCTTCAGTCTCTTAAAAACATAATCTTAACTTGCAGTTTATACCAAACAAGGGCTTGCTAGAACTGCCAAACCCTGCTTGACACCCTAAGCAAGATTTGGCATTTTTGATTTCTTAAAATGTTTTCCTGATGAGAATGAAATAGTAAACCATTATTTTACGTTGTATATCCTGATTAGTAGTCAAGCTTTTTATCCTGCTCATTGGCCACAAGGGTTTTGTCCTCTATGCAATATCTATTCTTGTCTCATTTTCCCCTTAGTCCTTGAGATTGTGGGTCCACTGTTTATTGGCTTATAGGAATTCTAACATCTAGTTTATGAATGGTGAGTTTCAGTTACATGAATGGAGAGCATGGTATTAATAGTACGGTCATTGTTTTATGTTTTTCAAGGTGCCTTTTCATAAAGAATGTTTTTAGTTGAGACTTGTCCAAGTGGTACTTATTTGACTTAAAAAAAAAAATTTTGTCCTTATCATCGAGAACTTTGAGAAGCAGTCAGAGAAAGATACCTTCTTCCCGTCTGCCCAAAAGAAAAAGTATTTCTGCATTGGCTGGAAGCAGAAGACAAGACCATTTTCACTTCAGTCCCAGCCTTTTTCAGGACAGTAGTGGAAAGCTCAGGCTTATCGAAACGTGCAAGCTGCAGTTCCAAGTGTCTTTCTGCACTGCCTGGGCCAGCGTGCCTGGGGGCCTGTGGCTGATACTAATGAAGTGTTACTGTGCTTTGACCAGTTGGCAGGCCTCTTTTCCCAGCCAGCTGACGTAATTCAAAGTAGGAAGAGACCCTCCCCCTGGCTTTGTTAATTGATTTTGATAGGTTCCTCTGCCTTGCCTTAGTGGTTCTGGAATAGACGGAGCTGCTGTAATATGAAGAATTTTAGGAAGTCATCCTCACTAAGCCTGCACACCCCACAGCAGCTAGGAGAGGCAAATCCTAGGAGGTGCGGCTGAGAATGCCTCCCCTGCCCTGAGCTTTTCCTGAGTCCCTGCTCCTGGAAGGACGAGCATTCCCGCTGGAGCGCTTGGGTCCCTTGGAACTGGTCTGGCATGTTTGACAGACACCTCACATCTTCTCCACCTAAATACCCCATTCTTGAGGTAAGCAGAGGGGAGGGGGCAGGCCAAAATACATCTTGGGGTTTCAAAAAAGCGAGAATGTCATGAACGGTTAATGGGCTCAAGCTGAAATCACGGTTATTCTTTTTGGTGAGGATTTTCTGGTCTTACCCAGAGACATCATTCCCCATGTTGTTAATGCAAAGGCTCAGGTGGTTTAAGCAAATGAAGCTGTAGCTCCAGCTTAAGACTGCATCTTGCTGCCGTCAGTTTAGTTTGTTGGGAAGAGAAAGGGACAGAGAAAGCAGCAGCGTTGCCCAGCTGCAGGCCAGCACTTGTTGCCTGGTGGGTTCCTCTGACAGCCTGCCCATGGCCCTGCTAGTGAGCCTCTGAGACCTTGTCAAGTAAATCACGATTATTTGATTTCCTGTGTTGCTGGAAATGGGGATTTTGTTGCTGTCTGTCACTTTAGAACTTTTGAACTTAATGAAGTACAGACATGAGAGTGGAAGATTGAAAAATATTTATGCACAGAGCTTTCCCACCCAGAACTCTGGCTGTTGAACTCTTTGGACTTGGTTCAAAACTTTGAAGACAAGATTATGTCTGTATTAGTGCTTTTCTAGGGTAAGCTTGGGGGGAAATTTTTTTCTAGAACCTTAAACCTGTACCAGAACATGGAAAAGTAAAAAATCATAAGGTTATAAATATTTTAACCTACACTAAGTCTAATTGAGTAGAGAAAAGATATTTTCTAAGAAATACCTCTGTGGTAGTCATTTGTTTTGGGTTATAGCACATGGAAGTACTAGCACAATCAGTAAACTGAGACATTTGACTTCATGTCTGTGATTTTGGTTCTTCATTAGATTCTGTAACAAATTTGCTAAAAGCACAAAATCTCCCTGGCTTGTGTTGGTCCCCATTAAATTTTGTGTACCACAGTTATATTTCTTTGCACTCTTGATATGACAAGCAATATATGCGTTATAAATCATTTCTGGACATTAGAAAACTGCACACAAATTGCTAAACTTTGTTAACGCCGCTCACATTTAATTTAGAAATTATTTGAGAACTGTTTATTTTGAGGGATATCTTTTTTAAATTATTATTATTAATTACATTGCATTATGTGACACAGTTTTATAGGTACTGGGATTCCCCCCACTCCTCCCCAAACCCTCCCCCCATGGTGGATTCCTCCACCTTGTTGTATTACCACAGTTCAAGTTCAGTTGAGATTCTTTCATTGCAAGCATATACGAAACATAGAGACCAGCATCTTATTGTCCAGATAAGTTCAACGGTTCCTTGGGGAGACCATCTCTGGTCTGAAGGTAGAGCTGGCAGAGTATCATCCCAATCAATTAAAAGCCCCAACATAACATCAGCAACAATCTACAACATTATGGAATTAATTGACACGGTATTGAGTAACCAATATGTTTTAAAAAAAAAATGCAAGTTCTTAACCACATCCTGTGACTTCTTCATTGACATTTCAACTTTAGTTTATACACAACCAGGTTCTATACACCTTAAAATGGCTATAGATTATTATTCAGCTGTCTTGTGTCTATTTTCATTATAGTGTTTAGCATTTTATAGCGTTGAAGCATAATTTTGCTGTTTGGCTTTTTTTTAGGTAGTCTAGACTGGCTTATGACTCTAACAAGACATATGTCAGCAGTTGAGGTGCAGAACAGTTTTAGGAGGGGTGTGCAGAGAAATCTTCAATACCCTAGTGAGGAGTAACTAATCTTTGTGTCTCACCTAGTAAGGTATATTTTTGAAGGATATCTTGAATCATGGTTTCCTGTGAACCTGCTTGACTTCTAAGGCCTCTCGTAGATATGAAATAATTGCTGCATTTTTTCCTGCAAAGGAATCGTGTTATTAATTATGGAACATATAAAAGCCCAAACTCAAGTTGTCAAGTATTCAAATTGTCCACTACATTGCACTGTTTGTTTTGAGAATCTCCAGCTGTGAAACCAGGCAGAGTAGTGTCACAGCTGCTTAATGAGAGTACCAATCACTGTATGGTCCTGAAGTAATCAGACAAGTGCTTTATCCTACAGTTCTTTCAAGTCCTGTCAAAGTATTTTGGGAAATCAGCCCAGGGAGGCTCGTCCTGTTAAACCATTACTTGTTTCAGCCTACTTTCTGCTTCTTATGACCTTACTTTAACTAACAGCTGTATTTTTGAATAGGACTTGTAAACCACATGGATTTTTGGAACTGTTTAACAGTCTCATTGCAATCTTAAAGTTCTTCAACAGAAGATAGAAATATTTCTTTTAAGTTGCACAGCAATATAAATGATTAAATTTTAGAATACATAGAGAACTTGAAAACGCTCATGAAAAAGTACAAATTTTTTTTTTTTAGGATTCTAGATCAGTTATGTGACATTTAGTTTTGATCTAATCCAAGTGTGATGTCAGTTTTTATAGTAGTTGTACATTCTGTGTTACTGAAGACGCCAAGTGTATTGATGCACATCTAGGAGTTTTTCACTTAATTTTCATCATGCATTAAAATGAAATTAATATGCCAATGCAATTTGGTAGAGTTAATTACTTTTTCATCACAAAGGCAAAAAAATAAAAAAACACAGTTTTCCTAGTTTTAAGGGCACTTACTATCTTTTCATTAATTCTTGTGTTGTTGCAGAGTAAGTTTCTTAAGCATGGTATTTTTAATGACTTCACTTCTGTGCCATTATTGGCAGACCCAGATGCTCACTCTTTTCATCCAAGTAAGAGTGGTCTCTCAGATTTGTGCAGGATTTTCTGTTTATGTAGGATGTTGCCCATAGTTTTTATGTTTTCTGATTGTGATTATGAACAAATCAGACTTGACATGAATACTAGACCACACTTAATAATTGTAACTTGAAAAGCTTTCTCTGATATTAATTTTGTCACCTGTAAAATCCAGAATACTATCCATGTTGCAAAAGAATATTTTGGCGGGTACAAATAGACTGTGATTACATATAGACCATTTAGTGTAGAATCTTCTTGGACTTAGAGAATGACTATGCCTACCTACATTTTCTGTAGACCCCATGGATGAAAACCTAGCCCCGAGATCCAAAACTGGTGTTTATGGCAGACAGCAAGGGAAAGTTTGACTTGTTTCTTATTTGCATGGTGCAGGAAGGATGAACACCTCTATAAAGTGGGACTGCTAATCCGGAATAAGTAGAGCTGCAATCAGAGGGCTGGGAGGGAAAAGCAAGTGTCACTGTTAAAGCTGAAAATCTCCTGATTCTACTCAGACGCTTCCTGGCTTCCTTTGGTACGCATTGTGATTATTGTTTCCAAATTGCTGAAAAATGAGAGTTTCAAATGGGAGTGAGTTTGCAAGAACAGGAAAGATAATGGAGGTGAAATATTCCAAGTATGATAATTTTTCACATTTATTTTCTTCTTCCTTACCTTTATATTGATAAAGCAATTTTTATTTTTGAAAAGAAGAAATGGGATGTGACTGTGTGTCTCCACATATAATGAGTCAAGTAATGATCTAAGTCTACAGCTTTGTGCCTCATTTTTTGAGACAGTTTGTCTTCAGTGGGACTGTCAGGTGGGTAAGAAAGCCTGGTGGCTGCTACACATCCCCAGTGATGCTGGCCTCTCTGATTTCACCTTGCCCCATAAAGTAATCCATTTGTAGAGATTATCATTCTGTCTAGTTTCAACAATTAATCAGACTGACAAAGTTGTTTCTGTTATGAAATGACAAAGCTTCAAAGAGAACTTTATCTTTCAAAATCATTAGTTGGAAGGATTTCTATTAAAAATACAATACGGCTGGGAACAGGCCCCGTTGGGGAGCTAAGGGGACAACCCTAGCTGGGTGGAGGTTCCCACCAAGGGGTGCATGGGCTGGACTGAGGGCTGCGTTCTGGTCAGGAAACGGTTGTAGTTTACTTAGCACAAGTGTAGACTGGGATTGGATGCAGCGAGCCGGGTCAGACTCCAACACCCTCTGGAACTCTGGAGGACCAGGGTAGATGTGGGATGGACTAGGCAAGGTCTCAACCCCTACTGAGCCATATGTGAACCATATGTGGGTATGGATGAGCCATGGCTGGGCTGAAACATCCAACAGCAAGGACCAGTTTGGGTTGAAGGCCAGTCAGGAAAAGCCACTATCACTGCTAGGACAGGAGATGAACTGAGTAGGGCTGGCTCATGGACCCACTGGTATGTGCAAAATCTGGCATTGGGAGAGGTTCTGATGGAGGAGCCTGGGCAACTCCTCTGGCAGGACACAGACCCGGCAGGTAAGCGCAAGAAACATGATAGGAAACAGCCCACAACAGGCCATGGAAAATTACCCACTGGCATACATTTGGCACGGGTCAGGGGAAGACCAGGCTGAACCAGTTCTCGTCATTCACTGGGAAATCCAAGCACCAGAACAGGGTGGGTTGAACCAGGTTCTGTTGCAACAAGAACTCGTGCACAACACGGAATGCAAAGGTGAGGTTGCCTGTACTGGATGTGACTGCAATGCCCAATCAGCACATGTGAGAACCAGGAATGGAGGGGGTGGAGCCAGCAGGGGAATAAGGGGTGGTTCCCTTGCTGGACAGCTACTCCCACTGGAGAGCATGAGCTGGGATGGGGACAGACCAGACCAAGCAGGGCTACAACACCTGTGCACCTCATGTGGACTAGATAAGGGAAAAGCCAGGCTGGGCTGATTATTCCTACTGGTGCAAACAAAATTAGAGTGGGTGAGGGTTGTTTGGGCTTAGCCACAGCATCAGCTGGCAGAAGCTGGCACTGGGGTCTAATTCTGTCAAGTCAAACCACAGAACTACCTGGAGAGTGCATAATCCGGGAGTGGGAGAGTCTTGGGAGGGAAATAGTGGGCTCCTCCCTCTTTAGTTACCACTTCCATGAGAGGGCATGAAAGCTAGGACAGGGGCTAGGGTGACTAGACAGATACCCAACAGCATCTGTGTGGGCTGCATAGTGGAACTGGTTAGAGGGAACAAAGCTTTAATACCCATTGACATGTACGAGAACTGAATGGGATGTGGGACAGACTGGACTACTGCTACACATACTGGCAAACCAGGGTAGGCAGCCGGCCTGGTGGGGGTTATTGTGGGTTGCTCCAACTAGGCTGCAACTGCCACTGGTTTATGCGAGGGCCAAGTATGTGCTGGGCAGAACCAGGCTGGACTGCAACACCCATTGGTTCCAGGGGAAGTCGGGGCTGAGAACACAACCAGCCCAGCAATTGCAACCACCAGCTGATCAGGGCAGTGGACTGTGCTGGGCCCTGTACTTGCTAGTACATACAAGAATCTGGTCTGAGAACACCTCAGACAAAGTTTCTTTGAAGATCTCCCCAATCGAAATGCTGGACTCAGAACCCTAACCAAGAAAATACAAAAGACAGAACGGGCCAATCAACCATCTCAGCTATATGTTGGCAGCGAAATACAGGGCAAACAGAGACTCTATGATGGACTATGTCGATCAGTGGATTCTTCAAAGACCTCATAGTGCTTGGAGTGGCAAGAATGGCAGCGATTCATAACTGGTGAACTATCAAAACCACTTGAGCAAGAACCTCAGAGCATGCCCTACATTCAGGACCTGGGGAGGGTGGGAAATTGGGTGGGCCTTCTCCCTTAATGCCCCCCTTTAAACATGAAGGAAACAATGTGGAAATAATAGTCTTACCCACTTCCCTATAACCCTTGAACCTTTTCACCCTAATTAACTATGTAAAGATTGTCAAAAATATAATAAAATATTAAAAAAAAAGATCAGAAAAAAATACAAGTAATATTGAGGGGAGTATTGCACATGGAAAAATACCATTCAGGCTCCCCAGGGTTGTTCCAGTGTTTGTTTGTGTTTTTTGTTTTGTTTTGTTGCTGGTGTGTTACACCGCATATGCTACAGTTATTCCCCACATCCATGTATATTTTTACAGTTCTGTCATGACAGACTATTGTGGATTCTTTTTCTGTCATCCTTAATTTACAGTAATGGTTTAATCATGTAATAATTTATCATTTCTATTTGTTGGGCTTTGAGCTTAAATTAAACTTTTGTATCTAGCTATGCCTTTAATACTTTGCGATTTTTTTTACCAGTTGGCAATGCCAACAATATCAATGTATGTGTTACATCATGTGCTACTTCATATTAAGTGCCAACAATAATTGCTTTAAATGTGAGTAGTTCCACAATGTGGCTTTAATTTGTGTTTCATGGCTTACTGGGCAAGGTGAATAGTTATCTGGGTATTTGAGTATGTGTTGTATTCGTGTATAATAAAGCATTCTGTAGTTGGAAGAAAGTGATATTTTTATTTGTAAAATATTAATAGTAACTCCTTAGAATTAACTATCATGTTGCTGTCCAATACAGCCTCAGTTATCAAAGTATTTCCTTTCATATTAACTTACTAAATTCATATTGTCACCTGTTGCTGGCTTCACCAGCGAGCACACCAAGAAAATAGAGCACGGTGCTAGTGTCATTGAAAACCAACAGTAGACATGTCTCAAATTTGGTAAGAGTGGATTTTTAACTCTATGCAGCTCTTTAAACAAATCCTTCACAGAGAGCCTAGTAACTGTGAAACAGATGTAGGCGACAACCAAGGCTCACCAAACTACAGTCGATGGTAAGGAAAGTGTTCCATATGAACAGGGGTTCATATGGAAAGTGAATCTGGACCCACCTCTGGTTTTCCGGCCCCCGTGTTGTCAGCACAAGCCCATACACCAGAGTTTTGTTAATCTTAGCTGCCAACGTCTACAAGGAGTTCTGAACCCTATGGCTTCCTATGGGTTCCCCCTTCCAGCAGATCTTCAGGGTCCCTCTGCTCCTTCCTCAGAGCTGGAGGACTGGAATTATTTGTGTTATGTCTTTGTAAGGGACCTGCTGTTATTGTGACTTTAATATTACATTATGACTTTGTTTATCATACCAACAGTAACTTCCTGTCTTGCATCTTGCTCCAGCTACATAGTTTTGGTATCTCGTGGTGGAACTTCATTCATCAGAAAAAAAAAAAATCAGACCCATGAAATCTTATCTAAGAATTCAGTTCAGGTCAATGAACTTGTCCCTATTACCAGCATGCAAAACATACATGCCATAGTCCAGAGATTCCCCACCCATGGATCCAAGTATCCTCCTTACAAACTCTGGTATCATCTTTTGGGTACCTCATACACTTGCTTGTGGTTACTCCCAGACATGAAGTGGCTTGATTACAGAGCTTGGTAGAATGAGTAGATCTTTGAACAGTTCAGGGAGAACAAGATTTTCCTCTAGAGTCCAACACTGTTTTCTTGGTTTGGGAGCACACTAGAAAACGTCTCTGAACTTGTTTTTGCACCTGTAAATGAAAAGTAATCATTCGTCTCTCTCCTCTGCTCTGTTTGGGAGTTTGGATTGTAAAGACCCAGAGAGGTGATACGAGACTCTTAAAACACTTCAGAACATCCTTTCGTAGTTCTGTCTTTCTGGAGAAACCCTTGCAACTGCCTCAAAAATGTGGTTTCCAAGTCAGAGTTACACTGGGAACACCACAGCTGTTTCTACACCGTGAAACCTGATGAGCCTGAGGGCTGCCTGTTTGGGCCCAGGTTTACAGCCATGTTTGGGACTTAGTTCAATAACGTTTCATGTTCTGTAAAAACACTTGGAAGAAATCATCCATGGCCAAGCCCCACATCAGAAAGTTTTGAACATCCTGCCTAGCATCCAAAGCTTTTACATTAGACTGTGAATATTTAGTGCTCATTAATGTTTGAATGTTGTTTTTTTAGAGGGAGAGTTTGTATATACACCCAAACAAAATGCTATAAAAAAGTAATCTCTTGTTGTTACCAAAGATATTAATCACCACTCATTATAAGCAGAGTGTTACTGAGACAATACCATTTACTTGGAAAAAACAAGTGTGCAACTGTGCAGATATTGAGAAAAAAAGAAATACTACATGTGAATTATAGACAACTATTTAGAGACTGTGTAGGTGAAAGATCTACTGACACTTGGGAGACTGTAGAATTCAGTTCAGTTCAATGAACAGTAACAACTAGAAAACTTTTGCCAGGTGAACGTTTGGCCTGCTGAATTAAGCTGCTTACCACATGCTCATATCTGGGCTCAAATCCTGGCTCTGTTCCTAAATTCCAGCTTCCTGATAATATGCACCCTTGGCTGTAACTAATGAATGGAGTTTATATGAGCTGCATTTAAGCTTAGTGGAGGTGTTTTATTTTATTTATATGAATAAACATGTCACATATTTTGCAGCACAGACCCAGGAGAATAGTGATATTTGCATCCTGTCTTCCCCTCTGCCCACACTCCTCACCCACCCTCTTCATCTCTTTTTTTTTTTTGTCCTAATTTAAACAATGGCATTATTTCATTTCACTTTGCAATCACAGTCTTAACACTCCACTGGGTAAAGATCTCAACAGATAGCAAAGATTTAAAAAAAAAAAAGCAAAGCAAAAATTCGCTACTCCTCAAGAGTATAAACACCCACTGGAAACAATTATCAAATCTTCAGATGTCAGTCTCACACGTTTTACAGAGACTTCAGCCCTATCCTCCTTGCTTTACATGTCATTGAGGAATAGGAGCTTGCAGGATACTGTAGGAGGTAAGACACGTTTCCGGGTTCCCACGAGAGCCCCCGTGTGACCACGAGAGCCCCCGTGTGACCACTTCTGTAAGACTTTTAAGAAATGTGAGTCTACAGCGGGGGACAACCAGCTTGCAGAGAAGTTGTTGAAAGGTTCTTTGTTTAAAGAAACAAAAAGGAAACAATTTTCACTAAGCTTTGTGGTAATAAAGTTACCTGAGCTAATAAGAGATCGTGTTTAAATAATAAGGGGTTGCTACTACTGACGCAGTATCTACTTTGAGGTTGAAAAACATATACATTGGTTTAATTTCTGCAGCTAAGATTATCTGACACATCTGAAACTATTCTGCATTCCAGCACCTTCATCCTGGCGCTGAAAACTGAAGAAAGTGTGCTAGGTCGACTAAGGCATGAGAGCACAAACATTGTATGTTCCATTGATGTAAGGTGCCTGGAATGGTCCACCTCACAGAAACAGAAAGAGAGGTGGTGCCAGGGGCCAGGGATGGGGGAGTAAGCAAAGGAAATGGGGAGTTGTTTCATGAGTGTGGACTTTCATTGGCAAAGGTGAAAAAGTTCTGCAGATGGATGGGATAGTGACTGCCATCAACAATAAATGTACTTACGGCCACTGAAAAATGACTAAAATGGTACGTTGTGTGTTCTGTATATTCTTGGATGATTATAAAACACAATTTAAAAAACTGTTGAGGACAACACCGTAGTGTACTAGGCTAAGCCTAGACCTATGGTGCCGGCATCTCATTTGGGCACAGGTTCATATCATAGCTGCTCCATTTAACCAATCCAGTTCCCTGCTCATGGGAAAGCAGCAGAGAACGGCCCAAGTCTGTAGACCCCTAAAACCATGTGGGAGATCTAGAGGAAGGTCCTGGCTCTGACCTATGCAGCCATTTGGGGAGTGAACCATGTGGATGAAGATACCTGTCTTTCTTCTTTTCTGTGTAACACTGCCTTTCAAACAGAAATAAATATTTGAAATGATACAAGACAAAACAAAAAACCCTGTTACTTGAGGCCAATGCTTTGTATGTGGTATCTTTTCTTTTTATTTATTTCAAAGGACAGAGAGAGATCATCCATGTTCTGGTTCATACCCCATGTAGGTGCAATGGAAGGTTGACCCAGGACAAAGACCGGAGCCTGGATTTGCATCTATGACTCCCTCGTGGGTGACAGGAGTCCTAGACCTTCAGCCATCTTCTGCTACTTCCCTAGGTGTATTACTGGGGACCTGGATCATAATTGGAACAGCTGGGATTCAAATGGCACTCATATAGGATACTGGTAGCACATTGGCAGCTTCATCTGCTGTACTACAGTGCTATCCCCCATGTGGTATCTTAACCTCCATAGCAACCCAGTAAGGAAGAACATTCTCACCCTCATTCTACAGATGAGGAATCTGAACACAGCCAGGATTGTCACTAGATTGGGCCGCACACCTGTCAATGACAAAAACAGGGATGGGCAACTAGCAACATGCTGCTAGGTGCAGATGGTACACACAGATGTGCCTGTGCATGGCTATTAATTTTCCTCTCGTAATCAGGTTCTGCTATTGCCAAACTGCTCCTGCAGGGTTAGGAATCGGGGTTCCCTGGGTCTTAATTTGAGGACTACTCCTTGATCTTGATCCTTGAGACTCCTGCAGTAGAAGCTAGTGGTATTCCCCAACTTTCCTGTAGTCCTGCAGGTGTGATGACCTTCAGGAGTTAAACCTAAGGACAGTTGTTTTCTTGCTTCCTAAGACAAGTTCATAAAAATTACTCAACAGGCCTGATACCAAGATCAATTCAAGTTAACTCGTGCTTTAAAAATCATCTGTCATCCCCTCTAAACAAGCCATATTTATTGAGGTAGTTTTCCATTTCCTGAGATGATCAATTGAAAATAAAAAGTAAGCTGTTTTTTTTTTTTTGTTCTCATTAACTGTCAGGAGGCTGTTTTCAGAAAAACAAGAACATGGCATAATTTCCCGTAGGAAATATATGTTATAAAGCTAAAATCAAGGCATTTTCATAAAAATTGTACACCATTTCTTTTCTTTCTTCTTGCTGCAGTATATGTAACCAGATTTCTCATTTGGATTTGTGAGATTATGCTTGGTTCTCAATTACAGGTTTAGGGCTAAGTATATACTGTATTTCATCATCCTATCATCCTGTTGGGTTACAGATTGGAAGACAGGTGTGTGATAGAATAAATATCATAAAAGAAAGCAGACCCAATGAGAAATCTTTGTGAACACTGTTGTATATTGATTGTTCTCTCCCTTGTTTTATTTTTAAAGATTAGTTTCACTTGTTTTAAAGGCAAAGTGACAGAGGTCGATACAGGGAGAGAGAGATCCAGGCCAAAGCCAGGACCCAGGAATACCATCCAAGTCTCCCACATCTATGGCAGGGGCCCAAGTGTGGTGTCCTCTTTCACTACCTCTGAGACATGTTAGCAGGAAGCTAGTTTGGAAGTGGAACAGTGGAGCCTAGGACTGGTGCTCAGCTGTGGGAGGCTGGGCAGCGCAAGCTGCATGTTTGAACTGCTGCTTCACAGTACTGGCCCCCCATTGGTCACTCTTTACAGTTGCAGGATGCAGAGGCAGACACGCAGAGAGAGTTCCTGCCTTTTGATTCAGTCCCTAGATGTCTACAATGGCCTGAGCTGGGTTGGACTGAAACTAGGAGTGAGAACTCAATCCAGGACTCCCAGTGGATGGCAAGATTCCAACTACTTGAGCCATCACCTCTTCCTTTTACGGTATGTGTTAGGGAGAGCTAGACGCAGGAGGCAGAGTCCAATATTCAACGCAGGCAAGGAAATAAGGGACACATGCCTTGTCATTGCTAGTCTAAAGGCTTGTCCTCTGTACTTTTTAATTGGATGAAAAGATGAGCTTGAAAACTAGCTGTTAACTGAAGAAATTCCATGTTGTTTATGAAAAGTGCATTGGGAATGCATGTTACTCCTTTGCTACCATTTCCTACCTCTTTCATTCTACTCTGCAAAACCAGATGGCCTGCACAAGCCAAACGACGTAATTTCCAATCCAACATATTTGCATAATTTCCTTTCTGTGCTTGATGTGGAGCAAAGGAAACAAATGAATTCAGTACAACATAATAAATTAAATCAAGTTCTTAATTACAGAAGTAGGAAAATTTTTAACATAATTTAAGATTCCATGGTCATATTTCTTTCAAAGTTGTAAAGCTTCTTTCAAAATGTGATTTCTGTTAGATGCACTTTTTTGATTATTCCATTAGTTCGATACGTCAGAATGACTATTTGTACAGATGTAACAAAAACAGATGGTTATAACATTTCAAATTTAAAAGGATGGGGCACGTGTTTTCCCCAGGAGTTAAGGATCTGATTAAAACATCCATATCTCATCTTAGAGTGCCTGCTTCAGCTTCTGACTCCAGATCTTGCTGGTGTAGACCATAGGAGGCAGTGGTACTGGCTCAGGTTATGGGGGGTTTCTGCCATTCATACAGGATGTTTATAAGAATAAACACTTGTTGTTTTCAAATCCTCCAACCTCCTGCTTCTTTTTCAAGACCAGCTCAGTCTCCCACAAAGCACATTTAACCTACATGCAGGGCTCTGATAGGTAATGTATTTACAGGTCTGTGCTTTCTGTGTATTCACAATGGCAAACTGGAGTACCTAATGATACCCAGATTGGCCGTATTTGCTAATAAAGTATCTAATAGTACATTTTAGCACCCACATCAGCCTCTCTATCCTCCTCCTTATCCTAGTGTTTTATACTCAGGCTGTGTTTGTGATTGTGTGAACTGAAGTGACATTTACACGTCATGTCCTATTACAGAGCTCCTCGGTGAGCCAGGAAAAAGCCTGGCATCTGGTCTTGTTAATTCTTGTGACACTAAGAGAACATAATGCTTTATCTTACAGGGCTGTGGACGTCACACATGCCACAGCTGCCTGGAAGCTCTGATTGTGGAATTTAGTTGGTGCCTAATGTTATCATGGAAGGGTACTGGGCTAGAGAACAGGATTGATAAATTGGGATAGAGAAGTGTAACCTATAATAATCAGTAAATGATAAGCAAGTACATGCTTAAAAGCATTCCAGAAGTTCCGTTTGTAAGAATTCTTATTTCCTTCGCCTTGCTGCCTGCACATTTCTCTTCATTACACTTGATATTGTTCAAAGTGTATGCTTAAGTGCTATATGAATCAAAGAGGCCAGTAGTGCAGGTGCTGAACTATGTTTCACATAATATTAAAAGGAAAAACTGCTTCTTAGTATTTTTAATGGAGAATTCTTTATTAACTAATTTGTTGGATTTTCTCATCTAAGTAAATAAAAGAATATGTCTATTGAAATGAAAGCTGTGAGTAAAATATGGTGGCATATTTTGAATCTATTAAGAATGAGACATGTGTCTTGTGAGGTTATAAATTAAAAGAATATTTTAGGAAGATTATTTTCCTTACTCGTGAGAAGTTACGTTTAATAGCAGGAAAATGTAATCTGCTCAGTAAAAAGTAATGAAATGTAGAAACCTGTTCATTTTCAGAGATACATGATTCCTGAACAGTTGTCTGCGTATACTCCAACACTAGATGATCTTTTATTTTAAAATGAGAATTGAACTTTAAGAATATATGATTTTGTATAAAATCCTTTCTTTATGAGTTGGAAAAACTTTAGTTAAGGACATGGATCTCAACCATTTTTTTTTCTTAATGACATGAACTATAAAGATTTCCTTACATTGATTGATATCACTGAAACCCAACTTGAGAGCTTGAATTTAGACTATTGGCTTAGTTCTCGAAACACTTTCCTCACACTGCTCCATGGCGTTTCATTATATTTACTGTAGAATGTCTTTTTACCCTCTAACAGCAGCCATTATCTATTCCTTCACCAAAATATTATGGGCGGTATTTAATTTCTAGATATTACTCAAGCCCATGTTCTGGTTAATGTTTTTGAAAACTCTTGCTATTTATTCATACCTGCCAGTGTCTCAAAGCCTAATGATTATTTTATTGATATGAAAATGGAAGTCATGGTCCTTTAGAAATTTGGTGGAGCCATATTAGCTGAGTGGCATTAGACATATCATTCAGTTTCTCTTAAAAGGCAATATCCTGGCATTTGTATTTGAAGTAATAATAATATTTGGCCTCAAGGATCAAAAATTAAACAAAAATCTTAAAAATATATTTCATTCAGTGGCAAACGTCCTTTACACTTGAGCACATCCTTTTCCTCTTGAATTGAGCCCTGAACTGAGTGCCTGGTTCTCTGGCCTCTCTTGGAAATAGACTTCTTGGTGAGATCCCATGAGAATTTCCCACCATTCCTGGCCTATACCTGCAGTCAACCCTCCATCACTCTGTGCTGGCCTTTCAAGGGTGAGAGGGCTGTTGGAAGAGTGCTGGGGAAGGAACCATGGCTGCCACGTCTCAGACAGCTGAAGGGGAGACCAGTGGGTCGGTCACAGAATGGCCAGTTATGCTGGATGCAGCTCATGCCCAGAGGACAAAGGCTGAGAAGGATGCCCAGGTCCTTCGGTTCATTTGCGTCGTGTTGATGTTTCTGCCTGGTGGTTTGTTCTCAGTGGTGCTTGAGAGGGTGTGCAAGAGCCAGATTTGGAAGAGTCTTGGGGTAGAAGAGAGCAGAGGAAGGGGATACTGATGGAAAGTAGGGAGGACAGACACACGAGGTAGCTTTCAAGAATAGGTTTATCATCTGCGTTATCTATGCACAGGTTGGCAGGGTTCAGAAAACTGAAATATAACACAGTGATAGAAACCTGCCTGGTTACTGCCTCTGGAGGTCACTTCTAGGACCCGTGTTGTGGTGCAGTGAGTTAAGCCAACACTTGCAGTACCCACGTTTGTATCACAGTGCCAGTTCCAGGTCCAGTTTCCATGCTTGTAATCCAGGTTCCTGCTACTGTACCAGCAAATCAGCGGGGGCTGGCTCTAGCTTCTGTACCCCTGCCACGCGCAGGGGGACGTGGAAGGAGTTCTGGGCACCTGACTTCTACCAGGCCCAGACCTTACTATCACAGGCATTTGGGGAATGAATGAGCAGATAAAAGATCTTACTTTTTCTCTTTTCTTCCCACTTCTCCTTCCCTCTGTCTCTCCTTCCCTCTCTTTCCCACTGCCTCTGCTGCTCTGCCTTTCAAATAAATAAGTCCTTTTAAAAAGGCCACTTCCAAAATGAAGATATTACAATGTTTATAGGGTGTTTAACACGGTACTTCTTACATCTCTTGTTGTTTGAGCTTTCTTGACTTCTGAGTCAAAGAGCTTATTTGTCACATACTGTGTTGTTTTTTTCCCAGATATGAATCTAGGTGGAAGTCCTTTCTTTTTCAAAAACTTGGGTTTCCATATGTAACTAAGTGTTCACTGTTCATTTTGAGTGTTATTTATTCCTTGGATTTTCAGTAAATTACACAATTGATTATAAGACATGAATAAATGTCGTCTTTTGATCTTTTTCATACCATGACAGAATCTCTGCTAAAACCCAGAGCCTTATTATAACCCAAGAAGTACTTGGCCTAAACCCAGCCTAGTAAGCTTCCCCAGTTGAATGGATTATCTTTCTCTTCTGTGTTGTGAATCAAATAGAACACAGGTGAAATCATTGAAAGCAAAACTTTCTGGAGGTTTTCCACAAGGGTCATAGACTGAGGCTGGTACCCCAAGGCCACATTGTTCTGGGGACCCTAGGGTTCCTGGATCCCTGCCACCTGCAGCATAGCTCTCACACTCTGCTTCCTTCCTGGAGAGACCTCCTCACAGACCACGCGTGTTCACTGTGATCTGAGCCGCACTCTCCACATTATTCTGCCACCCCAGTGCCTCCTGCAACCTGGTGGCACAGGCTTATTTAGCACCTGTTTTGCTGTGTGCTAATTCTGGACGCCATCAGGAAGCCTGCATCCCTATTAGTCTCTCTTCAAATTAAGTCATAAATACAGGAACTTGGAGTTGGGGATAACTGTACAAGAGTATGAAATGGTGGTATCATAGGTAACATACTAATAAATTGATGTGTATCAGCATTGTAACATTAAGGAGCAAACACTGAAATTTCTTTGACCTCAGTTATTCAAGCAACCGCAGAAATGGTGGTGTATTCTCTGTTGTATAAAGAACTTAAGATGTAAAGAATTTTGTGGAGTTTTTTTTAAAGTTAAGATTTATTGTTTGCCCTCTGACTCTGGGCTAACCTTCCTCTGGTGCCAGTGCAGGGCACCTGCTGAGCACACAGATGACAGATAGCAGAGCAGAGGTGTCTGCAAACCCAGCCCATTTCCACTACCTTTTGCTGCAAACCCAGTGATAATCCCCAATAGGAGCAGAGACAAGAATGCCTTCCTAACCATTCACGCCTAGGGAAGTTGTCCAAAGACCTAATTCTCATGATGTTTCTTTTTAATCCCTTGTTGAGCCTTCCCTTCTCACTTTGCACTTGTCTTCTGCTTCTCTGAATATAATCTCCCACTCTTGCCTGACTCTCTCCACATCTACCGAATGTGTATGTTCCCTGAAGTATTATCTTAAGCAGTCTCCACTCTTGTCCACTAGAGAAACCTCTTATCTCCTCCCTGGATTCAGGCATCACTTGCATGTTGCCAGCCGTAAATAGACTTTTAAAAAAGCCTAGTCATGGGCCCAGCCATAAATAGACTTTTAAAAAAGTCCAGTCATGGGGCTAAAGTCCTCACCTTGTACACACTGGAATCCCAAATGGGTGCTGGTTCTGATCCCAGCAGTCCCGCTTCCCATCCAGCTCCCTGCTTGTGGCCTGGGAAAGCAGTCGAGGACAGCCCAAGACCTTGGGACCCTGCACCCATGTGGGAGACCCAGAAGAGTTCCTGGCTCCTGGCTGCTGATCAGCTCAGCTCTGGCCATTGTTACTGCTTGGGGAGTGAATCGACAGAGGATCTTCCTCTGTCTCCTCCTCCTCTATGTAAGTATCTGACTTTACAATAAAATTAATCTTTAAAAAAACAGCCAAGTTATCTATTTCTCCACGGTTGCTGTGCCATCATTATCTTGTCTAAGGTAAAAATTGTAACTGCTGTTTTCCCAATGCAGCTTTTGTTTCACATTTCCAGGTTACTTAGTCCTACTTATTTATTCAGATCTAGATCAGTTTGTGTCACAGAAAATTACCAGTTGATTTAATAATGATTCCAGCCTTTTTCAGGGGAGGTGTCCTCATCATTTTATTTATGATTTTTTTAGAGGATTTCTTTAACATGTTAATGAAAATGTTTTCAACCTAATTTTTGTCCCCCTACATTGTGTTGCTACTTTTTCTTGGTTTTACTCTCTAAGTAATTGTGTGAAAAGCCAATTTTGGTGGTTTTATAAAATGAAGGCAGAAGATAAATTGATCTAAAATAATTTGAGGATTAAACAGATAACAAAGATAATAACCTCTGAGAAGTAACAGATTTCAAGGCCCATAAAAATTCTATAAAAACACTGCTGTAGAAAATGAGGGTGGAATTGGAGGTGAACTCTCCTTAGAGGAATTCATCAGCCATGTGCTAATTGGCTTTGCTAATGAGTCAGGGTTGGTTATCTTTGCTGGAGATTGAATCCTTTGCCCTTTGTGAGCTCCTCACACATCTAAGTCTCCTAAAAACCCTTTTCTCTGAACTACACAGCAGGTTTCCTAAATAGGGAAATCCTGTGTTAAAATCTGGACTTGCTTCGTATTATTTATGAGGTAAGTTTCGAATACATTAGCAGGAACATGGCTCATGGCTCATGCTTGCCTTTTCAGATACAGCACCTGTGGCTCCTGTAGAGGCTTTGGTGGGGTTTCTTTTTGGGGTGTTTTGTTTGGGGCTGTTTCTGAGCAGGTCTACTCTTGAGCATGGCTTGTGTGCAGCTGCCTCAGCTTAGTTACGGTTCTGGTTCCTCGTGGGGCTTTCTCATCCCGGTTGTGATGATGCTTGCTGCTTCGTTGGTTATTTACTGACCTGTGCATATTATTGCTTTTGAAGAGTGCTTTCTGACAGCTGCATGTGGGTCAGTTAGTACCTTGTATTGCTGCCAGTCCCCAGTTTCTTGCCACAAAAACTCATATATGTCCAGAGAGCCATTCTGATCGAGTTGAGCAAAGCAAGCAGCCCAACGGTGTGACTTCATGCCCTGTGTGCTCACATCCTAACTGTGTGATTTTAGATAATGACACCTTATATCTCTTGTGGGGTCACAGAGCATCTGACAATCATTTGGTTCTGTTGTAAAATAATGAGGAAAATAAGGCCAATAAAACAATTTTAATTTGAGAATGAATAATTCTGGGAAATTTTATGTAGAATGGTAAGATAAAATAATATAAAAATATAAAAATACTATGTAAAATATATAAAAATATAACAAATGATAATACTATCCACATTTGTATTGTGCTTATTAATAATGGAACCCTCTATTTTTCTGGTCATCTTTTGCCCAAGTCTTTCCTTGCTGCCTGTTATCGATCTCAATGCCTTCTTCCTGCATCTGTCTCCATGTCTCATTGGTGATTTTATCTTTCCTTTGCTTTTCATTTCTTTCTCTCTTTTCTTTTGCTCTTTCTGCTAACTCTCATTTCTTGCCCCATAAACCCTTAGCTGTCTTTCTTATTACTGTATGCAACAAAGTATAAAACTGACCCCAAAAAATCAAAGAATTCTCAAAATATTCAGAAGGCTAACCAACTTCTCTTGTGGCTTATGGTAGCATTTTCAAGAAGCATTATTTATTTGCATGCACAGGATTTTAAAATGGTAGAAGAAGAAAGAGCTCTAAAAATGCATCAAATCCAAACCACTTGGCTGAAGGATGAACGCACGTGTTCAGAAAAGTTGAAGGACTTACCCTGAACTTCAGAGTTCATTACTGAGAGTTGATCATTCTGTTTCCAGAACTCCGAGGACTCTGTTTCCTTTCCTTTTGGCTGCTGAGCGTTTTGTGTTTCCCATCGGTTTGATTAGGACACCATCTGGGAGTTAGTTTGTTCCCAGCATACAGTTGAGCTGATTAAATTTGGCTATGGTATTTAGCCTCTCTGGCCTTGAAATTCTCATCAGAATCTGAGAAGACCAGGTAGCCACTCTGTAAATCATCTTCTTAATTCCCAACCTTCCTTCACCCCTGTTTAACAACTCTATGATGGCCAGTTATTTGCAAGAACAAAGTGCTTTGTGTTCTTGCATTTGTGTTGTTCCTTCCCCGTCGCGCCCACGGTAGGGCTTGCTTTGCACATCCCTACATTTCAATCTATACAACTTCATGCTTGTCCAGTATTTGGTGAAGCTAGTTCTAATTAAAACATGATGGCCTTCTTGGCAGAAATCCTGTCCTTATGCTACCAGGCTGCTTGGCGAGGTTTTTGTTGTCATTTTCTTAAAGTTTATAGGAAAATAAAATGTTTTCTCAGGATCATTGTGTTGATACAAAGTAATGCCACATTCTCAGTATACATTACCTGAAAGTTGACAAGCGATCCACTCTGTTCTTCATTTGAGGACCAATATGGCATTAACCATTCACAGATTTCTTTGTATGCCTTCTCACAAAAACTGTCCATAACTTGAGGCAAAAACACAAATAAGGAAAAGAAAGGAATGCAAACAAGTTTCTCTGCTGACTCTGTCAAGAATCTGCTACCTTGGGGCTCAGCACAATGGCCTAGTGGATAAATCCTCACCTTGCGTGTGCCAGGATCCCATGTGGGGACCAGTTCGCTGCTCCACTTCCCATCCAGCTCCCTGCTTGTGGCCTGAGAAAGCAGTTGAGGGCAGCTCAAAGTCTGGGAACCCTGACCCACATGGGAGACCCACAAGAAGCTTCTGGCTCCGGGCTTCATATTGTCTCAGCTCCGGCTGCTGTGTCCACTTGGGAAGTGAACCAGGAAATGGAAGATTTTTCTCTATGTCTTTCTCTCTGTAAATCTGCCTTTCCAATAAAAATAAATAATTTTTTTTAATCTGCTACTTTGGCTTGAGGGAGTTACCAGTAGGTTACCCTGTCCTTTAATTACAAAAACTAACATTCAAATTTCTTCAAAATTAATGTCTAATTCTTTTTACCCATTTAAGTAAATAAGGGGAAAAAATCCTGAATTTTTAAGGGCTTTTTCTTTCCACGTTCTTGAGTTACTTAGAATATTTTCTGGTTTGGGCCCAGCATGGTAACCTAATGGCTAAAGTTCTCACCTTGCATGCCCAGCATCCCATATCGGTGCCAGTTCTAATCCTGGCAGTCCTGCTTCCAATCCAGCTCTCTGATTGTCACCTGGGAAAGCAGTTGAGGATGGCCCAAAGCCTTGGGAACCTAAACCTGCATGGGAGACCCAGAAGAGGCTCTTGACTTGTGGCTTTGGATCGATACAGCTCTAGCCATTGCAGCCATTTGGGGAGTGAATCATCGGACGGAAGATCTTCCTCTCTGTCTCTCCTCCTCTCTGTATATCTGACTTTGCAATAAAAATGAATAAATCTTTTTTAAAGTAAATTTTTTTTAAAAAAAAAAAGTATTTTCTAGTTTTCTATTGATTTGTTGGGGCCTTCTGAGATCTAGGTCTGGTTCATGTGATTAAACTAGTTAGTAGAAACTTGAATGAATGTCCATTGGCCTAGCACTTACTTTATTTTGCTTCTCATAATCAGTTAAGACACTACACTCCAAACAGATTTTATCTAGTTGTGAAATATTCAGTATACCAAATCATCATTTCCTAAAGTGCCTACAGATCATTTTTAGTTTTTGGTGTTCAGGACCCAATTTGGAGAGCATTGATAAGCATAGCAAACTAGTATCAGTCACTGTATTTCAGCTGTGGAAAGAGTAGAATTCTGAAAATAACAGCTAGGGACTTCTTATAAGAGACCCTCTCGATGGGCGTGCTGACAAGCTGGATGTGTAGTACAAGTAGTTTGAGACTGATTAACAACTAGTACTTTTCATCAGTTTTAGCATGATTTCAAAGTTTGTTTTAAATGTGCTGAAGTGCTAACTCAGCAATAGTAATATTTAACAGATAGTTTCTTTCTGAACATCTAGCACAAATACTGAAATACTTTGGACCAGAGTTTCAAATGAACTCAACTTGTATTATTTGCTGTAGTGGGGATTATTTGTATGCTTGGACTTAAAATAGTTTTCAGTCTTAAAACGTCTTTTGAAATGGTACTTTCAAAAGTCTTAATAAATATGGGCAATTTCATTTCTCTTAAATCTTGATTCCCAAGTGGAATTTTGTCTGTTATACAAAGTAATTGAGTTGAGAAATTTCAAATGTTATAAAATTTGTTTAGGCCATTTTAGACACATAATAGATTGTTAGTGAAATCTCACTTTAAAGAATGATTTTCTGTGTCAAAAAATTACTTTAAAGTGTACACCTTTGTTAGTCCATAAAATAGTGAAAAAATTCATATCAAACAGTATATAACTATAGTCATCTGTTATATATTTATATAAAGTAAAGTTCTCAACTTTAATAGGCACATCTTTAAAATGGTGAAAGAATTTTAAATTATTCTTTTGAAATATGGTATTATTTGGCACAAATTAATGTTCTGATTTGTTAATTATTTATTTATTTTATTTTTATTGGAAATTCAGATATACAAGCAGGAAGATCTGTCCATTGATACACTCCCCAAGTGGCTATAAAGATCAGAGTTGTGCCAATCTGAAGCCAGGAACCCAGGGCCTCTTGTGGGTCTCCCACATAGGTGGGTACAGGATCCCAAGGCTTTAGGCTGTCCCCAACTGCTTTCCCAGTTATACACTCTAAATTAATGTCATTTTGAAGATTTATTTATTTTTATTTTTATTGAAAATTCAGATATGTAGAGAGAGGAGGTGAATCAGAGAGGAAGATCTTCTGTCTGATGATTCACTCCCTAAGTGACCGCAAGGACTTGTGCTGTGCTGATCTGAAGCCAGTAGTTCTTCCAGGTCTCCCACACGGATGTAGGGTCCCAAGGCACTGGGCCATCCTCGGCTGCTTTCCCAGGCCACAGCAGGGAGCTGGATGGGAAGTTGGACTGCTAGGATTAGAACCAGTGCCCACATGGGATCCTGGCATGTTCAAGGAGAGGACTCCAGTTGCTGGGCCACCGTGCCAGGCCCATTAATGCCATTTTAAATTTGTTAGGAAGCAATCTTGCATTGCAGAATAAATTTTGGCTTCCTGATCATATTCCATTAAAATTCAAATTGCTTTTTTAGGTGTAGAACAGAGCACGGTAGAATAAGATGGTTTCACTTCTTGTTATATGGTCATTCAGAAAGAAGTATCTTAAAAAGAATTTCAGCTCTGTACTTAAAATAAGCATTGAGATTCTCCAAATAGTTTTCCATTTCGTTTGGCTCCTTTATTGCAACCATGGAAATAAATATATGGCCTATAGCCACAGTTCCAGTGTGAGACTGGAAAGCATTTGTTACACATTAGTAACTGTTCTTATTTTTAATTTTCCAGATAAAAAATATTGATTTATTTGAGAGAGAGAGATTGTATCTCCTGGTTATTGCCCAAATGACCCTAGTCAGCAGAAGAAAGGCAGAGAGAATACAAGAACCTGAAATTTCTGGGTCCCACATGAGTTGTAGAGGTTCAACCACTGGGCCACTTTCTGATGCTTTCCCAGAGCATTCGCAGGGAACTGGAGCAGAAGCGGAGCAGCCAAGGCTTGAAGCAGCATTCATACAGGATGACACCATCCCAGGTGGTGACTTAAACTACGAAACATAATGCCAGCTCCAAAATGGTCAAGTGTTGTAAGGTCCACTTTCATCTCTTGTTATTTTGCCATGAGATAACCATTAGAATGAACAAACCATTTTTGAAGAGAGGATATGACTTCATATGTTCCCAGAAGCTTACAAAACCATGTTTTCAGACTAACACAGAGAAAGCATTTACTCTGCAAATCATGAAGAAATGCATGCCATGGCTAAGCCGTGTACTCTGCGGTTATTACCTGTGTTGCTTGTGGTACATGAGACTGTTTGAACTATTTTAGAGTTGCATTCAGGCATGTACTGCCAAGTAGAAAAAAAAAGTGTTTTTGAGGAATTATTTTAAAGAAAGCATTTTTGAAAAATGAATTCCAGATTTTTTTTTCAAGATTTATTTAATTATGTGAATGGCAAAGTTAGAGAGGAAGAGATACAGAAAAAAAAAGCAGGATTATCTTTCATCTGCTGGTCCAATCACCAGATGGCTGTAGCAGCTGGGGCTGTGCCAGGCAGAAACCAGATGTCTGGACCTACATCTGGATTTTCCACCTGGAGAGAAGGGCTCAAGCACTTGAGTCTTCTGCTGTTGCTTTCCCCTGTAAATTAACAGAGAGCTGAATTAGAAATGGAGCATAAAGGACTTGAAATGGCATCTATGTTGAACACTGGCAGTACAGGCAGCAGCCTAACTTGTTATACCACATACAAGCTCCCAGATTTTCTTTCTTTCTTTTAAGTGAAGAATATAAATATATAACTACTTCCTAGAATAGCCCACACATTTTTAATGTTTTTTTTTTTTTAAGTTCCATCTTCTTGAAAGGCAGAGCAAGAGATTCTCCACCCACTAATTTACTCCCCAAATGCCTACTACAGCCAGAGCTGGGCCAGGCTAAAGCCTGGAGTCCATAGTCTGTAGCACTGTTGTTTTCAACAGCTAATACCTCCCGCATTGTGGCCAGGGTCTAAACACTTCAGTCATCCTCTGCTGCTTTGCACAGTGCACTAGCAGGGAGCTAGAAGGGAAGTATCCTGGGACTCTAACCTTTCATCTGTGGTGAGATGCTGGGCCTACTGAAGCATATCCAGCAGGTACTGCTGCAGTACCCTCCGCCCTCACAGTAATTTAAGGGTACAAATATTAATCAGCCTCAACGTGTTTAAGAGCCACACCTCTTGGAAAGGATTATACACAGAAACCAGTTTTCTTTTCGTGTGTTTTGTGCATCTTTTGCGTAATTTGAACAGCCATATGCACTACCCTGAAAGAAAATATTTAAGGTATGTAAGTATGTAATTATGTTAAACAGTTACAACATAAGTTAATATATTTTAGGGGGAAAAAAAGGTGCTGTCCTAAATGTGACAATAGGAACTAAATGGTTTTCTGAAAGGTTGTTCATCTGAAGTCACTGTAAATTCATGAACTTAGGTCATTCTGGTTTCTGAGACCAAATTTGGAACTTTTCTTGCATTAAGTGTGCAAATGTTTAAAAAAAAACCTCAAAAACCAGATTGGACTGTTTACTGAGAACTGAAATTTTTATGTAATCCTTGTCAGAGTTCACATATCTGTTTTTCGGAAGTTAACTCTAGTGAGTTATTCTAGGCTTTTTACTAAAATATGCTGGAATTATGGACATTAAATTTTTAAACAGTTAAATTTAAGAAGTAAATTATTTCCTATTTCTTTTAGTTACAATTTTCCTTTTCTGTTTTTTTTTTCTTCATGTAAGTCAACTGTTGTTTGTGCCAAAGATTTATTTTTCATTATGGATCTGTCACTATATACTTTGCTACAGTCTAAATAGCATTAGTTCAAACTTTGCTGTTAAATGTATTCATATTGGAATTTCTGTTTTTGTGAGAAAAATCGTTTTCCCTTCAATTCATTGATATAGTCATGCTTGTAGTCAAACCTTTTTAAGTAAGCATATGTATAAAATGCTACATTTCAAGGGATTATTCTACTTACATTTCCTTATTTCACTTGGTTAGGAGGTAGAATTTAGCTAGTAGTGGAAATTAGAATAGGGGTAGGCATGATTCTTTTCTGTATTGAAAATGAAGAGAACAGGGGCTGGTGTAGTGGCATAGGAAGCTACTCCTCTGCCTGTGGCACCAGCATCTTACTTGGACTCCAGTTTGTGTCCCAGCTACTTCACTTTTCATGCAGCTCCCTGGTAATGACCTGGAACATCAGTAAAGATGGCCAAGTCCTTGGGCTTCTGTGTCTACCTGGGAAACCCAAAGGAAACTCCAGGTTTTTGAATTCAGATTGCCTGAGTTCCAGCCTTTGTAGCCAAATGGAGAATGAACTAGCGGATGGAACATATCTTTGTCTCTCCCTTTTTCTCTCTCTCTAACTCTGCCTTTCAAATAAAATGATAATAAATCTTACAAGAAAAGAAAAAAAAAGGGAAAGAAAAAGAAGTAGAAAAAAAATAGAACCTATTTATGGGATTTTCTTGCCAGTGCTGTCCAATAGAATTTTCTGTGAGGATGAGAGCCTTCTGTCTTCAAGTAGTGGTGTATATAACCATGTCTGACTTTTGAGCACTTGAAAAGTAGCGATGGAATACTGAATATTTAATTAGTTTTAAATAGTTAGACATATAACTTCTGGTAGTCTCCTTTCTTTAAGAATTTTGGGCCCAGCGGCGTGGCCTAGCGGCTAAAGTCCTCGCCTTGAATGCCCGGGATCCCATATGGGCACCGGTTCTTATCCCGGCAGCTCCACTTTCCATCTAGCTCCCTGCTTGTGGCCTGGGAAAGCAGTTGAGGACGGCCCAATGCATTGGGACCCTGCACCCGCATGGGAGACCTAAAAGAGGTTTCAGGTTCCCGACATCGGATCGGCACAGCATTGGCCCGTTGCGGCTCACTTGGGGAGTGAAACATCGGATGGAAGATCTTCCTCTCTGTCTCTCCTCCTCTCTGTATATCTGGCTTTGTAATAAAATGAATAAATCTTTAAAAAAAATTTTTTTTAATTTATTTTTGTGTAAGTCAGGGTCACAGAAAGAAGGAGAAATGGGGAGAGAAGAATGTTTTTTCCATTGATTTATTCCCCCACATAGCCACAGCAGTCAGTCAGCACGGGCAAAGCTGAAGGCAGGAGCATGGCCCCAAACCCCTAGGCCATCTTCCAGTGCTTTCCCAGGCCATTAGCAGGGAGCTGGATTGATAGTGGAACAGTAATGCTGGATGGGATGCCAGCATTGCAAGGCAATTTTACTGGCTACCTTACACTGCCAGCCCCTGCTAGTCTCGTTTCTATTCAAAATGAGCTCCGTAGACCAGCATCACGTTGGAGCTGGTTAGAAATGCAGAATTCCAGGACTTTCCCTGGGCCCAAAAGCAGATTCCTCATTTTCACAAAGTTCCCAAGTGATTCATATGCTTGTTATCACTGAGAAGAGCTGGTCCAAACGGGAGCCTCCCTTAGAGCGCTCTGTGGAGTCTGTGACACTGTATTTTGAGAGAGGCTTAGTGCAACCCATAGGTTATACTGATTGCTTTCTACCAGTAGTTGTTTCAGTTTCATTGTGATATTGACTACCATTTTAAAGAATCGTTGATCTGACAGGCAGAAATATCTCACTTTAGAATATCTGTCTGATTTCTGATTTTTGCTAAACTTACATTTTTCATATGTTTAGCCATATTTTTTCTTCCTCACTTATGTGTTTTTGTACCTCAGTTTCTTTCCCTGAAGTGACATTACTGGGCTACTGTAAAGATCAAATAATTTAGTTGGATTTCGCCTTCTTAAAAGAGTAGATGACTCTTCTTAGAAGAGTACTCTTCTTAGAAGAGTAGTTATTATTGCTATTAGTCTTTGGTGAGTTGCACCAAAGGCTATTTTTCTTTTCCATTTTTTTTTCCAGAAACTGATATCCCAGGATTTGAGTACATATTAATTACTTTTTTAAGAAGCATGAAATTGGGAGGAAAAAGTGTTCTAATGAATCTGGTGTTTGTTACTTTTTGGAAATGCTGGGTGTGAACCAATGGAATACTTGCCAATACCAAAGTGGAATCGTTACTGTCTATGAGAAGGGGTCTGGGGGCCTGGGTTTGGATTGAGGCTGTTGCTTCACCAGCCCTGTTACCTCACCAAACAATCTCATTCACCTGTAACATAGGGATGCTAGAGGTGGGAGTTTGGTGTTAGATAGTTTCAGAGTAGTCCTTTTTTCACTTTAGATTTGCTGCCACAAGCTAAAACACCAGACACAGGGAGCCGCGCAGGCAGCTTTATTTCAGCAGGGTATAGAGGTGACAGGAGCAGAGGCAGAGAGAGAGAGAGGGAGGGAGAGAGATGTCTCCTGCTATGGTGACAGGAGGGGGAGCAAAATGAAGAGGAATGGGAAATGGGTAGCACACGAAGGGGCACGCACATGAAAGATGCCTTGTTTGTGGCTGGTAGCAGACGCACAGGGTCTTGAGGGATTGGTGCATAGAGCCGTGGGCAGGCCATGTGGGACTGCGAGATAGGACTTTTGGGGCTGCAGCAGATTGATAGGTGTGGGTGTGGGCGAGGACTAGGGGGAGAGGCCCCGAGAGTACTGTCAGGAACAGCACCATGAGGTTACAGCTGATTGGTGGGAACAGGGTTGCAAAGTTACAGTGGATTGGCAGACAACAAAATGTTTTGAACCTGAAGGGCACACAAATTTTAAGGAAACTGAGACCTAGGGGAAGCAGATATTGAAAATGGTACTACGTCCAAAATGGCGGGGGCCGATGTTCGAGTCACTCCCCGTGGGTGGAGCCACCTGTTAGGATGCCTACATCATACGTCAGAGTGCCCGAATATGATTCCTGGCTGTCACTCCTGACTCTTGCTTCCTACTCATGCAGACTGATTACCTACCATCTATGTACAAGAGAGACCTGGATTAATTTCTCTTCTCTTGGCTTCCACCTTAGCCTCAGGCTATTGTGGTTGTGTGGGGAGGAAATAAGCATTTAGCACTCTACATCTCTCAAATTAATTAATTAGTAGGGATCATAATCATAATGGTACCCAGGTCATTGTTGTGGAACAGTAAGTAAATATGTAAATCACGTAGAACAATAGTCTTGAGAAAGGCTGCTGCCAATGCTAGCTTGCCGGGTATCCATGGCTACAGAGCCTAACTGACGTTGTAGGAATGTTGCCTTTTGTTGACTGCAAACCACTCCTGGGAGGAGGCTTTCTTAGGAATTCTCAGTGGATGGAGAAATTTTGCTTTTTCTCCTCCTGTGCCACATGAACTGAAAGGGGATTTTGTGTCATGAAAATTGTACAAATTCTGATATGATTTTTAGTAACTGACAAACCAGGAGCCGGAAGTCCTGGAAGCTTGCCAGACAATGCAGTTGCTTGCCATAAACCCTAAACTACTGAACGAACTCACCAATAGGGTCACCATCATCCCCTGTGGCTGTAATCTCCTGCAGGCTGTCTGCCTCCATGGGCTGAGTATCAGCCCAGCAGCATGATTCCTGTCCATGATCTGGGCAGAAGATTTGAATTATTGATGGTGCCAGAGGCATCTGAAATCCAGTGGGTTGTAGGGATTAGGGGGGCGGGTGGCAGGGAAGGAAAGATTTAGCTGTGAAATACAAAATCCTTGGTAAGAGGAGGTCATGTTTCCCTCAATCCTAGAAGGAGAACTGTTTCCAGACCTTTCTGTGATTTTTCTGGAGATACAAAGTATCCTCTTTCATCCTTCAACATTTTTTAACCCTTCCAGTGAGCCACTGGGCTGTTTCCTGTCTTCACCACAGATTGACTTATAATGGATTCCATTGTCTTGACTCCAATTTCAGTTTCTCCCAAGCAAGACTATGCAGAATTCCTTCAGGATCAATAATCTACTGAAGAGAATGATGGTGATGGTGCTGGTGAACTTAATGCTGATGACAGCAACTATTATTTACTGAATATGATTAATAATAGTGTATCAAGTGATTTACATATATTATTTATAACTTTCATCATGCATACTTCACAGAGGAAGAATCCGAGGTAGAATCAAAATTTAGACTTGGGTTAGTTAACTGTATAACCCAAGTCTGATTGCTGTGTGGTGTTCCCCTATGAGATCACCTTTAGAAGTTCTGTGTTTGCTGTGTTGAGCCTTTGAAATCAAGTTATGCATTTTCTTCAGATTTTTCTTTAGTGTTCGTTGTTTTATTAAACATGTGAGATTCTAGAATTATTAACTTGATTGATGCTCAATTTACACTGGGAAATGTATTCAGAAGATCTCTGCTGACAACCACTATCATCGGTTGGTGCTTGTACTGGTCTCATTTTCATGGTGATGTGATGTTCCACCTTGAAAGACTCTCTGTAACCAAAACCAAGTGGAGATCTGAGGACAAAGAGCAAGTGTTGAGAGGAAGTCTAGAAGACTTGGCCAGAGGAATAGAAGAGAATGCAAAAATAATACTTAGTCTTCTTGCTCATTGCTCACTGTAATGTCTACATTAATATGGAGAAAAAATACAAGCTTCTGTCAAGGTGAGGTAAGTGACTAGGCCAGACACAATAATGTGGAAACTATCATGTGATATTAGGACACAAATAATATTTTGACTGAGTTGGAAAGGCTGTAGAGAACACACAAAGTCATAAAAACCAGACCTGCGGAAGAGAGTCTTTTATACGAAGGGTCACCCCTGAGGTTTCCAGGCTGATAAGGCTAGAAGCAAAGTCAGGGGCTGAAGAAATGCCAGGTAGGATTGGAGGAACAATAGATTCACAAGACTGTCTCCGGAAGACTAAAGAGCGAGCTTGATCCTTAATTAATAAGAAAGGGAAGTGTCTCCTGGAGCCAGGTGACTAGAGCACCAAGATAGTGATGTCAAATTAGTCACACCTAACAAGTTGGAGTCTGTATCATCTTTCAACTTTCGTCACCAAATTAGTTTGTTCTTTTTCTATGAGTTAGTTTAGCCTCATGAATGACTTCACTTGGCATTTCCGGTCCTATGTGGCTACAGAATATGGCAGCACTCAGTGCCACTGTGTGGAACATGTGTACACTGTAGCAAGATGCTTGCAGGTGTCCTTCTGCATCACAACAACTCAGTGTTTTCCACTGAAGCCTTAGAGCCTGTACAGCTGGTCCAGGTCACCCAAGTGATGATGAGGTGTTAGCTACCCTCTCCCCTACAGAAGAGCACTGTTTAAAAGCATCCTTTCCAAGGCCCTAGAGATTGAAAATGGGAGTTGAATGTTCTCTTTGCTTCTTTCCTGTGGCTTCACTCTCTCTTGTGTAGCAGTACTGTAGGAGAAACATATCTTTATCTTTATTAAGATAATCGCAGTATGCTAATGGGGATGAAGTTCCACAATAAATGAATCATTTTCTAAATCCTGCCAAGGGTGGTATTTACTCTTTGGATTGAGCCTTCAGAGCAATACATTGGGAAAATGTCAAGTAATTTAAACTAGAATAAGCAGCTTGTAATTGATGAAGTTTTTTTTTTCTTTCCCAAAGTACTCTTGTTCTTTAAAACTGGGAAGTGGAAGGCAATGTTTTTCACAAAATACGCTACTAGACAATTGAAGATGTGGTTCCCTGGGAAGCTCTGCTGTACAGCTACAGGGGTCATGCTCGGAGATGTCCTTCATGGAAGAGGTCTAGATGGAGTATCAGTAGATGTGAGGCCTGGCCAGGGAACACAACAGTGAGCTCTGTGACCATTGTCAGTATTGGAAGATTGGCTCCTTTTTCCTAATTTAGCTATGTTGAAAACCACTGTAATGGGCTTATTAATACCCTTTGATAGAGATTTGGAAAACAGCTGATAACTTTGTCAGTTGAAGTTATCACTGAGTTAAAAACACTATCCTGGGGCTTGCACTGCGATATTTGTAAGCTAAGTTTGTGCCTGTGGCATTAACATTTCATATGGGCTCCAGTTCATGTCCCAGCTGCTCCACTTCTGATCCAGCTCCCTTCCTGTGACCTGGTGAAGCAACAGAGGATGGCTCAAGTTCTTGGGCCCCTGAACCCACATAAGAAACCCTAAAGAAACCCCTAGCTTTGGATCAGACCAGCTCTAGCCATTGTGGCTGCTTGGGGAGTGAGTCAGCAGATGGAAGATCTCTCTGGCCTTCCTTCTCTCTGTAACTCTACCTTTAATTTAAAACAATCTTTTTAAAAAGTTCTAAAATGCAAGGTTAAGTATAGATAATCTCAATTAGGGAATAATGAAAAGGGGAGAACATTTCTTATGCCATGTAGATGACCTTATCAAGAAGATAAACCTTCTAGTTACTCATAAAAACCGAACAATAATTATTTCATATATTTTTAGAGATTTATTTATTTGAAAAACAGAATGATAAGGAGAGAAACACTGGGACAGGGAGAGAGCTTGCATGTTTTGGATCATTCCCCAGTGATTACAGTGTTGTGGTGGTGAAGGTTAGGCCATGCTGAAGCCAGGAATCTGGAACTCAGTAAGATCTCTCCTGTGGTTGGAAGGAACCCAAGCACTTGGACCATCTTCTATTGCTTTCCCAAGAGCATTAACAGGATGCTGGATGGAAAGTAGAGCATCTGGGACGTGAACCAGCACTCTAACATGAGACCCTAATGTTGCAGATAGTAGCTTAACTCACTGCTATAGCCCAAGAATTTCTGGTGTAATTATTACTGATATATTGTCACTATTGTATTAAATATGCAAATACAAGGTAAAGCCTAGCATGTCATATACTATACAGTTTGTCAAACTCTTCTTGTCAAGAACTGACAGTAAATATTTTCTGCTTTGAGGATATAGAATTTTTGTTGCAAAAAGCAACCACTGGCAAACCCATGTGCGACCAAGTTGGGCTATGATCCAGTGAAATTTTATTTATGGACACTGGATTTTGAATTTCACATAATTTTCATATGTCATGAGATACAGGCATCTTCCTTTGGTACTTTTCAACTATTTAAAGCTGTGCAAAGCCATTCTTAGCTCATGCAGAAAGGAGCAGTGGGCTCACTTGGGTCCTGGTACAATCTGTGTGGTCAGACCTGCCGGTGTTTTATTTCTAAGAGTTATTAACTTATTTGAAAGGCAGAGTGACAAAGTGACAAAGAGACAGAGAGAGACAATTGAAGCAGAGACACAGAGAGGAATTAGTTGGAGAGGGGGAGAGACTTTGTACCCACTGGTTTATTCTCCCAAATGCCTGCAGTAACCATGGCTGATCCACAGCAAAGTCAGAGCCAGAAACTCCATCAAGTTTTTCTGTATGGGTGGCAGGAACTCAGTTACTTGACCCATTATCTACTGACTTGAAAGTTGTAGATTAGCAGGGAGCTGTATTAGAAACATTGAATAGCTGGACTTGAAACAAGCACTCTGAAATGGAATGTGGTTATCTAAGGGAACACTTAACCCTGAAAACATTTTGTAACAATAGAGTGTTATGTTTTTGCCTAAGCCTGAGGTGAAAGTTGGGAGTGTACTGCAGATGCCCCTATAGAGAATACTGTTTTGTTGCAGTTTCTGAAAAATTGTATCTGTGAATGCCAATATTAACCTTTGCTTCTCTATTCAAATGTTATGTTTAAATTTCTACCTAGACCTGGAGACAGACTAAAAATGATTCTTGTGAGATACACAAGGTCCTTGAACTCATTCTTTTGCCTGTTTTGAAAGGTCATCATCTGTTGGTTAATCAGGAGCCAGGAACATTATGCATCATTTGCTGTAGAAGGTGTTATCGTTAGAGTAATATTCTAATCAAGAGTTTGTTTGAGAGCTGGGGTTCTGGCCTCAAGTCTGGGTAGCCTGGGAGGGTAAAATTATAGAAACAAGTCACAAAGAAATCCCAACCAGTAATTATAGTAGATGTCTCCCTAGGCCTGAATGCAGTATCTGAAATGTGTCAGTTTTTACATTTGTGTTACAGAGCCTGGCAAATGACTACACACTCAGTGATACATCAACATTTTCATTCTGAATGAGTGTTAATTGGGCATTCTCCTTGTGGTTTGATTAGTTACTTAAAATACTGATGCACCCTGAAGTCCTCAGGTGTTGATTATTCTGTGGCCCATGCAGAGTTCCTTTCTCTAGGTTTGATTATACAAAATTTGTCTGTGTATTAATAAATCAGAACTATAATTATTAGATGTCATGGTGATGTGTCAGCAGAGCCCTTTTTAGTGAGCCTGTTCTGGTGTTGGAAGTCAGAAAGAGACTGGTTGGAATTGTGAAATTCAACTAAAATCTCCCCTAAATCCCTCTCTTCCCAGTTTCTGCTCCCAGCTTCCCAGTGGACACCTGCCCAGGTCAGAGCTATCTTAGGTGCTGGGGGAGATGTGACAGACCAATGCCACAAGAGAGTGGCCCTGGCTGTCCTCTCAATGATGACAACTTCTTCCTTACTTTCACTTTTTTGTTTTAATCTTGAGATTGACTGATTTTTCTACCAGAAATCTTGTTTTAATTTTTTTTAAGATTTATTTATTTTTATTGGAAAGGCAGATACACAGAGAGGAAAGACAGAGAGGGAGATCCTCCATCCGTCTGATTATTCACTCCCCAAGTGGTTGTAATGGCCAGAGCTTAGCTGACCTGAAGCCAGGAGCCACTAACCTCCTCCGGGTCTCCCAAGTGAGTGCACAGTCCTAGGCTTTGGGCTGTCCTTGATTGCTTTCGCAGGCCACAGGCAGGGAGCTGCATGGGAAGCAGGGCTGCCAGGATTAGAACTGGTGCCCATATGGGATCCCGACCCGTTCAAAGCAAAGACTTGAATCGCTATACTATCACACCAGGCCCTGTTTTAATTTTTTAATATTTTAACCATAGTGTATAATATACATGGCATAAGTGCTACCATTTTTCCATGTTTAAGTGTCTACTCTGGTATTGTGTTCACGTTGTTGCGCAGCCATCAACACCATCTATCTCCAGAACTTTCTGATCTCTTCCAGTCTTCTCTATCTATTAAAAATGAACATCTCAAGCTCTTTACCCAAACCCTGGAAGTCCCCATTCTATTCTGTACAATATTTGTCCTTTCCTAATAACTTTATTTCGGTTTTCATAGTTCTTTAAAGTTTCACCAGAAACCAGCTTAAAATTTTTAGTTCAGTTGTCTACTTTTAATTTATTTAGACTAAAGCTGCCATCTGAAGAATTAAAGTATTTCTTCATTCTTTTTCAATAAGTGTCTATTTGTTTGAGAGTGCACTCCCTTCTGTGATCATTCTCCGGATGTCCATGATGGCAGAGGCTGGGTTAGGTCTGAAGTTAGGAGCTGTGAACCAAGAACAAAGAACCCGACTACATGAGCCATCATGAATGCTTCTCAGGATCCACACTGGCACGAAGCTGAGATCAGGGCTAAAAGCTGGACGCAGACTCAGGTTCTCTCATGTGGGATGCTGGTATCCTAATCTGCATTTTCACAACTAAGCCAAAGGCCCATATTCTCAATTACTTTATAAAATATTAGTGTAAATGTAGACTGCATCACTTGGTGATATCTTCTTTTTGTCTTAAAAATCAAAGTTTTAATTAGTTGAAAACTCTTGACTGTTACAATCAAGGGGATTGTAACATGAGGGAAGCAATGATACATCCTTATTATTTTCCCCTTCTTTTAAAGGTTTATGTATTTTTATTGGAAAGACAGATTCACAGAACGAGAGAGAGAAAGATCTTTCAACCCACTGATTCCTTCCCCACATGGCTATAACAGCTGGAGCTGAGCCAATCCAAAGCCAGGAGCCAAGAGCATCTTCCAAATCTCCCACGTGGGTGCAGGAGCCCAGGAACTTGGATCAGAAGTTGAACAGCCAGACATGAACTAGCATCCACATGGGTTGCTGACACTTACAGACAGAAGATTAGCCTGTTGAGCCACCTCCCTGGCCCCCAAGGTGCATTCTTATGCAACGATTTTGAGAATGTGCTTGCTTTACATTATTTTCTAAGGTAACCTATTGTTAAATTAGGAAGGTGGAGTTTTGAGATTAGGTTTAAAACAACATGTATTGCAATATTATTCTTAGTTTTTCAGATAGCTAAAGAGTTGGCACATAGGAAGATAAATATAATATTGCAGCTAGAGGATCCTACTTTTTAAAGAAAATCTATAGACTTCGTTCCTTGATATACCCATGCAGTTGGGCTTTATATGGCGCCCTCCCTCCTTAGTAAGCTGCCTGACTGTAAAAACCCTCAGGAGAACAGTGATTTTTCTGAAAGTGAAAAAACACAGATCAACAGAGGTTTAGTACTGACTTCTGAGGCAAATTTACCAGACACGATGCTAGCTAGGGAAATTACACTCCACGGTGCTTGCTATCCCTTGATTCTGTTGTCAGTTGGTACAGATAGGAAGCATTATGCTTCCTACCTAATAGATGGCTTTTTTTTCTGTTTTTATTATTTTTCATTTCATGGTTTTATAGGTATGGGGATTCCCCCCACCCATTCCTTCCTCCCCATTGCCTCTTTCCCAACCAATAAAGTTCATTTTAATATGACTTTATTGGTGATAGAGTTTGAAATCTGCAGAAATAGCATTGTAACTGTGATGTTCATGAAATACATGGTAACACAGACAGAAATAGGTCCCAGAAAATAACTAACCCCAGTGATGTACATTCATGATATGGCTCTCCCAGAGTTCTAAAGTGTGGCTAGTCACAGGCAGGTAGGGTTCCCTCATCTTGGGCATGTCTCTGGCCTTTATGTGGAAACATCTTTTTGCTTAGTTCTCCGTGAAACTGAGAGAGAAATTATTTGAAACATTTTGAACTTAATTCAAGGAGTGGGACTTCCACACATTTTACCACAACAACATGTTAAACAACAATTATTTAGATTATAAGTGATATGTGGTGCAGAAGGGCTCTGATTAATATGTTTTTCAGTTCACAAAAAAATTACTGTTGTTATTAAATAGTAAAACAACCACAGCACCACATATATATGAATCTCTAAATCTTTTAGCCTTGAGGGTTATTGCTCTGTCACCTCATTCCATAAACACTTTAATCTCTGCTTTCTCTCTGCTGTTTCATGTTCCTCTCTACTAATTATTCACTGTTGATTTTGCTCAGTGTCTTCTTTGTGGTTTCTGTAGGATGTCCTGAGTTCTGTTTGAACCATGGTTGGTTTCCCCACTGGCAGGAAATACAGAAGTTATATTATTAACTGAGCAATTCCTAGAACACTCTTCAAGGTGACAGATGTCATCTTTTTACCGCTTTTTAACACCCAATATCATCCAAGATTTGGCATGATAGACAAATATTTTATTGATCCATTCGCAAATATTTATTGTGTTGCAAGTTTGTTCAGTTATCAACAAAAGTCAAATTGTATTGATAAGGGATATAGATTTTTCTACAGCTTGGAAACTACTGAGGTCTTTGCGATAGGGCAGTGATATGATCTGATGCATCTTTGAAGATTGACTGCTAGTGTTAGAAGGCTCAGGTTAATAAAGACAATGGAGAAAGTTGTTCCAAAAGTCTACACGTAAGGAACAGGGATTTGACAAGGGTTGTGGTGGTGACGTCCAGAGCAGGCAGTGACATTGTCAGACATAAATAGCCAAACAATTTGATTTCTTTTTTCCCCTTTAAAGTTTGTTTTATTCTTTATTTATTTAGAAAGGCAAAGTTAGCGAGAAGGGGACAAACAAGGAGAGAAATCTTCCTTCCACTGTTCACTTTCCAAATGACAGCAGCTATAAGGGCTGGGCCAAGTCAAAACCAGGAGCGTGGAACTCCATCCAAGTCTCCTCCATGGCTGGCAGGGGCCCAAGCTGGATACCAGGGCTTCCGCTGTGGCCAGAAGCAACATAAATCAATGTCTTCGTGAAGCTCTTGTCTGCAAGGAGAACCAGACAATTTTTTAGAAACCACATAAATATGTGCCAGCAATCTTTAAAAAGTTCATGGAAAACGAATACTATGAAGAAGCTATGCATGGAGTCCAAAAAATTGTGCCCAAATAAACTTGTCTTTTAATCACATTTGTCCATGAAAACTGAGTTTGTGCTAGAGGTAAGTAGGTAAACATTAAACAGAAAAGCATACTGAGTAGCTGAGTAGCATTTTAATTGTTACAGTTATGTATCGAAGAGAAATAGCCTCTGACATTGAAGACTTAAGGAGAAATGTGAATGGGAAAATGAGAAATGAAAATGGAAACCAGAGTCAACATGGCCACAGGGGCGCTGTGTTCCCTAGGGATCCTGGGAGGCATAACAGAGCCAGGGCACTCTCCAAATCATTAGGATCAGCATCCTCTATGTCATCTGGTAAAGGTCAGTGGCCATATTTTGAGAATAAATCGAGTGTTTTTCATTATAAAATTTAATGTACTTTCTCTTGCTGAAAAGAAGTTCTAAGTTATGGCTGTGTGTATATTTCAGAAAGGAAAAAAAAATAAAAGTGTTTGCAAATCTCTCTTACAAAACTACCCAGAGATTTAAAAACTTTTTAAAAATTTTTATTGGAAAGGCAGATTTACAGAGAAAAAGAGAAACAGACAAAGATTTTCTGTTTGCTGGTTCACTTCCCAAATGGCCACCATGGCCAGAGCTGAGCCGATCCAAAGCCAGAAGCCAGAAGCCAGAAGCTTCTTCTGGGTCTCCTATTGGGGTTAAGGGTCCCAAGGCTTTGGGCCAACCTCAACTGTTTTCCCAGGCCATTAGCAGGGAGCTAGGTGGGCAGTGAAATAGCAGGACACAAACTAGTGGCCATATGGGATCACAGTGCTTGCAGAGGAAGATTAGCCAATCGGTCCATCATGCTGGGCCACGAGATTTTGTTTTTATCATCCCTGAATATGATTGAAAAAGAAAAAAGAGCCCAGGATTACAAAAGGTTACAGATTGGAAGGTTAAAATGCCTCTCCCATTTCCAACCATGGATTCTTTGTAATTACCAGCAGTTTCCTGTGTTCAGGATCACATGCAGATCTTTGAAAAGGACTGTTGCCTTGGCCCAATCTGTCAGGGATCAGATGGAGCGGGTCTGGGATGTGCCATGGAGACGTTTGATTCTAATAATTGTTTTTAGTTTTTGAAGATGTTTAAATAGTTAAGAAGGATGCATTCACATGTGAACCAATAATTAGGGTTGAAAGGGTCAAGGAATGTGTGAAAGTGGATGAGACAACTGCCCCCAGTCTCCTTTTTTCTGTCTGTATCTGGGGAAAGTGGGGAGAGACGGGGACAGGGCCACTGCCAGCAGCCCAACTGCATCAGGACCCAGGAAATGGGAATGGCTACCTCATGTCATCCCAGGATAACTGATGTGGAGCGTATTCCAAGGGCACTGCCTACGTGGTGTTAATGTGCTGTTGATTCAATTGTTTCAAGGTCCATCAACTGACATAGTCTACCTTTGAGTCTCCACTCACCCAGTTGCTCGCTGTCAAAAGCTTGGTTAGGAGAGCTGTCCAGTTGGTTCTGCGCGCCCTGGTACTAGACATCCTCTGCAGGCTTCAATGTACTCTGCTCCTCAGACTTCAACAAGCAAGGAGGCCCAGTTCCGACACACACACTCTACAGTCAGCTCATATATCCTGTGACTTTCCTGTGGTTGGAGTGCTGAGTTCAGTGGTTCATTTGGGGTGTTCCTCAAAGAAACCTCACTGGAAAAGACCCCTGACCTGACTCTTGCATGTGTGAGCTGGTGTGGGGTCTGGCTTAGTCCATCACCCACATCAGCCTACACACACACACAAACACACACACACACACTGGTGGTTGCAATTGCCTGGTCAGTTTTGTCCCCATCTCCATCTCATACACAAACCAGTGGATGCTGCAGTTCAGCGTATTCCTGGGCACTCAACACACAGTGGACCTTCATGCCTACCAGTGGGAACTGTAGCCATGGAGACTTTTAATACCTTTCCTAGGCTATTTTTAACATGTGGTCATCTAAATGTATCGATACTAATATCTGAGTTCATTTAAAAATGGTTACATAAATGACAGCAAAACAATCTATGATGTTTTTCTGTTCTACCTGTGAACTGGTATAGTTACATTTACTTTTAATTACTGAATAGCATGACAAGATACGATTATAGCAGCTTATGTAATGAATCTCCTTACAATAAGCTATATTGGTTAATCTATTAATACAATCATGAGGTAATGAATATTCTTTTTTTCATTTCTTTTAAAAATCTTAATGTATTTATTTTAGTATTTTATATTACAGTTCCATAGGCTCTGGGATTGTCCTTCCTCATTTCTCTTTCCCCCACTGATTTCCCCTATATTATTATGATAGTATAGTCCTTCAAAAACAGAAGTCCATCATTCTGCTGTTTAAGTGTGTCCTGACGTTGTAGGTATGGAGAGTAGCAGAGAGTCCAGCATCCTATTGTCAAGATATATTTCACAGTTTAATTGGGAGTCCATCTTTGATTTGGAAGTAGAGATGCATACTGAATTGTGTCTTCACATCTGGATATGATAGTCTCTGTTACACAGTTACCATGCATCTGCTTAAATGAAAAGCCATAAATCAAAATCAATAGCAGAAAGAAAAATAGAAAAACTACAGCATGAAATTAAATAATATGCTATTGAATGATCCATGTGTCATTGAAGAAATGAAAAAAAATCTAAAACCTTCTTGATGTAAAAACTGCCACTGTATGACCTATGAGTCAGTGAAGAAAATAATAACAGAAAAAACTTTTTGATAATGAATATTCTTGCTATGTATGTATATAATACATAGCCCTAGAATCAGAATTATAGTTCTGGGACAAAGGTAAGTGAAATTTAGATATTTTTATTTTTGATCAACTTCTGTCCGTAGAATTTGGTAGAAATTCTATCACAATGACCAAGCTTTATGTTTGCTTTTATCCATGACAATAAAAAGAAGAAATATTTAAAACAAACAGTGTTACAGAGAGAGGGAGAGACAGATCTTACATCTGCTGGTTCACTCCCCAAACCTCTGGGGCTGGACCAGACCAAAGCCAGGAACCAGGAGCTCCATCCCAGTCTCACATGTGTGACCAGCAGGGGAACAGTTACTTGGGCTACCTTCCACACATTAGCATGCTGCTGGATGGGAAAGTGGAGTGGCCAAGACACAGACAAGCGCCCATATGGGAGCCTGTCATTTTAGGCAGTGGCTTGCCATGTTGTGTCAACATCAAACCCTGTCCTTCATAAGGTTTTTCTAATTTAGAAACAAAATTTCTATTGGAGAGGCAGAGAGCAAAAGAAAAAAAAAAAGCAGTCGTTTGGGCTAAGTCAGACCCTTGGCCAGGACCCAGGCCACAAATCTAGGCCTCCCTTGGACGAAGCAGGAAACTTGAGCTATCACCACTGCCTCCCAGAGTCAGTGTTAGCAGGAAACTGGAATCATTGGCTAGAGTCAAGATTTGAACCCATGTGTTCCAGTGTGGGGGAACAGGTGTCTTAACCACTAAGACCAAAAGCTCGCTCCATGTTTTATTCTGCTCCAAGTGTTATTCTGATTTCCTGTTTGTGATTTTTATGCAGAAAAAAGTATAGCTTTTCTGTTTTGAAGTTATTCAGTATCAGTAAGAGATATAGATATTGCAAGCTACTTGAAAAAGATAATCTTGTGTCTCGTATAATCTTTTTTAAAAAGTTTTGTCTACTTTTATTGCAAAGGCAGATTTACAGAGAGGAAGAACAACAGAAAGATCTTCCGTCCGCTGGTTCACTCCCCAAGTAGCTGGAACTAAGCCTATCCGAAGCCAGCAGCCAGGAGCTTCTTCCTGGTCTCCCATGTAGATGTAGGGTCCCAAGGCTTTGGACCAACCTTGGCTGGTTTCCCAGGCCAAAGCAGGGAGCTGGAAAGGAAATGGAGTAGTTGTGACACAAACCGGCACCCAAATGGGTTCCCAAACGATGCAACTTGAGGATTTAGCCACTGGGCTATCATTCTGGGCCCCATAAGCTTTTTGTTTTTTAAGTATTCGTTTTTATTTGGAAAGCAGATTTACAGAGAGAAAGACAGACAGAAGAGTCTTCCATCTGCTTGTTCATTCCCTAAATGACTACAGCTGCCAGTGCTAAGTCCATCCAAAGCTAGGAGCCAGGAGCTTCTGAGTCTCTCGCATGGGTGCAGGGTCCAAGGCTTTGGGCCATCCTTCACGGCTTTTCCAGGCCACAAGCTGAGAGCTGGATCTGAAGTGTATGGAATGGAATGCCAGTGCTTGCAGGGAGAGACTAGCCAATGGAGCCTTCACAGTAGATCCTTCATATAATCTTATATCCTCATACCAGGGCTGTTGTTCAAAGTGTGGTTGGATATAAACGAGATGATGTTGAAGCATAATTCAAGGTTAATTCCATGTAGCTATCCAGAAGTTACATAATTAGCAGTATTATAATCAGATTACCTTGAACACAGTTATAACTACATCAGCATATACCTGAATTCCAGTAATATACAGTGCATACTGAGTTCCAAATAAAAGATCCAGTTGAGCCTACTGAAAAGCCTTCCACTGTGGCTTAGATGTTGAATGTCCCCCGCCAAGTGCACTTTTTAAAGGTTTGGCCCCAAGCATGTGATTTTGAGTTAGAGGACGGCCTTTAGGAGATGAGGTACAGTGAGAGGTTCTCCCTCAGAGGAAAGTGCTTGGAAGAGGGTTACAAAAGCCCAAGCCTGGGCACAGCACTTTCTTAACTTCCTAGCTCAACATGTCATCCTTTGTTCGTGCTCCACCATTGGCATCCATCACCCTTAGTAGAAGCCATAGCCATGGGACTGCCCCATCTGGGCCTTGAACTGAATCCACCTTTGTTCTTTATAAAAATAGTTGCCACTGTAGCTTGTTGTAATAACAAGAAAGCTGATCAGTCTACCTTTCTCTTGCTCACGAAGCTGTGGATCCTTGAGAACATTGAGGTCTTCCTTCTTCACTTCTAGTGGTGCTTTTGCCTCAGTGTGTTTCCTTCCTGCTTTCTATGACTGTGTCCTGTTAATCAAAACAGCCACCTAAATATAATTTTCCTTCCAGCAGGTCTTTTCCTTCATAGTAATTTCCAAAGCTGCCTCAAAGTAAGGTTTTGTGCTGTTTTCTCTGGGTGTGACTAGAAGCCTCTGTTGTGCCTTCTCTCGCGGGAGTGTAGGAGTTGGATACACGGAAGTGGATAGGGAAGCTCCCGCCCTCAGCGTGGATAGTATTTTCCAATGCATCTATTGGGAAGAGGTGATAAGGCAAATACTTTTTTGCAGATAAGATTAAATTATTGTCATTTAAATGAAGACCTGGTGAATGTATTTCTGGTTTGGAGTGGCCGAGTCCGGTATGGGCCTTGCTAGTGAAGATAACTGCCATGTAACATAGCCTGCTCCACCAGCCCAAGAATCTATAGGAAGTGGTCAACATGGTCACTGAGACATTTCTAATCCTTTCAGTGTCTAAACTGTTTTCATATAAAACAAACCACTTTTTGCCCTGCTTGATGAAAGTTTTATCATCATTAAAGTTCATTTTACTTTCAGATATGAAACAGATTTCCATTTATTGAATATTTCAATTAAAAAATGCTTTCCGGCCCAGTGCAGTAGCCTAGCAGCTAAAGTCATCGCCTTGCATGTGCTGGGATCCCATATGGCCTCTGTGTATAATCCCGGCAGCTCAACTTCCCATCCAGCTCCTTGCTTGTGGCCTGGAAAAGCAGTCTGTGATGGCCCAAGGCTGCACTTGAGTGGGAGACCCGGAAGAAGTTCCTGGCTCCTAGCTTCAGATGGACTCAGCTCCAGCTGTTGTAGTCACTTGGGGAGTGAATCAGCAGACGGAAGATCTTCCTCTCTGTCTCTCCTCCTGTCTGTATATTTGACCTTGCAATAAAAATAAATAAATCTTTTAAAAAATGCTTCCTCCTTTAGGAGACAGGAAATCATACACACATTGCTTTAAACTGTATTTGTCCAGTGTTTTATTAAATGTTTGTAATATACTCTGGGTAACATTTTATACCCATGGCACATTTCCTGCTAAATAATCTGAAATTTTCATATTTTTAAAAAATACATGCGTGTGTGAAGTAGGTTATCTGTACTTTTGAAGCCATCTTCTGAAGGTGGGCTCAAACCTTAGGGGAGTCATTAACTGTATTAGGTCACCTGGGTGCTTCACGGGCCTATTACTAAATGCTCCACACCACTGGCGTTTTTCCAGCCAAATCCCTGGTCATGTAGCCTATTTTAATATGAAATCTGTCTGAACCAAAGTCATATCTTTCTGGAAGGTTAGGCTTTTAGAGCAGTATATTAATAATTTACTACCAAAGTACTGAGTCATTTGACCTGCTTATGGACTTATCCCAGTAACAACAAATTATGTAAGTACTCATAGAAGAAAAGCCCAACATTTTAGGCAGGCTCCTTCAATAATACCTTTTATGTGTTTTCTGCAAAGGAATAGTTTATTATGATTTCATGTTTGAATGGTTTTGTTTTCCTTCTTGTTTGTTACCTGACATGACCCATACACCAACTTATATTTTTGTTTCTTCGTCTCCTTTGCGTTTCGAGGAGTCTTTGTTTCCCTTCCTCACATGCAAAAGCTGTCAAGGTCAATCAACCAATTCGAGAAAATAGGTGCACACCACCCTTTTTTACAACATCAAGAATATTGTCTGGATATTTTTGTGAGACATTTCCCTAGCCATAAAAAAGAGCTTTTTGTGTTTATCCATTAAATGGGACCGTTACACAGAGAGAAATTGCACCCAAAATTATTGTTAAGTAATCCAGCTCAAGTCTCCCGTTGTTTTTGTTGTTCCTGGACTTTTTATATACCTTTATATAGAGAAAAATATTTAAGACATCATAATCATTTGCTTGTAGGGATCTTTGGTCTTTGAAAATATTTTTAAGGTTGGCTACTAAACATATGGACTATAAGAGTTTTTATTATAAGTTATACCACAAAAATGGAATTAATATTCAAGTTTTATTTTTAGTTACCAACAAAAAGAAATTCTCTTCCAAAATTATTGTATGAGAGACAAAAACTGTCAGTAAGATATGAAAATATCAATTTTAGTATAATCTCCTGGCACGTGAATTGGTATTTCAAAGAGTACTAACTTAACGAGAAAATGGTATTAAATGTAATGTGCATATAAGATTATACTCATATTTCCAGATGCCTGTGACTAGTTTTTTCCCTCGCATTGTGTCTGTTTATCTCTGTTCATCCCTGTTTTTCTTACCCATCACTATGTGTTGGGTGTATGCAGAGCACATGTTCTAGAGAGCGAGATCTTCTGGAACTGAAGCTACATCCCTTCCACAGCTTTTTCATTCTCGTGTCTACATGTGGGGCTGTGCATTAATATCCAGGCTTTGTGTTCATTGCCACCTCGGAGAACTCACCTCGCAAGGCAAGGGCTAAGATTCACTTGTTCTGTTGCTCTGCTGCTCAAGAGAGCAGCTTGCATTTGGACACTCATCTTGTGACGTGGCTTTTATGCAGCAGCAGAGAGTGCATGAAGGTCTTCCCAAGCTTGGCATTTGTCCACATAGTGTGTCACATCTTAGTATATGACCCACATTAGCAGAATAGTTTTCTCTTCTCCTGGTTTGAGTTTTTAAAGCATTCCATCTTAAAAAGTGTATGTACAAGAATTCTTTTGTGAATTTAAACTTCATCCCTATGTGAACGGCAGGGATGGTACATGACAACTCGGTAAACATTCAGATATCGTCTCTTTTTTTAAAGATGTATTTATTTTTATTGGAAAGTCAGATATACAGAGAGGAAGAGAGACAGAGAGGAAGATCTCCCATCTAATACTTCACGCCCCAACCAGGTGCGACAGCCGGAGCTGTGCTGATCCAAAGCCAGGAGCCAGGAGCCTCCTCCTGGTCCCCCATGTGGATACATGGTCCCAAGGCCTTAGGCCTTCTCCAACTGCTTTCCCAGGCCACAACCTTGGAGCTGTATGGGAAGCGGGGCTGCTGGGATTAGAGCCAGTACCCATATGAGATCCCAGAGCATGCAAGGTGAGGACTTTAGCCACTAGGCACCGTTCCGGGCCCTCAGATGTCATCTTTACAATATATCTTCAACCATTTGTAACAAAAGTTTTGATAGCATTCTTTCTAATAACTTCAATTGCATGTACTCATTTTGTTGAGGGGAGAATTAGCCTGGGGAATATTCATAAAGCACTGCATTTGGTGCAGTGAGTCATTGGCAATTTTAGGACTGGAAACTAAATTCCTAGAATGAAGAAGCAAAGTTCATGGAGAAAGTGGCTACATCATATTTTCAAAAATATAAAAATCTCTTAAATTCCTACCAAGACAGATATTATGGAAATTTTAAACATACTGTGTTTTTGGAGTGATTCATTTATTATGGAGCATAGTTTTTTAACTGACCTGCAGTTGACATTTTCCATTTTTATTGAGGTTTATCTTTAAATATCAGGTAGATCTTTAGGCTGAAATTTTTTCTTTTAATTCATAAATATTTATTAGCTACTTATAATTAAGAGTCACATTTATATTGAATTTTTAAAAATAAGGAATAGTGTATGGGCACATTTAGGAGTACTTAGGGATGCTGAGGGCCAGTAGAGGGGAAAGGGCCTCAAGATACAGGATGTGAATAGGAATAGGATTGCTTTCTCTCCCTCTCTCTCTCTCTCTCTTGCTGTCTCTCCTCCCTCCCGTATGTTTGTCTCCCTCACTCACTGCCCACTCCCTCACTCCCTCTTCTCCCCTTCTCCCTTCTGTCCTTCTTCTTCTTCTTCTTCTTTTTTTTTGGCTATTTTAAAGATTTACTTAATTTGTTTAAAGACAGATTGGAAAAAGAGATCTTTCACCCATAGTTCTCCCCTCAAAATGGCCTCAAACAGAATCCCAGTAAAGTACTTAATATACCTTAACAGTATGATGCTGGATGGTCTGCCTTTGTCTATACCTATTTTTTTGCATGATGTACTTAAATAGCAGAATGTTATAATTGTAACGACTGTATTATCATAATAATATGGGGGACATGGAGAGGATGAAAGGGGAGGGAAAGAGGGGAGTCCCTAGACCTACAAAACTGTATCATGGAAAATAATAAAAATAATTTTGGAAAAAAAAGTGGCATCAATAATTCAGGTGAGACCAGGCCATAACCTGGAGCCAGAAGCTCCATTCAGGTCTCCTGTGTGAGTAGCAGCAGCCCAAGTATTCTGGGCCTCTTCTGCTCCCTTCCCAAGTACAGTAGCAGGGTGCTAGATCCAAAAGAGCAGCCAAGACTAGAGCCTGTACTCCAGTATGACTCTGATAAAGGATATCAACATGGCCAGCAGTGGCTTAACCCGCTGTTCCAAAGTGCTGGCCCTCACCGTTACTCTTTCATTCTATAAATGTTTGTACAGCATGTGGCCATTTACTGCAATAATTCTGGGCACCTGAGGTATTTGAGTGAATGAAACAGAAGAATATCTGCAGCCTCACAGACCAAAGTTATGTTCTATAGAGGGAGACGCAAAGGCTAGTAAGTAATTTATACGTTAGAAGATAAAAACACTGTTCTTTGAAGAAGTATGGGGTGGTGAGTAAGATTGGTAATGCTGGGGGATAGAGAGGATCATAATTTTAAAGGAGGTAGTTACAGAAGGCATGGTTGAGAAAGATCTGAGTGTAGAGTGTTAAAAGATGTGATAGTGTATAAATGTAGCAGAGGACAGTTCCTGGGACCTGAGGAATATATCAAGGAAACTAGTGAGGTTGAAGCAGAAAAAAAGAGAGATGGGACAGGAAGGGGGCAGGTGGTGATGAGAGGGTGGAGGAGTTTGGCAGCAGAAGAGGTACCAGCAACTGAGATGTAGGAGAAGCTAATAGGATAAGATAAAGACAAAGAAGGATGGTTTCTCGGAGGTCAAGGCCATGATCAGCCACATGGAATACTTTCTGTAGAGTAAGCTGAACTCTGAGAATTGCTCACTGTGTTGTGGTCTAGATCTGGGCCTAATACTTGTCTCCTAGGTTCTTATCTTTCACTTAAAAAGCATCTTAAGTGTGGGCACCAATCACCTTACAAAGTGATAAGGTTTATTTCAAAAGTAACGGATTTACGTAGAGAGTGCGCTTCCCACTTACCAGGCTTCTTAAGAACTTGGAAAGGGGAGTAGTGATATCTCTCCTCCCTGCCACCTCCACTGCTCCCAGGTCACAGATGAAAGAAAGAATTTCCTGGGAAAGAGGTCCTTTCCTTAACAGATCTGGTTACATAAGATAGGGGAGAGTTGTCTCCTAGCTGCTGAGACTAAACTAGCTGGCTACCTACCTAGCCCATTTCTGTCAGTCATACAAAGATCACTGATGACCCAGATGAGCAGTTTTCATGGAGTCCAGGGAGGGGGATAAGTTTTAAGAGAGACTTGGTAAGGAAAAGTTGAAGTCAGGCTAAGCACTTTTTTTTTTAAAAGAAGCAGGAAGATGGAACAGCAGAAAAAAAATGGAGTTAGGGGAAGATTTTCTTCAAAGGCATGAAATAATCACATTGTCTGTGTTTTGGTTTAAATGACTAAGTAGGAAGGTGAAGTTCAGTGATGATGTCCACTGAGGCTTCTTGGCAGTACCTGTTGCCACCTGAAGTCCTGGTCTCCAAAATTCCCATGAGTCTTTCCTTCCCATCGGGTTCAGTTTTCGTAAGAATAATATTAAGGCATTCCAGCTCTTAGAGAAGCAATAGTTGTTTCACGTTTATCCATTGCCATTTCGTGACTAGAAAGACAATTTTTTTCTCTGAAAAAATGATGTTAATCTGAAGATTCTTGCTATTGACATTATTAAATACATATTAAAGACAAAAACATTCTACCATCCCCCACACCCAATAAATGTTGCATTTGTGATGGTAAGTTATTTAGCCTATGCCTGAAATCCAAAATCCAAAACAACTTAAAACAGGTTCTCTAATTTTAACGTTTACACTTTGATGCTTTTTGACAATGTAAAATTTTTCAAAAACTGGGCAGAGATACTTCTAAAAAAAAGAAAAAAACAAGATAAACAGCCAGCATTTTAAGGAATAATTCGATGATAGCTGTTTTGGTATATTACTCTTAGAAATGGGCACGTCAGGCACATGTCTGTGCTTTCTACACCTAGCTTTTGTGCTCAGTAGAAACTTCATCTGCAGGGCTAAAAACCAGCCACAGCTGCCATTGAACTAGGAGACACTGGAGGCGTGGTCAGCTGCAGAAATGGTTAGCTCCAAGCAGACTGTGAAAGACTAGCTTGCCAAAGTTGTGTTCGTTTTCAGAGAGGAAAGAAAAGTCGAAATGGCCAGTGTCTTGACTTCATTGTCTTCCTCTTCTACTTACTTCCCATTGTAGAAGAGTGATACAAAGCATGCTTTGTAATTTTGAGTTATTCTGAAGTGAGGATAATTTCAGTGTTGCAGTGAGTTTACAAACACTTCTTCCCGCAAAATGGCATTATATTAAGCGATGTAAAGTTACATGATTCTCTGCTCGTTTTAGAAACAGGAAATTTGGAAATTTATAAAGATAAGAGAGGACATCAAGCTTAGCAAAGAATCTGGAATTCACACTTTATGACCATCAGAAATGGCTGTACATATTACTGATGGAAAGAAAAGTTTGCAACACATAGAAACTTCAGTTACATGTAGGAGCTTATCACAGCTTTTGTCTTTATGAACCGAAGCAGCCCTGGGACTTGAGTTCCAGTACCTGAAAGTTAACTCCTAATTCCCCTGATTATTACCTTGGGGATCTCAGATAACTCCTTAAGCCTCAGTTTTCTCATCAGTAAAAATGTAGACGATCAGAGTTTATATGGGGTAATAAAATTTGTGTATCGACACACTTCCTGTTACAGTGTAAGTATTTATTAAAATTAAAGCATTTGTTGTCATTCATGTATACAGTCTACTGAGTAAATTGTCCAAATTATTGGCATGATATAGAGCAATCTCAAAAACACACGTTTTATCTAGTGTGCATTAGAGTGCTGAACTTAGAAGGAAGAAATTTAAGAACTTTGCTAAAGTCTGAGAAGACACGTTTTCAATAAAATGGAGTTTACTGACAATAATGTAAATGGTGCTTCTAGTTAAGAGAGTCATGCATATGTAAGAAATTGTTCTGTGAGGCCGTGCCTTGTCAGTGTGGGCGTCCCAGCTCCAAGTTCCAGGTGTGCTTGAGTGTGTATCTCTTGGGAAAGGAGATCAACACGCCGGGGTGGGGGCAGGGAATGGAGAAAGAGAGAGAGGGCGGACAGGGAGATAGAACAGGGGGATGTAAGGGGAGGGAGAGGAGTTGAGAAAGCTTCAGTAATTCTTCCCCGCGGAGGTATCATGCTAGCTGACTGACCTCTTTGCAGTTCTTCAGATTGGCTAAGTGTTGCTTGGCCTCGGAACCCTAGCACATGCTATGCCCTCTGGCTGGACATCTCTCTCCTCAGCACCTTCCAGGGCTTGCTTTTTGCTTTTCTCTTTCCAGTTCTAACGTAGTGTTCGCTCAGTCTCAGTGTCATCTCGGTATCCTCACTACATACCGTCCCCCTTAATTTTGTTCCGTCATCTCAGGCTTTTAAAATTTTCCCATAACCATTACGTTTCTGCTAACTTTGCCACAGTCTGTTTCACTAGATCAATTCCATGGTCGACAGCTTGCTTTGATGCCTCCCACAGTCCTGCGCTCCGCCCTGAGCTTACCAGTGCAAAATTTACAATCTGATGTAAATGATAATGTGGTTAGATGGTGTTTATACATTTTCCTGTTCTCTTCAGAGAAGTGAAGCTTACATTTCAGCTTTTGCATAATCATTGAAGTGTCACACAGGAATGACCTTGCAGAGAGTCGTCATCCTCGCATTTGTGACTATTTTGACATGAAGCCAAATGATAGGTCAATCACATTTGAGATTTTCAATATTTTAATAGAAGCTACATGAAATTTGTGGGTAAAACACACAATATTTGTGAAAATGTGCTTTATGTCAACACCTTATATCATTTAAAAACCTTTAGAGTCAATATCATTGTTAGTAAATGATTTCTGGCTCTCCTGCCAAAAAAAAAAAAATCAGATTTCTTGATCTAGAGCAAATACATCATAGAATAAATATACTTCTTCTAATCTGTAAAAACAGAGACCAATATGGAAAATAGAAGAATTGCCTCCCTTACCAACAGGCACTGCAAAACTGAGAATCATTTCCCTTACATCCTTGTCCCCAGAAATCTATCCCATTTCATTTTATTTTAGAAGTGGGCCTACCCAGTAGAATGATGGCATGTCTTTCCGTGGCAAGTCCAGGTGAAAGGAGAAAGTCAGATTTGCCATTAGGTTGGTGTAGTCCTGTGCGTGAGGAGGCGGTTTGAAGTCTTGGGGTTACTGAAGGCAGATGGCGTTGTCTGAGTAGGGGTAGCCTTGGGGTTCAAGAAGAAACTAATCTTGCTTACAGGCATTGCTTTACTCCATGCAGGAAGATCTCCTACAGAAATAGATGGCAAAGTTCAAAGTCCAAGATACCAATTTCAAATAGACTTACAACTCTTTAATTGTAGGCTTGAAAACAAATTCCTTTTGGCTTTTAAAAAAATACAATACTACCTATGAAACTGATGCTGGAAATATGTACTTCTGTGAAACAGTAGAATATGTCCTCAAAAAAAGCAAATGTCATGAATTCCAAAAATGTGTTACAGGAATTGGGTGACGCTTTACTGTGAAAATATTTGACAAACAAACAAAAAAACTTAGATGAATGCATAAGCTTATCTGATTACATGATTACATTTTCCTCTAAGGAGAGTGCACCCATTTGGGGTGAGCTCTGAGGATGAACTGGTGGTAGACATGAGGCACAAGGTGCATTTTGGAAGTGCACAATTAAGAATATGAATATTAAAGGTAGAGGAGGAAACATGGGTTGCTGGAAATGTGATGTACCTTTTCCAGGTACAAGGACAAACACTGTAAAAAACCCAGCGCATCCCGTGAGGGAATACAGAGTCAAAGGTACATCTTGTAATGAACCTACTCAGGAGTTATGGAAATGACTGCCAGCTGTTCCTGACTGAAGACTACTTGAGGCGTGATAACTGAGAAAGTCCATATGGTACCAAAGGCAAATGGTTAATTAGATACATCACTTCTAGTCACATAAATCCACACTCCCCAAAGGGAGAAGACTCATTGTAATGCATATGGCAGGAGGGTGACTTTCAAAGATGCAACAGCTCTGGCAACTAAAACATGCTACTATTTCAGTGGCTGTCATTGGAGCAGAGAGTGTAAGGAAATGGTTTTGATGTCTCTTTTGACAAAGGATATATATATACAAGGACATACAAAGATCATGGGGAAAGTATGAAAATGCAATGTGTGGATTTCAGAAACATTTTTGTCAAAATAAGCTTGTCATTTTTCCTCAAGCTTTTTGAAATATCCTGATATAACATCTGTAATGAGAATTATTGTGCAGGTATACCCTGTGGCAGAGAGAAGGAAGGAAAGGCAGCTGGCTCTTTCTGTGAGCTTCTGAAGATAATCCAGTCATATTTCTACCTCTAAAACAGACCTTTGTTGAGGGTACTCTAGAAGTCAGTGACAAACATCAGTGGAGACTTTCCTTTACTACTTAATTATTTCAATCTGGAAACAGATTCAGTGTAAAAGTTACCTCCAATTAGTAGCCAAGGACTTTGACAACCTTAATTTCTTGTCTCCCTTTTTTTAACTTATTTTATGATATACAGTTCCATAGGCTCTGGGATTGCCCCTTCTCCTTCCAAAATCCCCTCCCCCACTGATTTCCCCTATATTATTACGATAGTATAGTCCTTCAAAAACAGAAGTCCATCATTCTGCTGTTTAAGTGTATCCTGACGTTGTAGGTATGGAGAGTAGCAGAGAGTCCAGCATCCTATTGTCAAGATATATTTCACAGTTTCACTGGGAGTCCATCTTTAATTTGGAAGTAGAGATGCATACTGCATTGTGTCTTCACAACCGTAACTTTTTTTTATTTTAATTTTTGATGATTTTTACACAGTTGATTAGGGTGATAAAGATCAAGGGCTACAGAAAGGTGGGTGAGATCCCCATTTCCATGTTCTCTTTTTTCCTTCCTGTATCTGGAGTAGGGGGTGAGACGAGAGAAGTCACACCCAGCCTCCCAAACACCTCTGCACCCTAGGACGCCACCCTAGGGTCCCCATTCTGGGGCATGCTCTGAGGTTCCTGCTCATGAGGTTTTGATAGTTCAACAGTTCTGAATTATTGCCAATCTTGCCACTCCAAGCATGTTGAAATCTCTCCAGAATCTATTGATTGACATAGTCCACCTTAGAGTCTCCATTTGCCCAGGAGACTCACTGCCAATACTTGGGTGGGGTAGTTGATCTATTTGTTCTGTCCTCTGTCCTATTATGGTACCAGATATCATCCGCAGGCTCCAATGTACTTCCATATACTCCATATGCACCGGATATGCTGTCCACTGCTGCCACTTGATATATATATATATTGTGTGTGCCTGTCTTCCTGTTCTTGATTCTCACTGGCAGAAACTTGGTATCTTCACTAGGGTGCGACCTGAGCTTTCTCAGGAGTGGTAAAGTCTGAAACGAAAACAGTTGACAGTAAGTACTTAGGTATCTTGTGGGTTGTGTACTTCTTGCAAAACCCCCACTATGCTACTGCTGAAGGAAGCCCTTTGGGGTTATTAGGCATTCCCCCTCCCCCCCTCCTGTGTGTCTAGGTTGAAAATTGCACTTTTCCCTGATAAATCTTGCTCAAACAAAAAAGTTGCCGTCCAGGTTTATGACCAGTGCATTTTATATTCACCTCATGACAACATAAATGATCTGTTCATGAGTTTATATTGTAATAACAAAAGAGAGATGCTGTGGGACTCTGATTTTTTGTTCTGTAACCCTGTTCTCTGTATTTTCCAGCATGTACATCCTGAAGAGTGGTGTTAGTGAGCACTCTGAAGGGGCAGTGTGGAAAAAAGGGAGGCAGGCCTAATTAAAAACACTCTTGTTGCATTCACTTGCAGGTTTATGAGATAATGTCCCAACCAACTCACCCAAATACCTGCAGTTGGGGATGCAGTAATAGGAATGCGATATTTACTCTTAGAAAACCTGGAAATGTGCATATTTTCATAAATAAACTTTTAAAGTATAATCCCAGTAGAAATAGCAAAAACTTTCATATCATTTTTTCTCAAGCCTCTGGATCCTATCTATAAGAGGCAATTGGACTCACTGTATTTTGTAACTATTTAACTCCAACTAATTAATCAACCAGGCTTTGAAATTTCATCATAAGGATTGTTACAATTCACACTGTTACATATTCCAATGGATTTGTTTCAGATGGTAGTTTCTCAGTTGGAGAAGCAGTTCAATGTCATTTTGAGCTCAGTTAAACTCATTGCTTTATAGAGATGTGATTACTTTCATGTTCTGATTAAATGGTCAGATCGCTCTCTTGCATCTTGTTTAGAGCAGTATTATTACCGAGGAGCATGGTTTGATTTGTCTGTCCAGTATTGTATGTAGCATTTATTGTCTATGATTGACTTATGACATAGGATATGCTTTCCATCGTATGTAATGGAAAGAGATTATCAGATGAAAAGGTCACATGCTTTGTCTTTGAGAAAAGGATTCATTTGAAATAGAAACCTGACAAACATACCAGGTGCTGGTTACTATAGAGCCAAGGAAGACCTTTCCAGCTGTTTACACTTGGGATGTAAAATGGCAATTTGACATAGACTAACAGTGTGATGTGAGCATCTGCGTAAAAAGGCTACATATGGAGCATGCCCAGAGCCAGGAGTGCGTCCTCCTCCCTCCTGCTCTCCTCCCCCTGGAGATCTCTAAAGATAAGGCTTGAACTTTGCACTTGCAAATGTCATTGCATACGTTGTGGGTAGCACCCCCCCAGGTTTTTGGTTTTTTTTTTTTTAAGGCTCTCATACAACTAATTTCCTTTAACCAGCCATGAGCAGTGAAGAGAAAATTTTAGGGTAATAAGATGCATTAAGTTCAGAATGAGTTGATGCTCGTCTGTGAATGCTCTTGAAGTGTGCTTTATTTTGAAAGCAATATAGAGAATTGGAGTGTGTGTATTTCCCCCCAGCAATGGGAAAATAAGACTCTCCTCGGATGGGAGTCCACCAGGGTTGTAGTGAAAGCCCTGGAGGCAGAAAGAGACAGAAGAGGGGCTTGTCCGGAGCATGGATAGGAAAGGAGCTGGGGTTCTTCAGGGCTCAGCACGCACGGAGAATCTGTGCCCAGGGCTGCAGCTGCGGACGATAAAGGCGCTGTCTGGCTAATGAAGGCCACCTGGATCAGGCTTCTGAAGAGAGCCAAGGGAGGAAGGCTGAAGAATTCCGATATCTGTGTAAGCGTAAAAGCGATTCTTTGGTGGGGATGTTGTTTGCTTTTCTGTTGTTGAAGAGGCAGAGGGTGGTTTGACTGAGTTAATATGATTATGATTGCAAGAGTGGGAGCCAGGGAGATTCTTCACATTTTTTTGAGCTCCTTTTTCTGTGCTGTGATTTATTGCTGGATGAGATATCCCGGGTAGGTGTTTTCTGTAAGCAGCTTTTATTAAATATCCAATGAAAAGGTATTTCAGTGCGTTGCTGATGTTTTTGAAGGGTTCTGGCATCTTACAGTTTCATCAGAGAAAGTACAGGTATATAAAAAGGTATGCAAAGATACTTAAAATTTACTGGAGGTCTCACGGTAATGACATTTCGGAGAGTTCAAGTTTATAACTCGTTGCACTTTTTTTTTATAAAGCTTAAAATCTTTGTAGTTGTAAATACTTGCTAAGTAGATTGTTCTTCAAGCTATCCTTGAAACCTATCAGTGCCCTTCAGCTCTGCACTGCACCACTGAGCTCATTTAATTATCAAGGAACTTGTTCTGGCTTCCAGGAGGGATAGTTTTTGGACTGTAAGACTTGCAAAAGATTGGTAACCTGACAGCTGCAACTACTCCAGCAAAACATGATTTTCTAGCTGGGTTGCTGAAAAATAGACTATTCCCCGCTCCCCTTTTCAGGAATGTATAGCACAATCCAGAAAGCTACCTGCCCCGTGAATGAGTCTTACCTAATGCAAACCTCACAGGGTGACTGCATTTTACAAATTTTCCTCTGCAGGGCTCGGCAGACTCCTACACCAGCCGTCCATCCGATTCAGATGTGTCTCTGGAGGAGGACCGGGAGGCAGTGCGCAGAGAAGCTGAGCGACAGGCCCAGGCACAGTTGGAAAAAGCCAAGGTAAAACCATTTCTTTGCTGCAAGGACTTTCTTTGCATGGTGTGCTATGCCGGTGATGAAAGAACCATAGAAGTTTTTCCTACAGCGTATGTTTGGTGTGTGAGAGTACTTGAGTGCCTGCTGTAAACAGGCACAAGAAGGAGAGCATGTTTCTTTCCCTGGGTGTAAAAGGGAAACTGCATGTGACATGATAACAGTTTACTTTCAAGTAAATGGCTGTTTACAAACCAACTTTCTCCAAGATAAATACGTTTTTTTCTGAGACTGGAACTGCTGAATTGGGTCAGCTAAGTTTTACCCCATAAATATCTTATAATAATGTCTTGTGTTTACAAAGTGGGTTGTATTATGCTTTCCAAAGATAAAGCAACTTTAGATTTTATTGATTTTGTAAGATCCTTCCCTGGGAATACTCTTTATCTGGTAGTGTAGACTGGAGGCAGAAGCCAACGTGAAACCAAGTGAAAGCATTGCTCTCCGGCTCTGTTGCATTTCACTGATTGCAATGATTTGAAATCTTTCTCCGGTGCAGCAAGGAGCTCTTCTAACAGCAGCTCTTTTCCAAGCTCAGGTTATTGTCCAGGTTTTGGGTCCCTTGGTTTGGTTGATGCTCAGTGACTTATGAGTGATCATATTTTAATACAATTGTCGGTTCTTTTTTGAAAAAAAATGATTGCTTTGAAAAGAGTAGGTACTGTGTTGAACTTGCTAGAAAAATCAGGGTAGCATTACAATGCTTCTGCTGGCTGCTTCATCTCTAAGATGAGTAAAATCCATGTGTGTTGCTATGGGAATCGTGGTTTGAATGCATGGACAGCCCTTATGTAATATTCATAACCTCTAGCCCAGCTGCCACGTAGTTTACTGAGGAACTGCCAGGAGACCTTGGCTTCTAAAAAGCATTATTTCCATATACCAAAACAGTGTTCTCACCTCACCTGGCAAGGAAATTGTCTGAGGGTCTGACAGTCATAACTGCAAGACTGCTGGTAGACAGCATAAGCAGGGGTGTGGGGTGTGAAGGTAGAAAGGGATAAAGCAAGGTGTGGCCCAGTTGGCGTCAACCGATCCTCCCCACCAGTTAGCCATTTAAAACCGGAGGAAGCTGAAACGGATACAGTAAAGAATAAGTGTATGGCTGGTAAACTTAACTCTCCTATAGATTATAGTTAATGGATATTATAATTAACAACCCAAATTCTACATGCTGCATTTTGTACCTGGGTGTAAAATGAAAAGACTCAAGACAAATAAGTTTGTATTCTGGAAATAAGACTGTTCTATTTGTGGCTAATTTATTCATGTGATTTTCACACACCAAAATTAAACAGTTTCTCGGATTCATAGCCCATTATCATATAACCGGTGCATTATAGCTTCGTTTCTCCGAGTCCTTATCTGATTGCAGTGTGTTTTTCTGTCCATAAAATGGATGCTAGAAAGAAATAAGTTGAAGCTCCACAGCTGCAGGAAACGTGGAGCTGTATTTTAACCTGGCACAGCTGGAAATGTTGCTCCTTAGTTCAGCCAGGTTCCTCTTTCCTGGACTTCAGCCTAAACAGTTGATAGTTACAAAAGATGTAGACAACGAGAGAGGATTTAAAACAAAGGCAGAATGGTTGAACTGTTTCCTGTGCCTAATAATGAAAGCTATTTGTTTATATTGATTTTTCTATAAGATCGTGTCAGTCTCTACAATCTCTGATGTATTCAAATGAAAGATTTGAGTAGATCTTGAAAGAAAAAAGTAGGATTTATGTTACGTTAAAAAGCGTAATTTGATCTGTCTGGTTTATTATTTCCAATATCCTTGGAGAAAGAAGGCAAAAGGAGAATTGTGGCTGGCTAGCTCTTAGGTTACTTTATTCTCGGTGTATCCTCTTGTCTTGGGGTAGGACCTATTTCAAAATGAAGCTTTAAAATTTATGAATTTTGTTTATGGGTACTGGGCATCCATTTTGGGAAGAACCACATGTTTTCTACATTCATATTGTAACCATCATAGCATCCCTCAAATGGGAAGAATTCACAAGGCAGCGTGTTACCCTACACACACCCCCACCCCAGCCCACTGCTCCAGGTGATAAATCCATGCAGACACCTGGTGTAGACCCCAGCGGTACTCTCAGACCCTGGTCCTATATAAATAGGAACTACATTATCCATTAATTGTCTTAGTAATAGCTCTGTGAAATAAGGTAATTGGCAAGTGGTGAAACTGGAGACACTGTCTTTTAAATTAAGTGACCTACAAAAGGTTATATAATGAGGCTCTCTGTGCTGCCAGTAAAACCCAGTGCTTTTCCCTGACACTTTATTAATGGCTTATCTTAAGCTGGCAAACTGTGGTGAACAGATCCTGTGTTAATTTTGAGGAAAATACATATTGAGTATCACAGATAATCCTTGTGTTTTAGCTTGATGTTTTCTTATCTCAAATATGTGTTTTGAACTTAGTTTCGGCCTACTTCGCAAATCCTGCCTGCTTCAAGTTGATTTTGTCTGAGATGGCTTTAAGGACACGTAATACATGAGTTTAAGTTATTGCTGCATTGATCATTTTGTGAAAGAGAACTTTATTGAAGCATAATTCATATGTAAATTTGTGGTTCAACAGCTTTTAGCATATGCGGAGTTGTACAGCCATCAGTATAATCATTTTTAGAACAGTTTCATTATCCCAAGAAGAAATCCCACGCCCATTAGCACTTACTCTGAGTTCTCAAGTACCTTAACCTGGAAAATCACTATTCAGCTTTCTATCCCTACAGATTTGTCTATTCTGGAAATTATATGTAAATGGACTCATATAATAGGAGTTTCTTTATCTTCTGTATGCTTTCACTGTACCTTTATACTGAATATAGTGTGTATCATTCTTTATATTACCAAGTCATAATTCATTCTGTGTAGAAGGGTACTTCAGGACCATATGTGGAAGATGTATTTAAGAGATAAGTTTAAGTATAGGCAATAAGAAACCCCTTACGACACCTGCAGATTCTTTCAGAGTGCCTGAATTCAAGTCCTGTCTTTGCTCTTGCTTCCAGTTTCTAACTTGCAGCTGATGGGCTCTTGGGAACAACAGTGGGGACTACCGTACTTGGGTCCTGTCACCCAGATGGAAGACCTAGGTTGAATTCCTGACTCTTAGCTTATGCCTGGCCCAGCTCAGTTGTTGCCGTTTGGGAAAAATGAACCAGTAAATGGTAGAGTGAGCTTTCCTTTTCTCTGTCTGCCTTTCAAAAGTAAATGAATAAATAAAAGAAATTTTTGAAAAGGTAACTATTTTGTTACAAAAACTTTAACTCCATGCCGGGTTTTCATAGTATAGATTTTTTTCATGAACTCTCTGGAGACTCCTTACATGTACCACATTATTTATCCATGTATCAGTTTGAGGAGATTTGGGTTTTCCTATCAGGTATTATGATTTCATGCACAGGTTTTCATGGGTCTATGTTTTATCATACACAAAAACGCACTCCTTTGGAATGGACTCTATGATCATTTTCTTTTGATGGAATAATTTTCTTTTCTCTCCTACTCCTCAAAAATGATGCCTTCTGCTTGTATACAGAGACTCCAAGTTAGGAAAACTGTGCATGGTGGGGTTTGGAGTAAAGACAAAATGGCTTCAGGGTATGTCTGCTGGCACATTGGATTAGCTTTAAATTCTAGCCCATTGTTCTTTCTTCATTGAATGTCTACTGTGTTCAAGAATCCTGCGGGCATTGTAGATGTAGAGAAGGAATTGCAAGGTCATAGCCAGAAAAAATGGGCATGTGCATTGCCTCAATCAGCTTCTAATGTTTGTTAAAGGATAAATCAGGGTAATAACAGGTAGAACAGATGTACTTTGGAGAATAGAGAGGTCGGTTAGCATCTAAAGGACAGGACTGTTTTTGCAGGAACAGCAAATCCTTCCTGCAGAAGCTAGTGATTCAAGCTCAACAGGTTAGACAGATAAAGTGGAACTGCTGGCATAGCAATTGCAGCGTGGGAAACAGGGACTCACCTCCAGGGAACTCTGTTTATAAAGCCTCAGCAGGGGCCCTTCCAGGTGGCTAAAGTCCTTGCCTTGTATATGCCAGGATCCCAGGTGGTCACTGGTCTGTAAACCGGCTGCTTGTTGCCTGGGAAAGCAGTTTAGGATCGCTCAAAGTCTTGGGACCTTGTACTCGTGTGGGAGACCCAAAAGAAGCTCCTGGCTCCTGGCTTCGGATTGGCACAGCTCCGGCCATTACAGCCACTTGGGAGTAAACCAGTGGATAGAAGATCTTTCTCTCTCTCTCCTTCTCTGTAAATCTGACTTTCCAGTAAAAACTAATCTTAAAACAAAACAAAACAAAAAACCTCAGCAGTAAGGGAATGTGAAAACTGAGAAAGGTTTATGTTTCTAGCTTGTAAATACACATTTAATTAGTAGTTCAGTGAGTGTTTAACCTTGTGGTTAAAATACCAGTGAAGATGCTCACGTCTCATATTGAAGTACCTGGGTGTGAGTCTCAGCTCTGGTTCCATACTGCAGACCCTGGAAAGTAGTGGTAATGGCTGAAGTAATTGGCTTTGTGAGATACCTGGATTGAGCTCTTGGCTCCTGGCTTCAGCCCAGACCAGTCCTTGGTGTTTCAGGCATTTGGAGAGAGAACTAGCAGATGGGGTCTCTCTGTGTCCATCATCCCTTTCTCCTTCCCAACTCCCTTCATCCCCTCTGGCTTTATTCTTTCCCTCATTCTGTCTCTGTGTCTCTCAAATAATAAAACATTTAAGAAATATCTTGTAATATTTAAGCTATCTACATATTCAAGACTGGAAAATAGCAATGGGTGTTAGCTGGGAATTAAGATGTCTGTGTTCCACCTCTGAGAACCTGGGTTTGATACCAGCCTCCAACTCTCTGCTACTAGAGACCCAGAGAAGTATTACTGATAACTGATGTACTTGAGTTTCTATCACCTGTATGGGAGACCTGGACAGCAACCCTGGCTCCTGCTTCAGCCCTAGGCCCGATGCAGGCACTTGGAAAATGAACCAGCAATGAGAGTCAGTCCCCCTCTCCCCTGGCCCCCTTCTCCTGTCCTCTTCTCCCCATCTCCCTCTTTCCGTCTCTCATTCTCTTCCCCCTCGTTAACTCACTATCACACACACACGGGAAAAGCATAGCGTCTTCCTTCCCATGTGCAAAGGTGTTACTTTGTAGTGTCCAAGCTTCCTGCACTGCTCGTATGTTTGTGATGGTATTCTGAATATGATTTTGGTGATTGAGATTCTCTGTGGCACTTGGAAGTATTCCTTTCATGTTTTGACATTTTGATGGGGTGTTCACTGTGCTCAGTTTCTCTTTCCTCAAGCTCTGGAAGTTTGGGTTTTTCGCCCTTTTGAGAGTTTCTTCTTTCTTTTCTTGGTTCTTGGTTCTTTGATTTGTCAGATGTGTGACTTAGAGAGTTTCTCTATGATCATTTTCCCCTACTATTGTGCTGTCTTTCTTGAGTTTTTTCTCAACTTTTTATCCACCTACTTAAAGTTATCTTTTGGTTGAAATCTCTCAATTTTCAAGAGCTGAAAGTCTGGTTACTTATGTTAGATATATACTGGTTAGTTAATGCAATCCTGGATTCCTTTATTTGTCAAATACATTTTCGCTTATATTGCATGTTTATCTGTAAGGAACACAAGGTGTGTGACTGTCCCCTGGGCCTGTGATGGGTTTCTAACACTGGCTCATGTTTGTGACTGAGTGGGTATAGTCATATTGACTGATTCTGCCAATCTTCTATGCACGTCAAATGTAGTTGATGATAATAGTTAGAGTTAATACCAAAGCCTCAGCCTCATTATGGTTCATCCTAGACAGTTTAAAAGATGTGAAGTAAGGCAGTGTGTTGTATCCTTATGGTACTTTGAAATAGTTTTGGCCTGTCATGATTATACAGTTTGTATGTAACACTGAGGCCTATCATATCGTCAACATCTTCACTCACTCTCTGAGTGAGGAAAAAGAAGTTGCCATTTTTGTAGCAGAAAATACCAATTTCAATGTAGTGCCTTAAAGTCCCCATTTTCCTTAGGTTCCTCTTCCCTCCCACACACATCCTTGACCCACTGGCCTAGGAGCAGGTGACTGAGTCATTCGCGATGCCCTGTCGCATGGGATTGACAGCCAGCAGCTGCTGCCATGGGCACATTGTTCTCGTTGTGGGCACTTCTCTGCAAGCGTCCGCCTTGTTTTGCTTCTCTAGTGAGTCCGCTTTGTGCTACGGAGACTGCCTGCAACACAGAAGCACCAAGTAGGGAGGTGGTATTTCTGCATCTGTCACCTGCTCCTATGCCATTTTATCTGCTTCAGCCTTCAGGTCTCCTCCCTGAAATGGAGACGTCCCCAGACCCACCCCCACCCAGAACAAAGCCAAATACCCAGCCGACAAAGCCTCAGACCTCAGATGTTCAGTAGGTATTGCCTTAGGCACACGATTCATTTCCAAACAGCTCTACAGAGCCCTGGGAATGGTGGATTCCTCAGGCTCTGATGCAGAGGCAACGGAATCCCCTGCAGGTTGTGGTTGGTGCCTCCTACTGGAATATAGCCAGAGTAGCGCTCTCTACTCGGCTTATACAGTGAAACTTCTGCGTGAGTTTTCCTTACCACACAGTCTTCCTGCCTGCATGGTGAGTTCTAAACCACTGCCTTATTTGTCTGCACCGACTCCCCGTTCTGAAAGCCAAAGCCAGCACAAGAAATGTGCTGCTTTGCTTCTCCCGACGTCAGTGTCTCACATCTTTCTCTTGGCACCTCTTTCAGTTCTGCCACCATTTGAAATGTGGCTCTCCATCTTTCCCTGCACTTTCTTCTCAGCGTTGTCTGTCACTGTTACCGTCCCACCAAACTTGAAGCATTAGCCTAGGGATCAGCTGTTTGTTTCTTTCTTTCTGTAAAGGGTCATATAAGAAATATGTGAGGTGTTATGGATCATGCAGTCTATCTCAACTCATTACCTCAGTGATACTTGGATTTAGGCTCTATCTCTGTGGTGGACTAAGTATGTGACATTTTGAAAAATACCTGTGGAGTTTGATTCTGCTTAAGTGATGGGACTGCTTGTGGTCCTAGTGGTAACTGAATGAGATCCTGCATAGGAAATGGAAGAATCCTGAAAGCACCTTCCCCTGCCCCAAGCCCCTGTGATAGGCACAGGCAACTAGGCAGCGCAGTGATGGCCGTCAGAGGAGTGTGGTGTCTAATGGAGAGTAGAAGACTGTGAAGAAACCAGTGTCTGCCCTCTGGTTGGGTATGAAGGTACTTCAAAGGGCTCATGGAAAATATTTTTTTAAGATTTATTTTTGAAAATGTTTATTTTTATTAGAAAGGCAGGTATACAGAGAAAAGGAAAGACAGAGAGAAAAAGCTTGCATCTGCTGGTTCACTTCCCAAGTAGTCACAACAGTTGGAGCTGAGCTGATCTAAAGCCAGGAGCTTCTTCCAGCTCTCCCACAGGGGTGAAGGGTCCCAAGGCTTTGGACCATTCTCGACTGCTTTCCCAGGCACAGACAGGGAGGAAGGGAAGTGGAGCAGCTGGTTTACAAACTGGTGCCCATATGAGATCCCAGCACATGAGCTAAGGATTTAGCCACTAGGGTATGACGCTGGACCCCTATATAAAATTTGTTTTACTTGAAAGAGTGAGAGAGGGAGGGACAGACAGATCTTCCATTCACTGGTTCATTCCCAGATGGTCACAATGGCCAAAGCTGGATCGGCCAAAGCCAGAACTTGTTTTGGGTCTCCCACATGGGTTCAGGACCTGAGGGCCGAAAGTCAGTCCTCTGCTGCCTTCCTGGAACCTTAGCAGGGAGCTGGATTGGAGCTCAGACAGCCAGGACATGAATTGGTGTCCGTATGAGATGTCGGGACGACCCTGAGAAATTAGAATTTAAAGATATGTTTTGTTTGGTACAAAATAATTTGAAATCTATGCATAGGGTTTTTTTTTAAAGATTTATTCCGTTTATTACAAAGTCAGATATACAGAGAGGAGGAGAGACAGAGAGGAAGATCTTCCGTCCGATGATTCACTCCCCAAGTGAGCCACAACGGGCCGGTGTGCCGATCCGAAGCCAGGAACCAGGAACCTCTTCCGGGTCTCCCACGCGGGTGCAGGGTCCCAAAGCATTGGGCCGTCCTCAACTGCTTTCCCAGACCACACAAGCAGGGAGCTGGATGGGAAGTGGAGCTGCCGGGATTAGAACCGGCACCCATATGGGATCCTGGGGCTTTTAAGGCGAGGACTTTAGCCGCTAGGCCACGCCGCCGGGCCCTATGCATAGGTTTTTGACTCGTGAGCTTTTTGACGTTCTATTTTATTGCAACTGTTTGCGAGGCAGGGGAATGGACAGAGGTCATTTCCCATCTTCTGGTTCACTCGTCTAATGCTTGCGATGTCCAGGCCTAGGCTGAGGCTGGTAGTGGTGAGCTCTGTTCAGCTCTTTGAAGTCAGTGATAGGAGTGATCTCACACTGCTGCCTTCCAGGGTCTGCATTAGTAGGAAGCTGAAGCTGGGAACCAGGACCTGATCCCAGGCACTCTGATTTGGGATATAAATGTCTTAACTGGTGTCTTCCATGGGTAGTTTAAACACCTGCTCCTCAGCTTTGTGAAGACCCCTTTAATTGTCACCAAATGCTGCTGCCTGGGATCCCTGGCATATGAACTTTACTGGTTTCTCATCAGGGATGGGTGCTGTGCCTACTGACCTGAGTGGCAGAGCCTGGCCCTCTGGTCCCAGCAAGTCAGATCATGTTTTCGTGCAGGCCTGCCTCCTGCTTGATAGGTGGGAGGCCCAACAAAGCAGGGGTGTCACACTAGTGAAGGTCCCTGCCCCCACCGTCAAGCGGCTGAATGCTTGCTTGCTCGCAGACTCAACACCTTAATAGTTGGGGGATAAAATTGTAGATAGTCCTCTGTTTCTTTATCCTTCTGTTTTTCTTGACAGGCTAGCAATGAGTACATTTTCACTTTCTTATGAGTAGGGGGAAGGAGGAACACGATTTATATAAGAACTTGATTGTCTTACCAGTTTTAGTGCTGCCTTTCAATGAACTCGTAGTTTTTATTAATGGGAATTGTAGAAGATACACATTTGAAACTCTTGTCTTGGTTAAGGATCCTTATAAGGATTGTTAGCATAATACAAGACTTCTGGCCATTTCAAAACCATAAATGGTTTGGGGAAGAATTATTATAAACTTTGCAGCTCTAGAATTTTTTCTAGTAAGGAGCTGTAACTAAATATCTTTGTTACAGCATTGTAAACACAGATATAAACACCCAGCCCTTCTCTGCCTTCATCTCTGCCAGATATGAACAGGAAACAACAGAGCTTACTACAGAGCTTAAAATGCCCCCTTTCTCTCTTCTCTTCTGAATTTTTGCTCCACCAATAGTTAAGCATCTTAAAACTGTGGTAGAGTTTATTCATATTAGCAAACACCGAATGACTGTTTATCGCCCCGGGTTAGGAGTTAAAGGAGAGACTATCAAGATACATTAAATATGGTTTCACTCCCAAGATGATGGTTTAATGATGCTGATGCCAGAAATGCATGTCACTGAGTGTGAAGTGTGACACTAGCAACCCTGGGAGCTGTGCTGGGAGCGTGACTGATCCTACCAAAGTGGGAAGGACTTCCTTCCAGACGCAGGCTGGTTTCAGCTACAGGTGCCTCCAGTGTTCTGTGAGTGTCCTCTGAGGGGCAGCACCTTTACCAAGCAGCCCTGTGCTGGTAATAAAGGTTATTGGTGTGATTTCTAATTGAAGGGTCCAGTTACTTGGAGCTTTGGTTTAATTTTGTTTTACACCTGACTTGGTCTTCAGTTTACTGTAAAATAACCACATTGAATTATTTTACCCACCTTTAGATGTACAGTTAATTAGTATCACATTTTAATGTACACTGTAGAAAGTTCACTTTTTTTGTGTAGCAGGTATTTAGTCTTCCATTTTGGAAAAGTAACTCTGAAGCCGTTGAGCAACCCACTGCCCCTCCTCTTGTCTTCTTTCCCTCAGCCCCTGACAACTGACATTCTTTTTTGTGTTTCCATGATTTTAACTGTTTTAACTACCTCATGTTACTGGAATATTTGAGGGTACCTCAAAAATTTTGAGGCAGATGCAATTAAAGACAGTTTATCTTGGCACAAAATCAGTTTAATTTCAAGCATAGTGTTATCATAATGTACTTTTTTCACAGACTTTGGAAGATCTCTTCATATACACTTATTTATTTATTTATATGTCAGAAACATTTTGTACCAAAATAAACCTAGCATTTTGGGCCTGTCACGGTGACCTAGCAGTTGGAGTCCTCGCCTTGAATGCACTGGGATCTCATATGGGCACTGGTTCTAACCCCAGCAGCCCTGCTTCCCATCCAGCTCCCTGCCTGTGGCCTGGGAAAGCAGTTGAGGAAGGCCCAAAGCCTTGGGACCCTGCACCCGCGTGGGAGACCTGGAAGAGGCTCATGGCTTTGGATTGGCTCAGCTCCAGCTATTGCAGTCACTTGGGAAGTGAATCATTGGATGAAAGATCTACCTCTCTGTCTCTCCTGTCCGTATATTTGACTTTTCAATAAAAATGAATAAATCTTTAAAAAAAATGAATGAACCTAGCCTTTAAATTCATTGTCCATGAGCTCTTTGAAGTGACTTAATAGTATTTGGTCTTCTGTAACTGCCTTATTTCACTCAGTTTTATGTCCTTAGGGTTCACCTGGGTTGTCAGCCATGACAGAATTTCCTTCATTTTTAAGGCTGACAGTCCATTAAATGTGTATCCATGTTTATTTATCCATTAAACTGTCAATGGATATTTAGGCTGTATTTATCTGTGACCACTGTAGTGTTCAGTCAGATTTCTTCTCCGTGAGCCTGTGAAGCCATAGTACCAGCAGATAGTGATGACAGCTTGTGTTTTTACAGTGTCTCAGTGTCTGATTTCACATGGCATAACTTCCCTTGGTCCTTCTGATTCCTCAACGAGGAGGAGAAGACGGAGTAACCTCTTTTTGTGGACCAGGAAGTTGGTGTTGAATTTGGAAGGCTCTTACCCAATAGCACTCAGCTCATAAGCGACAGAATTAGGGCAGAGACCCAGGAGGCTTCTGCAGGGATGGTTTCATCCCACCATTTTACCGAATTAGTGAGCTCTTTATAGAAAGATACAAACTGAGAATTTGCTAATACCATCCACCTTTGTGCATGGTCTGGGAGTTAAAAGCTTTTTAAATTTTAACTACAAAGCAGAAATAAACCAAAGAAGCTATTGAACAATTTTCAAAGTTAAAAACACTACCTGGGCTGTTTGTTCATCTTTTGCTGTTGGACCTAGATAATACAGTTGAAGTTTATGAACAAAATACTTGCATTTTTCCTGCACTTTAAAAAATGTTTGCTGGCATGATGGCTTAACTGACTGATACTCTGCAAGTGCCACTGCCCCACGTGGGCGCCAGTTTGAGTCCCGGCTGCTTCACTTCTGCTTCAGCTCCTGCTAATGTGCCTTGGGAAAGCAGTGAAGGCTGACCCAACTCCTTGGGACCCCTACATCCACATAGGAAACCTAGAAGACTCCTGGCTTCAGATCAGCTCAACTCTAGCTGTTGTAACCATTTTGTTGAGTTATCCAGCAGATGGAAGATTTCTCTCTCTCTCCTTCTGTCTCTCTCTCTCTCTCTCCCCCCGCCTCTCTCCCTCTCTGTAGCTCTGCCTTTCCAAAAAAAATCTTTTTTTTAATAATTGAATGAAATTATCTGAAAATTATACCAACCAAAATGTAAAGTTGTAACATTGGGTAGATGGCAATGTACTATGATTAAGAAACTGCTTTTTGTGATTTCTTTTTTAAAGTGATGACAGGATGTTTTTGTTCCTAGCTCTATTAGGAAGGAAAATGAAATGTAAAATTAGCCATTAAAGTTATTTATATTCTAGCAATTCCATAGTAAAAACTCTTCGTGTATTTGATTATTAATAACAATTCTACTTTTTAAGTATTCTTAACATTCAAGACCAATACAATGCTCATTCTACCCTCCCCACACAGTGCAGAAAGTATATTCAACTTGGTGTCGACAAAAATGTAGACCGTCTGGTCTTTGCCAGTTTTTCTCCCAGGGTTTTGAAACAACTAACTCTCCCTTTGTCTTAAGAGAGAAATAAGAAAGGAAGCAGGAGATGAAGGTTAAGAGCTAATGAGGTGGGGTGCGGATCAGGAAATACTATATTTTTAAGACTGTATATATGAAATCCTTTTATATGAATAACATGCATGTAAAAGAATTGTCTGCCTGAAATGAAATGTTTGGGTCCATTGTAACCTTATATTGAAGGCTACTTCCATGCTTAGCAAAGAATCACTTTACAAATTCATTTACAAGACAACTTGTATCACATTCAGGCAGAGACAAGAGGATTAGAGATAATACTTCTTGGTGCTTTTCTGAGCAAGTGACCACTGGCTTAATTCTGTGACTTTAAATAGTCTTAACTATATAATAGCCTATATATTGGATACACAAAGTATAGGAATTATTTCCATAGACAAATATTCCATGTGCTATGTTAATGCATTATTCCTCAACACCTGCTCTCACTTACCTGTGTGTGTGTAAAGTTAGAGGGTAAGAAATGTGGAAGTCTATGATACTGTAGAATGATCTCAGTCTAAGAGCACATTGAAGTCGTAACTGTAAGATAATGTACAGTGTCATCCTACCCAGTTTGAAAGCAAGAAGGTTCAGAAAGGCTTTGAAACAGTGTGTTTTTGGTTTTGCTTTTTAAAGATTTATTTATTTTTATTGGACAGTCAGATATACAGAGAAGAGGAGAGACAAAGAAGATCTTCCGTCCAATGATTCACTCCCCAAATGACCGCGATGGCCAGAGCTGAGCTGATCCAAAGCCAGAAGTCAGGAGCCTCTCTCTTCCAGGCTCCCATGTGGGTGCAGGGTCCCCAGGCTTTAGGCCATCCTCAACTGCTTTCCCAGGCCACAAGCAGGGAGCTAAATGGGAAGCGAGGCTGCTGGGGTCAGAACCAGCATCCATATGGGATCCCAGTGCATTCAAGGCGAGGACTCCAGCTGCTAGGCTGCTGCGCTGGGCCCAAAACAGTGTGCTTTTAATGTCTGGTTTGCCATGAAGTCTACCTAAGTTGGCATTTCAGTGGCAGCTGAGTGAGCAGCCTCTAAATACAGGTGATCAAAACATCAGATAAAACAGAAAGCACTCAATGTTTTTAAGTTTAATTATATTACTTAATGTACATAGCAACATTAAAACCAAGATTTGTTCTTTGTGAATCATTTTGTGTACTGATCTGGTGTTCTACCCAGAGTTAGAACCAACGGAAGATGGGGGATATAGAGGCAGACACACAGGGGAGATTGGCACCTGAGCACTGAGGCAGAGGAGTCCTGTGGTCAGCCTATGTATTGTAGAGCCCTGAGAAGGCTGGTAGCAAGCTGCAGTCACAGCTCTAAGACCTAAGAAGCAGGAGACCTGAGGTAGTGTAAATCCCAGTCCAAGGGCAGGAAAAGTCAGCTGTCTCACTGCAAACAGGCAGACATGAAGCAAGAGAGGCAAATTACTCCTTCCTCCATCTTTCAGTCTGTTCAAGCTGCCAACAGATTGGTGCCCAGTCATGCTGGCAAGGGCAGTGATCTTTGAGACCATCATTTCTCATGCTAATCTCATCCAAAATACTTGCATACACACATCGAGACACCCTATGACACAACTTCACGGGCAAAATGAACCGTCACAGCCTGCTAATTGAAGTTTCCTAAGTACCCTTGTAACCATCTTTGGTGTAGGATTTAGCTTGACATGCATTTGAGTTAGACCTTAGCACTCAGGTATTTGCCTCCCAGGAAAAGAGTTTATTATGTTAAAATGTAGTCATGTTTAATACCCCAGAATGCTACTCATTTCTCCTAAATAACTTAAAAACAATAGCCTAAAATGAGTGATTTCTTTTTAATATGCTTTCAGTAAATGTCTTGGCAAAATATAAAAGCAAAAGCAGCATTTGACACTGTATTTCAAGTCTCTGCTTGATGAGTGCATTCCATATCAGAATGCCTAGGTTGGAGTTCCAGCTCTGTTTTTTATTTCAACAGCCTGGTAATGCACCCTGAGAGGTAGCAGATAATGACCCAAGTACCCACCCACCCAGGAGACCCAGGTTGACTTTCTGGTTCCTGGTTTCAGCCTGGCCCCGTCCGGACTGCGATGGATGTTTCAGGGATTGAGACAGTGACTGTAAGAGCGCTCTCAAACTTGTCCGTCTGCTTCTGCCTTGCTGTCTCTTCTCTGCCATTCAATATTTTGAAAATACACAAAATCATGAAATATTTGTTCGTTATTTGAAAGGCAGATTTACAGAAAGGAGGAGCGACAGAGTTCTTCACTTCCTATATGACTACAATGAGCCAAGCTGAGCTGAGCTGAAGCCAGGAGCCAAAAGCTTCCTCTGGGTCCCCCTTATGAGTGCAGGAATTGGACCATCTTTCACTACTTTCACAGGCCATTAGAAGGGAACTGGATAGGAAGTGGAACAGCTGGGACATGAACCAGTGCCCATATGGGATACTGGAACTTTCAGGTGAGGATTAGCTTGTTGATCATGGTACCTAACCCTGAAATGCTTAATTGCGAGGAATTTGATGTTTCTCCTTAAAGTTCACATTTATGTAAAACATCTTAGTATTACTACAGCCTGTCAACTCTTCTTAATTCTGATCCAAGAGAAGTTACTAATTTGTTTTTAAAAACAAAAGGTAGATTTTCATATTAACCCTCAAAATATTTTTGTGTTTTATATTTCCCTGAAACGTGTGTATTATTTCCTTGACTGAAATATATTACCTGGTACCCTTGGACAAAACAAAACAAGACAATACTGGTTAGCCTCTGTGGATCAGGAGCGCTTTTGAGTATATGATACAGTGTGGGCCTTAGAGTAGTGGTGATCATCTTTCCACAGTCTGGCTTCAGTTTCCAGGGCCATCCCACCCTTGACACTTAGAATGTGTACCCTTGCAGTATAAGAACTTGTCACTGCCAATCCCTTTTTCCATCCCTTTACTGCGGCTGGTGTCTGAAGAACTGGGACATGGCCCTAAGGGTATGGAGATTGTCTCTGTGCTCTTAGATTTGAAAGATTACCGCATAAAGTCTTAACAGTTTGAGCTTTAGCTGTGTTTAGTCTAGTATGGAAGCGGAGGTTCGGCACATAGACAATTCTCTAAATACTTTCTCGGGCTATAGCTGGTAAGCATATTCTATTTTAAACAGTTGTCAGGGAATAGCGATTTGAATGTTTTAAGAGTTTTCAATGGTCTGTATGAAAGTGAACAAAGCTGGAAGAGCCTTTGCAGTTCAGAGAGGAGGTGCGTATCTTCGCTGTGGTTTGGCCAGGCAGGCTGCCTGTGTGTTTCACTAGTCTGTGAGCTTCTCAGTTGGCCTGTCTTGCATTAACTCCTATAAAAAAAATGTAATCTGCTATTTTTTCCTGTTTATTTTGGCCTTGATGATAGTCTCAGGGTGGATACCAAGGACATTGGTTAACTATGGAGAGAGAATCCTGCCTGTAGGCTACAGAAGGCTAGGGCCATGTGCTGCCTGATAGTCCTTCTTCCCTGAGTGTTACAGAACCTTTCGCCTTGGCCTGGGTTTTTGGAGAACCACATGAAACAGCACATGCTGGCAGTGGTAGCGCTTTTCCTGCCCAGGGGTTTGAGATTCCGTGGAGAGCTTCCCTGTCACTCAGCAGCTCGGTGCCCTGGTGCAAAATCGTCTATTTCTGTCAGCGCCCCCACTCCAAGAACCAAGCTTCTCGTGCGGCCCTTACTGTACCATACTGAGTCATTGCTTTCTCCTGGCAAACATAACAAAATTTCAGCAACTTGGACTGAGAGATGTCCTGCTGACAGTTTAATCCTTTTCCAGAGGCCTAACAGAGATTGGCAGTCTGAATGACTGATGCGATGTGCCGTGTGACTGGGTCTATGTGAATGCAATCCTAGCTTTGCAGATGTGATAACGTTTTGCCACCTTGATCTCTTCTTCCCTGTTTTGTGAGATTATGTTTTAGCTCTGCAGCTACATGTGGCCTCTGAGTAGAATCGGGATAGTTCATCTGTGTCTTCCTTCCATATTCGGGGTTGTGAGTGCTGCAGAACATGATTTTGGATTGCTTTCATGTGTTTTTCAGTGAAGAAAGTGTTGCTGAGTAGTTTTTGGTGGAGGTAACATAAGATAGTGTCACCAGCAGTGTGGTGCACAGACCCATGCCTGAACAGAGCTGATCTCTGCCGGGACAGAACAGTGCCCTTCCTTGGAGCTGGCTGTAATCTTGACTAACAGGCAAAGGGCCATTTCAGCCCAGTTACTGAGGAGCTGTTCTGTTACATAAGGATGAGATTATAAAGAAATTAGGGTAGTTGCCAAGTAGAATTGAAGTCTATATATAAAATTAACATGTGTATGTGCCACAAACAAATGTCCTAAATTCTGGGCCTGTGTGAGGTTTGGTGAGTGTTGTTTTCAATGCATATGGTAAAGAGTGTAAGCAGAAGGTACCAGAGTGTCTGATATGCAGCCTCCTGGGGACCCGGGGATTGCTTGGCTTGCTTTCCGTCCTAACGTTGTGTGTGTGTGTGTGTGTGTGTGTGAGAGAGAGAGAGAGAGAGAGAGAGAGAGAGAGAGAGAGAAAGAGATTGATTTGATTGATTCTGCAGTCTCGGTGATTTATCAAGGTGTCGATTGCTTTTGCTTTCTCCTGCTTTGACTTCTTTGTGTCTCCTGATTCTGGAGAAGTCTCAGCCTTACATCTCAAAAGTGGAAAAGCACATTGATTAATTCAGTATCTTTAGCTCTTCTTCTGTGGAATGATGATCCCCATGTCCATCATATTGCCAGCATTGACAAGTACATAAAGAAATTTTTTAAAAATTATTCTGTCTAAATGTTAGTGCGATTCTCTCTGTGTTTTACAGTTAATCATGTCTTATGTAATGGTGTTTCATTCAGTGACACTCTATTTATGACATTAGCTCCTTAAGATCATACTGGAGAGGAGAAATTCCTATTTTTTTTTCCACACTAATATCATCACTTTTTCCCCTGTATCAGGGGTCAGGGGAGAAGCCCCACCCAGCTTCCCACGCATCCCAGGTCCCCGATGTGAGGACCTGAGGGTCCTGCTCACGTAGTTTTGATAGTTCAACAGTTCTGAATTATTGCCAGTCTCACCATTCCAATTGCAATGAAATCTATTCAGAATCAACTAGCTGGGGTTCTGAGATCAGTAGTTCAGTTAGGGGGATCCCCATAGAAACTTCATCTGAGGTGATCCCTGAACCGATTCTTGTGTGTGCTTGCCAGTACAGGATCCAACACAGTCCCTCGCCCCAGTCAGCTTATGCACATGCTGGTAGTTGTAATTGCTGGGTCAGTTCTATCTCCAGCCCTGTCTTCTACAGAAACCAATGGGTGTTGCAGCCCAGCCCGATCCTGTCCACTGTACACTTGGCCCAACACAAACCAGTGGAAACTGCAGCCTAGTGGAAACAACCTGTAATAACCCCCACCAGTCCTGCCCCTTGCCCTGGTCACCATGCTTGCCAGTATGTACCACAGACTTGTTCAGTCTGTCCCACATCCCCATCAGGTCTCATACATGTGAATGGGCATTGAAGCCTACTTCAACCCAACCAACCGTACTATCCAGCCCACACACATACTGGCGGGTGTCTTTCTTTCTAGCCCTTGCTGCCCCGTCCTGGTTTTCATGCTCTCCAGTGGGAGTGGTAACCCAAGAGGGAGATTCCCACTATCTCGCTACTGGACCACTCCCACTTTTGGATCATGCACTCTCCAGGTGGTTCTGCAGTTTAACTTGACAGAATTTGCCCCTGTGCCAGCCTCTGCCAACTGATGCTGCGGAAAAGCCCAACCAGCCCTCACCCATTCCAATTTTTGCTTGTACCAGTTGGAAAAGTCAGCTCAACCTGGCCCTTCCCCTGTCTAGCTCACATGAGGCCCACAGGTGTTGTAGCCCTGCCTGGTCTGGTCTTCGTCATACTAATAACAAACCAATATTATTCAGGATATGTTTATTTGAAAAACAGAGTGTCAGAGATAGACAAACAGCTGTCATGCACTGGTCTCAACAGCCAGTGTTGGACCAGGCAGAAGCCATGAGCCAGGAACTCCACCTCGGTCTCCGAGAGGATACGAGGGCCCCAGACACTTAAACCATCTTTCACTGCTTTCACAGGCACATTAGGAAGAAGCTGGATCAGAAGAAGAGTACCTGGGACTCAAACTGGCACTCTAATATTGGATGCTGTTGTTGGAAATGAATATTTAACCCATTGCAACTTGGGCTGAATCCAGCTTCTAATTCTGCTTTTCCATCAACTTTCTTACACAAAAGTAAACCTTTATGATAGCAGACCAAGCTAATATTACTGTCCAAAGACAAATATCAACTTAAATTGGCATGCAAGCTACTTAAATGCCACATTCTAAAATCTATGCCAATTTTAGAAGTATCCCTCTTTCCAAACCCTTATTCATATTTCATTTTTACAAAATGGACAGCATTCCACCAACCTTATGTGTATTAGAAGATACAATAAGTAATATAATCTCCTGCCAGAGGAAGTTTCATCTAACTTGTTGAAAATAATACTTTTTTAAAAATCCTTGAATTATCATAGTTTCTGGTATTTAGTCTTAAGTTCAGACATCTGAACATGACATGATTTGAGTGACTACACCAAGATAAGATTGATTTGCATTGTTCAGTTTTTACCTTTTGCAAACAGTACATTTGCAAAATAAGTACCTGAGAACATGCTTCTTGTATTACGATTTTGTAAAACCTCAAATACAAGGTGACTCTTTCCTGAATAATCACTCTAACGAGGAAATAAGGTTTCTCTTGTATCCAAACGTATGTGATAATCTGAACATTTATCTTTGCATATTCTAAGTGCAGATGGAAAAAATAAACAGGATATATTTTTGTTCACTTGTATAAGCTCACTTGGTTTTGGAATCTACATGGAGTAGAAGCCTAGTAAAGTAACATTTTGTATATATATGAATTGATTATTTTTTCAGGTGTTTTGGGGTTCAAAACATATAAAATATGCTCTTATAAGCCACAGAACTTCTTAATTATAAAGCCATATGTAGTCAAAATCAACCCACACATATTTTTCAAGGACTAATTTTAATCTATACATCCTTTTCTAATTTTTACTTACTGGTGGAAGATAGCGGATAAGTGTGGCACTGATTAACAGAAAGGAAATAGCAGTGTTTGGGCTGGTTTGTTTTTCGTGACTTTTGCTGTTGCTCTCCTGTTTGTTCGCCATGAAAGATTATTCCAGAAGGCTCAGGTTTAGATCTGCCTGCCAAAATTGATGGCTTAGTAAAGTACGCTTAAAATGGCTTCTAAGATTATATTCCCATTTGAAATTAAACAGAAGTTTTTAAGCATCTCTGCTAAAGAGAAGAAAATATTTCTATTGGCTAATGATCATAAAATTTAAATGAATTCGCTGCTTGTATTCTGCTCTTTTCTTGTACCTGCCTCTGGATTTTCAACATTCTATCTAACAACCTTAGCTTTTTAAGGCATTCATCATAAAAGGCATAATGTTCATTTGTAAATTCTCTTTTTTATTATTTGAAAGAAAGATCCATAAAGAGCTCCTATCCACCGCTTTACTCCCCAAGTTCCCCCCAACATCTGGGATTGGGACCAAGGCCAAAACCAGGATCAAGAAACTCAATCCAGGTCTCCATGTGGGTGGCAGGAAACCAATTACGTGAGCCCTCTTCACTTCATACTTCCCAGGATCTAAGTTAGCAGGAGGCAGAAGTCAGGTTCTGGAGATGGGTATTGAACACAGGATTGTTGAGCTGAAACAAGGGTGTCCCAACTGCTAGACAGATGGCTCTGCCTCTCAAATTACTCACTCTGTAAAATTATCCAGAATCACTGTAGACTTTTACATGCTTTAAAAAAATTGCCTGTCTCAAGTTGTGGTATCTGTGTGATACCTGCCATGCTCTGTGCTCACTGTTGCTGAGTTCTCTGAGTACGGCCTGCCTTTGTTGGGCTCTTCGTGCTTGCCGGGAAATTCTTTGGAAGAAAACTGCCAGAGTTGCACTTGGATGCTATTTCATAGTTGCATTAATGTCAACAACTGAGGCAAAGAGAACAGCCCAGAGAGGGGAGTTTAAAACTTAGCAAGAACCCTGTCCTCGTAGAATTTTTTTCCTTCACGTGGATGCTATATTGGCAGGTCAGGTAACTTTTCATGGGTTTTCATTGATGCTGTATTTGCCCCTCCTCCAGCTCTTCCACATATGGATGAACATGAGTGCCTGGTTATAGGGTATGGGGAAGGCTTCTCCCAGTGAGATACGCTTGTGTGGGACAAAGGAGACAGGAAAGGAACAGGCAAAAAGACATTTGTATGGGATCCAGCAGCAGCAGTTTCATTAGGCCAGAAATGTTTTAAGTGTGGCCCAGAAATCTAAGTATATGAGACCCTTTAAAGGATTCCACAAGGTCAAAACTATTTTTATCACACTAATATAGTTATTGTTTTTTTGTATTCATTATATTATGATTGCACACCATGGAATTTTCCAGAAGCAACATCACCTGTGATGATTTTATCTGTCTGATGGCTTGGAGAATGTGCGTTTGAGTATCCTTGTATTTTAAATTTTTGATTTACAATTTTTAAATTACAGTATATTATCAGGAGATACAGCCTACTTAAGCAAAAGCTTGCTGGAATTTTCATTTTAAGGATGTGATCATGATATCCAGAAATTGGAGAAGTGGTTTTCTACTTTGGGTCTTTGGAATCAGCTACCTAATGCTGCAGGTAGCTCAATTGTTGGTGGTGATTTTGTGTGATTCCAGTAACTTTTTCATCATAAACTGAGTAACTGGCAGGTTTCCCTGATTTAATTTTTAGTCCCTTTAGTTCTGGTAAATCTTTAATTCCCTTTATTAAATCATTTCCTTCCAGAAATACTTCATGTGGTTTTTGGTTTTATTGACTGAACCATAAATGCAGTTGAGTTGAAGCTCAATATAGGTACTATGAAATTGTTTTACATAAATCTTTATAATCATGGCGAAACATTTTACTCCCACTCCAAATTAGAGCCTATCTTCGAGTCATTGACTTCATGTTCGTGGACAAATGATGTGCCTTTTAAAAATAACATGTCAAATGCCTTTCAGAGAGAGCTTAAAATAAACTGAAAATTCTTCATAATCAAACCTGCGGTTTTTTGTGAAAATGGATATGAATGCTGTAATACAACCATTCTAACACAACAGTTGTTTCCAAGAAATTCTGAGCAGTTAACTAAAATAAATTGACTAAAGGCAATAGTTTTGATTAGAATAAAAAAGATTGCCGTAAATAACTATACCTGTAGGTATTTACATGATTCATACTTTTTTCAAAAACGTACAGTAAGGAATCCAAATTATCATTCCAGACCATCTGATTATATCTAGTGTTTACACTCTTTTATGATGCCAGTTTGCTTTTCCTTCTCAGTACACCTATCAACAGCTTATAAATCTAATCAGATGTTCTTAACTCTCTGATCAACCCGACCATTCAGACGAAGCTGTTGAATTAAACAGCTCCCCCCCACCGCCGTGTTCATGTGTGCTTGGTCTTGGGTTGCCACCATACAATAAGCAAGATAAGTTTGCAAGATGGATGTGGAATTTAATGCTGAATCTCTCCCTGAGTTCCTGCTAAAAAAATAAATTAGGAGAAATGTTGGCCTATTAAATAGCCCAACATTGCAAAATGAGAGATGGGCTACTTCTGCTCACTAATCCAGTCACATTAAATGGTGTGATGATCCTAAAACAAATCCTGTAGGTCTCCTTGCATGAAGTACCCATTTGTGACAAGCTTGCTAGAGCAGCAGCACTGGCACACAGCCTTGTGCATGAACATAGGTGCGCTCAAATATGTGTTTTAGATATGTGAATTTACAGTTTAGTGCATAACTACTATCATCTAAACAGTTACTGTGTAAGAAAGACAAACAAACAAAAAAAAAAACACTTTATCATGAAGTCCAAAGGCAACAAATTACTTGGGCAGTAATAAAAAGAGGTTGACATTGGTCATGTTTTCTTAAGATGTATTCAAGAATTATTTGTGGATTTATTTATGAGAGGCAGAGAGAGAGTTCCCATGTGCAAGTTTACTCCTTCAATTTTCACAGCAGCCAGGGCTGGGACAGGCTAAAGCCAGGAGCCCATAACTCTGTCAAGATCTCCCATGTGGGTATCAGTGGCCCAAGCAGTCAGCTTTGTTTTGTTTGGTTTGGTTTGACTTTTACTCCTTTCCCAGATGAGTTAGCAGGGAGCCAACTTGGAAGTGAAGCAACCAGTGAACATTCATAACTGTGTTCATAGGAAGTGGTAGCATTGCAGATTGTTTATTTTCCAAATGCTTGAAAGCAAGAGGAAGTTATCTTCGAGTCACTATTTCACTTTCCAGATACCTGCAGCAAGTAAGGCCAGGCTGAATCCAGGAGTTGGATCCAGCTCCCTTGTGGATGGCAGGGCTGCAAGCACTTGAGAGGTTATCTGCAGCCCCCAGCATGCTTCCACAGGGAGCCACACTGGAAGCAGACAGGGAAGACTCAAACCTGTTCTGTGATACGTGATATAGGTGTGTCAAGTGAACCCTGGTGCTCACCCTATTAAGGTTTAAGCAATTGAAGTTCATATGAGGCCATCATACAATCAAGATAATGAACTCATCAGGGTATTAGGAGGGGCAAGAGGAAAGTATTGCGGTATCATATGTATCTGTCTGATTTGAAACTTTGAATTTAGTTCCCACCCTCCAACTGATTACCCAAGGTTGTACTTAGACGACTCCACTGCAATCAGATTTCCAGATGTTTCCATTTGGATGATCCTTTCTTGACTACTGAGGCAGTTTTCTTTTTTAATGAGTCTTGCTTTTGCTTAAAAAATAATTAAAGCTTATTTCAGGTGGAATATCTGAGGTATTGTTGAAACTTTGGCTGGTTCCTGAGTTAAGGAAAAATCTTAATTTCACACATGATTATTAAAGTTTCTTATGATATTAAAATTTCAACTTTATGTATGTATGCGTTTTAAAGATAAATGAAAGTTTATGACAGAAATATGTCCACAGGGCCCAGCACCATAGCCTAATGGCTAAATCCTCACCTTGCATCCACGGGATCTGATATGGGCATCAGTTCAAATCCTGGCTGCTCCACTTCCCATCCAGCTCCCTGCTTGTGGCCTGGGAAAGCAGTTGAGGATGGCCCAAAGCCTTGGGACCATGCTTCCAAGTAGGAGACCCAGAAAAAGCTCTTGGCTCCCAGCTTTGGATTGGCAAGGCTCTAGCCATTACAGCCACTTGGGAAGTGAACTAGTGGATGCAAGATCTTCCTCTCTGTCTCTCCTCTCTGTATATCTGCCTTTTCAATAAAAAAAAAAAAAAAAAAACTTAAGGGAGCAACATGTCTCAGGAAGGAAATAGGGTAGGGACTTATTTATTTATTAGACGAGCAAATACCAAATTTATCTGTTAATATCTTTATTTTGACTGTTTGAAGACTACTGTCATTTGTATGTAAAACTTTTAAAGGTAAAATACGTTAGGTTTTTTCCCCATAGATTTTAGGAAGTATTGTCTGTTTTAAGAATTCAGCTTCTTAGCTGGGAGTTGGGCAGGCTGGGCAAGATAGCTCCAGCTGTTAGCTAATGTATGGGTTGGTTTTGGAAGGGGGTGGACCAAGCAAAGCTGAGCAAACCTTAGCCCACTGTCAAGTCAGAAACCAGGCTGAGTACAGGTCATGCTGGGCTAGGCTGTCATACCTACTGGTTTGCATGAGCCAAGGATGGGAGCAGACTGAGCAGGGCCAGGTTCCAGCATCTGCCAGTGAAAGTTAGGACTGGGGACAGGCTGGGCCAGGCTACATCATCCAAAGACAAAGGCCAAGACAGGTGAAGGGCTATGCCAAACTGGGTCAAAGCAACCACTGGCATACACAAGATATATGGCTAGAAACAGGCCTGGTTGGGGAGCAAAGTGGATGCCTTGGCTTGGTTGTGATTCCCACTGGTGAGTGTGAATACCAGAGTGAGGGCTGCTGTTTAGTTTGGGAATGACTGTAGTGTTCCTTGGCAGGTGTGTGGACTGGATCTGGGGTGTACCAGACTGGGCTATACTCCAGCACCCACCGGTGCTTGTGAGAACAAGGGTGGGTAGAGGATGGGCTAGGCTAGGTCTCTGACCCTACTGAGCCATGTGTGAGCTGTGTCTGGATGTGGACCAGGCTTGTCTGGGCTGTAGCAACCAACAGTAAAAACTGAAATGGGTGAAGGCCAGTCAGGAAAGGTCACTGTTCCTGCTAGGTCAGGAGGTGGACTAAGTAGGGCTGGCCCTTGGATCCACCAGTGTGCGCAAGATCTGGCGTTGGGAGAGATCCTGATGGAGGAATTTAGGGAACTCCATCAGGTGAATAGGTGAATGTAAGAACCAAGACAGGGAGCAGCCCAGACCAGGCCAAAATATGTTACCCACTAGCATACATTTGGCACAGGCCAGTGGCAAACCAGGCTGGGCCAGTTCAAATTACTCACTGGTGAATCTGAAAATCAGATGGAGTGTGGGTCAGGCATGGTTGGGTCACAACACAAGCCAGTTCACAGAAGGTCAGAACTGGGGGCTGGTTGAGGGTTACAGCCTAGCCCAGCCCACCAGCATGAGTGGGAATTGGGGGTGGGCTGGGTCTAGCCAAGCTACAACACCCACTGGCAAATGCTGAGGTGAGGCAGGCTATGCCAGACCAGGCCTCAGCACCCACCAGCACATATGAGACCGAGGTTGGGAGGGAATGAACCCAGTATGGCAGCTATACAGGACTTTCCTGCTGAACCACCACTCCCACTGGAGAGTGTGAGTTGGGATAGGGGCAGACCAGACTGGGCAGAGCTGCAACATCTGTTGGTCTCATGTAGGCTGAAATGGGAACACCAGACTGGGTTGACTGTTCCAACTGGTGCATGCATAAGTCAGAATGAGGGTGGGTTGCTTGGGCTTTGCTGCAGCATCAGCTGACAGATGCTGACACAGGGGCAAATTATGTCAAGTTAAACTGCAGAACCTCCGGGAGAGTTCACGATCCAAAAGTGGGAATGAGAGCATTAGGGAAAGAGTGTGCACCTCCCTGTTGGTGAGCATGAGAACCAGGACTGGGGCAGGCAAGACTAGATGGAGCTGGTAAGTGTGTGGGCTGGATAGTGCGGCTGGTTGAATTGAACTAGGCTTCAATGCCCATTCACATGTATGGGACCTGATGGGGATGTGGGACAGACTAGACCAGTCTGCTGTACGTACTGACAAACATGGTAACCAGGGCAAGGGGCAGGACTGGTTAGGGTTATTGCAGGTTGTTTCCAGTAGGCTGCAGCTCCCACTGGTTTGTGTTGGGCCAAGTGCGCAGTGGGCAGAATCGGGCTGGACAGCAACACCCATTGGTTTCTGTAGAAGACAGGGCTGGAGACAGAACTGACCCAGCAATTACAACTACCAGCATGTGCATAAGCTGACTAGGGCGAGGGACTGTGTTGGATCCTGTACTGGCAAGCACACACAAGAATCAGTTCTGGGATCACCTCAGATGAAGTTTCTATGGGGATCCCCCTAACTGAATTGCTAATCTCAGAACCTCAGTCATGAAGAGAAGTACAGGATCCATGGTCTGACCATGGAGTACAAGTGTCAGAGCTGGGCCTCCTCAGTGACTTAGACGGAGCAGTAGACAGCATATCCAAGTGAACATGGAGGATATGACAGTCCATTGGAGTCTGCAGAGGACACCTGGTACCACAACAGAGAACAGAACAAATCGATCAACTACACTGGCCAAGTGAATAACTGGGAAAACAGAGACTCTAAGGTCGACTATGTCAATCAATGGATTCTGGAGAGATTTCAACATGCTTGGAGTGGCAGTAATTTGGAACTGGTGAACTATCAAAACCTCATGAGCAGGACCCTTTTAGCATGCCCCACATGGACGCCCTAGGGTGGTGTCAGGTGGCTGGACTCAGGGTGCAGAGGCATTTGGAAGCCTGGGTGTGGCTTCTCCTTGTCTTCCCCAATCCCACATTTACAGGAAGTAAAACAACAAAATGTGTAAATGGTGATCTCACCCGCCATCCTATAGCCCTTGACCCTTAACACACTAATCAACTATGTAAAAATCATCAAAAATAAAAACTAATAGTTAAAAAAAGAACATGGAACTTTATTAAAAATTTAATTAAAATTGAAAGCTTTATCAAAAGTTTTTTAAAATTGACTCTACCAGTAGAGTTGGATTAAGCTGTAAAGAATAAATGATGACTTAATTATTTTGAATTTTATTTTCAAATTTTAAATAAGTTTCAAAACTATTAGTTGGTTAACAGTGATAGTAGAGAGGATTCCAGGAGTGAATGAATGTAATGGGTTTTTGAACTCTCCCTATTATGGGAATTCTAATGTGATAATTTCTTCCCTCCCTAAATTCATCAAGCCTCAGCTTTTGAAGCAGGTACCACAGCTGTACTTGTCGATTCAAAGGGTTGATTCGGAGTTGGCATGTCACCTGACCGTTTGCCTTCCTATCTCCACTTGTCACCTGGGAACCCTGAAGTTGTTCTGATGCTTGGACTCTGAGCAACTGGGTTACCAATAACTGACTTAATCCCCATAGCTTAAGTGATGAGGGCACCGATGTGGCAGATTGTCTGTTAGCAGCTGTGGCCCCATGGCTTGGTGTGGTCACCCTATCTGTGAGGTCCCAGACCACCTGTGTTCTGCTCGTTGCTGCTCTGCACTATCATTGGTGATATCAGCGAGTTACCCAAATGCCCTTTGCAACACATTCCTACAGAGAGGCCATGGCCCCTCCACCTTGGCTGGAAGCTTGTGCTCCCCGCCAAAGAGCTCTGTTAAGCCACACGGATTTATATAAAATGAGGGTCTGCCTAACTCAAACATCAGTTCTTTGCTCTCTGTCCCATTCTCTCTGGGCTTCCAGGGTATGTGATCACATTCTCCCCTTGAGACTTTTTCTGAAAGAAATCCCTGAGTCCTCATGTGACATTTTTATGTTCCCCACCTGATTTCGTGCTATTGGAATGTGCTACCAATATAGCTGTTACAAAGTAGAACACACATCACATTAGATGCTTGTGATCTGCCCAATCGCTGAGTAAGTAGATTTAGGAGGACATGTGGGTTGATGGTAAAGTGAAGGTTGTTAGGGAAGAAAAGCTTTTCCTCTACCCTCTTAAGTTGAATCATGATAAGCTATGTGAATTAAACTGACAAGACAGATTAAGAAGAAAGCCATACAATTTTTTTTTTGTTTTTTTAAGGGCATAAAATTTTATTAACATGTTATGTGTACACGTGTTCACAGAAAAATGAAAGGTAAGGAGTAGACCCTTGCCTCCCCCTCTCTGCCTTGTCCCGGCCTCACAGGTATACAATAAACAGGATACTGATGCCATCCTCAGCTGGCTTATGCTTTAGTTGGGGACCAGACACACACACATACACACATATAGTGATGCAGTAAGTGATAAATGGGTTTTTTTTTTTTTTTTTTTTTGCTTTAATGACATACCTCAGTCTGAGTCATCAGAATCATGCATATACAGCAGAAATATGTTGTTCACAGTTCTGGAGGCAGAGAAGCCCCAACTCCAGACACACAGAGATTGAGGTATCCTGGAAGGTGCCACCTTGGATTTTCTACTGGTGCCTAGTTAGGCGCTTCGCATGGCTTGAGAGGAGGATGAGGACTTGGAGAGCCGTTGGGAATGGCTTCTCTTCAGAGGAGGCTTTTGGGCAGATAGCTGAATGACGTAAGTTGATATATTGGCGGGACAAAGTACTTCAGGCAGGAGAAACTGTACAGTGTGCAACAGGTTCGAGACCAGAATGAGGGAAAGGAGCATGGGAGACACGTCCAAGATCAGCTGCGAGGAAGCCTTGGCCTTACCTTCTGTGTGTTAGGGCATCTGATGGGAGGTGTTGAGCAAGAGGATCAGATGATTGGATTGAAACATTAAATCTGAAGAACACGGGGTGGGGGTGGCGGGGAGGAAAAGCACTGACTGTTTTGCAGTAAACAGGCTAAGGGATGAGGAGCAAGGGTACAGGAAAGTGTGCCCAACAAGTAATCCAGACACACTGCGTTTATTTCAGTCCTCAATTCAGTTTAATGGCCATCCAGACAGGGAATAAGGCTTGTTGGCTGAAGTTAAGTTTCTTTTCCAACAGCATTTACTGGCTCCTGGCGACTCTGCTTTCTCCTTTAATTATTGAAATAAATCTTTCTGCTGTTCTCCAGCTTTGAGGTATAATTTGCAAATAAAGCCTGTGTATGTGAACAATAGACTACATGATGTTTTGACATGCCTGTACATTGTGTGCATTTGCTGTCCAGCTAATATTTCTGCTTTTGTTTCCTGTATGTGTTCAAATTGTTGTCCTCATAATTCCACCTAGCATCTTCGAGGATTGCAAAGCCAGTCTTCTGAATGAGATGGTTATAAACAGAGAAGATGAGGTGCCAGAAACTAAACTGCCTCATAGCTCATGTACAGTAATCTGACATTCCATTTTCTTGTTCATACAATCTCAGCTATAGCTCCTTTGAGACATAACTGTAATGGAGACTATTCTACAGCTCCAGGTCTTAACACATCTCAATTCTTTTACTTGTCATTTTTGTTTTACTTTAGCATGCCTGTTATGGATTGTGAACTTTTTAAGGATGCAAAGTATGTTTGTTGATTTTTATATCCCCTACAAGTTGCCTGAATTGTTACAGTAGTGGATTTCAGGTGAACCAGTGAGTCTGTACCATCAGTGGCAAGCTAGCCAGCAACTCCCTGTGCTGACAGGAGGTGGTAGTCCTTTCTGGGGTATAGGCACAGTGATTGTGGCTGACCCTAAGGCCCCTTGTCAAGTTGCCTAAGTGAACAGAAACACGTGGGACAAACAGGGAAGTTCTTGCAGGGCCAGTGAGAAGAACCAGGAAGAAGTTAGCACATTGTGCCTGTCTGTTGGCTTCTGCTGCTGCTTCTGTCCTGTTTTTTTCTGAATAGTCTAACAGGAAGCTGTGATCCAAGTGCCCAGGTCATCTTCAAGAACATTAATCTTATTCTCAGATGCTACTCCTCTGTGTCACCCCTGACTGCCAGGACCATCCAGTTTCACACCAGAGGAGATGGCTCTGCTCCCCATCTGAGAAACCCAACCAGATGATCCTCGGGCTCTGTAGGTGCTGCATGAGACAGATTCCAGAAAACAACCCCTTTTTGTCACTCCCATGGCCTGGGTCATCTCATCTGCTGTGATCGGAGAGCTTGTGTGTTGAAATCCACTGCCTGTGGATTAGGGGCAGGGAGCTTTGGGGCTGTGATGAGGTCAGGAGGGTGAAGCCCTCCTGAATGGGGTCAGCACCCTCACCAGAGAGGCCTCACAGAACTCCCCATGGGCTTTCCACCATGTAAGGACACTGAGAGGAGTCATCGATGAACTGGGAAAAAGGCCCACTGAAACCCACTGAAACCCTTCCCAGCCTCTATGCCTTAATGAAATAGCTGTCTTTATGAGCTACCTGATCTACAGCCTTTTGTTACAGCAGCCTAGCCACACTAAGATACTATCCTTCAACTGTGTGGTTCTTCACACATACCCATGTGGTGCACAGAGAGCAGAGGAGAAACAACCCCCACAATGTAGGGCCTAGACATGCAGATGGAAGAGCTCTCCTGTGAAATTAAGCTTGATTTAAAAAAAAGCCACACACAATTTAACCTTCTCCATCAAAACACCATTTAACAGAAAAAAAAAAAATGTTTTTGATTACTTAGCAGCTGAGTTACTTAACGTTTTGCTCACAGATCTTTCAGCAAAATGGACAGGCCTAGAAAATGACTCTAATTTGTTTCGGAGGCTTCCTACACCCAGAAGCGGTGATGATGGCTGGAACGTGCCCCCCACCCCCACCTAACCCTCCAGATCTGTGGGTTGAATTCTGAACCTCAGAATGCAGCAGTGTTTGGAGTTAGGGCCTCCAAGAAGGCAATGAGGTTAGAACAGGATGTAAGGGACGGAGGTGCTAATCCACCAGGGGTGGTGTCCTTCTAAAGGAAGACATTAGGACACAGTCCAAGCAGCAGAGAGGTGCACACGTGAGATGTGTGTGTGCCCACATGACAGTTGTATGCAAGCCTAAGAAAGAGGCCACAAAAGAAGCCAAGTTTGCTGATGCCTTGATCTTGTACTTGCAGTCTCTTGTCTGTGGTTGAAGCCACCCAGTGTGTGCTCTTTTGCCATGGCTGTCTTGGGGCTGCCCTCAGGAATGACCACAGACCTCACAGCCTGAACCACAGGAATTTATTGTCTCCCAGCCCTGGAAGCTGGAATCCTCCAAAACTAGACCCTCGATGGACTTGGTTCCTTTGGAGGCCTAGAGGGAAGAATGTGCCCCAGGCCTCCCTGGCTCGCAGCTGGTCAGTTTTTCACATCATTTTCCCCTTTGTGTCTCCACACCCAACTTGCCACCTCATAGTGTGAGGATCTGTCATAGTGAACCCAGGTTAGATTGATCACCTTTCTACAGACCCAACTCCAAACCACATCACATTCTGAGGTGTTGTGGGTTAGGACTTGAGCATGTGAAACAGGAGGAACACAATTCATTCTGTAACAGGCAGACACTTTCTTAGGTAGAGGACTATAATGGGTCTTGCAATTATTTTCCCCTTCAGTTTAATATAAAAGTCATACTTGTACTACAAAAGTGATTAAAAATGACAGAGGGAGTGATACTGCAGCACAGTGAGTTAAGTGGTTGCATACAGTACATTCTATATCACTGCAGGAAGTTCTATCTCGGCTGCTCTGCTTCCTATCCAGCTCCCTGCTAATGAGTCTGGGAGGGCATCCAAAGATGGTTCGAGTACATGGGCCCTGGCTACCCACGTGGGAGACCTGGATGGAGTTTCTGGCTCTTGGCTTTGGCCTAGCCCAATCCTGACCATTGAGGACATTTGGGGGGATGACCCAGTGGATGAACAATCTTTCTCTTCCCCCCCTTCCTCCCACCCTCTCTCCCTCCCCCTTTTTTCCTCTCTCCCTCTACTTCTCTCCCCTCTTCCCCCCATCATTCTGCCTTTCAAATAAGTAAATAGATAAGTGTTTGCACAGCTAAAAACCTGGGTTAAGATATAGATTCTACAACTGATTTTAAGTTTGTGCATTTCAGCAAGTTACTGAATTGATTGAATTTTCTGTTTAACAAATATTTGTATAAAGAGCTTGCCATTGCTAAGCATACTTCTAAGTGCTTTACAGATATTACCTCATTTGCTACTATAGCACTGGTGTAGGGAATAGGTACTGTTAGTATCTCTAACTTGGTAAAGGGACGTTAAATAATGTGTTCAACTTATATACATAGGTCAGTTTGAGTTCACATGTTGAGTTTCAGAATTAGTTCACTTGATCCACTCTACTGTATTAGTGTAGATGCCTATAATTTATAAAAGAATAACTAGTAGAGGATCTGACCCAATGACTCAGTTGGCTAATTCATCCATTGCAAAGAGCTAGGATTCCCTATCGGTGCTGATTCCTGTGACAGGTGCTCTGTCTCCAATCCAGCTCCCTGCCTGTGGCCTGGGAAAGCAGTGGAGAATGGCTCAAAGCCTTGGGGCCCTTTGCCTGTGTGGAAGAAGAGGAAGAAGCTCCTGGCTCCTAGCTTCAGATGGGCTCAGGTCTAGCCATTGTGACCATTTGGGGAATAAACCAGTGGATGGAAGATCTTTTATCTCTCCTCTGTAAATCTGCCTTCCAGTGCAAATAGCCAGTAGACAGTTCAGTAAATAGCAGCTTCTTTCTTCCCTTTTCAATTTTTACATAGAAGATTAGGTCCTGTATTGGCTAAAGTGTGAGTGAAAGATGGCATTTAGAGCTGTAAATTGAAGAAACCAAGGATAAACAATGATAAAATGAGAAGCAAACAATGAAAAAGAGAGCAAACGTTTTCAGGCTTTGTTTAATAGGCTGGTTTAGTTTTAATGGTTTTACCCTTTATTTTCTGAGAATATTAAAAATTGTGATACTAGTAATTTTAAATTTGTCTTACCTGTCCCTCAGTTACTGTATAGCAGTGAAGTTCTTCCAGTTCTTCCTTATTAGTGGTGTCTAGCATAATGATGATGGAAATAATTAGAATTTGCTTATTTTGTAAAAATTTTTTTTTGTTTTCTTGTGATTTTTTTTTGGTAATTACTAATACATTAGCATTATTCTGTTACTCTGCAGTATTCCGTTTTACTGAGCATGTAAACCTGTCTGCTCTTCAGAACAGGAGAGGAAGTTGTCTAGCAGCTGACACTCTGGGAACTGGTGTAAATTGCTGTGTCTAATGTTTTATCTTGAACTGTGGTGTTTATAGCAACCAACAGAGCATCAGCTTGACAAAATTACAGCACTTTATATTAAAAGAAGCTTATACTTGAAAGGAGGAACATGACGAATTTCCTTCTCCATTGCACATGTACTGGCCACATTTTGATAATGGAGTTTCCATTGTCATCGGTCCTTAATTAAAATGTGAAAGTTTTCTTCAGTGAGAAGATCCAAGTAATGTAATCCTTACTCATTATCCAGGTTATTTCTAGAACTCCAAGTGAGAGATTGTGATAGGTGTAGCCCTGACAGTCTCAATGAATGAGAGATCATTTTTGTCCTCTTCATGGCACATTCTGAAGACAAAAGACTTGATGTCAACACAGTGCTCTAGGGACCCTTTGGGACTGGAGTGTCAAGCATCTGCGTAGAAGTAGGACTGGCTGAACTCTGCAGAGATAACGAGACTTGGAGGAGGTATGATGCTGACTGAAGAGTTCCTATGACAGAGCACAGAAACAGCCAGAGCCAGAGCATGGGTGTAAAAGTGCAAAGGCCAAGGGTTAGTTAAAGGCGAACCATAGGGTTCAGAAGGTTGAGGAAAAGAAAATGATGGAAAGAAGGGCTCATCCAGGGTTAGAAAAGGATTCAAGTATCCTATTGTGTATGATGACACTTATGCTTTCATGAAGCAAAGGGATTTTTTTAAAGATTTATTTTATTTGTAAGTCCTATACACAAAGAGGAGAGATGAGAGGAAGACCTTGTGTCCTCTGATTCACTACCCAAGCGACTGCAATAGCTGGAGCTGCACCATTCTGGAGCCTCGAGCCTCTTCTGGGTCTCCCACATGGGTATAGGGTCCCAAGGCTTTCGGCCATCCTCAGATGCTTTTCCTGGCCACAAGCAGGAAGCTTGATGGGAAGTGCGGTCACTGGGATTAGAACTGGTGCCCATATGGGATCCCAATGCATTCAAGGTGAGGACTTTAGCCACTAGGCTACTAGTATGCCAGGCCCAAGTAAAGGGATTTTTTTAATGTATATTGATTTTCATCAACTCAAAAGAGCAACACATGGTTGGTGGAGGCTGGAAAATGTCTCTTTCATCCAATCCTCTGGTTCACCTTCCAAACATCTACAGCAGCCAAGGCAGTACCAGGGCAAAACTAGGAACCTGGACTCCATGTGACTCCCCCATGTAGGCAGCAGAAGCCACAGCACTTGAGCCGTCATCTGTTGCCTCCCAGGATGCATTAGCAAGAACCTGGATTGAAATCAGAGTTGCTAGGACTCAAACCAGTAGAACCATATGAGATGCAGGCATCCCAAGTGGCAACGAAACATATTGCACTGAACCATGGAGTGAAATTACTGTCTGATCTCAAACTGAGGACTAGATGAACACCTCAGGAGCATTGAATTCTTGAGATAATCTGGGGCAGTATCTGTACAAGGTGACCATGGGACTGGAAACAGTCTCTGCAGGGAGTAATAACCAGGCTGGATACTTAATTGATTGTAAGAAAAGAGGTGGATGATGAAGGTAGCACCTCCTAATGTGTGTTGTAGATATTCCCAGTGTAATCACTTCATGTTTCAGAAGCAGTGAAGACTTGCTCAAGTCATTTTACAAATACATGCGTTATTCATTCAGCCCAGGATTTCTGAGACACTTTGAACACTATCTTGGGACATACTACGTTTCATTTGAAGAATGATAGTGTAATGAATGAAAACAGGGAACCTGAGGGTGGGTATTTTGCCTGTGAAATAAGTTGCTGCCTAGTATGTTTGCATTTCATATAGCGTACTTGAGTTTCATTCTTTTTTGCCACTTCCTGATTGTAACTTTCTAGAAGGCAGTGATGATGGCTCAAGTAATTGATTCCCAGCTACCCACGTTGGATACAGGCATTGAATTCCTGGCTCCTACCTTTGGCCTCTAAGCCATTCTGTGCATTTGGGGAATGAACCAGCAGATGAGAATTCTCCTTTCTCTCTCCTTCCCATCCTTGTTCTCACTCTCCCTCAAATTAGCAGCAAGCAACAATAACAAGCCTATGAAATTGAAATTAAGAGTTTGATTTAAACTAAAGATAGTATGTTGCTTTGGAGTTATGTTAAATTTGTGGCACTATTATCCATATAGTGGCATCAAAAGGGTTGAGTTTCATGAAACTAATGCTGAAATGAAAAATTTGGCCAGGAATACAAATTTACAGTTACTTATTAGAGGAGACAAAGAACTCTATAAAGGTGGAATCAGTAGGGAATATAGAACATGAGTGGGATGAATGAGAGAAGATTGGAAAATATATAAGATAAAAGAGGGAAACTTGGCTGAGAAAGCAAACTGGAATCTTGCTCTTTCAGTGTTCTGCCATGTCAAATATTGCCATGTCAAATACTGCAGAGACAAAGGAAGGAGAGAGCTTTAAAGTTTGGAAAATAAGAGGTTGTCTGCGGGGCCCAGCACAGTGGCCTAGCAGCTGGAGTCCTCGCCTTGAACATGCCAGGATCTCATATGGGCGCCGGTTCTAATCCCGGCAGCTCCACTTCCCATCCAGCTCCCTGCTCGTGGCCTGGAAGGCAGTCAAGGACGGCCCAAAGCCTTGGGACCCTGCACCCACGTGGGAGACCTGGAGCAGGTTCCAGGCTCCTGGCTTTGGATCAGTCCAGCACCAACCATTGCAGTCACTTGGGGAGTGAATCATCGGATGGAAGATCTTCCTGTCTGTTTCTCCTTCTCTCTATATATTTGATTTCACGATAAAAATAAATAAATCTTTAAAAAGAGGTTATCTGAGGCTTTAGAGAGAAGTTCCTATAGAATGAATGACAGTAGAAGTCCCATTTAAGAATATTTGGAATGACTTTGAAAGGAAGCATGATTAGAAAGTATATTATATACTTTGAAAACTAGATGATTTTGATAAAATAAGAAAAATTGAATAGGATTTAATAGGAAAAGCAGGACTCAGATTTTTCTATGGTTGTCTAAATGGCAAAAGAAATTCAAGCATTGAATAGGAAAAAACAAGACAAAGAGTGAGGGTAGTGAGAGTAAATATTTTGTTTTTTACTGAATTCACTGCGGAGTAGTTTTCAGATATTAGCATGTGTCTGATGCCTCTGGAAAGCTTACAAAGCACAGATTGCTCAGCCCATAGCCTTTGTTCAGTAGGTCTGGGGTGAGCCCTTGAACTGGCATTTCTGACAGGTTCCCAGGTAATGCTGGGTCACTCCCAGAGGTATGTATCATTGCCTTAGACATGGAGGACATAGGGCAGGCACAGTATGGTAAGGAAATCTCAGCAGGATCACATGCTGGGGATGTTAAGAATGAGAGGCAGCATGAGGTGGACTCAGAGCTCACAACAAATCCTTTCTTACAAGAATGGATGACACTCGGGTAGGCAGCATAGCCAGCCAAAGCTCTCCACAAGCCAAGCCTCAGTGTACCAGTTCTTTTCATTGCACAGTTGTTGCTGTTTTCTCCATGGAGTCTATGGGTCTGTGAGGTTGTCGGATGAGACCTTAAAGCACAAAACTGTGCCATTAAGGCTCAAGGGACGCACAATTCTTCCATTTTTAAGGTAAATAAATAACAATGCATGTGTAGTACATTTATCTTTAGGTCTGCCTTTAAACATGATAAAAGAGCATCATTACTAAATCAGAGCTTGAATTGAGGAAAATACCATCACCCCATGTCTCCCCATACACATTCAAAAAGGCAAAAGCATCCCTGAATGAAAGCACTTTTATCACATCCTTGCGAGGTACCCTGTGTGTGTTTTACCTCATGTGCAGCTGAAAAATACATTTTCAGTGATTATTGAGAAGCAATAGGAAAGGAGATGGTGCAGCTGTTGAAATGATGGAATGAGGTAGCTCATGCTGGGATGCAGCTGAGGATGAAGTGCTTGGCGCTGCTTCTCACTGGCTCTTCAGGAAGCATGTGCAGCAATGGCAAGAAACACTGTTATCTGGCCCTGAGCTGCTGTAGTCTGTTTTTGATCCAATCACTTTTGACATTTCAAGATATTTTTTGGCACCTATTTCTGTCAGTCTTGTAATATGTAATTGAAAAGATCACAAACTGTATCATCGTGTGTGTGTGTAATAAAGTTATACAAGTCAAAATTAAAAGACGTGGATCAGATTTGGTTTGAGGGGATTAGTGCAGGGCTGGATTTGAAGGATGGGCAGGAAACAAACACTGAACCATTTCCTTCACGGTTCTTGTACTACTTCTCACACAACTTGATGGGAGAAAGACAACCCTTTATTTGTGAAATGTCCAGCTGCCATTCTAAGAAGAGATGTAGAATCACCATCGTGCCCCTAAGTGATCCCAGATGTTTCCACCTGCACCCAGCTTTGCTTCCAACGTTGTGCATGTATGACATGGTCATGGTTATCATTTATCAGGAAGTGCATTGCATAGTTCATGTCAATTTCACACCATTCTAAACTAGGTTGTCACAAGATTGGTTCAGTATGAAGCTTTTCTGATTCGATGCTAAGAAATTAAATGGTTTTAGAACTGTATTCTTCAATAAGCGGACTGTTCTATAGAAAATGCATAGAAAAGAATTGGTTCCTACTCTCCCACGTAAAGACTGCTCGCAAGTGAGAACTTCTTGCCCCACACTTCTCTGTATCTTCCCTCGAACCCAGTCCCCCTCCCTCTGTTCTTCAGTGTCACAGGAAACATTTTTGTTCTTCACAATCAATAATCATGAGATAGTCTATTATTAACACAACAGGTAGAGACACAGGAGTAGAAACTGCATTTGCAGTGCATTTAGCTGTGGAGGCATACATATATTGAATAGAAATCGGTTTGAGTTTCATAGTCTATGCATCTAGATAAGGCTAATATGTGCTATTAAATATTCTGGATAATCTATAATTTTGAGTTGATCTTTTTAACAACTGTATACATTCAGTTTATTAAAGGTTAATAAAAAAATTTTAAAGATAACTCATCTTCATGTACCTTTCTTTCCTGATGCCCTAATTCCATCTCTTATATAAGGTTTCTTTTAAAAATCTTATTTTTTTATTGGAAAGTCATATACAGAGGGGAGGAGAGACAGAGAGGAAGATCTTCTGTCCAATGATTCACTCCCCAAGTGACTGCAATGGCCAGAGCTGTGCCAGTCTGAAGCCAGGAGCCCAGAGCCTCTTGTGTGTCTCCCACACAGGTGCAGGGTCCCAAGGCTTTGGGCTTTCCTCGACTGCTTTCCCAGATCACAAGCAGGGAGCTAGATGGGAAGCAGGGCCACTGGGATTAGAACCAGGGGCCATATTGGATCCCTGTGCATTCAAGGCAAGCACTTCGGCAACTAGGCTACTGCGCCGGGCCCCCCATCTCTTTTTTTTTTTTTAAGATTTATTCGTTTTATTACAGCCAGATATACACAGAGGAGGAGAGACAGAGAGGAAGATCTTCTGTGCGATGATTCACTCCCCAAGTGAGCCGCAATGGGCCAGTGCGTGCCGATCCAAAGCTGGGAACCAGGAACCTCCTCCAGGTCTCCCACACGGGTCACCCACATGGGTGCAGTGTCCCAATGCATTGGGCTGTCCTCAACTGCTTTCCCAGGCCACAGCAGGGAGCTGGATGGGAAGTGGAGCTGCCGGGATTAGAACCGGCACCCATATGGGATCCCGGTGCTTTCAAGGCGAGGACTTTAGCCACTAGGCCATGCCGCCGGGCCCAGCCCTCCATCTCTTATAAATGTTTTCAATCATACTGAATTGTGGTTATGCTGGTAAAAGTGATGTCTTTTTCAGAATGAGTCATAATAAAAATAAGCAGAATCATACATAACACAGCTGTTGGGGGATGCAGAGAATACAATTAGCACAGTCACAATGAAATACTGTCTTCCAATAACCTTGGAAAGATGGAAGTTGTCAAGGTTGGCACACCTTTACTTAGAATAACTTCTGTGTTTCCGTTCATTAGAACATGTTCTCTTCCCGCAGGCAGCATCCTGGCTACTTGGGTTGAGTCTAGTAGTTCCTTTGTGAATGCACCTGTGGAAGCCTTACCAAAGTATGCCTTGGTGCAGACGAAGTGTGGGCTATCTTTCCTTGACATCAGGCCTGGGTGAAGAGGCTGTAACCAAGCAGAGCCAGAGACAGAAAATTAGTGTAAAATCTCTTATCAATAAGTATCACTAACATCCATCCCATGGCTCAGTGCACAAGCCAGCTGAGGCCCCTCGGTCTCTCCTCTCAACTCAAGCTATTTGGACCCATCCATTTGTTTCTTGTTTCTGCTTCTGCCACACTAATCCTAGCCGTGGCCTGTCTCACCTAAGCTGTGTGTACCCCAGCAGCGTCCCAGCCTGGCTCCTTATGTGTTGCTTCCCCCAATCCTTTCTTCCCATGATATACTTGGGAGATTTTCTTGGATCCTGTCTCCATCCTTCCTAAAAACATGGCTTTCTCAGGCTCTTCAGTCAACCAGGACTCCTGATGGTGGTTGAAGAGGCAGGGCATAAACTTACCCTTGGCCATTTCCTGGCATGCCCAGACTCTTCTCACTCTGTCTCCTCACAGCTACTCTGGCCTCCGTCCCTCCACAGCCTTCAGACCCTAATCCCTCAAGTTCTTTGTTTTTCAAGCCTGTACTGTCTTTTCCTGGTCATGGCTGGACTGTTGTTACCTCCTCAAAGATTTCTTTTTTGACAACCGTCTCTCATATCTCCTTTCTTATTTCTTACAAGAATCTTTAATGAAATACTTTATAAATTGTGTGTGTGTGTGTATTTTTCTTTTCATCTGTTTTTGTCAGACGAGATGTAAGTACAGGAGACCTGTGTTCCTGTTTGACTTGTTTCTCATTCACCTGGTGCCTTTCTCACAATTGGATATCGTATAGATGTTGAATGGCATATATGATGGACGAAGGGGTGATACAGAATGACTATACTGTATGATAGAAGTTAGTGGGGTTGGAGGGAAAATGTGATATCTTAACATCCAGAAGTGTTACCAAACACGTGAAACTCTGAGAAAGCACTCAATAGAATATGGCATCTTCAGATAGCAAAGATCCTTAATAAATAACAACATCATGTGTGACTATCTTAACATTAATTTTTACGTTTAAAAAAACAGTATTTTCTGATGCTTTTTGTGATTTTAACAAGTAGCTCTTCCTCAGAATGAATGATGTATGGGGTTGGTGTGGGCAGTGGTGGTGAAGGAATTTTTAATCATGGAACTTAGCCCAAGGACAAGTCATGCATCTCTCAACACTTTCAGGAATTTTAAGAAGGTTAAAGCAGTAAGATTTGTGAAATGGTTTTAATTCCAAAAGCCCCATTTACATTCTGGCTGCTATTTTGCAGCTGTGAATGAATGCTGCTGCAGCATAATAATAAGGGCACAACCCCTAAGAATGATAGGCTTCAACTTCTGTATTTTGGACAGAATTTCTTTTCATTAGCCAAATAGAATTGAGCTTCACTGGTGTGCAGTGAAATGAGGCATGGTCTAGTTTGATGGGCCATGAAGGAAGCTCAGTGAGGGTGACATTTAGCTCCATTAACACTGATGTTCCTATTTATACCAAGGGTAGTTCGAACAATTACATGAGAAAGTATTTCCTGGTTTTACACTCAAAGAAACATGCATTATTTAATGCCATTTCCCACTTAACCAGCCTCCTGCTTAGCGCTTTTTGATAGATTAATGCAAATCATCATTTTCAGAATGCCCCTCTCAAAAGAAACTTATCTATAATGACACTTCTGGGAGCAGGGAACAAGACAGATGTCATTGCGGGTTTCTCCCAAAATGCTCCCAACAGCCAGTGTTGGGCCAGGGCCAAAGCTGGGAGTTTAATCCAGATTACCCCCATCTAGCTGACATGCACCCAATTACCCAAATGATCACTTGCTGCTTTCCAGGGCCTCCATGGACAGGACACCATAGTTGGTGTCAGTTGAGAGCCAGATTCAAGGCTCTACTGTGTGGGATATGGGAGTTGTTGTTATTGTTTTCCTCTTTGAAGATTTACTTATTTCTTTAAAAAGTAATGTTATAGGGGCCCGGCACAGTGGCCTAGAGGCTAAAGTCCTTGCCTTGAAAGCCCCGGGATCCCATATGGGCGCCGGTTCTAATCCCGGCAGCTCCACTTCCCATCCAGCTCCCTGCTTGTGGCCTGGGAAAGCAGGAGAGGACAGCCCAATGCATTGGGACACTGCACCCGTGTGGGAGACCCGGAAGAGGTTCCTGGTTCCCGGCTTTGGATCGGCGCGCACTGGCCCATTGCGGCGCACTTGGGGAGTGAAACATCGGACAGAAGATCTTCCTCTCTGTCTCTCCTCTTCTCTGTATATCTGACTTTGTAATAAAATGAATAAATCTTTATAAAAAAAATAGTAATGTTATAGAGAGGGAAGGAGAGACAGAGATCTTCCACCCACTGGTCCACTCCCCTAATGGCTGCAACAAAGGCACTGGCGGGAAGGTGGACAGAAAGTGATGCAGCGAGGACTCAGATCAGTGTTCATTTGGAATGTTAGCGTGGCAGGTGACAGCTTAACCTGGTGTGCCACCATGCGGGCCCTGTCCTTCCTCTTTAAGACCGAGTAATAATCGGCTGCAAGTGTCCATTTTTCTGTGGCTGAACCCTTGAGTTTTCCCCCAACTTTTGGCTCCTATGAATAATGGTGCTCTGAACCTCAATCATATGCATAGAACCTGTGTTGTTTCTTAGCATGCCATGTATTGAGTTCCTCCTATGGAGGACCACTTCATTTGAATATTGACTCTCTGGAATTATGTACCAGTTCTCAACATGAAGAGTATTGTTCCGTCAGCTTCTTGAGTAAAAGAACATTAGGAGAAAATATTTGGAAAATTAACTATAAACTCAAATTACTCTTAGTTAGCTGTGTTTGTTCAAATATAATTTAAAAGTAGTAGTAGATGACCAATCTTAGAATACAAGTAGAGTTTATTAATGCAGAAATTCATTTTTGAAATTTTTGATGAGCATAAAGGGAAACCATGTAATTTTGTTACTTTGGCTTTTATCAAACACTCCCTTTAATTTTATGCAAGTGGATTAAGCAGACATTTAAGTCCGAAAATAAGTAATAATACTTATTTCCATGGTTAACTGCACATGAATTTGTATCTTCTTGTGCAGTAGTATTTCTAGCAAAAAAATATTAAGCTTTTAGTTAGAAAACAACCGTGCCAGATAACATATTGTGTAAGTTTAGAAGACAATTTGCATTTTTATGAGCTTAGACGATTCTGTTGGACTTTCATGAGGTTGACCCACTAAGCCCCACCCTGTCACCTCAATATGGTAACCCTAAATCCTTTAGATATCAGAGAGCTGTGCAATTGTACCGTAAGTCTGAAGCTCAGATCTCCTTATCTGGGTATGCTCCATAACACGACTATACTACAATAATATAGCAAATGTTCTTTTTGCTATTCATGGTGGTATTGCTAACTTAAAATATCCATACCATTCCAATATGGTGTTTAATAAATTAAGATGTTCTTAACATGAGCAATTTGTACGACGGTAGAATACTAACATCTTTGGGTTTTCTATGAAGGAAACCGTGTTATATTATTTTGTGCATGTACATACCCATGACTGCACAAATATATATATAAATGACTCTTCCATGGTACAATGTTTTCTGGCCAACTGATTCTCCTTTACAGCTTTATCAAAAAAGATGATTGTGGAAAATTTGCGTCTGTGTGAAGATACTTCAAAAGGTTCACGTAAAAATGGAGTTAAAAGATAAGTGTACCTTGATGTAAAAAATGACAAATCCTAAGTTTGCCCATAGTACATATTTTGCATGAACTTTTTGAAGCCTTACATTTTAAAAGTTTTGATTTTTTTTTATTTGAAAAGAGTTGTGCAAAGAGGGAGAGATAGCAAAAGTGATATCTTTAATCTGCTGGTTCACTCCCCAAATGGCTACAGCAGCCAGAGCTGGTCCAGTCGAAGCCAGGAATGTCTTTCAGACCTGCCACATGGATGTAAAGACCCAAAAAACTTGAGCCACCTCTGCCGCTTTCTCAGGCCATAAACAGGGAGCTGGGTTGGAATGACATGGGAACAGATGCCCACATGGAATGCAACCAGAAGGCTTAGCCTACTATGCATGGCATTGCCTACCCCAATCCCCCACCCCCGCCGAAGCCTTCCTGCATTTAACAGCTATAAAATACAGCCTATAGTGAAATACAGAAAAGTGGGAAGGAGTTAAGAGGAAGGAATTTAGGTTGAAATGATGTTAAACAAAATACAGTGCTGTGACAGGCAAGTCTGGAATAGTTGACAGTCTTGGGACTTAAGCCAGGAGATAATCAGATGGATCATCTTGGAGGCAACCTAATGTAGATAATTTGAGACCAATCCTTCAGGGATAAACATGGATACATAGGAGTCACCCATTACAAGTTGTACATGGAGCATGGAAGTGGATGAAAAAGGGAGGGATGTCTGAATGACAAATCAAAACTATTGATCTTGTTCTGAGCCTCAGATTGACTTCTTTCTCTTCCCATCAGCGTTTAGCTCCAGACCCAGGCCTGCATTCCTCCTCACGTATCTCCACCAGCGACTTTCTCTCCTGGTTCTTCCCTTTCCAGGATGCATGCAGAGTGAAGTACACTGCTACATGTTCTCTTTCCTTCTTGCTGCTCACCAAGTTAGCACCACATCCACCTCCTTTATAAAGGGTTTGTTGCTGAACATTTGGCACTTAATAATCTTCAGTTATCTAGCCCTAGCAGGAGAGTGCCAACACTTGACCAGAACAGTCACACCTGGCCCCAGGGATTATTTATCTAACATTCCTGTGATGGTGCAGGAAGCCAAGAATCCCGAAGTGGCAAACAAATCTACCTCTCCCAAAGTGGAATTATGATATCTAAGCACTAAAACTCAGGGCCGTTTTCATTTATTCTACTTACATGAACATTCTTCTGAAAGACTTAGTTTTTCTCAAAATAGTTTTTCACCATGGATTAGCTGAACATTCTATGTATGTACAGTTCCATCCTGGTGTTTTGGCAGAAGTAAGAAAACCAGATTTCTTTTGTAGCTATAAATTTTATAATCCATTGTGAATTCTAACAACTGCTGAAAGAATAAGAAATATTCTCAGTTTAATGGAACTTCACAATCCTCCAACTAAAACTTTAAGTTTGTGGAGAAATAGTAGGGCAAGTTCTAGATCAAAAGTTACTACAAACATATATTAAAAAACTGGGCTCCAGATTAAAGCAGGTATAAACAAAATATAAAGTTTGGAATTTTCTAAATAATGTGGAAATAATGTTTTAACCAGAATAGGATGAGATGAAAAGGCAATGACAGAGAGAAGCAGAGGTGCCATAAACTCTCATTCCTGTTGTGACCAGGATTGGGCTGGGCTGGGCTGAAGCCAGAAGCTAGGAAATCAGGCCAGATCTATTTCCAGTCCCAACCAAAATGCTTCTTTGTATTGCTTTTGGGAAGAGAGCAGAAGATGGCCCAAGTTCTTGGGCCTGTGCTCCCCATGTGGGGAGACCATGATGGCATTCTGGCTACTGGCTTCAGCCTGGCACAGACCTGGCTGCTGTGGCCATTTGGGGCGTAAATGGATGGAAGGCATCTCTCCCTCTTCCTCTGTGTGTCTCCCTCTCCCTGTTGCTCTGCCCTGTAAATAAACCAATCTTTTGAAAAGTTGTTTCATGAATGTACAGCAAGTAGGACAAGACTGTGTAATTCTATGTTGATGGTGTTCACACAGCCCTACAAAATAGTGAGTGTCAGCTGCCAGTGGAGTAGCTACACTTGAAGGGAAGGCATGTCTGGTGTTCTGCAGTAAGAATAATTGGAAAGTAACGGACTTCAGCAGCAAGGAGCCTGGGAGCCTAGGCTGCCTTCTCAACCCAAATCAAATTGCTTCTTCCTATGAAACTTCTCTGCCAAGTTGCTCAATTTCTAACTCCTTCCCAGAAAGAGTTACAGAGAGGAAGACAGAGAGATCTTACTTCTACTGATTCACTCCCCAAGTGCCTGCTACAATTTGGCTGGGCCTGGGCCAGGCCAAAACCAGGCACCAGGAGCTTCATCCAGGTTTTTTATGTGGGTGCAGGGGCAAAAGGACTTGAACCATCTTCTGCTACTTTCTCAGGCATATTATCAGATAGCTGAATCAGAAATGGAGCAGGCAGGACTTGGTGCCCATACTGGATGTTGGCACTACAGATCATAGCTTAGCCCATAATGCCACAGTGCTGGCATTTGTAGCCTGGTCTTATACTTGGAATATGCTTAGTATGTTTCAGCTGATGCAACTCTGTTTTGCACATGTTACTATGTATATAAATTCATAAATAACATTTTAAGTCTTTCATTTAGTAATCAGTCTATAAATATATGTATACATACACATATGTGTGTATGTATGTATATACATATATATGGAATACATTCTTTAAGAAATTTAGATGCCTGAAAAGAATCCAAATCACAAAGAAATGTGTTCAAGAGAAAGACTTCAAAGTTACATAAATGAGCATATTGTAAATACAAATGAGTATATTGTAAATACAAAAGTACTTAAGAATTTTAGTGAAAGATACATAGCTTCCTTTGGGGGTAAAATGCCAATGTTATATCAAGCAATGATGTGAATGCACCTTTTTTAAAGAATAAATGGGCTTTTAAAGTATTATTTCTTTTTCCTTTATTTTTCCTCCCCTCTTTCCTTTCTTTTTTTCTTCCTTGCCCTCTCCTCTGCTTCCTTCCACTCCCCTCTCTTCCTCTCCCCATGCCATCCCATGCCATGCTATCCCATCCCATCCCAGTTGCATATACTTGCCTTGCAACATGTAGGCATCACCATACATTAGTTTTCTGATTGACTGCTTTTTAAGTGTCTAGACATCAAGTAAGAAATATGTATGTCTCACCTCAGGAACACTGAACTTGAATACCTTCCTTGTTTATGGCAGCAGTCTTGGGTCCTCTACATACCTTGTCCTTGGTACATCTGGTGTGAGATCTCTGCAGCTTACGTTTTTAGGCTCCTTCATTTCCTTTTGGTGAATCACAATTAGCTTAATTGTCTTTGTTTCTTTACAGAGCACCAAAGTTGAATAATTGACCCGTTCTTTGAATAATGACCCTCATACCACGCCACCCCTCTGTCCTGGCCTGCCTACATTGGTCGTATGGTAGAGACCACTTCCATAACCTTCCAGTGCAGAAAGTGGATATTAGGGATGTTGATGGAAGTGGCTTTAATCTAAATCTAGTTTAAAATTGTATCTGAGACAATTGCATCTCCCTGGTAAATTTCATGTACTATTTTTAGTTGAATCTTTGGAAAATCCCCATTTAGGAAAACTGCAAGTTATGGTTGTCATATGTTGTGAGCTTCTGAATATTCTGTTGAATTGGGTTTAAGATGCAGTAACCTGAGTGTGTCTTTCTGTAATCCAGTTTACTTGATTTGTGGTGAGCCTTGTCTGTATTTTGCTCCAGCCCTACAACACAGTACCTAATCTGATGCCAAATCAGCATCACCGCTGGTAGAAGACATGCTTTCTCCTTCAGAGGGAGCTTTCATTCTTGAACTTGGCAAGTGTGAAAGTGGCTCAGGAGAATTTGCATATCTGTTCTATGGTATCGGTGGTTCTTAACCAAAAACATGTGTGAGACTCAACTTTGAAAGGTCATCAGGACAAAATAATCATGCTTTAGCTCCACCCATAGGCAGTTCAGTGCAGTACTTCTCATTGGGAATTATAGTTCTAGTAAGGCAGGATACATCTGCAGTGGAGACAAATGCATGTTTTGGATAGCAGTTTTTGGAAGATTTAAGTTAATTTGAGTTGACAAATTTAAAGGTAACACTTGGGTTGTTAGAGAATTTGCAAAGTAATATATTCTTAAACAAAACCCATAGAGTTATGACAGCCTATTCATAAATATTACCACCACACCACCCAGCAACTGAAAATAAAATAATATGTAATGCTTTCTCCTTCCTTCACTGAAATTAGGTTGAGATGCAGAATCCACCTTGCTAGTTTACACTCAGTTCCAGACAGAAGCATGAAAATAGTCTTAATGATGCATGCATAGCAGACATTTAGTGTCTGACGTGTCAGTCAGCTTTCATCTGGCGGACTGGTGTGTTAGCAGGTAAGGCCAGAAATGTGTGCCTTGTACCAGTCACACACAGAATTAACATAATGCACTTTAAATAGCCCAAATGGGGAAAGAGATTGACTTTGTAGTCCTTCATAAAATTACTCATCTTTCTCTGACTATAAAATAATAATTGAAAACTACTCTCTAAAGTTAAAATATAATTTCCTGGCATTTCCATTTGTTTTTCATGTGTCAGAACCAAAGTCAGAGGTATCACTAGAGAAAATTATAGGCAAAGCATTGGGGATCCCAGGTGCAGTTCTCTGCTTCACAGTTTTCTGTGGCCTTCAACGGGACCCAGAATTGTGAGGCTTCAGGTTTTAATTTTCATTTTGAAAATGAGAGGATTGGATTCTCTCACAAAGGGCTCTTTGAGCTGTAGTAGTCAAGATGATGAAACATGATGTTTCTAGATATTTCACTGAAGCTTCTCGCTTAGAAAAAGATCCTTTTGAAAGCTATAATTACATTGTTTGATAGGTGCTCTTACAGTGGAATAAAACATGCAAATGTGAACACCACTGTTGCTCTTGGGTTAGAATTGAAGGGTCATCTGCAGAAATGTTTTCCAACATGTGATGAAGTCACAGTCTTGGGAGGGAGAAGGGGTTAATATGGGGACCCTGAATCTAGTTCCATGGTCAACTCTGGCAGCAAGTCAAGTGCTTAGTCAAGCTCATGAGCCAAGGTACCATTGTTCATTTGTGCGAAGGCAAGGATGCTAGCTCATCCACTGTTCTGGAAGTCAGTTCTCATCATTCATGCACTATATCGCATAGTAACTGACACAGTGCCAGGCAAGAAGCCTGGGAGGATAAGCCAATAACCCTGAAGCACCATCTTATTGTTCTGGAGAGCTCAAACTCAACCTTGGCCTCATTAGTCTGGTCCACTAAATGTTAGGGTGCTTTAAGAATAACCCCGGTTATACTCCTTCCAATACCAGATGAGAAGTTTCACACACACACACACACACCAAGCATTTCTCCGGTTCTATGCTGACACCATCGTGGTATCCTGAAGTTCATCTCAGATCTTCCTGGAGTGGATGCAAACCTGCAGCTAGAGAGTTTGGTTCTCAAGGCTACCCCCACCTTCAGGTGCCACTCGCAAGTCGTGGGTCACGAGATGGCTGAACTCCTATTCTACATGGTTACAATCAGAGGTTTCCAGGACTCCCTTCTCACACAACTCAAGAAAACAGCTACTAGTCTATTATAAAAGATGTAACTCAGGAACAATAATGTGGAAGCCATACATAGAGCAAGATGTGGGGGCAGGACTCTGGGGCCATGAGGCCCTCTTCACGCTTCAGTAGCCCAGTCACTCTTTGGACTCCATCCTTTGCATTTGGATGGAGGATTATCCTTTAGCTGGATTAAGTCATTACTCCCTCTTGGCTATGTCAATCTCCAGAGGCTTCTCCTTGCAAGGGGCTTCAGGAGAGGAGGCTGAACGGTCCAACCCTTGGATCTTTCTGCTGAGACTGGTTCCTCTGGACCTCCTGGCTACTAGTCACCCATGAACTAAATGACACTTACGCAAGAATCTAAAAGTTTTAGGAGTTGTATGTTCAGAAACATGCTCAACCAGGCCACATTCTAACAGGATGGTGATAATTTTTTATCTCAGGATCAAATGGTCCTTTATTGATCTTTCCTTGGTCCTCCTCCCTCCCAAATAATGCATTTCATTGTCTGCATGTTCTAAACTAGCAGAAGTCAAGACTAGTTTGGAAGGACCCTCTCAAAAGTCTTCTATTGATGGGTTCCATTTTGGGGGATGTGTCCTTGTGCCAGGCATTTCACTGAGAGGTCAGTGTGTTTGAGCTCACCTGACACCCACAATACCCTCTTGAAGGTGTGAAAACAGTTAAATGCACTAAGCTGCATGCAGCCGAGAGCCCAGATTTGACTCACTTGAGTCATCTTTGTAACACATTGGCTATACCCTCTACTTTCCCCCAGAACCATGGAGTAAATAAAGAACCCTGCTGTTTATTTGACCACAGTAAATGATCTGAGATTTTTTAATCTCAATTTTCCCTTAGAGGTGATTTCCAAGTGTGTTGTTTTCTGAACTCCTTAGCTATCTAAAATGCTTAGAGTAATAACTAGCTGATATGTTGGTATAGTCAGTACTTGAGCAGGAAGTGCACAAGAATAAATTTCTTAGGCAACTGAAACAAGGTAGAGAGTGTTAGCCGCGAGCTCAGTAACATACTCTCCAGAGTATAAGTACTTTGGCAGAAGATCATGGAAATACAGAGAAGCCAGCAGAGAGCAGAACATAACGGGAAGCTCAAAGTCTACACATCTAGAAAGGAAGGCATTCCTAGGTTCCTGAGTCTCAGCTATCTGATCTTTTAGAAACTTGATGTTTTGTTTTATTTATAGAAAGTGAACACATTTCAAGTATTTCACAACAGCTGATAATGGTGTAGTGGTACTTCCCATCCCACCTTCCTTGCTGCCCATGTTCCCCATCCACCCTCTTCCTTCCTTATTTTTTTAAGTGGCATATTTTCATTTCACTTTGCAATCACAGGATTAGCACTCCATTTGAAAAATATTTCAGTACAACAAATAGAAAGAGAAAAACCTCAAGAGCATAAACAGTCTGTAAATAATAGCTGAATCTCAAAATGTCAGTATCATTCATGTAGATTACACTTTTTATGCTCTAGAGATATGTTATCACAGGTGGGGGAAATACACCTAATTTGTGTTTGGGGGACTGGCTTATTTTGCTAAGTATAATTTCCAGTTGCATGCATTTTGTTGCAAAAGATAAGATTTTATACTTTTATACGGAGTAATAGCATATCACTGTATATAATAGTGTAATAGTATATCACTCCAATATACTTTTATACTGAGTAATATTACATGGTATATAACTTCTGCATCTTAGCTACTGTGAATTGTGCTACAATAGACAACGATGTATGAATAACTCATATGCTGTTTTCGCTTCACTTAGATAAATACCCAGAAGTGGGATGGCTGGGTCACATGGTAGACCTATGTTCAGATCTTTGAGTGATGTTCAACTGTCCTCCATTATGGTTGTATTAGTTTGCATTCCACCAAGAATGAGTTAGGAAAACTTTTCCCAACATCCTCACCAGCATTTATTATTATTTTTAATGAGGTAAAATCTAATTGTTTCTTATTTGCAATTTCCAGCACATTTTGTCATGTGTCTGTTGGCCATTTGTATTTTTATCCTGTTTTAATTTCAGTGTTTCCAGTTTTAATTATTTCCTTCTCCTAATTTTGCATTCAGTTTATTTTTAGGTCTTTAACATGCATTGATAATTTATTAGATACCTTTTTGATTTCTTGTTGTAGACACTAATTACTATGAACTTCCCTCCTAACACCACTGTTGCTGTGTCCCTTAAGTTTCAACATGTTGTGCTGTTATCTTCATTTATTCCCATGAATTTTCTAATTTCCCTTTTAATTTTTTCTGTGACCCAGTGTGCATTCAGTAGTGTGTAGTTCCATCAATTCATGCATCTCTGTACGTGTGGATGTTTTCTAGAGCTTCTTGAGTGGTTGATTTCCAGCTTTATTTTCTGGTGGTTTGAAAAGATATATAGTATGATTTCATCATTTTATTGTTGAATTCACTGAGATTTACATTATGGCCTAGCATATGGTGTAAACTAGAGTAAGTTCCATGAACTGAAAAATAATGTGTAACCTGCAGATGCAGGATGAAATGTTTTGTAGGTATCAATTAGATCCATTTGGCCCGTAGCATAAATTAGCTCTGTTTCCTTGTTAATGTTCTGCAACTCTGCCTGACATTGATGAAACTGAGGTGTTGAAGTAACCCTTCTTTTATTGGAGTCTAAGTCTCTCTTTAAATCCAGTAACAATTGTTTTAAATAGCCACATGTCTGGTCTTGTGTAGTAAATACACTTTGATTGCATCTGCTTCTCCTTGTTGAATTGATCCCACGACCATTATGTAATGCTCTGCCTCATGTCTTCTGATAGTTTTTGTGTTGCAGTCTATTGACAGTGTTGCACCTGCTCATTTTTTCTTTCTGTTGGCATTGAATATCTTTCAGTCCTTTTACTCCAAGTCTGTACCTATCTTTGTTAGCGAGTGCAACAAGTAGATGGCACTTTTTCATCCTTTCAGCTAATCCTCTATCTTTTGATTAGAGTTTAGCTATTTGCATTCAGGGTTATTATTGAAAGATAATGACTTGGTCCTACCAAGTTTTCATATTCTCATTGTTTGCATTGGATTTCTTTTGTACTTTCACTAGATTTTACTTCCTTCACATTCTTTGAATTGTGGTATTATCCTCTGTGTGTAGCGCATCCTTAAACATTATTCATAATGCTAAATGAGTGGGAGCAACTTCTTTCTACTTCTGTTCATTTTGAAAGGTCTCTATTTTACCTTCACATGTAATTGAGAGCTTTCTGGATACAATATTATGGGTTGGCAGTTTTGTTCTTTCAGGACCTGGACTATGTTTGCAATTCTGTCCTAACCTGTAGGGTTTCTGATGAGAAGCAGCTATTAGACTAATTGGGGACCTGCTGAAGATAAGCTGGTATTTCTCTGGTGCACATTTTAGGATCTGTGTTTTCAGCAGAGACCAGTGGAGAAAAAAATACTTTCTGTGTCTAACTGAAAGGGTATGTGTTGGGAACTGCAGACAGGCTAGAATTTGTATCAGAATCCCTTAGAAATAGAGGTGCTTTTCCAGGTGGAAATATACCAGCTGAGCCTAGATACATGAGAAAGAATTTATAAAGTGAACCAGGATAGGTAATTTCTGAAGGACTGAGGTAATTTCTACAAAGGAATCAATGGTAATGAATATAAATTCTGTAATAAATCACTTAGAATTCACTCATGTATAGTTATATTTATGTTGCAATGAAGTATGTTGCATATGGTTTATATTCTATATGAGAGTTCCATTTTTCTGAAACTTTTTGATAGCTGCATTCAAAATCCAGATTAAAAATTGCCTCCAGGGGACAGTGCAGTCACTAGACAAGCTAGCCTCTGATATGGGGGTGCCAGTAGTGTCCCTGCTGCTGCACTTCTTCTGCCCTTCTTTCTTCTCCTCTTCCTCCTCTTCCTTGTAAATCTTTCAAATAAATCTTAAAAAAAAAAAAACTGCCTCCAGAATCAGTCCTGGGTTGGGGAGAGCATTTAGGGTGACAATAATGGACTATAGTCTACTGTAGATTCTATAAGAACTGGAGGATTTTTTTTTTTTTAAGATTTTATTGTTATTGGAAAGCCGGCTATACAGAGAGGAAGATCTTCCATCCGATGTTTCACTCCCCAAGTGAGCCGCAACGGGCCAGTACGTGCCAATCCGATGCTGGGAACCAGGAACCTCTTCCAGGTCTCCCACACGGGTGCAGTGTCCCAAAGCTTTGGGCCGTCCTCGACTGCTTTCCCAGGCCACAAGCAGGGAGCTGGATGGGAAGTGGAGCTGCCGGGATTAGAACCGGCGCCCATATGGGATCCCGGGGCTTTCAAGGCGAGGACTTTAGCCGCTAGGCCACTGTGCTGGGCCCAGAACTGGAGGATTTTTTAAAGTCTCACTCCAAAGAAATGACAGTGTTAATAGTAATGGATATGTGAACTCCCCATATTTAATCCCTATACAAAGTAGACATGTATCAAAACATTTTGCCCTATGAATATGTCAAAAATTACATATCGATTCAATATTAAAGAAAATAAGCATTTCATTCCTCCAGGAGGCCTATCCTGGAGTGCAGATTCCAATTGCAACTGCTCTGCTTTCATTCTAGCTCCTTACTAACATGGTTGGCAGATTGGCATATGGCAGATAGTGACAAAGTGATTGAGCCCCTGCCACGCACGTAGAAGACCCTGTCCTGTTGAAGTCCCTGACTTCCACCTGGACCTGGCCCATCCTGACTTGTTAGCTTTGTGGAAGTGAACCATTGGTGGAAGATTGATCTCTTCTGTGCCTGTGTATCTTTCTCTCTGTATGTGCCTATTAAATAAATGAATGAATAAATAGATCTTTAAAAAATCATCCAGGAAGGGGAAACCCTAAGACGGACTATGTCAATCAGTGGACTCTGCACCAGCCTCATCATACCTGGACTGTTGCTGATGATATGTTGGAGCTTCTAATTGATCGAGGTGACGCTCTGCTGGCTCTGCCTACAAACCTGAGAGGGCCTCCCTAAGAGGCCGTTGAACTTGAACTGGACAAGTGGGATGCTGGACTCTGTATGGTGTAAACTTTTAATTAGGGAATCTCAACGGAACTTGAGCTGTGGTTATGCATCAAGGTGAAGGAATTCATGATGGGGGAAGGGTTTGGGGTGAAGGGGGGGGGGAATCCCAGTCATGTAATGCAATGTAATTAATGAATAAATGAATATTAAAGAAAAAAAAAAAGTTTTGAAATAGAAAAAAAAAAAAAAAATCATCCAGGGCCTGGCGTAGTGGCCTAGAGGCTAAATCCTTGCCTTGCAACTGCCAGGGTCCCATATGGATACTGGTTCATGTCCCAGCTGCTCCATTTCCCATTCAGCTCTGTTTGTGGCCTGGAAAAGCAGTAAAGGATGGCTCAAAGCCTTGGGACCCTGCACCCACGTGGGAGACTCAGAAGAAGCTCCTGGCTGCTGACTTTGGATTGGCTCAGTTCTGGTCATTGTGGCCACTTGGGAAGTAAACACGCAGATGGAAGATCAAGATCTTTCTCTCTGTATCTCCTTCTCTCTGTAAATCTGCCTTTCCAATAACAAATTTAAAAATTCTCCAACATTATCAATAACTATTTGGGAGATATTTAGTAACAGATTTACAGAGCCATTGATTGGTGTTGGGGTGGGAGGGAGTGGGAGGGACTCCTCTTCGTGGATTTCTTGTGCATGGCAGAACTACAATTTGCTTATCAGCATAAACAAGTATCTACAGTTAGCATGGCATATGAATTAAATGAATTGTAGATTATGCCTTTGTTACTACTTCAGGACAGGACAAACCCTAGACATCTGTGGTCCTTGGGTGCTTAAAAATTTGGGTAATACCATTTCTTTTTAGAAGTATAAACTTTGAATAGGTTTGATACATACATATCTGGAAGTCAACAAAAACTCCAAGTAAATTCACATTATCTTTTTCTTTTCTTTTTTTCGAATTTTTATTTTCATTGGAAAGGCAGATTTACAGAAGGAGATACAAAGAGAAAGATCTTCCATCCACTGCTTCATTCCCCAGTGGCCACAAAGGCTGGAGGCAGGAGCTTCTTCCAGGGCTCCCATGTGGGTTCAGGGTCCTAAGGATTTTGGCCATTCTCCACTTCTTTCCCAGACCACAAGCAGGGAACTGGATGGGAAGTGGAGCAGCTGGTTCTGCACATTATCTTTTTCTAAAAGAATTATTTCTTTGAAAGGCAAAATTACACAGAGAGGGACTGAGAGAGAGATCTTACATCTACTGATTCACTCCTAAAACGATCACAATGGCCAGAACTGGACCACTGCAGAGTCAGTAGCCTGGAGATTCTTCTGAATCTTCCACAGGGATGCAGGGCTCAGGCCTCTGGGCCGTGCTCTGCTGCCTTCCAGACACGTTAGCAGCAAGGAGCAATCTGGATCAGAAGTGGAGCAGCCAAGATTCAAACTGATGCAGAAATGAAATGCCAGCCCTCAGATGATAACTTACCAGCTATACCATGACACTGGTAACCATATTATTTTTTAATTTCATTTTAATTTCATTTTTCTATAAACATTTTGTTACTTATAGGATCCTGAAATGTGTTTGTTCTGTTAGGTTGATCTCCCACATTGAGTATACACTTCATCCTCTCAATTTGTCTTTGAATAAATCTGGGTTATTTCAGATAGACAAGTTGTCCTCAAAGGAAATCAGGTTACCAATATCAAGAGCATTCAAAATACTATGCTTTGCATTCTGACACTTTCAAGAAATGGATTAAGGAGGTTTACAATGGTCGGAGTAACCCTGTAATATGCATTTAGTTCTAAGGGTGCATTTTTAAGGGGGTCAGTGCTCTCTGGGGTAAATACATATTCTTGATTTTAAAAATTCAAAACAAAATTACTTAAGTTATTTTGACACTTACAATTTGTTTTCTAAGTACTAGAGATGTGAGTTGTTTTCTTTGTCTCCACTGTCTTATTGCCAACTTGGCTGCTGAAAGGCTGGTACTTCTGGATACTGCAGAATAAGGCAGGTCCCTCTGTTTAGCACTCACGGTTGTGAGTACCATTAGACACAATGTGTCTCTGTTTTGAAAAATCTGTCACAAGGGCAATGAGTATTATTGTTACTGGTTATGCGTATTTCTCTCTTGCCAAAGTGTCGGCCTCTAGGAATGAAAACCATCTCTTACTGACCTCTGTTCCCATTGCCAAGCAGGTACTTTGCACATGAGAGGTACTTAAGCACTCAGTGGATTATAGAGGAAGTGAATGGGTTACTGAACTAATTTTATCAAGTGTAACCAGTTGAATTATAGAAAACAGAATTTAGACCATTTGTGTTTCAGCCTATCATTTGACTCTTGGAGTTTAAGACTGACGGATCATGCCAATGTTTATCCCTAGTGGTGGACCCAGGAATTAGCACGTCTTTCTGGAAGGAAATTTGGCAATGTACTCAGAATGTTTTCCAAAGCAAACACATTTTGATCAAAGAATTTGTCTAAACATTAATAGCAAAAATGTTGAATAATGATGTTGGCACCCCTTGTGCATCTTTTGAGATCCTCTGGGCCTCACCTGCCTCTCCTTCCTCCCATGTCTGTGGCAGGCCCTCTGCATCAGATCGACACATCCTTGCTATGATCAGGGCATGTTGGGGTACAGGCCCCTACTTATCACACTTGAGAGCAGGGAAACACAGTGACCAACCCATGGCCAGGGGTTATAGAAGCTGATAAAAATATCCTTTTCCTAGCGGAGTGTCTGAAGGCTTGTTTTTTGGCTTCTCAAAAGATTGTCCAGAAGGGTTAAACCTGGTGTCACATCTGGCAGCAGCCATCAGTGATGGCCCCTCGTGATGTTTTTGTCTCCTCCTTCATTCTCTTGCCTAGTACTTCTGTTTCCTACAGTTGCACTTCAGTATGAGCTCTGCCTCGACTTCTGCTTTTTGGGGAATTGGGAAGGTGCTGAATGCGCACGGGAAAACAATGCAACATAGGCCAAGTGTCTGAGTCCCTCTCACCCACATGGGAGACCTGGATGGAGTTCCGTGTCCCTAATATTAACCTGATGCAATCCTGGCTGTTGCAGCTGTTTGGGAATGAACCAGCAAACGGAGGATCTCTCTATCTCTCTCTATATATATATGTAACTGTTTTTCCATTATACTGAAAAGCAGCATAAGTTCAGGGCTGGCAGTATGGTATAACAGGTAAAGTTGCTGCCTTCAGTACCAGCATCCCATGTGAATGCCAGTTCGAATCCTGGCTGTTCCACTTCTGATCCAGCTCTCTGCTAATGTGCCTCGGAAAGCAGCAAAGGCCTGAGTGCCTGGGTTCCTATATCCTTATTGGAAACCCTGTTGAAGCTCCTGTTTCCATCTGATGCAGCCCCGTCCACTGGGATCATTTAAGTGAATCAGTCAATCTCAGTTTCTGCCTCCCTCTCTGTAACTCTCTCTATAACTCTTTCAGATTAATAAGATAAATCTTGAGAAAGAAACTTAACATGTAAAAAAGATGTCTGGCTTCCTCCAGAATGCCCTTTCATCTGTGTTTTGCTCTCCCTAGAGCAGGGTCAGTTGGAAGCTTGATGTCAAACTCCTAGAGCACTGCTATAGGGAGGCAGTGTGAGTCACCATCAAGGGTGCCTGCTCAGAACCTGCCACTCCCATCTCCTGGCTCTGACTTACTGCCTGTGGGAACATGTGGTTGTGGTCATGGAGTTACTCAGCTCAGATCGTTTGGTTAAAAAGAAACCATTCCGTGTTAAGGAAATGATAAACACACCTAACCTGGTACACTATGGTGACTACAGCTCTGGGGAACTTAGTGAACTAATCGTCAGCTGGCTGGGATGGAGAAGAAAGTGAAGATTAGTGAATTAAGTCACAATAGAACATATCTCCCTTGTTTGTCAGCATGTACTTAACTCTACAAAGGCTTTCCTTACACTTTTTCCAAAGGCTCCTTAGGAAAGTCTTTGTAGTGTGTAATTGTCTAAATGAGAACCAAACAGACATTTTTGTAACAATTTACAGTGCCAAGCAATAGTTGAAAAGGGCTGATACTACTTTAGATTCCTCTTAACTCTTTCCTTCCCATGTGTGCCAGCCATGAAATCCAAATTTGAGCAGAACCACAAAGCTCCGGTCATGAGACTGTGAGCATTTGCTGGGCCATGTTTTGTGAACTGAGGTCCTTCAATGGATGGTGCTGCTAGTGTCAATCGAGAAAACCTAATACAACACCCATTTTTTTTTTTACCCTGTTGAAGTTTCTGTACTCTAAGAAACATAGAAACAGTATTAGGTAAAAACCCGCTATGAAATGGGGCAGCTAAGTGGGTCAAGGATAACAGGTAGGCAGAGAAAAAGGACAGAACTGCACGGTTGTTATTTAGGATTTAGAAGCAGCAGCTACACAAAAAAATGTAGCCAACAAACCAGAGAGAGTAAGCAGGTGTGTTGGAACCCAGGCAGACAAGAGCCCAAGCTTTCAGCTGCCTTATCTATCTTCTGGTGATATTGGCTTTTCCTGATGACTGGTGTGCTGTCCATCAGGATTTCTTTAACAGAATACCATAATCTGAGTGGCTGATAAACAGCAGAAATTTATTTCTCACAGTTGTACAGACTAAGAAATCCAGTAAGGAAGTGCAAGCAGGCTTGCGATCTGGTGATGGCCTGCTCCCTGTTTCACAACTGACTGTCTTCTTGCTGTGACCTTATTTAGAAGAGGAGGTAAACCCTCTGAGATGGTTAAATAAGAGTATGGAGCCTGTTCATGAGAACATGACCTTATGACCTAATTATCTCCCAAGATCCCATTTGCAAACACTATGATATTGGGAGTTAGGACCTGCGTATGAGTGTTGGAGACAAAAGCACTCAGTCTGTAGTAGCCAGTAATGAATCCTTTGCATACCTTTGTGTGAAACCCTGATCTATAATGATGGATTCTTCTAAGCAGGAGAGGGCTGTGCTGCCTTTCTATATTCATCTGTCATCATTGTCCTAGTCTTGCTTTGCCTTGCTCATTGCTTATTTAGCTTTAGGTACTATCTTGGTGTCCCATCCAGCAGGACAGTTAACAGGGGTCGCAGCCAACCTAGGAGAGAATGGGGGACAAGAGACACAAAAAACGGACAGCAAGACAGTATGTCTGATCAAGCTGACACTATTATTTTCTATTGAGGATTTTTATATGCTTCAGTAACTAAGGCTCTGGGAGGGAAGGAGAAACTGGGACGCAAGCCATGGTCTCAAGACTGATTGTTCTTGAGCAGCCACCATATCAACAATAGTGTAGGTAACAAGTAACAATATGTTGGCAGGTACAGCATAAATCACATTCTGAAACAGTTGCTAGAAATAATTGAAACTAGGCGTGATCAGTTTCATAACCTCTTTCCCAAGCATCTAGCCAACTGGGGGTTTTCCACTGGCCTGTAGTTCTATATTCAAAATGGCTTCAGTGTGGCTATAGTACCCTGCTCCTGACACCTTGGTTTTAGTATGCACAAATATTGCTGTTATGTCTGCTTTCAAAACCACCTTTAGTAGTATTATAACTTGATACCTCTATAGAAATAATGATTTCTGGTTGTCTACTGAAAAGAGAAATCAAGTTTTATTTTTCCTTCAGATACAACTGTAATTCACTTTCACATTGGGATTGTTAGTAATGTCAGTGGCTTTTGAAGGAATTCGTTTTTCAGTTTTGTATTTGTTATTTACGGTTGTTGAGTTCTAAATAGCTATATTTAAGTTGAATGCATTTATGTGCACTTGTACATATGTGTACATGCATTCTAATCATATAAACAGGCCTGGTCCAACTAGCTGGCTTCTTCAACAACTTAGCCATTCAGTTCCTGGAGTTGTGATGACAGAGCCGTGAACAGCACAGTCACTGCATGAGAACCTGATACTGCATTCCTCTCTCGGCTATCAGTTCCTTCATTGATACCTCTCATATCTGGTTCTACCGTAAATACCTGGAGGCCGTACCAAAAGAAGTTGGGCAATACATCATTCACCTGACAAGAATTATAATTAATTGAGAGATTGTCAGGGAAATAGGCCAAAAATACCCCTAAATATGTGCAGTATATATTTTTGTAAATATTATTATGTAAACTATGTAAAGTTGCTGTAGAAAATTCAAAACAAAATTGGAAAAGGAGGTTCTAAAGCCATGATACCATTTTTTTAAGATTTATTTTTATTAGAAAGTCAGATATACAGAAAGGAGGAGAGACAGAGAGCAAGATCTTCCGTTCGATGGTTCACTCCCCAAGCAGCTGCAATGGCTGGAGCTGAGCCAATCAAAAGTCAGGAGCCCCAATCTTCTCAGATCTCCCAAGCAGGTGCAATGTCCCAAGGCTTTGGGCCATCCTCAACTGCTTTCCCAAGCCACAAGCAGGGGGCTGGATGGGAAGTGGGGTGGCCAGGATTAGAACCAGCACCCATCTGGGATCCTGGAGTGTGCAAAGCGAGAACTTTAACCGCTTGGTTACCGTGCCAGACCTTGAAACCATGATACCTTGCTGAAGGATTATGCTTTCAGCTTTGTTACCTGTGTAATAATACTTGTTATATTCTAGTGTGGTATAGCTAGCTTACTTTAAATTGATAACTTAGACCCTGAAAGTATCCTTGAATGCCAGCAAGCCTCCTCATCATATTTCCTTAGTCCATTTTCTCTTTCATGTGATTAGATAACTGTCCTGTCTTACTCCTCACCTTCCTAGTTCACTGAGAAACTGACACAATTAGAAGGTGACATTCCATCTGCTGAGCCAGCAGCACCTGTGCTTGGACACGCCACCTCCTTGCTTGTTTCCAGAAGTGAGTTGTGTGACCCACTGGTGCGCTGGGTTCCACTGCCTCTGCCCAAGCAGGGACATTGGGCCACTAGTTCTGTTCTCTTTTTCCTGTATCATCACAATTTTCTTGTCTACTGTATCATTCCCATCAGAATTCTCATATTTTAAAAGCAAATTGTATGGATCTAATTACCCCATCATCTAGCGCCCTTTTTCTTCCGTTGAAGTGAAATTTCTTAGAAGGATTGCTTATACCCACTGTGTCTAATTCTGTTCTTTCATTCTAACTTCACTTCAGTATGGCTTTCATCCCCAGCCAGCTGCTGGGTTGGCTATTTTTTTTTTAAGTCAGCTATGACCCCTGTGAAGTCCACATGGCAGTTCTTGGCCCTTATATTACTAATTAGCAGCATTTGGCAGTAAATCACTTTCTCCTTTTCAGAGTCTTTTTTTCTTGGCTCCCTGGAAAATATAGTCGAAGCATCATTTTTCTTCCCCTATTGATCCTTCTGAGCCTCTCTGGCCAGTGAGAGGTCTTCTGTGTGTGCTTCTTCCTTGGTGATCTTATCCAGAACCATGGCTTTCAAGTCTGTCAGACTGAGATGTGCCACCTTGTATCATTATGATTTATTTAGTTATTTTATTTGAAAGGGGAAAGAAAAGTCTTCCATCAACTGATTCACTCCCTAAATGCCTACAATGCTCAGAAATTAAGAGCATTGTAGACCAAAGCCAGACATTAAGACACCCATGCAGGTCTCCCATACGGATGGCATGGACCCAAGTATCTGAGTCAACACCTGCTGCATCCCAAGTACATTAGGAAACTGGACTGGAAGTGCAGAGTAGCAAGGACTCGAGCTAGATACTGCGGTTTGGCAGGGGTGTGTCCTTAGCAGCAGTGTAACCCATAATCCCAGATCTTTTCTTCTAAACTTTTTGACTCAGAATACTCTTCTTTTCTACCTGAAGATTACATATAGTCTCAGATTTTACATGTTCAAAATAGAGCTCCTGTTTTTTTGTTTTTTGTTTTTAATTCCTGGCAGCCTTCTCTCTGTTTCTTAGTGAGTACTCCATTTTTCACCTTGGTTTGGTCCAAAACACTGACATTATTTTTGACTCTGACACATCAAATGTATCAGCAAATCCTACCATTTTATGCTGAAAAATGTATCCAGAGTTGGACGATTTTTCACCTATCATGGCTGCTTTGTGGACTGCCCTCTTCCCTCCACTGGGATTATAGTGTTCATCTCCACAGATTCCACCCAGTTCTCAAACCCTCTTTTGAATTCGCCAGTCACCATACTCCTTTATGAATGTTGAACCACATCACTTGTATGGTGAAAAGCTTCCAGTCACTTCCTACGTCACTTAGAGCAGATGCTGGTGGCGTTGGCTGTCACCTGAGAGCTCTGACCTCGTATTTTGTTTTCTTCCCTGGCTCTCTCTACTTGATAACCTTGTCTTCCTTCATCTTAGCTTATCTATGCCTACATCATTGCCCATTCTAGAGCACTGTGGTGGCTATTTCTTCAGAAACAGGCATTCCCTCTCCTCTTCATGATTTTGTTGCCAGTATACTCTCTCTGACCCATCTTCTGATACCTGGCTTTCTTTATTTTTTTCTTTTCAAAACATTCACCGTCTAGGATGTGCTTCCTTTGTTTTCCATGACATTTGACCTGTCTGTGCCCTGTATTCTGTGAGCTCCTGAAAGTCACTGCGTCTTAGTTTATGTTCACTGATATATCCCAGTTGGCCAAAGCAATGTCTAACATGTAAGTAATGAAAGGGTATTTGATAAGGCAAAAGAGACGTTCCCTGATAACCCCATTTTATCTTGCCTGTCCACCTTCCTTAATGGGTCCTCTCTACTCAGAACTCTTGTTCACTGTTTAGAACTATAGTGCTTATGACCTATGTACTACACTATAAGCCAAGTTACATGAAATTACTTGAGATAATAAATGTGTCCTTGACAAATAGTCATTAAATGAGCAAGTTCTGCAGAGGACATTTTAGTTTCTCAAATAATACGTAAATTTTATCTTATGACAAATCTGTCGTTATTTGCCAAGTCATTCTGACTCAGTATGTAATCATCCGAGTGTGTAAGACATTGTTGCATTCTTTTTGTCACTGTGGCTTAATATGTTATGCTGGTAATTCTCACACTACCCTTAGTAGATTGCAATAAATTAAGCTGCAATTTCTATAACTTCAGTGATTATCAAGATTCAAGGCAAGATCATTCATAATAATCTTTAGAAATGTTTACCTATGAGAAAGTAGAAAAGTTTTCTTCTGAATTAGAAGGATGCTTGATCATTACTGGAAATCACAAAATGGCACTGAGATGTTATAATCAGCAAAGATGAGTCAATAATAAAAAGGGTCTTGTGTGCAGCTTGAACTACCCTGGCCCTTGTCTGAGTGCCTGGGGTTTGAGCTAAAGCTCTGCTTCTGGTCCATCTTCCTGCTGATGCAATCATAGCAGGCAGCTGATGATGATGGCTTGTGGACTAGAGTCCCTGCCACTCACTTGGGAAACTCAGAAGAGTCCCAGGCTCCTGGTTATGACCTGTCCCATACCCACAATGTTGCAGACTTTGGGGATGTGAACAGATAGATGGAAGATCTCGCTTGCTCTCACTTTTCCTTTAAAATAAAAATATATTCATGTGGGCCAGTCTTGCTGGCGTTAGGTGGTACCTCATTGATGTTTTAATTTGGATTTCCCTTATTGCCAGGGAACTTGAGCATTTTTTCATATGTTTATTTGCCATTTGGGTTTGTTCCTTTGTTAAGTGTCTGCCCATTTCCCGTGCCCATTCCTTGAGTGGCTTGTTTGTTTTGACATTTTGGTTGTTTTGTAGCTCTTTGTATATTCTGGAGATTAGCCCTCTATCACCTACATAGTGCGCAAAGATCTCCCATTCTGTGGGTTGCTTTTTTACTTTGTTGATTATTTCCCTTGCTGTACAAAAGCTTCTAAGTTTGATGATATCCCATTTGTTTATTCTGCTCTTGATTGCTATTGCCTTTGGTGTCCTTTTTAGGAAGTTGGGACCTACCCCTAGATCTTGCAGAGTATTTCCAACATTTTCTTCCAAAAGTTTGAAGGTTTCTGGATGTAGGTTTAGATCTGTTATCCATTTAGATCTGATCTTAGTGTATGGTGAGAGATGTGGGTCTATCTTTTTGTTTCTGCAGGCTATTAACCAGTTGTCCCAACAGCATTTATTGAACAGACCTTCCCATTTGCCTGGATTGTCATTTGTCTTTTTGTCAAAGATTATTTGGCTGTACCTGTTTGGGTTCCCTTCTGGTGTTTCTATTCTGCTCCATTGATCTTCCTCTCTATCTTTGTGCCAGTACCAGGCAGTTTTCATAACCACTGCCCTATAGTATGTCCAGAGGTCTGGAACTGTGATTCCCCCTGCTAACTTTCTGTTCTTCAGGATGGTTCTAGCTATCCGTGGTTTTTTGTGTTTCCAGATGAACCTTTGAATCATTGTTTCCAGGTGGGGCTGCAGGCTGGTACAGCCTCTATGGAAATCAGTATGGAGAACATTTAAACAACTCAAATTCAACATGCCGTATGATCCAGCAATAGCACTCCTAGGAATATATCCAGAACACTTGTTTTATGAGAAACCAACATGCACTCCTAGGTTCATAGCAGCACAATCAGTAATTGCAAAAGCATGGAAGCAGCCAAAATGCCCATCAACAGAGGATTGGATAAGAAAGCTATGGTTCATCTACTCCATGGAATACTACTCAGCTATTAAAAAAAACAAAATGCAGTTCTTTGTGGCCAAATGGGCCAAACTGGAAACCATAATGCTAAGGGAAATGAACCAATCCCAAAAGGTTAAATACCGCATGTTTGCCTTAATTTAAGATGATATGATGTTATGTATAACATGTTATGTTATGTATGTTATATGTTGTGTATAAACGAAAATTGAAATGTCAATGAGGTGGTCACAGAAGGTGGTTAAGAACTCGCATTTATTTTTAACATATTGGTTACTCATTACTATGTCAATTAATTTCATAATGATGTAAATTTTTGCTGATGGTTTGTTGAAGCTTTTAATTGATCGGGATGATACTCTGCTGGCTCTGTCTTCAGACCAGAGAGGGCATACCTAAGAAGCCATTGAAGTTGACTGGACAATAAGATGCTGGACTCTATGTTTGGTATATGCTTGCAATGGAGGAATCTCAACTGAACTTGAACTGTGGTTATGCAACAAGGTGGAGGAATCCACCATGGTGGGAGGGTTTGGGGAGGGGTGGGGAGAACCCAAGTACCTATGAAACTGTGTCACATAATACAATGTAATTAATAAATTAAAAAAAAAGTAAAGCTAATAGGCAACTACAAAAAAAATTAAAAAATAAAATAAATATATATAAATATAAGCAAGGAGAAATTGAATACTATATAAAACAAATAATTATGCTACTATATGGCATTAATACCCTTTTGGTTCCAGAGTGTTTTCTTTAAATGCTTGTCATATCCTTAAAGTAAACAAACAAACAAACAAAAGGGATTTTTTTGTGACTTGTAGCTTACTCTTTGCTTACTCTTTGAGAGTTAGTGTAGCTGGGGCCTTCCAGTTCTCCCCGTATAGGGTCTTCATGAGGATATTGGGGTTGATGAGACTGACCGTGTATATGTTGTATGTTTTTATTCAACTTCTCTTTGCATGAAAATTCTCTATCAGTTATGAAAAATGTTGTAAAGGAAAAAGCACTGTAACTAAATGAGAAAAAAAATGATTTTACACTGCCAGCTGATTTATTGGATTTCAAATTGATTCTAGTGAAGGGTGAGAAATATGTGACTTTCATAATGAATACCTGTATTTCTTATGTGTAAACTTGCTCATCAAGTTTGAGGCTGCAAGGTGGGCTTGTGCTTAATTATTTTATGCTTTTCTATACCAAACCATTTTTTCTTAGCATTTTGTCAAAAAAAAAAGCAGCTTTCAGTCTTCATTATCAGCACAAATATCTAAATGCTGTAAAATAGTCACAATGCGTTCCTGTGAGTGAAGGCAGTCAACTGCTGAAGAAGAGATTCAACCCTGGCAGTGAGATAGATTAAAAAACATTTTTTGTTTGTTTTAAGGCAAAGTGTTAAAAAATAATTTTATTTATTTCAAGGCAGAGTGACTGAGAGAGAGGGGAGAAAGCAAAGAAATCTTCCATCCACTGGTTCATTCCACAAATGGTCTCAAAGGCCATGGCTGGGACAGGCCAAGGCCAGGATCTCTTTGTAGGGTAAAATCTAGTGATTCTTTAGGAAATATCCCTTGGAACGTTAAGCTGATTTGGAGGGGAAAAATTAGTATCCTAAAACTATCAAAGAAAAAAATTATAGAACTTGCATAAACAAAATGTGTATCAAAAATGCTTTCCCTTGTCTCATACCCTTAGGAGTACAAAAGAATCCATATGGGATAAAAAACATCTCAGATATCACAGCTGCATGGCATCCATCATATGATAGATATTAAAATGTGTTCACGTCATGTGGCTTGAGGAGGGAGAGACTAGAGGAGTATGTGCAGTAGCCTAACAGATGAGGAGTAAATATGGGGAAGCATTGAGCTGTATATAGCATTTATTTTTATATGTAGCCAGTGTCTATCCTTAGAACATTCAATGTAGGTAGCAAACCCTAGCCCAACCTCATGATATGCACTTTCTGTGATAACAAAACAACCTGGCAGATAGGTGTTCTGAGGAATGGCATTGCTAGAATAGCAGGAAGAGCTGCTGCCTGTTGCATTGGCATTCTGTATAGCCAGCAGTTTGAAGCCTGGCTGCTACACCTTTGATCCATCTACTGATGGATCTTGAAAGCAGAGGAAGATAGCCCAAGAACTTGGGCCCTTGCCCAAGCCTGAGAAACCCGGATGAAGCTCCAGGCTTTGGCCTGCTCCCAAACCTGGTTATTGCATCCATTTAGGATTTCTCTCTGTCATTCTATGTTGTTCCTTTTCAAAAATTATCTTTAAAGGCATGTGTTCTTTTTCCTTTGAGAAAATGTGCTCAGTGAGAGGAAAGGATTTCCTAGGTCACTCACCTACTAGTTGGTAGAAACAACTTTGAAATCCAGGTTTGTTTACAAGTCTGTGTCTGAAACCCACGTAAGTGAAATTAACGTGGCAAGTCCCTTCGCATGGTAGATGCACTCCTTCAGCTTAGTGGAGTGGAGGTGAGTTCAGGAAATCACAAGTGACATGGTCATTTGGTTGGCATCTTTGGGTTTTTTCTTGCAGACACTCTTATCTTGGCTAATTTTATCCCCTCCCCAGCACCCTCACCATGACTATAAACATTCCAGTCTAATTTTAGAAACATAGCTCCTGAAATGCAGATGTCAAGGTACAGCTTTCTGTTGCTCTTTCTTACCTGTGTGTTCTGTGATATGGACTCCCATATCAACCTCCACATTTGAGTATTCTCATTGGTTATAGGAGGTGAGACAAAGGAAGAGGCACATTCCCAACTGATATCTTAGCCTGAGAGCGTCAAATGATGTATGGCCTCTGGAATCAAATATCAACCTTCATTATCCTTTATTTTTCATTTTCTCAAGTGTGTCTTCTGCTAAGATATTTCAAAAATTAATAAAAGTTACCAGAAGACAAACTTTTCAGTGAGCTTCTCTATAATATTGTACAGTAAAAATTTGCGTTCTGATAATGATGAAAAATTCCATGCTTTATATCCTGGAAAAAATAAAAGATATGTAATTCAAGTAAAAGTTCATGGAGCATTAAAAAAATTGATCCTTTTTGGTCATTGGAAACAGTTCTAATTTTAAATGGATTATATGAAAGAAAATTCTATTTCTAATAGTAAAATTCAGTCCTATTAAGATATTATCTTATTGTAAGGGAGCGTTTCTTACACTGCTGGTTGCAGTATAAAAAGGTACAACCCATTTGGACAGAAGTTGGGGATAGAATGTAAAAAGGTCTTTGTAACTCCTGGCTTCTTCATTCTACTTTTTGGAATCGACCCTGAGGGAAAAAAACATTTCATATGAAGTCTTTTCAAGGCATAATATTTCTCATTTTTAAAAGAAGTTATAATCCTAAAGCTTTAAAAAGAATGAATGGTTAAAATAATTTTTAAATTAGAGATTAACAAATATACCACATTGGTAATGTATTACACTTAAAACTGGATGAAATCAAGTATGATTGCAGCTTGAGAATAAAATTCACATATTTTAGGAAATTCCAAGGAAGAAAAGGAAATACTATTGTACTATCAAAGTGTGGGTTTCCAGCCAAGGGTTGGCAGTGAAAATCTAGGCAAATGGAGATTCTAAGGTGGGCTATGTCAGCCAGTGGATCCTGGAGAGAGTTCATCGAGCTTGGAATGGCGAGATTGACAGCAATTCAGAACTGCTGAACTATAAAACCGCTTGAGCGGAGCACTCGGAGCATGCTCCACATCGGGGACCCTGGGATGTTTGGGAGGCTGGATGTGGCTTTTCCCCAGATCTCTCCCCTTCCCCCAAATATAAGAAGGAAGAAAGAGAATGTAACAACAATGGTGTTGCCCACTTTCATCTAACTTTTGATTCTTTGTGCCCTAATCAACTATGTAAAGATTATGAACAAAATAAAAAGAGGGAAAAAAATCTTTCAAAAAAAAGTGTGGGGTTCTGTCTTAAAAACAATGACTGACTTCTATCTGCACATTTTTTTTAAATTTCAAGAACAGGGAAGCATCAGTGTATCATTAAAATCATAATGTATAGCATTAAAAATAATAATGCCAACAAGTGACTTTCAGATATCTGAATCACTTTCTGTCTGTGATGCCTATACCCAGATCTGGGTTCTGTTTTCCCAGTCTGCAAACTGGGAAAGGGCTTAAACTGCTTGACAGGCTTAAACCCTTAGCTCAGTCTCCAACCGGAACAGCAGGTACAACTGATCAGCTGTGGAAGATTGGGATGGTTACTGTGTGTCACTCTATCCCAGTTCCTGCTGGTTGTCCCTAGTAAGACCAAAGAGTTCTTAGGAATCTATTTGCTCGTAATGTGGTAAAAACAAGTGAGGGAGAGAGCAAGAGAGATAGACACATCTTTTCACCATTTTCGGTCTTCCTGTCTTTCTGTCTTGTATTATGGATATGTGCCGAGAACACAAATTAACTATACATTTTTAAAACATCAAATACTGAATGATATCTTAATTAATGTTATTCTTTAATGACTGAGCAAACTCAAGGAGGAAGTATAATAGAATAAAAGGTCATTGCTTTCATAATTTCCCACAGTCATGAATAATAGTTGCTATAGTTGTAACATACATTCATTTCCTGATTCTTTTTTCATCCAAAATATTGTACCTTTTGGAATTATGTCATTAGTGATTCATTAAAGTAGATGTTGGAGTAGGGCAAAGTTACTCAGTCTTTTTCAGTAAAGCTAAAAAAATGATTTTACACTGCCAGCTGATTTATTGGATTTCAAATTGATTCTAGTGAAGGGTGAGAAATATGTGACTTTTATAATGAATGCCTGTAATTCTATGTGTAAACTTGCTCATCAAGTTTGAGGCTGCAAGGTGGGCTTGTGCTTATTTATTTTATGCTTTTCTATACCAAACCATTTTTTCTTAGCATTTTGTCAAAAAAAAAAAGCAGCTTTCAGTCTTCATTATCAGCACAAATATCTAAATGCTGTAAAATAGTCACAATGCGTTCCTGTGAGTGAAGGCAGTCAACTGCTGAAGAAGAGATTCAACCCTGGCAGTGAGATAGATTAAAAAACATTTTTTGTTTGTTTTAAGGCAAAGTGTTAAAAAATAATTTTATTTATTTCAAGGCAGAGTGACTGAGAGAGAAGGGATTTGGTTCTGTTTTGTGCTTCCCTGGCTTGCAGTTGCTATAGGCTCTTTTGTAAGCACCTCTTTCCACTGTTGAGCATCACCGTCCTTCCTCATAGAACTGTCAAAGAGAACAGTGGTTTTACTCAAGTTCAGAAATGGGTGAATGTAGCTGAGGGCCAGATCTTGTGCAATATGGATGCTAACAAGCTTTTTTGTGATATGATGACAGATATTAACAACAGTTATTCTGAGTGTCTGTCTTGTAAGGAAAGGGGACGGGCACTATTGTTTCTTTTCTTATTTTTTTTTTTTTTGTCCTTTCCTTTTCTCTCTTCAGACAAAGCCCGTTGCATTTGCAGTTCGGACAAATGTCAGCTACAGTGCAGCCCATGAAGATGATGTCCCAGTGCCAGGCATGGCCATCTCATTTGAAGCAAAAGATTTTCTGCATGTTAAGGAAGTAAGGAAAACAATTTCCATTGTTGTCAGTGAAATTTTTCACATTGAAGAATCTTTTATTTCTTCCTCTGTGAAATAGCTTTGTGTATGGTCTGCTGTGTATGATGTTCATACTAAACGACTCACAACCTTCTCAAGGTCCCTGTGAGCTTTTTGGCCTAGTAATTGGAAATTCCTAGAGTAGACGATCCTGTTTCATGCTTAACTTGGACTTTTTCATTTGTTTGGCTTTGGCTCTGTGTTTTTTCCTGACATCCAGAGTAGAGTTGTCCGGGGAGAGTTGAGTATCCAGAATCCATGGGTCCCCAGTTCACAGTGGATGAACCAGAGTACTGGTGTCTCTTTTCAGTCCTCACATGTTAACTTTCTAGGGCAGAAATGAAAATGAGAGAAATTTGGGTCAATAAGGCAAGAAACACTCCATGGTAGCCATCACTACCTTTTTATTTAATTCGTAAACTGGAAAAATCAACTCTCAATTGAGATTTGCTTTGCATCAACATTTTATCTTGCGTATTCTTTGTGGAACACTATACTGAGTGGCCAGGAATTCCCCCATATAATATTCTCATTGAGTAAGTAATGTGAGATTTTCTTGGACGTGAAAGGGTTTACAGTTTGAACATGTCCACTGGGACTGACAAGTGAGGGAAGTTTACCTGGTCACTGCATTAAAGGCCATGAATGGAGACAGGGACAACTGCCAAAAGGAGTCAGAAGTACAAAGTCTTAGAGCTTTTAGAGAGAGGTGGAAATACTGGCTGAACAGGAAGGAAGAAAAGGTTTTTGTTTTGTTTTACAAATGATGGAGTGCTTAGAATTTGACTTTGTAACAGGTGGTTTAGATGGCTGATACTTAAAGATCTCTGCCCACCATGGAAAGAAAAGAAGGAATGGAAATTCTTGAAGTGTTTGAGCACTGAATTACATGGTTGAGAAAAATGAAATGAAGTGAAATGAAATGAAATCATAAAAATTCAAGATAAATATTTCACCTGAAACAGATACATGTTTAGCCTGTAGTAACTATAGAGAAATAATCTGTTAACTTTGTCTTGGGTACTTGTATAACTGTTGGCACTCATTCATTTTTTTTTTTTAAGATTTATTTATTTTTATTGGAAAAGCAGGTTTACAGAGAGAGACAGAAAGATCTTCCATCTACTGGTTCACTCCCCAAATGACCGCAGTGACTAGAGCTGAACCCATCGGAAGCTGGGAGGGCCATCCTCCACTGCCTTCCCAGGCCACAAACAGAGACCTGGATGGGAAATGGAGCAGCTGGGACATGAACTGGTTCCCATATGGGATGGTCTCACTTGCAGGTGGAGGATTAGCGTATTGAGCTATCACACCTCTCCAGTCATTCATTCCTAACACTCCCAGTTATTCTGATTACCTATAGGGATGAGTGTGACACCTCCACGCTCTTCACAGTCTCTTACTAGGAAAGACTGCCAATCTTTGAACCTAGAAAACTTGTATTGCCCATCGTGACAACAGTAGCTAGGAAAGAATTCAGCCCAGACCTAAGGTAACACCAGTGAAAAGAGAAAGCAGAAAGCCTTTGATGGATTATTAACATTCCAGTAATATTTCACTCTTATCCACTCAAGCCACAAATCCAAAACTTTCTTGAATTGTGACAGTCGTTACATAGTTCATTGCCATATTTTGTTCCATTTAAAATAATTGTTTTGCAATAATAGTGCTTCAAAGTTCTGAATTCCTGCGGACTGATCTTAATGATTTTGATTTTGTGTTTAGAAATTTAACAATGACTGGTGGATAGGGCGTTTGGTTAAAGAAGGCTGTGAAATCGGATTCATTCCAAGCCCAGTCAAACTAGAAAACATGAGGCTACAGCACGAACAGAGAGCCAAGCAAGGGAAATTCTATTCCAGGTATGAGAAAAACGTCCCGTGCTTTGGTAAGAGTTCAGATTACACTGTCCTGCACTGCTGTTGACTGTATTGTTCATCTTTGAATATGTGTTCAAACTGAGCCCGGCGATGATGACTTACAGAAAAAACAATAGGAATTCTACATTTTAAAACCTGTTATCCCAGCATTTGATTCTCCTCTCATTTGGAAGGGAATCAAATTCACTGTCATTTTTTAATGAAATAACGAAGGTTAAAATTTTGAATCTAAGCTTCAGTGCAAAGGAAATTCTGAAGTCCTAATCATCTGTTGAAACTGCTATGGCACGGAGCAGCCCTGGTGACGAATCCCAGAGTCCACAGCCGCCTGGCCTGGCAGGGAGACGTCTTCAAGATGATAACCTCAGATGACATCAGCAAACAGCAGCTCTTGTCGTCTCTTAGTTTCATTTTCACCTGAGAAACTCAATTTTCAGTTATATCCACTGTTAAGTACTTAAAGAGAAGCTAAGTGTGAAACAAGTTAAAATTGCCTTTACAGTTAAGTGAGGTGGAGAAATAGGCTGGAGCTGAGTAATTCTCCCCGGGGCAGTGCACACCTCAGGAAGTACTGCTCCTCTGTGTGTTGAATCTTAGCTTGAACCCTCTGTAAGAGGGGGAGGGATGGGGCACACCTTTTCCTTGGGAAAGGACAGAACACAGGCTCCTTCCTGTGAACAGCTAGGTTTCTGTCTTCTTTGGCTTGTATCTTACTTGTTTCTATAGTTCCTTTGTTAACATTACAATGTCAGCAAGGGAGTTTTTTCCAAATGCCAGCAAACAAATGACACAGAATTTGCTTTGTGACTTGAAATCCTGCTCTTCATTGAGTAGCATTTTTTTTTTCGTATTTGTGATTTTATTGGGGCATAATTTACACATCAAAAACATTGTCTGTTTTACATGCATAATTTAAAATGTGTGCAGACACCACCCAATTGAGCCTTAAACATTACAGTCATTTTCTAGATTCCCTTGAACCACTTTCTTTTCTTTTTTTTCCTTTTTAGAAACAAATAGGTGATTTTTTTTTCTTTTAATTTTTATTTTTCGTGACACAGTTCAGAAATTTCCCCTCCCCCATAATAAACTGTTTTGCCCCATATCATTGCAATATAGTCTTTCAGCAACAGTCAGAAATCCATCCTTCTGAAGTTTTAGAGTATCATGGCATTTTAGGTGTAGACAATGATAAAGTCTAGCATCCTGTTATCAAGATACATTTAACAGTTTCATGAGAACCCATCTTTTATTCAGGAGTAGTGACGCATGCTGTAATGTATCAGAATGTGACTAGCATTTTTTAATTATTAAGCCTTTTAGTTCAGATGAATTTCTCTGTTTTGAGACCTCTAGAGTTCACGTTCATTAGTTCCTGTGTTATTGGAGGAATTTAGTGTAGAAATATGTGTTAGTGTAAATGCCAAGGCATGTTAAAAAAAAAAAACCAGTGCATATTCATTTTACCTACAGGGAGCCTGGAGATAGGATCCTTGTCTTTCAGTCTCTAGTGTTGTTAGCTTTATGTGTTTTTCTATTCTCTGCACTGATCATAGTATTTGAATACTACAGAATATTGTTTACTTTAGTAAGTATGATGGCACTTGAAAATGTTGATGGAAAATTGAATTAAAAGAAGTTTAGTTTGCAGAAATTTGAAAATTCATGTGTGCTTTGTTCACACTAGGCATTTTTTATGATTTTTTTTAAATTTGTTTTTATTGGGAAGGCAGATCAGATTTGCAGATAGAAGGGGAGACAAAGATCTTCCATCTGCTGGTTCACTCTCAAAATGGCCTCAGCTGCCAGGGCTGAGCTGATGCAAAGCCAGGAACCAGGAGCTTCTTCCAGATCTCCCATTTGGATGTAGGGTCAAAAAGGGTGGTTTTGGGCCATCCTTTACTGCTTTCCCAGGCCACAAGCAGGGAGCTGGATCGGAAGTGAAGTAGCCAGGACATGAACTGGCAGCCATAAGGGATCTTGACAGTTGTAAGGCAAGGGTTTTGCCATTAAGCCATCATGCTGGATCTATTTTCTTTGAATTTTTTTAAGACCTTCATGGATTTTGAAAGCCTTTTACACCAAAACAAACCTAAAGTTCAATTCCATTTTCTACAAAGTTGTTCTGTTTGATTTCATTTGAGACAAAGAAAAACCAAGATTTCATCCTCTGGTTCACAATGTAAATGCTCCCAGTGGCCAGGGCTGGGCTGGACTAAAACCTGATGCCAGGAAATCAGTCTAAGTCTTCGTGTGGCTGGCAGGACCCTCATTACTTGAGCCATCATCTTATTGTCTTCTGGTGTATTTCTTAGCAAGAAACCAGGTTCCTGAGCAGCATATTGAACCTTGATGCTACTTTACATACCCTGGATAGCTGTCCCTCTATAGCTTTGTTGGAGTACCCTCGCATGTTTTCTAAAGGACAATGAATTATTCACATTTAGAGAGTGTAAAATGTTAGTATAGATGGTTGAGCTATTTTTTGCATAGTGATATACCTTTTGATTGGCTTCATTTTTTTTTTCCTGTCTTATCCAGGCTCTGCCTAAATATGTGAAAATATGTCCACTTGGTTACTCAGGTTCTTATATTTGTCTTCTAACAGTTTAAACATAGTTTTGTTCAGACATCATAACCAGAGTCTGGCAATGTTTAAAAACTTTGATGTACAAATGATAAAAATTGACAAAAATTGAAGGCAATAGAATTTTGGGCATGGCTCAAAATCTTGGCATTTTCACAGAAGTAAAAATGAAAAAGCAAATGTGCATCACTGTTTGCAGTGTTTGCCTCGATTTTTGTACGACTCAAATAACATTTTGACTGTTACATTGAAATTGAAAGAGAACATGAAACCAGCCTTGCCTGAATTGAAGTTAGGATAAATACTTTAGGAAGTAAATGTTACTGTTATTTGAAAAAGTCAATTTTCAGAGGAGAAACAGAAAGAGATGGATCTTGTATCCACTAGTTCACTCCCCAGAGGGTGGCAGCAGCCAGAACTGAGCCGGCGTGAAACCAGAAGCTTCTTTCAGACATCCCATGTGTGTTCAGGGTAAGGACCTGGGCCGCCCTACACTGTTTGTCCAGGCTACCAGCAGGCAGCTGGAAAGAAAGTGGAGTATCCAGATGGATGCCGGTGCCTGCAGGTGGAGGAGTAGCCTATTAAGCCATTGCACCAGCCCCTAGAAAATAATTTTTTTTTTTTAGAAGACTAAATTTCTGGAAGGAAAGATTTTTTTTTCGTGGTAATAAGTATCCTTATGTTACTGCCAGACATGGCTTCTTTGGCCAGTTTTAATACTGTCTTATGGTGTTATTAAAAGGACTGGAGTATCATTTAAGAACCTCAGAAGATATAGAGTTATCTCATTAACTGATCATTAAAGTTTTAATGTTTGGTTCTTGCCTTAAAATGCTGAAGCTATAAAGTCCAGCCTGTGACAGTGCTCTATGGGATCTTACAGTTGCACACTGATACCTCTGTCAGTAAGCATTGACCTTTCATGCAGACACACCTGTAGCACATGCTTTCAGCTACACCCGGGCTGCACCGTGACCATGAAAACTGGACAGTGAGGTTCTCTTGCCCAAGTTCCTTGTTACCTTCATCTAGAATGTAGTCGTTTTATTCAATGTCATTAAGTATGCTGGTAAGAAACATGAATCCTGTTGTTGTGATATCAACTCCAAAGTGTCTAGGCCACTGGGAGTCCATCATGTCAGTGTTCAGACTCTGGTAGAAATGACCAAGATAAAGTGGAGCTGGGACCAGACAAGAAGTAAGTGTTAGCCTTATGGTTACATGTGTTGTCTCTGAGGGACTCTTGGATTAAAAAGCAAAAGGCATCTGTGCTCCTTGGCTCTCTGTGGTCTGGCTGGAGGATCTGCAGGCTGCACAAAGTACATAGTTCTCTTTTACTTTCTCAGGGCCTTTTAACATTCAACTTTGGATTTAAAAACAGAAATAATCACACAGCAGTTTCAAGAACTCTAAGAATCTCCACCAGATTTTGCCCCCTTACAGAGAAGATGAACTAAAGAAACAATGATCATGCTAGTTGAGTGGTATCAATGTTTCTGGTTTTGAAATAAATGTCAGATTTAATGTAACTTTTTGCTTTATTCCAGTAAATCAGGAGGAAATTCATCATCCAGTTTGGGTGACATTGTACCTAGTTCCAGAAAATCTACACCTCCATCATCTGGTAAGTGTGTAATTGGTGTAAATAGCACATACTGCATTTCATGTTTTTCCCAGTCTAAGCTAGTTGTATGAATTTACACATGCTAAGTTATATCTTAATTCAGATGTTAAAAGGGGTAAAAAGTGAGAAGAGTTGGGAACAATAAGAGGCCATTTTTTTTCCTGGCTTAAAAAAATGCAAATATGTCAGTGTGTTTATCTGAATTGCTGTAGATGATCAAAGGGATGAATATAAGTTAATCTTTTATTCTGGGTACCTGCAAAAGTGTCCAGCCTGTTGGCATGGTTATAATTTAAGTGGTGGGCTTCAAAGTTACCTTAAAAGAACAGCTGGATAAGAACATAAGAACTTTAGGCAGGCACAGATGTGGACAGAGGTGAAGGTGGAGGAAATGGTCTGCCCTGAACCATGCAGAAAGACAAGGAAAGATGTAGAGGGCACGTGGATGTACCAGGAAAGCTGGGAACAGTTACAGGAAGAATATGTGTCTGGTTTTCCAGGACAGTGGGTTCCTTCTCAGAGTGGTTAGATAAAGGAAACCCATTTAAATATGAATTTAAGATAATTTTAGTGTAAGTATGTGCTTTATGGGACATAATTTTTCTTAAGGTGATTGCATGTTTGTTTGCTAATCTTATAGCTGTGCCGTTTTGTATAGAATTTGTAGTTTCATATATGTATATAAAATATGTGCTTAATGATTGCTTGAAAGCCAAGATCACTGCCATAGTTTCCTAAGATGTAGAACTGGAAGTCAGATTGTCAGGATCGGCCACCCAAATATTTGAGCAAAACTATTCTGTGTGTGATTTCTGGAGAGCAGGAAATGCAATGAGAACCGAAACAGACAATTGTGCTTTTATCAAGAAACTAAGGAGTGAGTCACACTGTGACTAGTGTGTCTTAAGAGCAGAGTTTCTCTATTCTACTCATCACACTTCTTTCCTGAATGTTGACAAACAAGGACCCTGTAAGCAAAGACTGGCAGACTATCACTGAGCAAATTCTGAGTACAGTTAGAAATACATTATTTATGATGTATATTGTTGTAAAGACTACTTGCAGCAATTGTAAACTGCTCAAAATTAATTACAAAAATGTCTTTGAAATGAGTTTTGAGGCCCAAGTAGCTCTTAGGTGAGACTAGTATCTCCCTCTGGGCCTTTTGGAATAGGCATTCCCTGAATGCACAGGGGAAGGGCAAGTAGTCTTTGCTCCACAAACAGGTGACGTTGCAGAGATCCCTGTAACACTCCCAGGCTCAGCCTGTGTACCTCATAGTGTCTTGGAAGTACTCAGCAACCATTTCCAGGCTCCTAAAATGGAAAAAAAAAATGCTGCATCACATTGTGATGAAACCCTCTTCTACAGACAAGGACATTCAACCATTTCCTTTTTCAGCACTTATTATAATACAGAACAATATGTAATAAAGAGGTAAATACATTTTGAAGAATGTTAGTGTATGTGTAAAATAACTCATAGCTAGCTGTTTATCATAACCTAAAAGTCCACGAAGAATTTAATGTATTAAAATAAATACGATATAGAATTTCACCAAAGTTTTATATATGTATGGGCATGAGAATAACTTTTCTGAATACTGAAAGTTTAAAAAAATGGGAGAACTGGAAGATATAAGCAGTTACAAAGTATGTGACAGGTGCATCAAAACACGGATAAGTTGCATTTCAGTATCCCAAATGATATGAGAATATTCCAGAAATTTCTGAAGACGTTCCCACTGACCACCTCTAATACACCTTCCAAGGGTGGATTGGGTTGCAATTTTAAGTTTTAATAATTTTTGCCTCCCAGAGGCCCTGATTATAATTCCCATTATTCATGGCTAGACCAGAGCACATAAGCATGTGTCTAAAGTAAACATGCTTGGATGTCCTCAGGGATCTGGAAAAAGAAAAATTTGCATTTCACGTCTGGGCGTGGTGCAGAGGCCAGCTGCAGAAGGCATATGCCACACCTACACATGTGGGTACATGTGGGTCACTCCTGAGTTCTCAGCTTTAACCAAGCTCAAACATTTAAAATTTCAAAAGAGTGTTTCCAAGGGTCTCTGTCAACTAATAGCGAGCATTGTAAGAAAAATGATAATAATGCAAGTGAAGAAGAATGAAATAAATGAGTTTGGAGAGAGGGAAGCAGTTTTTGCCAAGTCAGCATTCGTGTTGGCTAAGGTCTGGAACTGCATGTGCAGGACTGAAAAAGGGTGCCACCTCCCAGGAGCTGGAAGGCCTGCTGAGTCTGATAGACCCCAGGAACTCTGCAGAGGGCTGCACGCCGCTTAGCTGCCTTGGGAAGTTTCTCTAGCATGTTCTGTGATTGACTATACACTTAAGAATCTTTTGTGCTTCAGAATGAACCTAGATGCATTTAGATTTAAGTTTACCAATAGTCAAAGAAGCTGGAAAGTCCTCAGCATTTCAAGCCCTGTTTGTCCAAGTATAGGCAAAATTTGAAACTTGACTCAGGCTATGGGTAGGTTTCCATATCTGGGCAGTGTCAACAGCAAAATAATTATGACTTTATGCCTTTCCCTTCTTCCTATTGGGAAAAAAAGCCATCTGATAATCATAGTAGACTAAATCGAATGGGCAGATCATAAAATCACATTCCTTTGAAGTTTTCTGGCAACTCTGACATGCAAACTAGATCACCTTAGTTTCAGCAATGCCTTCAGGAGTGTGTGCTTGATACACCCAGTAAAAGACAGGAAAGAGAAGGCGCCAGTTTACTACCAGAAGGGAAACTTGGCGTTGGTTAAGACATGCTCTAGGAATAATGAAATCCTCCAGAGTGTCCTTCCTCTACATAGCTCTCACAACTTTTTTTTCAAATTTTTCCCAGCCTTGAGCCATTCAATAGGCCCCATAAGGAGATTTTTTCTACTTGAGCAAAGGGTTAGCTATATAGCATGGTATAAAAATATGCACTAGTTCAGCCCCCTGGGCACATTTAATAATGCTTCCCACACCACAGTGCTCATCAGTGTGCAGAGATGGGTCAAATTTACTAGGTATCTGTCTACATACCTGGAATTAATTCAGTGTATTATACCTTGACTTGATGGAAAATCATAGTGCTCCTATTACGGTAACAATCGCTGCCATTTGCAGTGTTGTGCAAAGAATGCCAGGCATTCACTTCACCACAGGTTTTCTCATTTACCAAATGAAAAGTTGTAAAAGGGCTGAATCATAGAATGTCCCTAATAACTTCAAAATTGAAGAACAGTGTGTGATTCTGTTAGATGGTCTCCCATCTCTTGGGAAGCTTGTTGTGAATACCAGTTCAGCTTACAACAGTAGCTGTGTTACCGCACAAGGCTGTTTATTGTTTAAACATAACATGTTCCTTATATCTGAACATACTGTGGTTTTTGTTAGCAATCTAACATGTGTAATAGGATATTTTCCTGGGGTGAGTAAATTTTTTTCTTCTCCTTGACATAATATCAACCATGGAATAATCTGAGAGCCAGTCGACTGAGTAATAGCCTCCTGATTTCTGATAGTGAGAACATGACTTCAATGGGAACACTAAGGGACTTGAGCGAGTACCCCCATACTGAGAAGGGACTTAGCTGAAGGTGAGCACAGGACAGGGACAGGAAACTACTGCAGAAGAAAACTCAGATTTCTGGTCCTGGTTCTACCTTGTTCAAGGCAAGAAATGAGTAACTGAAACTCTGCATATCTTTCAGTTAATAGATATTACAGAGTAGAAGTTGATCTGTAAAATACTTCCAGCTCTGATTCTGCAGTTGATAAAATTCTATAGTAACTGAATTTAGAAGCATTTTGTAATAAATTTCCAAGTGAGAATATGCATTCTTTTCTCCTTTAGCACTTACTTTTAAGGCTTTTTTTTTTTCAGACTGAAGATTTGAAAATCAAAGCATATTGCACGACAAATCTAAGCCCATAATTTTTAAGATGGGTCTTAAATTTTTGTGCCCTTGCACCCTGTCCCTTATATGAAATTCTGGGGCCTTATAGTAGTTATATGAAGCTCTCTCATGTCATTCCCAAACCAGTTTTGTTTGTATGTCATCAGATCTGGTGTTTCCCAGTTGGTCTTCAGCCAGGTCTGCTGAGGGTACACATGCCATCTTGCAATCATTTCCCACCCATCCTTGATTCCCCTTCAGAACCATGTGCCTTATGCATGAAGCCCTAGCCACACAGATTGCAGATTTTGTAGTCTTACTTTGTATTAAATACCAATTGCAATTTCCGAGATCAGACGAGATTGGGCGCATTCAGGGTGGTATGGCTGCAGACTCCAATTGCAATTTCAGTGAACTTTTTGCTACTGCCCTTCATTTCCTACAAATTCTAGCAAAATGCAAAGTCTGAGGCACATTGTGATAAAGGCTTTTGATGTAGTTGTTTGTTATCTAAAAGTGAGTTTGAGATGTTGTAAGAAGTGAAGCCAAATAATCTATGCTGTACTTTTACCCAGCTGATGGAATGCCAACATTATCATTTGATGCTACAAATTAAAAATTCTAGGAAATGTTTTCCAAGAGGTCCAGCGTGAAACTGATTTTTGCAGCATACATGTTAGATTTGATTACATTGCATTCTTAACATGCTGTACCTATATGAATTTTACTTTCTTTGTGTACTTTGTTGAGCACTCATAGTAGACCTTTTATAGTGGATAGTTTTGCTTTCATTTTTATTTTCTTTATAACCTGTTTTTCCTCTCCTGTCCACCTGATGATTTTTGAATTGTTTGTCTGTATATAGCTATAGACATAGATGCTACTGGCTTAGATGCAGAAGAAAATGATATTCCAGCAAACCACCGCTCCCCTAAACCCAGTGCAAACAGTGTAACGTCACCCCACTCCAAAGAGAAAAGAATGCCCTTCTTTAAGAAGGTAACATGAACTTTCCGGCTCCCATTGTCCACTCGCTGAACTGCACTGCGTCACATTTCTAGTCCTGTTGACCGTCTGTGTCCTTTGACAAGCCAATAACATGCATGCTCTGTTATTCTTTGTTTCTTTTTCATGCTGCTGTAGCTAAGCAGAAGCAGAAATCGGTAAGTTTACATTGACATAAGCTGTGTTTATCCTGCCACTGGCATCATTAGCATTATTTCCCGCAGTTCTATTAAATACAATCATTTCTGTCCTATGAACCTATCAACAGCTAATTGAGTCCATGAGTTTCAAAACAACTGAATTCAGTGAGTGATTGGTTAAAACACCATTGCAGTACTTATCCTTTTTGATGGAATAATATCTACCACCAAGGGAACTCAGATGTCGGACACTAACAGTTCCATCTAATGCACCTCAATTGTGCATGCTTATCCTGTCTTTTTTCCAGAAATTTAACTTATAATCAAGCATATGCAAACAGTTATTAGATTCTGATTTATGATATCCAGATACCTAACTTGTACTAGAAAAAAAGAGGAATATTCAATTTTTAATTTAGTCAGTATTTAAACTTCTAATCCACTAGGTGCAAAATCTGCAGATGAACAAGACCAGTGGAAAACTGCAGGCTTGTTTTGGCGGTTTACTGTGAGTTTTTCCTATATAAATGCTCATATATAAATACTCTCCCAATGTTCTTGCCTTCTCCATCAGTCAGATGTCAGCATCCCACCTGTTGGACAATGAGGTTGATGGCCACACGTAGAGTCTTAGCCATTGGCCAACCAGGATGCTATGCAAGGATGCTACTTGACCCGACTAGAAAGCATAGGGTCCTCTAGAGCTCCCTACTCAGTCTATGTCCTCTCGGCATGTTTTGTAGCTTTGAGCAGTACTTTTTAGAAGTCCCTCTCCCTTGGTTTTCACTGCTCCACCCCCCCACACACTTTCCCTACCACTTTCCACAGTCACTATGCTGTGTTCTAGAATCATCTACCCTAACGTCAGCAGGTTTGGTGCAACCATAGGTCTGCTCCAACACTTGCATGCTTGTGGACATGAAGTGAATTCCACTTTCTGCCAAAATTCTCAACACACACAGTTCTGTTCCTCTGCAAACAAATGTTTTTGCTCTCTGGAGGAAGAATTCTAAAGACATCAATAAGGTGCTGGTGACTGGGCTTGTAAAATTTTGTTTTTCAATCAAGTGTCAGCTTTACTGAGAGAACCTCAGCACTCCAGGCAAAATTAACACACCTGGACTGTTGTGTCACCCCATCTTGATGTTTGTCTGCAACAGAGAGCCTGCCCATCTTTCTGCTCCTGTCTTCTCATCGCAGCCAGATGACTGGCAGTATTTGTGGTTGAGAAGCCTAAGAATCTGTTAAGCTACTGTGGTCTTGACAGAGCAGGAATAGGAACTGAAAACATGATAGTCAACAGTTTTGTGAGGTTTGCTGACCCATAAATTCTAACACTTTAAGGACTTTCACATTTTCCCACTAAGCAATTCAGAAAAACAAGGGTGGAAAACTACTGGTGCCATTATCAACCTGGCACAAAATAGCAATATTCCATCAAATAAGGTAATTTCTGTTGCTACCCTATCCATTCAGAAGCAACTGATTGTTTACCAACATGGATGACCCTTTGCTAGCTGGTAGTCACATAGACCAAAGGAACCAGAGTATTAGTTCCTGGGCCATGTCAGACTTAAGAACTTCTTGGTAGCTGTTACTAAAATGCATGCAACTTCTCTTTCTAATGATGGTGGAAGAGGTGTTCCCATACTGCCTTATAACGATGACTTGGCTTCGACACACTTTCAGTATAAACCCAGGTGGTATAAAATGTCAGGATTTAACGAACATGCTTATGATGCCTTCGGCACTGGTATTCATTCTTCTGATGTGACTGATGATGCGGTAAACTGCAATGAAGAGTTCACAACGCAGACCAACCCGAGAGTCAAAGATTGTTTTTCATGTGTTAGGATGCTTTTAGAGCGGTGCTTGTGTGGCATTTGTGCTGTCACTGTATTATGTTTGTCTTGTTTTTTTCCTGTTGAGAAATGTGTTCTATATTTACTGTCTGTTAATTTTAACTTTGAATATGAGGAAAAAATTTAAACAAATTGGACAGCACAATGCAGTAATGGTTTTCTCCATATTGCTTGTGACTGTCATGGAAATCTCAGATGAAAGCATCTGAAAGGTTCCTTAATTTCCCCTTCGGCAACTTAAACTCAAATGAAGCTCTGGAAAATTTGCAATGGGCAATTTCACACACAACAATAAAATGTGACTGACAGGCTGATGTAAAAATTCCAGTCATATTTGCACATCAGATTCTTATATCAAATTCCTAAAATAGTATAAAGCACAATTCTTTCTTGGTACATGTGTTTCTTAAAATAAGTACGTTCAGTTATTCCATAATGTAGACTCACAATTTGCTTATCCCAGTGTCTAAAGCCATATTTATCTTTATTCTGCATTTTTAAAAATTCAGTTTTGGATCAATTTTGTATTTTCTGTTATCAGAAGAGCCAGTTTTCATGTAAAAAAGCAGGTTATCTAAGTTTTAAAAAACACAAAAAATATGAAACACTGTATTTGAAGTAACTAACTGGAAATACGTTGATACTTTTAGAAACTGTCACAAAATTTAGCTCTCCCCCTTCTCTTCCAAAAAAAATTAATTATTATAAAAAGAAATGAATTTGTTATATAAGAGAAGCACTACCAGAACTACAGAGGTATGTTAGGTGAATGAATGAAAATTGGTAGTGAACATTTTAGAGCTACTGAGGCAGGGGAGCATGTTGTTCGCATCAACCGCTTCCCACCAAAACACAAAAGCCTTACGTTGTAAATTTTTAAACATGAAGCTATTGAAACCAAAAAAATGCCAAAATATTAATAACTATGCTGTGAGCAGTGCCCATGAATGCTACTTATTGGAACAAGCACAGTAATTGATACTCTTACAATAGGTTTTTATTATTTTTTAAAAATATTTGGTAGTGAGAGATACAATGTTCTAGAATTAGGTCTGATCCAGGTAAGCTAAACCTCAAGGGTGCAAAGACAATGGAACCTTTCTTTCCTCCATAACTGGAGCATGTTAGGTCTAATCCTTTCAACTCTGCAGAAAATGTAATGCATCTAAACGAGGACTTTAACCTCTGGTGAAGCCTAAAGCACCTCTTTTGCATGAGGCATGCTTCTCTTCATTCATAAGCAGCACCTCCTGCTTCAGAAACTAATACAGCAGTGTCATTTCTTGAAAAGAGTGGGAAAATTGTATATCAATCAGTAACTTGGAAACCATAACAAAATAAACCTTCCCAATCATTGACTGGGATTGCCAGGAAAAGAGGCAAGTAAAGATATACTTACATGTTTCTAATATCTGGAATGCCAATGCCTCTCATGACAGTTCAGAAAGAGCACTGTGTGTGTCAGATAGTTCAGTGCCTCCTGCTTGGGACGGTCTGAATGCCTCTCCTCTCTTTGCAGACAGAGCACACTCCTCCGTATGATGTAGTGCCCTCCATGCGACCCGTGGTCCTCGTGGGCCCTTCTCTGAAAGGGTATGAGGTGAGTAGCTGCCTCCGCTTCTCCCTCAGCCTTCCCCGGCCCCAAGGCCTGGCGGCTCTGTCACACCGGCTGTGGGATCCAGTCCTGAAGGGCTCACCACGGCCCAGGTGTACTTGGTTCGGGCAGGTTTCCTGGCTGTTGCTTTGGAGATTTTTGCTCACCACCATTTTCTCAACCCAGGAAAGTGGCAAATGGAGAATGGAACCAGTTGCAAAGTAACTTCTTGTCTAAGATATCATGGGGTCTTTGTCATTTTAATTGTCAGTGTATCAAGATTCAGAAAAACATGACTTCTAAGCTACTTTTTCCAAATGGAAAATGATTTTCAAGTGTTCTCAAGAGAAGTGAAGTTGTTTTAATCGTAATTAGTTAATATTTTTATCTTTTTCATTGATTGTTTCATTACAGGTCACAGATATGATGCAGAAAGCATTATTTGATTTTTTAAAACACAGATTTGAAGGACGGTAAGTATCTCAGCATACTGATGTTTGCTAGATTTTTGACTTGAAGAGGATAAATCCTGGAGGAGTAGGCATGGGGGCCCATAGAGCTTACTTTGAATCTTTGTGAAAACAGATAGGGGGTTTAGCTACATGAGGTTTTTTATAGTCTCTTAATAGCGACTTGAATCAAATAATCAGTAGGGGGGTGTGTAAAATTTAAGATGGCTTCTGAAGCATTGAAGATGTTAGAGGAGACTAAATGGAAACTCAAGATTTAAACTGAGAATAGATTAGAGAAGACCTCGGAACATATAAGGCCAGTGTGCATTTGTGTATTTTTAACAGAATGAAGTTGGTGCCCCTTTTCCCTTGTTAACTTTCATTCCCACATCCTCACTGTCCAAGTGTAATACATTTTGTCTGTTGATGTCAATGTTCTTTCAGATTGCTTAACTCAGTGCTTTCGTTACTACACTGTGTCTGCTCCTATAAACATTTCTAACTTGTATTGACACCCAACTGAGGAAGTGAGAGTAGTGAGGGAAGTTTTTGTATCAGGAAAAATACTGTCAGGATGTGAACAGGCAGAGAACTAAATGGAATAGAAAGAAGAAAACAATTTTTTTCAAGGCATTGAAATATTTTGTATTCAAGATCTGCCTAATCAAATGTTGATAAGTAGGTATTTTTATTTTCCATGTCTGTATGAAGTGATTTTTAATGCATGCTAAGGCTACCAGAATGGGCCAAATACAAAAGGCATACATCTAGTCCACCCTAATTAGCTCCTATTTCTTTATTCTTGAATCTATCATTTATCACAGTTTTGATATTGTCAACATGAGCAAACATACCCAGAAAGTTACATTAGAATGGTACTGTACTATCCACAACTGCCTTAACCCACTGCCCTTTCCCATATGCCACCCAAGGGGGTGAGATGAGTTTCCTAATTTACCTCTTCTGTTTAAGCTTGAATAAGCTTTGAATTTGGCAAATAGATTCCTGCCACACTCTGTGTCTTGGACCCCTGTTAAGTGTCAGCCACACAGAGGACTGCATGTAAGAAACAAGCAAGCATAGCATTTGAATGCGTGCCCATCCATTGTTTGTGGTGATTTCTATTCAACTTTGTTGACGGATATCTTGGCTAGTCTTTGAATCTCAGAGCTGGGTTCAACATTACAAGCCTGCAATTACCAATTAAAGGTCCTCAAAGGAGATAGAAGATAAAATCACAAAAGCCACTTACAGATTTTTAACTTTTTCAACCATGGCAAAACCTCCAGAGTAACTTTATCATTAAATGTCTTTGCCTTTGGCAGGGTAAGACAGCAGCAGTGGAAACTTGGAAGAAGCCACAGAGAACATTCCAAAACAGCAAAATGAATTACCTGTTAATGATACATTAAATAAACTGAATTTGTATTTTGAAAACATTTTTTAAAGCCCATAAAGGAGAAAATACAAAGGAAATGGTTATGAAAGGTACTAAATTGTCAGGAATTCCTCCTCTGTTCTGGAACCCAGTTAGGCTCATTTGTGGAAGGTATACAGAAGTTAAAGACTTTAAGGGGTGGCAATTCCTCATGCTCTTCCGATTGTGTGCAGTAGAGCAGCCCATTTAAAATGGAATCCACAGCCCAGCATGATGGCCTAGTGGCTAAATCCTTGCTTTGCATCTGCTGGGATCCTATGTGGGCGCTAGTTCCTATCCCAGCTTTTCCACTTCCCATCCACTTGTGGCCTGGGAAAGCAGTTGAGGATGGCCCAGAGTCTTGGGACCCTTCACCTACATGGGAGACCTGGAAGAAGCTGCTGGCTTCAGATTAGCTCAGCTCCAGCCATTGCAGCCACTGGGGAATCAACCAGCAGATGGAAGATCTTTCTCTGTCTCTCCTCTCTGAGATCTGCCTTTCCAGTAACAAACGAACGAAAGAAGGGAGGGAGGGAGGGAGGGAGGGAGAGAGAGAGAGAGAGAGAAAGAAAGAAATCTTAAAAATGGGATCTACCCTAAGCAACTGTATCATGTAAGCAAAACAATCTTCAGATTCACCTTATAGAACAAGACAGGTAAATTAACGAGAAAATTGGAAATAAGACAAAACACTACTGTCTGGAATAAATTCAGTTTTCTTCCCCAGTAACTTTGAAAACATCAGCTGTCAACACTGAAGTGTTGGGACGCATACTGAATTACTACAGACAATTATACACGACTGCCAGAATCTTCTGCAAGGCAATCTTATTGGAAATCAATAATCTAATTTGAAATATTACTTCACTTTATATTCTGATGTAGGAAACTTATTTTGACATGATATAATTTCCAAACTGGCAAACTGCTAGCCTGGCTGCTAAGAATCACTTAAAAGCCTCCAGGGTCTTCTGTCCTACTCTTAGCTAATTGAGTTCAAATCTTTAGTGCAAAAAAAAAAAAATCTCTAGTGCACAATTCTGGCACCTGCAACATCAAGTGCTTCTAACCTGAACTGTGCTTAGAAATTCTGCCCTTAGGACTCTAAATGTCTGCTTCCTAGTAAACCCCTAATTAGTGACCATTCCCAAAGCATGACTGCAGGAGTTTCAGTGGGAGAGTGGCCTCTCGCAGGCTGCAAAGTCAGCCGCATCAACAAGGAACCTGAGTGAGCAACAGCATGTGCAGGAAACACCAGGCATGCAGTTCAAGGAACAGCACACATCACCACAGGAAATCCTGTGCCCCTGCAGACTTACCTCCTTAAAGACTCACCTCCTTAAAGACTTCACTGTGTAGCACTCTGGGCAGGTCTACCAGGCCCTGTCACCAGAGAACCTGTCTCGCAGGCTGTCCAGAGCTCTTTTGAGGCACAGGCACAGATCTCTGCTCATCAGTGGTATTTGGGCATCCAGTCAGGTGCCATTATGGATACTTAGAAGTTGGAGTTCTCAATCTACCTGCAATATGCTTATCACTCATTCCCTCCCTCCCTTCTTTGTTGACTGAATCACCACCTTACCTTAGGAATTATCTCCGAACACTAAAATTATACCCTCCATAGTTCAACACCCATTGTTTCATCATTATTTTTAATGGTGCTTATAGCAGTAAGCACCTGTCAGATACATGTTTGTTTCCCTCCACTCTGGATGCACATGCACAAGTCTTATGTTCACACACAGGATAATGTTGAATAATTGTAGACACTCAAGAAACACACTGAGTTGATGTCTCCATCTGTGACCTCCCAAGTGCTCAACATAATTACAGCTGCTGCTTCCTAGGTGATATCACTATCCTCTATACCAGTGACCCCGAAGAAGTAAGAGCTTAAATTATTACTGAGCATATAGTTTGGTTTTATGTGAGTATGCTGTGAAATGATAACTAGTGGATTTCATATGTTATGGTAATGGCTTTTTAAATGCTAGGTAAGTCTTTCCTCTAATTTGCAAAAAGTTGAAAAATAGTTTGTTTAAAATAGTAGTGCCACTTAGCAGTATGAAACAACTATGATATGATATACACAACTCTGAAGACTGCATGTATGTGATTCCACGTATAAGATACTTTGGAAAAATCAAAACCATGCAGAGACAAGAGCTAGCTCTGTGGTTGCCAGTGAGTGAGAGGGATGAGTTTTTGAGGGTCTTCTGTCCAGCAGGCCCCAAGACCACCGAGCGGTGAGGCTACAGTGCTCTTTTGTAGCAGAAACACTGGAGACAAACTGGTGGTGAAGGATGTCCGGTGGAGAGAAGTCACAAGCTTATATAGGGTAGGAGAAGGGGGCAGGCAAAAAGTGTTCCCAACAGTACTTCCACTCAACAATGACATTGTGACTGGCTAAAATATATGTCTATCTGGATACTCCAACGAAGTTAAAGCTCAGGAAGCTGTGTCTCAGGGCAAACTCTTCACCTGCTGAAAAGAAGGATGAATGTAACATTTGAATTCCTAGAGTTGTTTAAGGAGCTGTAGTGGGACTTCCTTGGTAATGAGTCAGAGAAGAGAGACTAGGGCACAGCCCATTGCTTTTAGTGCATGCCCAGTGAACAGGCCAGGTAAGGGCCTGTTACTTGAGATAGGTGGAGATCCAGGTTAGAGCTCCCACAGTGAAGACTATGAAGGATAGTGCCAGAGAAGTGGCAGGAGCTCAAGGACCAATTCTGTATCATAAATGTAATGATGGCTATAAAACTCTATGTATTGATTCAAATTCATGGAACTATAATTCCAGGATTTTTAAAAGATTTATTATTAGAAAGGCAGATATACAGAGAAGAGACAGAGAGGAAGATCTTTCGTCTGATGGTTCACTCCCCAATGACCGCAATGGCCGGAGCTGAGCCAATCCAAAGCCAAGAGCCATGAACTTCTTCCAGGTCACCGAACTGTTGCAGAGTCCCAAGGCCTTGGACCGTCCTCGACTGCTTTCCCAGGCCATAGGCAGGGAGCTGGATGGGATTAGAACTGGCGCCCATATGGGATCCTGGCACGTTCAAGGCAAGGACTTTTACAGCTACACTATCGTGCTGGGCCCAAGAATATTTTAAGATTTATTTTTATTGGGAGTACAGATCAGATTTACAGAAAGAGACCAAGATCTTTCCACTGATTCACTCCCCAAGGGGCAGCAATGGCCAGAGCTGAGCCGATCCGAGGACAGGAACCAGTAACTTCTTCCAGGTCTCTGACACAGGTGCTGGAACCCAAGATGTTGGGCCATCCTAAGCTGCTTTCTCAGGCCACAAGCTTGGAGCTAGAAGGGAAGTGGGGGCAGTCAGGACACAAACTGATGCCCTTATGGGTTCCTGGCACTTACAAGGCAAGGATTTAGCCACTGAGCTATTACACCATGCCCAGAAGGATAGGTTTTATGAACTGTAGATAAAAACATTTTCCCCAAAAGCCAGTAATCTCTTTCCATACTTTATTACATATTTACTCTCCAGATAGTAAACAGCTTTTAACTCTTTAGCCATATCTTCTAGTATATACTCTTTACATCTACATATAAAGTGTTTGGCACAGCAATTAAGCCTTGAGACATTTCCTTTCAGATTGCCTAGGTTCAAGTCCCAACTCTGCTTCTCTTTCCAGCTTCCTGTCAGTGTGTACTTGTGGAAGGCAAGTGGTAATGTCTCAGGTCCTTGGGTCCCTGCCACACATGTAGAACTGGATTGGGGTTCAGGTTCCTCCTGAGTTTGGCCTGGTTCTGCCCCTGCTGTTGTGGGCATTTGGGGAATAGAGCAGCAGATAGAAGATGTCTTTGTCTCTTTCTGCCTTTCAAATAAATTAAATAAATAAATAAATAAATAAATAATTTAAAGGAACTGTTTGTGGTGTTGGCAGTATTAGGCTTTACCTACTGATTCCCAACTAAAAAATGTTTATGTCTTGTGCCTATTCTCCCTGTCATCCATGCATGCAGCCACATGGGCCTCATCCTGCAGCTCTCAACTAAGTTAAAGTCGAAAGGCCACCAGATGTATTTGAGAAAATGCCGTGAATAGATTTAGACAGCAGGGAGGGAGAAAATTTGAAGATTATTTTACAACATTTAGAAAATTGAGCAAAAATGAAAACAAATTTTTTAGCATGGAAACTAAAGAAAACACAAGAAATAGGGATGATAGTCTATGACATGACTCACTTGGATACTATTCACATGGTTACAAGGAATATTAAATATAAGAATATTCAAAAATGATTTTCCTTTCTAAAAACTGAGTTTTTAGCTTTTTCAGGGGCAGAGAAACAGAGCTATTGCATCCCTTCCTCAGATGCCCACAGCAGTCAGCATGGCATAAGAACAAAACTAGGAGCTAGGAATGCAATCAAGGTCTCCCAAATGCGTGCCAGGGGCCCAACTGTTGGAGCCATCACTTGCTGCTTGCCAGAGGAAGCATTAAACAGAAGTTGGAATTTGAATCAGAACCAGGACTCCAGTATACCCATTCTCATAGGGAATGTGGGTGTTCCAAATGACATTCTAAATGCTGTCCAAATTTGTCAAGTTTAAACTTCTGTCCTGGCATTTTTTTCGGTTGACTTAATGAGAAAACGATGGTAAAGCATTTAATATACAGCTAACACCTGGGAAACAACCAGCAAAAGTTTAAGGCAGTAACATGATAAGCAAAAATGAATCCTTTGATTACACTGATAACCTTTGGGTCTTCTGTTGATTTTCTTCTCCAACAGGATCTCGATCACAAGGGTCACTGCTGATATCTCGCTTGCCAAACGCTCAGTATTAAACAACCCCAGTAAGCATGCAATAATAGAAAGATCCAACACAAGGTCAAGCTTAGGTAAGTCTGTATGACCATAAGCTATGCCAGTGTTCACTTCCCGGGGATAATGATGAGATCTAATGAGATGATTATTCCACTTGTCACAGAGTATTAAAAAATAGGAAATGATGTCAGTAGCTAGTGCTACAGTCTTAATTATTTTATAGTATGGAAGGATTTGTTATGATAGCTTCAAGTTAAAAATTCCACAATATGTCAGAATTAATGTTTTGGTAACGTTTTTTCCCACTAATCTGAACTTTGATATCAATGGACTTTTATAAACTCCTGATTTTGTAGGTATGTTACCATCAGCAAGTTCAATATTCTCTCCAAACCTTGTTTCCTCCTCCTAAAAGATATCAAGATCTGTAGAATTATGAGAATTAAACATAGCATATACTCTATAACTGATGGATGTTATCTGAAATATCCCCTTATACTTGAATTACATCAATTATGAAGTCACAATGATGTAATTGTATGTGTGTGTGTATGAGTCTATAGATTGGGTGTGATGAAGGATGGAAATTAATTGCTGGCTATTATCCATTGATTCATATTAGTCATTTTCTTTAAAAAAATGTTTTCAGGATTTTAGCTAATGTGTTTATAGTGGTGTGTGGGTGTATGAGTGTGTACTAGTTGATCTAATTGACATGCCTGGCAGCTGCTTCACCTCCTAGCACATTCTTGGAGTTTGGCTGATCACTGTAGCACAGCTAACTTCCTGGAAAGTTAGGTTTTTATCCTCATGAAGAAAGCTTTCTGGTGGTTGTGTGAGATGTCTGAGTCAAGTTAAATTTTTTCTATTTACTTGTCAAATATATACATATTTTGGGAAGTTTTTTTAACATTGATGTTTTTAGATTATTCTGAAGTATGATTATAATAATAACAAAATATTAAAAATAGTGAAGCTAAAATGTTAATAAATATGGCACTTTACATATAACTCAATTTTGTTACTTTAACAAGTCCTCACGAAACTTCAGGAACCTAGGTTTACAAATATATTAGGGGAAAATGAGATTTTGTTGGCAATAGTTACTTTTTATATACTTTTTCTGACACTTAAGGCTCTCTACAAATTACAGAATGATCATAGGAATTGTCATTAAATACTCACTTTCTAGATTGATTGACAACAAAGTCAGGTAATTTGTTTAGTGGAACCAGTGATGTGAGAAATTTGGATTGCCAAGAGTTTACCCTAACTGCATTGTTATTTTCCAGGATACAGTTTTGTAGATGTAGATTCCCTCCTTTCCTTCCCATTTTCCCCTTCCATCATATCCCTCTTATTATTACAGTAGTTTCATCCTTTAGTAACAGTTACAAGATTAACATTTTGCTGTTTAAGTTTATCATGGCATTGTAGGTATACACAAAGTTAGAAAATCTGGTATCGTATTGTCAAGATACTTAATTGTTTCACTGGGAGTCCTGCTTTTATTCAGAAGCCTACTGTGACATAGCTTCACTTCCCGGTGTGCTAGTCTCCAATATACAGGTCATCTGAGAAAATTTGTATACACACACACATATACACACATTTGTATTTTACATGGAAGTTGCCTTATGTCAGAGAGAACCTATAATATTTATCCTTTCATGATTGGCTAATTTCAGTGATGTAATGGTCTGTAGTTGAGGCTATTTTGTTGCAAATGCTAGAATTTTGTTAATTTTAATGACTGTGTAGTGTTTTATGGGAGTAGATATACCAGAATTTCCTTATCTACTCTTTCAGTGGGCATTTGGGTTGTTTCCATGTTTTACTATTGTGGATTATGCTGCTGTAAATAGAGGTTATTTGTCACTTTCTCATATGCAGATTTCACTTCCTTTGGATGTATATTTCCTGCAATGTGATAGCTGGGTCATGTGTTAGATCAGTTCTCAGTTGTCTGATCACTCTCCATCCTGAATTCCATAGTGGCTGCACTAGTCTCCACTCTCACCAGCAGTGAAGTAGGGTAACTTTCTCCCCACATCAGTACCTACAGGTGTAGTAGAGTTCTGAATGTAAACCTCTCTCACTCGAGTTAGGTGATTTAGCCAAGAAAAAGTAATTGGGTGGAGGGTGTTATAGTGATTTGAGAATGTGAAAGTTACAAGATGCTTCTAGAAAACATCTGTGCTTCACCTTGGCTGAAATGTATGGTTTCAAAGAGGAATGTGGCACTGAAACTGAGATAGGCAGGGATGAGATTAAAAAAAGCAGTTAGGAGCTATCTACAGATTTTCTCATTCAACAAACACCTGAGAACCAGTCATGTACCAGGAATTATTCTTAGTGCCAGAACACCAGACAGCCATCACAGAAGTTTCCCCCCTGCCCTGTTCACAGAGAAGACATGAATGAAAACTTAAAGGTATGGATGTCAACAGAGAGCTACGGATCACTGAGAAGGAGAGGATGTAGGAGAATCAGGCTGAGCAGTGGCGAGTAAGCTCAGAAGGAAGGTGTAGTTTTAGAATGAGTTTAGTGGTGGATTCTTCAGCCTTGCAGCACCCTGTGCTACAGGCATAAGAACAAAGGCCCTGAGGCAGGTGCGTGGACTGCACATTTGAAGGAGAGTCAAGGGGCCAGGAAGATTAGAGTCAGCAAAGAGAGGTCATGGGGTATGAGGATGTGCTGACCATGTTGGGCTTAGAAGGTTCTGGAAGGACTTTGTCTTGGTGTGACTCTGAAAGCATTGGGTGAAAGAAGAGATTGCAGAGCATAAGTGAGATGACAAGTTAGGAAACTGATGAAGCTCAGAAGTGACAGACTAAACAGAAACATACAGAGTAAACAAAAAAAGTTGGTGTCTTCAAAAGAATGTAGGGGACAGCAGAATGGAAATGCACAAGGTTTGGGTGGGAAAATCACTGAGAAGGCTGTGCTGATCACTCCAGTTACGGGCCTAAAGTAAGGCTGTGTGGCAAAGGGAATCAGGCAGGCAAAGAATCCACAGATGGAAGAGCAGGACTGTCAGGAATTGGTAACGAACTATATGTGAAATAAGGAGGAGAAACCTAGGATGATTTCTAACTTTCTGCTTTGAGAAAAGGGGTGACTGAAGATGCTCCTCAAGGGCTGAGTAGTTCAAGACAAGGAGCTTGTGTGAAGTGCACAGTATTATGGAGGTGGGGAAGGGAGATGCAGAATCCATTTGTGAGCTTGGGACTCTGCACTGTGTGGTATGTCCTGGTGTCCAGGTGACTACACAGCTGCAACTGAGTGGAGAGGGTGGAGTGTGAGATAGCCAGTTTCACTGCACACAGGAACCGTGTTCTGTACAGTCACTGCACCACTGGCATGGAATCGGTGAAGACTGACCTATGGCTCCTCAGGGAAACACAGGGCTAGGTTCCTGCGAACCACTGCTCAGGATGTCACTGTGGTATAACAGGGTAAGTCACCCCTAAAAATAGAGATAAAAGGAGAATGGCACTAAGTAGGCTCCAGGAAGGACCCTTGTTTACAGTGTGGTAGCTGAAACAAGAAGATACAGCACTGCCCTGCTGGACCTCAGCTGGGATGTGCACATGGGAGAACCCAAATGTTTGGTTACTCTGTATGCCACAATGGTTGCAAAGGTGACGGTGGTCATGGTTTTGGGGTGGTTAGCAAATTTCCACCAGTACATGCATTCCTAAATGTCAATTCTACTAGACTTTGGGAACTTTACATGTCTTTAGAGAAGTGGGGTTGAGAGGGTTAGGCAAGCCCAGACCTCTGACAAGCACCAGTATAGATGAGGTGGGCTGGAAAAGGAGGGTCTTGACATAAAACCAGGAACAGCTTCCAGGGAAGGCATTTGGCACAGCAGTTAAGATCCCGTTTGGCATGCACACATCCCTGTCAAAGACTGGGATTCAGCCCTGGCTGCACATCCAGTTCTAGCTTCTTGCTAAATGCTGAATCCCTGCCACCCACGTGGGAGACCCAGCTGGACTTCCAGGTTCCTTTAGCCGGATCCATTCCCTGCTGTTGAAGACATTCTAGGAGCAAACTAGTGAGTGAAAGATAATTACCTCTCCCTATTTTTTTCAAATGAATAGAAACATAAATAGATGTCTGCTGGAGAGAGTATTTCAGTGGTCCAACTGCTACAGAGAAATAAAACAAGATGAAGACCTCAAGTCCACTGATTTGTCTTAACACAGCATTTCCATCCTTGACTTAGTACTCTACTCAAACAAAGGACATGAGAAGTTTTCAAGAGACCCAAATCAGGACCACATGAAGGCAGCCGGGAGGATAAAGTCAAAAAAAGTGGATTGGTAATCTGGACAGGCCCAGTGTGTCATCCCAACCAACCTCCAGGAGACTCGTAATACAAAACTGAATACTTCGAAAGCAAGGAGAGGGGTGTGTGTGTGAGACACAAATTAATATAATGCTATGGGACAGCATGAAGGTTTTTCACAGTAGTGCTGGCAGATAGCTTGAAAGAGAAAATAAATCAGAAAGGAGAATGGTCAGAGGCTTCCCTGCCAAAATAACATGTTAACTGAGATGTTCACAGTTTATGTGCACATGGCAAATATATAAATTATAATTTTGCACAAAACAGGTATATTAATACTCCAGATATGTGAGTTTATGTATGGATGCTGATACTTAAAGATTATTCAGAGTTTTACATCTTTGTTGCTTATTTTTAAAAACATTAGTTTTACATTTCTTTTATTCTTGTTTTCCTTGGGTTTTTGTTACTGGCCAGTTAGGCAGTCTCCTGTTTTCTATCACTAAACCAGGGGTACTAGTAGAACATGTTTCAAGATTATTATAGGATCTGATTGCGCACAGAGTAGGAGGTAAGTCAGTGGTACAGTTTATTGTTAGTAGCTTCTAATCCGAATTTAAAACGTATCATTTATATAATTCCTATCTTCATTATTCAGTTACTGAAGAGTATAAGATACAAATCTAGTTCAGAATAGAGACAGCATTGGCTGCCTTCCATGAGTTCTGTTATGTGGAGTTATCATTATTGCTTTATTTTTTTCCCCCAAATTAGTGGTTTGCGTACTGCAACCTGCGTCAGAGGGTCCGTCAGAACGCAGATCCTGCCCCAATGCCACAGACTGATTTAGTGGGATGGGATGAAACATGAGAATTTGCATTTCTAACAGGTTCTTGGAAACTGTGCTTTAAAAAACCATTGCTGAGTGAACAAAAAATGCTTTCTCCATAACCTGCTTCAGTAATTATTTCTGAAAATATTCCTTCACAATAACATCAGTCACTACACACACACACACACACACACTCTTAACCCTTAGAAGACAGGCCGACAACTCCAGCTGGCTCCAAGCCTGCTGTGGGCATTTTAAAGCACAGATTTCTGGGAACCTCCCTTAGAGCAGCTGATTCAGGAAATCTCAGGTATCCCTTGAGCATCTGCATTTATGGGACATTTCTAATGAATGCTTTTGGTTCCAGGACCACATTTTGTAAATTACTGTGGTAAACCGCTTTTAAGTTGTTAAATGTCGTTTTTAATCCCTCAAGTAATTTTTTCGTTTCCTGTTACATACATACCATTCAGCTAGTCTGATTTCATAGGATTTAGGCCATTTGCATTCAGTTTATTGTTGAAAGGTAATGATTTGGTCCTACAGTTTTTCCATAAATATTCTTACTGCTTCTTTTGGATTTCCTTTGTACTTTTACTCATTTTCTACCTTCACATTCTTTGATTTTGGGGCAACAGTCTGTAGCAGCATATCCTTAAGCATCATTTATAAGGCTGGCTGGGTGGTGGTGACAATTCTTTTTGTAGATCTTTATTTCACCTTCATGTAAAATATGAGTGCTCAGCTGGTATAAAACTCTAGGTTCGCAGCCTGGACTATGTCTCTGTATTGTTTCCTAACCTGTAGGGTTTCTGATGAGAAATCAGCTCAGAGTCTGCGTGGAAACCCCTAGTGGTAATCTGTCATTCCATTGTGAACATTTTAGTGCCTAACCGTGCAAAGTTTGACCACAGTGTGTCATGGTAAAGATCTTTTTTGCAGTTCTGTTGTGTCCTGTATTAGGATGCCATTTGTTTCCAGTTATTTAACCAAATAGACTTTTAAATCTATCCTCTCTTCAGGAACTCCTAAAACAAGTTAGATCGTTTGATGATATTCCACAAATCTTGGACACTGTTCCTTTTTGTCCGTTTTTTTCAAAGAAATATTTTCTAGCTTAAAGATTGCTTTTCTTGTCTCATGAAGTCTTTTGTTTAGGCTTTCCACTATATTTTCATGGCAAATTAAATTCTGCATTTCTAATATTGTCTCTTCAAAATATCAGTTTCACAGAACTTCTCATTCATGTTATGTATGGATTTTCTTAATTCCTGTATTTTTCATTATCTTTGGATATTTTAAATTCATTTTTCAGACATCTCATCAATCTCTTCATCTTCACATTCTAATGTTGAAATGTTGCTTTTGCAGTAATGTGCTAGTTCTTTTTATCTCCAGAAATCTGGCATAAATTGAAACAGGAGAAATTAAGAGGAATTCTGAAGTCAAATTTGCTGGCTTGAAGAAATCTTCTAGAATTGACTTTTGGTGAACAAAATGAGATTTGAAAGCTACATGTTATGCTGCTTTGGATAATAGCTTCTAGCCTCCTAAACAATTCTAAATGTAGTTGTTTACTCACACTAGCCATAGATTAAGTGCACAACAGCCACATATAGTTTGGAGCTGCTGTTTCAGGCAGCACAGAAGAGATTTCTGTCACTGCAGATAATTCTACTGAATAGTGCCGTTTACAACTCTGACTGGATCTCTTAAACAGTAGGCATTATTCTCTTGACATCCAAGTTGAGTATTAGAAGTCTGGTGGTGAGCCAAGTGTAGTAGCCTAGTGGCTAAGGTCCTTGCCTTGCATGTGCTGGGATCCCATATAGGCACTGGTTCGTGTTCCAGCTGCTCCACTTCCCATCCAGGTCCTTTCCTGGGAAAGCAGAAGACAGCCCAAGGCCTTGAGACCCTGCACCCATGTGGCAGACCCGGAAGAAGCTCCTGACTTTGAATCAGCTCAGCTCTGGCTGTTGTGGCCACTTGGGGAGTGAAGCAGCAGATGGAAGATCTTTCTCTCTGTTCTCCTCCTCTCTGTAAATCTAACTATCCAGTCAAGAAAATAAAATAAATCTTAAGTCTGATGGTAACGGTTTTAAACATTTTTATAATTTGGATTTTGATCCTTTTGCTTCTGATAGATGGTTACCTCCCTCGTAAAACATTTAGAAATACAAGAAGTGTTTGTGGACAAATCTGTCATAAGGACCCTTCGTGTCTCACGTGTTTAAGGTTTTATTTGAGCAGAAGAAAATTTTAGAGTTCAGGGAGAAATTCCTTAAATTATCAAGTTGTTGCGGGGGAAAATTATTCTTTCATTGAATAGTACCATTTTACTTTGTTCTTTAAATAATTGAACTCTGCTTAACCTTTCACAGCGGAAGTTCAGAGTGAAATTGAAAGGATCTTTGAACTTGCAAGGACGCTGCAATTGGTAGTGCTTGATGCAGACACTATTAACCATCCAGCTCAACTTAGTAAAACCTCTTTGGCCCCTATTATAGTATACGTGAAGATTTCTTCTCCTAAGGTAAGTAGAGATGCAATTGATACTTGAACCTGTTTTATTTTCTGCTTTTCAACTATAATAGGTCTTAGGCCTTTATGAATGCACAGTTTGAAAAGCCACACTAGGGGCCCAGTATGGTAGCCTAGCGGCTAAAGTCCTCACCTTGAACACACTTGAGTATTTTGCAGATGTTTTCCTGAACACTGACAATAAAAACTGCCCTGAACATATTCACAATGTTCTTGAATGTGATGTTTTAATACTGTAAAATGCAGTATGTTGAACATCTAAAGATATGAAGAATTCAGTGAACCATTTTCTAAATGATCAATGAAAAATGTTATAAATTATACATAACAGATCCATTGGAATTTCAAGACAGAAGGAGGAAAGTAAATTTAAGAATCCACAAGATAAAATAGTTTTTCATGAACTACATTTACTGTGTTTTAGCATACTATCAAAGACTACGCATAATTTTATATATGTAGAATGTTGAATTCTTTTCACATATTTCAGCCCCAAAAACACACTGCAGATCAAGTCTAGAAGCAATTTCCATTGTGTTCTGTGGACGCAGGAACCTACAAAAAATTATAAAAGTTATTTTTTAAGTTCTAATAGGGAAATTAGATGCACTGCACACATGTACCAAAAAAAAATTTAAAAAAAATCACACTCACACACACCTCTTAGTAGATCTAAGGGACAAACACCCAGGAACAAGAGTAAGCTCTGTGCATGCTTATAGCTTGCACCTGAGCACTATCAATGATACAAAATGCAAATGTGTAAGATTTACAACTACACTTATAAAAACTACTAGTGTGCCCAGCATGGTGGCCTAACGGCTTAAAGTCCTCGCCTTGAACGTGCCAGGATTCTATATGCTTGTGGAAGCAGTCGAGGATGGCCCAAAGCCTTGGGACCCTGCACCCACATGGAAGACCTGGAGGAGGTTCCTGGCTGCTGGCTTTGGATCAACGCAGACCAGCCATTGCAGTCACTTGGGGAGTGGATCACCGGACGGAATATCTTCCTTTCTGTCTCTCCTCCTCTCTGTATACCTGACTTTGCAATAAAAATAAATCTTAAAAAAAATAATAGTCCACCATTAAAAGAATTGATAATATGCTTTTTAATTTTCCTGAGTATAGGTATTTCTGTTTTTCAGGTTTTACAAAGGTTAATAAAATCTCGAGGGAAATCTCAAGCAAAACACCTTAATGTCCAGATGGTAGCAGCCGATAAACTGGCTCAGTGTCCTCCGGTAAGTTATCCTTACATTCAGTAAAATGCATATAGAGAGCTCAAATCTAATATGTTGAAAATAAAATCATGGGAGAGAATCCTGGTCACTCTAAGTAGTATTCGTTGCCCTCTTCCATCGTCATGTGTTTTTAGTACATGACTAGCCTAGATAATGGTTATGCTTTTAAAAATACACAGTGTATCCGCTAACGACTTCACTTTAGTTAATATAGACATCTGTAAGATGGGTATATTTGACTTTATCTTACTTGCATGGGTCTGAACGGTGGAGACAGTTTTTCTATATGCTGCTTCAATTTCCTAATGTCCGCAACCAGTGCTGGTCAACCAAAGCCACGTCCACGTGCCTGGAACTCTATCTGGATAGCCCATGTGGCAAGAGGCTCCCAAGATTTGTGCCATTTGCTGCCTCTGACACTGATGCACCAGCAGTAAGCAAGATCTAGTGAAGCAACTGAGACTCAAACCGGCATTCCTTTATGGGATGTTTAACCCACATGCCATAATATTTGCCCCCAGTATTGACTTATTACTCACCTCTCACCAACTGAAGCAAGCTGCCCAATTTTAAAATAATTGTTAGAAGACTTCCTTTCTGTAATTCTGCCTTTCAAGTAAATTTTATATCTGGTAGTTCACTCCCCAAATGGCTACAACGACCAGGGCTGGGCAAGGCTAAAGGCAGGAGCTTCACCTAGTCCCACATAGATAGAGAAGCCCAAGCACTCTTTTTCCACAAATACCAGGAAGATCTAGGTTAACAAGTGGAGCAGCCAGGACTCCCACCAAAGCCTTATGGGAAGAAGGCACAAGCCCCTCAAAAGTGCTTTTGATACCATGTAAAAACCAATCTGAAAACAATACCTGCATTTTTCTGAACACATTTTATTTTTAATCCATTCTCTACAAACCACAGTACTTTAAAAATTTCTAGGAAATATTCGTTTTGGGACTGGCATTGTGGCACAGCAGATTAACCTGCCACCTACACTAGTACCCAATACAGGAGAACCAATTCAACTCCCAGCTGCTCCATCTCTGATGCAGCTCTCTACTTAACCACCTAGGAGGGCAGTAGAAAATGACCCCAGTACCTGGGACTGCTGCGACCTATGTGGGAGGCTGGAAGACTATAGATAGCACCCAGCTCCTGAAGCAGCACTGCCACTGCAGACACTGGAGGAATAAGCCAAATTTTCTCTGTCATTCCGCTTTTCAAATAAATAACTTAAAGCATATATAAGTTTATAGCTGAACAGATTTTTTTAGCTTTCTGAAGACTTAACATGCACAATTTCATAAACTTTTTGCTAACCAATTAGCTTAAGTGCAGATATTCCAGAAAGTTATCGGTATTTCAAGATAAACTATGTCAAAACCTAGTTTCAGTTGCTTCAGACACATTTCATGGCTGAACTCTTGCTTCACTAATTTCTAAATTAAGCTTCTCAGTCTCTTTTCCACATTGCTTTTTTTTTTTTTTAACCTTAGTGCCAGTACTCCTTTTTCACCAACAATTTTCCTGGACTGTTATGCTCACTGTCCAGTGACTAATTATCTAACGTTCGTCTGAGGTGCATAGACATGTATAAACTCAACCAGCCAACAGAAAAGGAGCCCGTAAGCAAGAATAAACAGAAAGGATGCATCTTCTCCATGCAGGAACTCTGGCAGTGCTGGGCTTGCCACAGCGGCTGCCTCAAGTGTTTGTCTCTGCAGGAGCTGTTTGATGTGATCTTGGATGAGAACCAGCTTGAGGATGCTTGTGAGCACCTGGCCGACTATCTGGAGGCCTACTGGAAGGCCACCCATCCTCCCAGCAGCAGTCTCCCCAACCCTCTCCTCAGCCGTACTTTAGCCACATCAACTCTGCCTGTCAGCCCCACCCTTGCCTCCAATTCACAGGTAAGGGGAGTTTTTAGAAGTTTCATAGAGACACTGACAACCATGTCCTGAGAACCACAGCAGTACTTGTTCTGGTATACTTTGTCTAAACTGTGACAAACTTTACAAGTGATTTAACAGTTCTTTACACAATACAGGACTGACAACAGAATAATACTGGAGATATATAACACACATACACACACTTTTTAAAATTACATAGTTCCGTAAGGTAGAGGAACTTTCTACACAGCCAGCAGCACGCTGGGGGTAAGGTATATAGCCATCAGCAAGTTACTTTCATCATACTTGTGGCTGCATCAGGTACAATGACAGCCTTTCTCCTGGGGCTACTGTAATAAACTGTCTTGTCTTCGGCCTTTTCTCAGAGGATTGTATTAGTACCCATGAAGGTCTCAGTGTCTGACTTCACACTGTTTCATTTAAACATTTGAACCTTTTATTGTATTTCTTAATCCTTAAACCAATGCTAAAATCCTGCTTATTTTTATTCAACGGGATCTTAATGAATTTTTATCTGCACTCAAAGATATTGGCATTTGTATTTAAACCACAAAAGAACATGTAAAAGAATGGCACCTGGGTCATGAAAAAAGTCACTATGTGCACTGTTTTGGGCACTTAGGAATGCAAACCAAATCAGTGCTACAAAACATCAGAAGAATTCAGCAACAGACCTAGGATAGATTTCTACTTACAAGGATCTGGATTAATATATATGTTCCTTTTGCTTCCAGAGTTCTCAAGGTGAGCAGAGGACAGATCATTCGGCTCCTGCCCGTTCTGCTTCCCAGGCTGAAGAATCTTGCCTGGAACCAGTGAAGAAATCCCAGCATCGGTCTTCCTCCTCAGCCCCACACCACAACCACCGCAGCGGTACCAGCCGGGGCCTCTCCAGGCAAGAGACGTTCGATTCCGAAACCCAGGAGAGCCGAGACTCTGCCTACATAGAGCCAAAGGAAGATTATTCCCATGAACACACAGACCACTATGCCCCCCCACATCGTGACCACAATCACCGAGACGAGGCCCATGGGAGCAGTGAGCACAGACACAGAGAGACCCGGCACCGTTCCCGGGACACAGATCGGGAGCAGGACCACAATGAGTGCAACAAACAACGGAGCCGTCATAAATCCAAGGATCGCTACTGTGACAAGGATGGAGAAGTCATTTCCAAAAAAAGGAATGAGGCTGGGGAGTGGAACAGGGATGTTTACATCCGCCAATGACTTTTGACCCCCTTTTTAAAGTCTTGTATAAGGGAACCCTCAGACAAAATCTTTGAGGTCTACATTGCAATCATGTGATCTGTCTTGTGTATTTTGTATTGCTGTTGCTTAAATAGCAATAGCATGAAATAGAGTATTAATATTTTTTTTTCTTTTGTAAGTGCTATATAAACTGGCCTGGTACAGCTGCAGTCCTCTGGTTGTATACTGAATTATTCACATACGTAAATTGATTTGGGTAGCTGCCACTTGAACAAAACCTATTGCCACCCATGATTATTTCAAGAATTCTAGTTGACATATCCAATAAGCCAGAATCAGTACAGATAAAGTGGAATTTCTTGTTTCCCAGATTTTCTAATACCCAGACAGCTGATTTGCATATTCATTCATTCACGGACCACTTTTTTGCTTGTACCTCTGGCTGACTAAATTTGGGGACAGATTCAGTCTTGCCTTACACAAAGCGGATCATAAAGTTAGAATCTATTTTCTATGTACTAGTACTGTGTACTGTATAGACAGTTTGTAAATGTTATTTCTGCAAACACCTTATTATAATTATATATAATATATAATCAGTTTGATCACACTATTTTAGAGTCTTAATGCCAAGTCAGCAGTTTTGCTTTATGAATTACAGGGACTACAAATACCCACATTCAGGAAATTTGTAATAACGTTGTCTAGACACCTATTCCCATTCTAATAGAAAGTCTGTACATACTGTAAATACGTGTGACTGCTTGACTTGAAAATAATTGCTTTCTGAATGTTATACCATCCTGTAACTTTATACTTTTGACCATAAATTAAGGTAAATATCACCAAACTCCAAAGGTTGTTCTACTCCATACAGTTCACACTAATTGTGACAAACACATTCTTAGTAGCTAGTGTCTGTTATAGTCACTGCACTGGAATATATGAGCCGGAACCCGCTGTATGCACATGCGTGTGTGTCTGTATGTAAGAGAGTGCACGAGTGACTGGTTGAAATGGAATGCTGAAGAGTAATGAAATGATAGAGTGGTATCTAGAATTTCAGCCACCTAGCTTTGTATTTGTGTTATGTGTTGCTTTAACAATCCATCAAGCATTCAGGGAATGTGAGGAAGCTTGCTGCCAAAGTAACTAGGAAAGCATTCATGCGCTGGTCCTTGTTTTTGCTCCCAGAGAGTAAAAATACAGGCAACTTGTACTGTGAGTGTTTCACTGGAAATGTACAATCTTTGTGTCAGAGTATTTGTTTTAGCAAGAAACGTTTACACAGCTTGTGGACTTATTTCGTAGGAAAATAAATTTTTATAACTTCTCCCACTTTATTTTCTAACCTTGCCTATTCCTGTTGTTCATCTCCCTACTTATTCTTTCCCACCGCCAACTCAGTTTCACTGTCAGAACCCAAGAAGTGCTTCTTATAACCAAAGTTTCTGTTATTCAGAAGTAATCAGGACAAAATAGGTGACTTGAAATGAATACAATGTTAAGAATTTTCATATACTAGACAATTACTCTGATGAGGAAACAAGAACACACTATCTCCACACCTCCACTGAACTGCTGTACGAAGTTGTCATGTTATCTTGAGGTTAAAACAGTTTCTATGTCTCAAATGTACATCTGTCTAATTGTGACTGGATCAGGACAATATTAGGCATGCCGGTACCTAACATTGGAAGTTTGTCCCAGAAAAATGCCTATCATTTCCTACTTTAGATCTGTGTACTAATTTAACAGAACAGTAGTGATGGTAAACTGTTTTACTTCCTTGATTGATTCTTGCCAATTGTTTTACATTTAACCCGTTTCCCCTACTCAAGAAAACTGTTTTAAAACTGAATTACAAATAGTGTTTTAACAACTAATATATAAAAAAATACGCCTCAGAAATGGTTAATTAGCACTCTGCTGCTTATTAAATATAAGTCACATTTTTGACAATTTTATAATGCTGGGAAATTATATTCTAATCAAGATGCTTTCCTATATATTTACTTATCCAAATTAAGGATTTAGGGATTATTTAAATTCTTAAGATAACTGGTTTTACCTTACTTGCTGCTATCATTAATCCCAAAGACTAGTGCTTACAAATTATAATTTTATATCTATAGTCTTAGCTTTTCACTTTACTGTGGAAAATGTTAATGAAAATCAGAGTAGTCCTCAACAACTGTATTGAAGGATTTCACGTGAGAACATCTATACGTGAAAACTGTACAGCTGGTCATATGTGTAAACTGTGCAATCACTTTACAAATGAAATCATCCCCCAAAACAGGGATATTTACTGACTTGTGGAATGTAAAATTATAGTCTATTCACACAGCAAAAGCTTACTCTTCCAAGTTACAGAATCATCATTTTTTGTAGTCAACTTAGAAAATGCTGGAAATGTACTTACTAGGTCTATGTTTTTGTCATATCCACTAAAGTTTTTCCTATGCTCTTTCTTTACTGCTATTTAAGTTACTGTTACAAAAAAGGTGCTGCTAAATGTAGGATGTCTTAGTCTTACTGTATTTTGGGACAATGCCACACTTAACATGGTCTGCTATGCATTCCTGTGAAACAACATTCACTGTCAGCCACACTGAACTGTTTAACAAACCTGGTTTAAAGTCATTCATACAAAATAAAGAGCTGGCTTCTGCACTGTTTACTATTAGTATTAATTGACATTTTAGAAATGATTCTTGGAATCGAGGATGTTACATACCGTGCAGCATCTTCCTTACCAGCAACGCCAATCACTTGATGTTACATTAGTAATCTTCCCATCATGTCTAATTTTGGAAAAAGAAAAAAAAAAGATGGCATAAGGTAGGTAAAAGATTTAAGAATTGAGTTACAGAATAATCTCCCATTTTACAAGCAAAACAATCTTGATTCATGTTTAGAATTTTGTTTTTCCTTCATTTTTAAAATGAAGATTCCTGATGAGGACAAATTTAACTTTTGTGCTTCCCTTTTGCATACTGAGGTGACGCTAATACTCCTGGGTACACTCAACTTATTTAAGATTCCCCTACTCCGAAAATAAGGAACTAATGCTTCTGAAATCTGGTGTTTCATTTATTTTCATTTTTAACTATTTATGCTTCACTTTGCTATTTATAGCTATGGAAAATGTGACACAGGGTTCTGAAATAAAATGCTCTATTAAACGGTTTTTGTTTCAGAGAAATACCTATGTCAACACAAAATGCTAAAAGATACAAATTTTCCCCATCTGCATTCTTCCATTTTATTGATTTCTTTCATTGTATTTTTATATTCCTTAAGAATGCTTAATGTTTTAAAATTTGAGAGGCACGTGTGGAGGGAGCAAAAGAACAAGCTCCCATCCACTGGTTCACTCTGACAAAGGCCAGGGCTGGGCAGAACCGAAGCCAGGAACTCAATCCAGATCTCCCACATGAATGATAAGAACTCAACTACTACCACCTCGCAAGATCTGCAGCAACAAGAATCGAAAGCCAGAGCAAGCAATCAAAAAAGGTATTCCAACAACTTTTTAATAAAACATTAAATATTTTAATGTCACTCCTTTTGGAAGCTCTTAATATTAAAAATTATAATTGTTAATTTAAAATACAAGATCCCAAATGAAAATATGTTCCAGACATGTACACACATCTTTTCATTATACTGTTTGTAACCCAGAATCAGATATTTCTCTTAAGAACACAAAATGTACGCTCACATTAGCCCTTGTTTCTGTCTCTTCTTCCCTGTGAAACCACTGGCAGCCTTTTCTGTTTCCTTAGCAACCATGTCAGCACTGGACTGGCTCAACACTTGGGGTAGAAGAAGAAGAAGAAGAAGAAAACAGCAAATGCTTGGCATTTTGATTTTGAGGATCCCTCTCCTATGTGCTTTTACATTTTACAAACTTGGCAATAAAAAAGCCTATACAATCCTTATTGGCCAGCCAAATCCTGTCTTCCATTCTGGCATCTCTAAGGGAATGAATGTCAGTGTCCTGGAATGGCACAACAGATGGATCGAATCGCTGCAGCTGTTTCAACTGTGCCAATGACAGGCCAGCGCCCACCATTCCTGCTCCTCCAATTTGCGGTTCCTGTTTGAAGAAAATCAATAAATATGGGTGTGCATCTTGTAATTAGTAAGCAAAATGACAACTATACATATTCCATAAAAAGAAAAATCACTGCATACTTTTCTTTCTGTAGAATGCACCTGTTTTCCAGGCAGTACAGTGGGAAAGCAGTAACATATACTTACCTGGTGAATTAGAATACCTATTGATTGTTTATGAAATCTGTGTCACATTACAGCTCTGTCACATTTCAGCTGTGTAACCTTAAGCAAGTAACTTTACCTAAACCTATTTTCTCATTAAATGCTCACTTCTGAGGCTTAACACAAGTGTCATTATGTTTTTGCTTTACAGCAAACACTCAGGATATGGAACACCATTAACAAAAAAGCAACAGACAAAATCCAAGGTTTCATTCTCTCCAAAACTGCAAGAGTTTCCTTGGACATATGTCTTTCACTGATAAGTTTTTGTAGTTTTTCTGTGTACTATAAGGGAACCCAAGTAGAGATACATAAAAAATTAAGCAGAAAGATACATAAATTAAGGTTACAACAACTATTTTGAAGGATCATGGAATCATAAGAAATTGAATGATTCTCAGAAACCACTACTGCAAAAGATCCAGAATTATTTTCTTAGACATTTTTTATTGGAAAGTCAGATTTTTACAGGGAGAAGGAGAAGGAGACACATACAGGAAAGATCTTCCGTCCACTGACTCACTCCCCAGGTGGCTGGAAAGGCTGCAACTGAGCCGATCCTGAGCCAGGAGCTTCCTCCACGTCTTCCACACATGTACAGCATCCCAAGGCCTTAGGCCATCCTCGACTGCTTTCCCAGGACACAAGCAGGAACAACTGGGACATCATCTGGCACCCACAGGCTCCTAGCTTTGGGTCAGATCAGCTCCAGCTGTCGCAACCACTTGGGGAGTGAACCAGTGGATGGAACATCTTTGTCTCTCCTCTGTAAATTAGACTTTTCAATAAAAACAGATCCTTTTAAAAAATAAAAAATATTATAAGCTAAAAGTTGAATTATACACTTATAAAAACCATAACCAAAAGTTAGATTAGTGCTGCATAAAACAATTAAGCTTTTTATATAATATATAAAGAAAGTACTAATCCTGAATTACCTTCCCATCCCTCCCTTGACTGGTTTTCTGAAATCTCAAAGAGATTTAAAGTCTGCTTTGACTTTGATGTAATATATGGAAAGTGTTCAACCTTCGGCATATCGGAAATGTATAGGGCTTAGAAGGGAAAATTTGAAAGTGCCTGAAACATGAACAATATAAGAGAAATAAACACGTAACAAAAATACACCAAATTCTGTGCCACTTTAACATAAAGGAAAATGGAGAGCGGAAATATAAATATTCTATAAATATAAATATTTATGAATATAAATATTCTATAAATATAAATATTTATGAATATAAATATTCTATGACTATTCCAGAATGGATCTCATTAGAGAAATATTTTTACTTCTTACAGTGTTTGCGAAGTTTTACTTCATATTTTTTTCCTTGTATGACATTTCAAGTTTATCATCATGCTTTATTTCTGCCATTTACCAGATGATATAAAAGAAAGAAAAATACTATTACCTGGGGCTGAAGCTGGAGAGAAGGAAATGTCTTGAGGGCCCAGGCAACCTGCTCTTCATTCTCTGCCAGCGTTATCGTGCATGTGCTATACACCAGCACACCCCCTGGCTTCAGCAGCTCAACTGCCTGAAGAATACTACAATCAGATTGTGCACACCACAAGAGCCAGTCATCCACAAAGGCAGCTCACAGTATTAGGACAGTTTTCAGGTTTTCAAGATAAATACAATGTTCTTTATAATAATGATTCCCTTCTCCAGTGAAACTGCATGATAGCAATACTTACATTCTAGACTAAATGTATTTCAATACTTTGCATCTTTCATACTTCTTATGGACCAAAAAAAATCAAATATAATTATTTCAATTCCTACCATTTGTTAACACTTTTATGCTGAAATGAACAATTTACTATTAGAACAAGTTCCTTGCTGGATTTCAGTCATCAGTTGCTTTCTCAACATTTCTGCTATTCAGCTTGATATGTCCCCAAATGAATTCTTGTCTTTTCTTCCGAAACCTACAGAGGTCTGTCTTCCATCCAGATGCCTCGCCTCAAACAGTCAATATCCTTCATGCTTCTTCACATTATCCATCAGCAACACCCATTGGTGGTTTTTCCTTCAAAATACACTCAAAATTTGACCATTTCTCATTATGCTACTGTAATCATCCTGGACCAAGCTTCTTTATCTTTTGTATGGATTCACTCCAACAACATCCTATCTCTTCTACCTGCTTCCTTTGCTGCCCTCGCACAATCTATTCTCAATTCAGGAGCCAGAGAAGTCCTCTGAAATGTTTACTTCTTGCCTCAAACCTTTCAAATGTCATTCATTACCAAAGACCTTAAAAAGGCCTTTGGAAAACCTAATTGAACAAGTCCCTTCCTCCTGTCTAACCTCCCATCGAGTACCTCTTGCCCTTGTGCCTCCTGCTGTAACACACTGGCTTCCTGCTATTCCTGTGATACATAGGCACCACACTTCAGGATGCTTGCAACAACGAGGAAAGCTCTGCTGACCCTCTGCATTGCTTGCTGCTTTACAATCTTCTTAGCATTGATTCTGTCACCTTGAGCATCCTATGTAAAACCCCAACCACTCCAATACAGCGCTTCTTTCTCACTTTCCTGTCTTTAGTTCATTTGGTAAGTCAGCATCAATGTCTAGTATAATGAAGATCACTTTCTCATTAAGAAGAACCTTGTGATTAAGAGTACAGTTTGTCTGCTTTTGCACTGCCATGCTATCAACATCTAGACTATTTTCTTGCACATTACAGGCACTCAATAAACATGAAGTCTTCAAAAACATCCATTAATAAAAAACAATGCATGGATTTCAAATTTTTTGCAGCAAAATAAACTTAAGTCTATTTTACCAAGTCAAGGGCACTTGAACAAGTAGAAAAAGTGTTATTCTAAATTGAATGCGTCCCGAACATCTAAAGTTCATCTCTCCAAAATCCCAGGTTTACTTTAAAAATTTTAGTGAGAACAGAGAGACTCACAAGATGGCCGACATAGGAGGAAGACTGTGAGGGAGCTCACAGACAGAGAGGGCTAGAACGCGACAAAAGCTTAAGTGGAGCAGCATAGAGCTACAGGGAGAAGAACGTGAAGTTCCCTGGACAGTGTGGAGCCAAAAAAATCCACACAACTCGGAAGAGCAACCAGGGAAAAACAAAACGAAGGGCAGGGAAGACGGCTTTCCGCTCTTGACCTGCTGAGTCACCTTTGAGTGCAGACTCTGAAAGCCGCCGACCGACCCGCAGACCTCGGGACCCGCAGACGCTGTGGCCGTGAGGACCTGCGGTGATCGGGACCTGCTGGCACCTGCTCACCCTGGTCGCCAGGACCCGCCAGGACCTGCACCCGCTGTGGACATCAGGACATGTAGTCATCGGGACCCGCTGGCATCCGCCCACCCTGGTCGCCAAGCCCCGCCAGGACCTGCACCAGCCGCAGTATCCAGGTCCCATCGGGACCCGCCGGGACCTGCACCGGAGGCAGTCAACAGGAGACACACCTGCGGCGAGGGTTCCCACCAGAGGAAGAGGCAGACTGCAAGAACCTGAGGTTTGAGTGAGTTGGGTGGGGACAGTGGTGGGTCGGAGGCTCCGGGAGTTGGCCCCCCAGGGGCATGCAAAGAGCCTGAACACCCTTGGTGCTCATCTCCCCGCCCCTCCCGCCCCCCGAGACTCCAGCGTCTAGGGACACAGGGCGAGTGCCTTGAAACTGCCAAAACTGTGTCTGGAAAGTGACGCACAGTGGTCCTGTGCACTGAGGAGAAAGGCAAAAGGCACACTGAATACTCCCCCGTGCCTTTGAGGTCTGGCACTCAGCTGGGCGGTGCTATCCCACAGGAACCCGAGCACGCCTCTGGGCTGGGAAGTCCCGTGCTAGCGCTGGGGTGGGCGGGCCTGCACAGGAGGCGCTTCCAGAGAGCACCTGGAATCTCCACGCCCTGCAGTCCCTGGCACTGGGGACACACCGAGAAAGCACCTAGAATCCTCCGAGCCCTGTGATCCCGCGCACAGGGGGCGCGCACAGAGAGTGCCTTCACTCCCGCACACCCTGTGGTAGCATACCTGCAGGGGACGAGCTGAGAGTGCGCTTTGAATCCGCTGGGCCCTGGAAGTGGCGGCCTGAGGTCCAGTGTTCTGGAGATGCACCAAAAGTGCCTTGAAAATTCCCACACCCTGCTACTCCACGCCTGCAGACTCCGATCTCTACAGGATAGTGCTTGGAGACCCCTCAGCACACTGGTGCCTAGGTCTCTCAAAAAAGAAACACTAACACAATGGGAAGAAATACCAGAAAAGGTAATGATCCAGATGAGAGAGCCAACACCCTACCAATAAAGGATCAAAAACCAATGTCTATTTCGGAGATGCGAGATGAAGACATAGAAGATCTACCAGACAAGGAATTCAAAAAAATAATGTTAAAATATGTCAGAGACAATGAGAACAACTGGGAGGACTTCAAGGAATTCAAGAACCACATAGCCTCAGAAATACAACAAATGAAAAGTAAAATCCTTGACTTAGAGCACAAAATTGAGAGCCTAACCAACAGAACAAATACAGCAGAAGAGAGGATCTCTGAAATGGAAGACACACAAAACGAACATACCCAGTTCATTAAACAGCTGGAGACAAGTCTGAACAAAGCCAATAAGACCATACAAGAAATGAAAGACAACCTCAGAAAATCGCATATTAGGATTATTGGCCTTCCTGAAGGAGCGAAAAAAGAGTCAGGAATGCAAATGGTGCTCGACGAAATTATACAGCAAAACTTTCAAAACACTTGGAACATGAACCCAGCCCAAATCCAGGACGGTCAGAGGACTCCCAGCAGATATGACCCAAAGCGATCTTCATCCAGACATATGGTGCTCAAGTTCCACTCCAACGAAGACAAAGAAAGAATCCTAAGACAAGTACGAAGCAGAGAAAAGATCACATACCGGGGAAAACCAATCAGAATCACTGCTGACTTCTCTGAAGAGACTTTACAAGCAAGAAGAGAATGGACAAAGATCTTCCAAATCCTGAATCAGAACAACTGTCAACCAAGACTATTGTACCCAGCAAAGATCTCATTCGTATTTGAGAACGAAATCAAATACTTCCACAGCAAAGAGAAATTAGAAGGATATGCCAGCACAAAACCAGCTCTACAAAATCTCCTTAGAAATGCACTAAATCCAAAAAAAAAAGGAGGTGAATCATAAGCAAAGATGGCAAACTGGAAGGTCTCCCCACTAAAGTCCACACAAGGAAGGGCAATTACACAGATATCAACACCCACAAAAACAAGTATGGCAGGGCAAAATCACAACCTCTCAATTTTAACTCTTAACACAAATGGCCTGAACTCACCAATCAAAAGGCATAGATTAACAGGATGGATTATCAAACAGCACCCAACTATCTGTTGCCTACAAGAGACACATCTAACCAGAAGAGATTCGAAGAAGCTGAAAGTGAAAGGTTGGAAACAGATATTTCATGCCAATGGACGAGAAAAAAAGGCTGGGGTAGCTGTCTTAATTTCAGATGATGTGGACTTCAATCTGACACACATCAAAAAGGACAGGGAAGGACATTATATATTGGTGAAGGGACTGATCCATCAGGAAGTAATTACCATTGTGAACATATATGCACCAAATTCAAACGCACCTAGCTACGTGAAGCAATTACTCATGGACTTAAGGGGAGACATAGATATGCACACAATAATAGTGGGTGATCTTAACACCCCACTAACAACAATAGACAGATCAACAAAACAAAAACTCAACAAAGAAACAACAGAGCTCATACAAACAATAGAACAACTGGACATGATAGATATTTATAGAATTTTTTACCCTAAGGCCACAGATTATACATTTTTTTCAGCAGTGCATGGCACCTTCTCCAGGATCGACCACATGATAGGACACAAAGCAAACCTGAATAACTTCAAAAAGATAGGAATCATACCATGTACCCTCTCAGACCACCATGGAATGAAGCTGGAAATCAGCAATTCAAAATGCCCCAGGAAATACAGAAACTCTTGGAGGCTGAACAATATGCTATTAAATGAACAATGGATCAGAGAAGAAATTAAAGATGAGATCAAAAAATTTATGGAAACCAATGAAAACTCTGACACAACATTCCTAAATTTGTGGGACACTGCCAAAGTAGTGCTACAGGGTAAGCTCATCGTAATTGGAGCTCATGTCAAGGCCCAAGAGAGGCGCCAAATACAGGAACTAAACACACACCTCCAGGAATTGGAAAAACAACAGCAGAAGAGCCCCCCACACAATAGGAAACAAGAAATCATCAAAACAAAGGAGGAAATTAATCAGATAGAAATAAAAAAAAACGATACACAAAATCAATGAATCAAAAAGCTGGTTCTTTGAGAAGATAAACAAGATAGACACCCCACTGGCCCGACTGACAAAGAAAAAACAAGAGAAGGCAAGAATTAACAGCATCAAAGATGAAAAAGGCAACATAACAACAGACACCACATCCATTAAGGCCATAATTAGAAATTACTACAAAGCACTGTACTCCAACAAATCAGAAGATCACCAAGAAATGGAAAAGTTCTTAGACTTCTACCACCTGCCAAAACTTAGCCCAGAGGCAACAAACGACCTGAACAAACCCATAACTGAAGTAGAGATTGAATCAGTGATTAAAGACCTCCCAACAAAGAAAAGCCCAGGCCCAACGGCTTCACTACAGAATTCTACAAAACATTCCGAACAGAACTGACCCCAATCCTCTACAAACTCTTCAAAACAATAGAAAAAGAGGCAACCCTTCCAATCTCATTCTATGAAGCCAACATTACTTTAATCCCAAAACCAGACAGAGAACTAACAGAGAAGGAAAACTACAGACCTATCTCTTTGATGAACATTGATGCTAAGATTCTCAACAAAATCCTAGCCAACAGAATTCAAAAACACATCAGACAGATCATTCATCCAGATCATTCATCCAGATCAAGTAGGATTCATCCCTGGAATGCAGGGATGGTTCAACATTCGGAAATCCATAAATGTGATACACCACATCCAAAAACTGAAAAACAAGAATCACACGATAGTATCAATAGATGCAGAAAAAGCTTACGACAAAATCCAACACCACTTCCTACTAAAAACCCTAACCAAGGTAGGCATAGATGGAAAAATCCACAACATAATTAAAGCCATATATGAAAAACCCAACGCCAGCATTATACTGAATGGAGAAAAGCTGGAACCCTTCCCACTGAGATCTGGAACAAGACAGGGATGTCCACTTTCTCCACTACTATTCAACATAGTCCTAGAGGTACTCACTGAGGCCATAAGACAAGAAAAAGAAATCAGAGGAATCCAAATGGGAAACGAAGAAGTCAAACTCTCACTATACGCAGATGATATGATTCTTTATGTAGAAGAGCCAAGAGACTCAATACAGAGACTGCTAGAACTTGTACGAGAGTTTGGTAGAGTGGCAGGGTACAAAATTAATGAACAAAAATCAACAGCCATAGTGTATGCGAATAGCCCCAAGATGGAAAAAAATTTAACCAGCAAGATACCATTCAAAATAACAGAGAAAAGTATGAAATATCTGGGAATAAATCTAACCAAAAATGTAGGAGACTTATTTGAAGAAAACTACAAACTACTTAAAAAAGAAATTGAACAAGACCTCAAAAGATGGAGTAACATCCCATGCTCCTGGATAGGTAAAATCAATATCATTAAAATGTCTATACTGCCAAAAGCAATATATACATTCAACACAATCCCAATCAAATTGCCCAAAACATTCTTCATGGAAGTGGAAACAATGATCCAAAGGTTCATCTGGAAACACAAAAAACCACGGATAGCTAGAACCATCCTGAAGAACAGGAAGTTAGCAGGGGGAATCACAGTTCCGGACCTCTGGACATACTATACGGCAGTGGTTATCAAAACAGCATGGTACTGGCACAAAGATAGAGAGGAAGATCAATGGAGCAGAATAGAAACACCAGAAGGGAACCCAAACAGGTACAGCCAAATAATCTTTGACAAAAAGACAAACGACAATCCAGGCAAATGGGAAGGTCTGTTCAATAAATGCTGTTGGGACAACTGGTTAATAGCCTGCAGAAACAAAAAGATAGACCCACATCTCTCACCATACACTAAGATCAGATCTAAATGGATAACAGATCTAAACCTACATCCAGAAACCTTCAAACTTTTGGAAGAAAATGTTGGAAATACTCTGCAACACTTAGGGGTAGGCCCTCACTTCCTAAAAAAGACTCCAAAAGCAGAAGAAATCAAGACCAAAATAAACAATTGGGACCTCATCAAACTAAGAAGCTTCTGTACAGCTAGAGAAACAATCAACAAAGTAAAAAGGCAACCCACAGAATGGGAGAAGATCTTCGCACACGACATAGGTGATAGAGGGCTAATCTCCAGAATATACAAAGAGCTACAAAACAACCAAAATGTCAAAACAAACAAGCAACTCAAGAAATGGGCACGGGAAATGGGCAAACACTTCACAAAGGAACAAACCCAAATGGCAAATAAACATATGAAAAAATGCTCAAGTTCCCTGGCAATAAGGGAAATCCAAATTAAAACATCAATGAGGTACCACCTAACGCCAGTAAGACTGGCCCACATGAATAAAAGCACCAACAACACTTGTTGGCGAGGTTGCGGGGAAAAGGGAACCCTACTCCACTGCTGGTGGGGCTGCAGGCTGGTACAGCCTCTATGGAAATCAGTATGGAGAATATTCAAACAACTCAAATTCAACATACCGTATGATCCAGCAATAGCACTCCTAGGAATATATCCAGAACACTTGTTTTATGAGAAACCAACATGCACTCCTAGGTTCATAGCAGCACAATCAGTAATTGCAAAAACATGGAAACAACCAAAATGCCCATCAACAGAGGACTGGATAAGAAAGCTATGGTTCATCTACTCCATGGAATACTACTCAGCTATTAAACAAAACAAAATGCAGTTCTTTGTGGCCAAATGGGCCAAACTGGAAACCATAATGCTAAGGGAAATGAGCCAATCCCAAAAGGTTAAATACCACATGTTTGCCTTAATTTAAGATGATATGATGTTATGTATAACATGTTATGTTATGAATGTTATATGTTGTGTATAAACTAAAATTGAAGTGTAGGTGAGGTGGTCACAGAAGGTGGTTAAGAACTCGCATTTACTTTTAACATATTGGTTACTCATTACTATGTCAATTAATTCCATAATGATGTAAATTTTTGCTGATGGTATGTTGGAGCTTTCAATTGACTGGGATGATACTCTGCTGGCTCTGTCTTCAGACCAGAGAGGGTATACCTAAGAAGCCGTTGAACTTGACTGGACAATAAGATGCTGGACTCTATGTTTGGTATACGCTTGCAATGGGGGAATCTCAACTGAACTTGAGCTGTGGTTATGCAACAAGGTGGAGGAATCCACCATGGTGGGAGGGTTTGGGGAGGGGTGGGGAGAACCCAAGTACCTATGTAACTGTGTCACATAATACAATGTAATTAATGAAGTAAAAATAATAAATAATAAAAAAAATAAATAAAAAAAATTTAAAAATAAAAAATTTTAGTGAGAATCTTAAGAAACAACATATATGGCCTAGCATGGTAGGCAGTCAAGCCTCTAAAGTCCTTGCCTTGAACGTGCCAGGATCCCATATGGGCGCCGGTTCTAATCCCAACAGCCCAATTTCCATCCAGCTCCCTGCTTGTGGCCTGGGAAAGCAGTTGAGGACAGCCCAAAGCCTTGGGACCCTGCACCCGCGTGGGAAAACTGGAAGAGGCTTCAGGCTTCTGGCTTCAGATTCGCTCAGCTCTGGCCGTTACAGCCACTTGGGGAGTGAATCATCGAACGTAATATCTTTCTCTCTGTCTCTCCTCTTCTCTGTATCTTTTCAATAACAATAAATCTTCAAAAAAAAATCCATATATACCTTTTTTTTAACTATGGTATGCTGATCAAAGTTTAAAACTTATCATGTGCAAACTACTTATTATGTTAAGCACTTTATTGGATTGTTTCCAATAAATTATTTTCTTTAATAAATCCTAGGTAAGGTTACCATTTTTAATGAGTTATCCCTATTAGGTAGAGCAATAGCCACCAGTTCCCAATGTTCCAAAAGTCATTTTTATGGGGGATCTTGGCTCAAATCATATATATCTGATTGTAAAGTCCATCTGTCCATTCTGCTATATTTAGATATTCTTTCTTAAACAAAGATACCTATTCATTTTCATGATATATACCTATTCATGCTAGTATTCTTTTCATTTTTCTTTTTTTTTTTTTTTTTTGGTGTTACGACCTAAAAAGAACAGAACAAGTTCCAAGAACAGGATCCTAATTTTACCTTCAAATCAAAGTGTTTCAGCTATAAGTACAGTTTCATTTTTCTTGTTTACTGCTTTAACTCCATGGATGTATTCTTTGAAGACAATATAAAAAAACTAAATATTCCACAAACAGTGCTACCTCTGAGTACAAAAGGAGATACCAGTAGAGATGAGTAAAGATGAGTAAAAACAAATTCAAAGACAACTTTAAAAGAAAAATTATAGTTTAGCCATTGTTGCACCCTGGAAGGCCAGGAGGGAAATAATTCATCTTTCATCAAATGCTTCCTACACTCCGTGATAGTCACTGAGTTATTTTAGCAAGATTCAGAGAAATCTTCAAATGTCCTATCTGGACTTCTTTTGAAATGTACCACAGAACAGTTAAGTTAAGCTTTTACAGTTCTTCCATATTCTACATTGGACACTGTCCTGTCTAAATTTTATAAATGTGTTTATCTCAATTAAATTTTTTACTTATAACCTAGGAACCCTACAAAACCTAATATATTTTACATCAACCTATTTTCTATTTATTTATTTATTTATTTATTTATTTACTTTTATTGGAAAGTCAGATATACACAGAGGAGGAGAGACAGAGAGGAAAAATCTTCTGTCAGATGATTCACTCCCCAACTGACTGCAACGGGCAGCACTGCACCAGCCAGAGCTGAGCCGATCTGAAGCCAGAAGCCCGGAGCCTCCTCCAGGTCTCCCACGCAGGTACAGGGTCCCAAGGCTTTGGGCCGTCCTCGACTGCTTTCTCAGGTCACAAGCAGGGAGCTAGATAGAAGTGGGGCTGTTGGGATTAGAACCGGAGCCCACATGGGATCCCGGTGCGTTCAGGGCGAGGACTTCAGCCACTAGGCCACGCTGCCAGGCCCATATCCACCTATTTTCACCAATTAGTAACCATATATAAACAATTAATTTTTTTTTCCAGGCACCAGAATGTCTGAGATTCATTAAAAGTCTCAGCAACTAGTTCTAGCATTGCTTGGGTATGTTAACACATCAGCATAAAGGAAATCCCCATGTACACTTAAAGCTTGATCTTCTCTGTCTTTGTGCATATGTAAATACACATGAATTATCATTTTAATCATGCAATTCAGTAGCGCTAAGTACATTTGTGCAGTTATTACTACATACCACCTCCAGAACATGTCCATGTTCTCAAACGGAATCTCTACCCCCATACTCCTGGCTCCCAACAAAGCTCTGTTCTACTGTTTCTATAAATTTGCCTGATTACCTCAGGTAAGTGGAATTGTGTTTTTCCTCCAATTCTTGCTTATTTCACTTAGCTTAATATCTTCAAGGTTCATTAATATTTCAGTAAGTATCAGAATTGTATATGTACATGCCATATGTACATATGGACTTTTGAGCTGTTTCCATCTCTTAAGTGTTACAAATAATCTGCTGTGAACACTATTCTAAGTGATTTAAAGCAAAAACACTCAATTTTTTTATCACAGCAAAGAATCATCACATACCACTGTAAAGAGTTTCCTCTGTAATGGCTGATACGATGTTACTTCTTTCAATGTCCAAGTACAAGCCATGTTTGGTCTCTGCCCCATTCCACTACAGGGTGCATCAAGAAGAATTCGATCAAAAGATTCTGGCGAGAATGGAGGTTCTCCTATGAAGAGAATCAGAACCATTTACTATTTAACAATTCAAAAACAGTTTCAGCTATTATCCAGAATGTGTCATAATCCACTCCCCAGCATTCAATCTTACACCAAGTTTCCCTTCAGATTCATTTCCATATTTTCTTCATTCTGCTTTCTGACCTATTTAATGTTACTGAAGGAAAAAAACTGGCCAGCTACTAACATATTTATGTATGCTTTCTACCTGTAAGCAGACATTATTTTTCACTCCTTTTATCTAAAAAAATATCTCGCAAGCTCCGCACGACCCCAAGCTTCACTGCGGCATCCCCGACTGCTCTTCTCGGACTGCAAGGCTGTTAGACCTAAACTACGCCCAATGTAACTCGTCACCATACATAGCTATCCTTGCCTTCTTACCAATAGTGTTAGAAGAAATTCTTTTCCAAGAAAGTGTTGTTTTCAAGGTTTTTAGCAGTCACTAGGGAAAAAAATCATCTACCAAAACTATCCGTTTTAATTTTCATTCTCATGAATATACTTATTTTCCCCAAATCCCCATCAAAACTGATTTTTATTTTATATATCATATATATGATTTTGAATAAGGAAATATTCTTCACTGTTGTTTTGTTCTAATTAAAAGAGCTCTTTGTGTAACATGAACATTAATTATCCTCTATTACATATTTTAAATTGCACAATCTGCTAATGTGTCTTAGGTTTTTAAACATAATACTGAGCATTAAATCTTCATTATTGAGTTTATTAGTCTTATCTAAGCATCCATTGGATAAATGTTCATTTATATCTGCATTCAACTATTTTTATATCTAATTCCTCACACTAACCTCTTTAATCCATCTTGTATGTGTAACCAACGCTCCTCCAGCCATCAACTCAAGAGTACTAATATATCCCTTCCACAAAGATTACAAGCTACTTTTTTCTTCTATACACTCAGACACACTGCTGTTCCTGCCCCGTACTTCTTCTTGCAATCACTTGCCAGGAAGAATTAAGCAGAAAATGCTGCAACTCAGCACTGTCACAGATGGAGCAGCCCTAACTACAGTAGAATTCCACAGTCCACAGGGACTTTAAATCAAACCCGGAGCATCCACCAAACAACTGCTCCCAAAACAGAATCCACGCTGCCCATGATGTCAGACCTGAGCTGCTGCTGAGAAGCTGGTAAATCCTAACTATGTTAAGAGGAAATAAACAGCCCCTGCACAACCAGAATCCTCCAGGGACAGCAAGGACATTTTCCAGGGCAGAGAACAGAACCTCCTGACTCCTGCAGCCACAAGAGTTCTTGCCATAAACCCCAGAGCTACTCCTGAAGTGTCTGCAGTTTGTCAGGGCTAGTTTCTATATACAATTCCACAGGACCAGGACACTACAGAAGCTCCTTCTGCAATTCTTACACATGGGTGCTACAGGTTGAACACAAGCCCCTGCATCACCCTTACACATCCTCTGAAAACCAAGGGTAATCTCTGTAGCTCACAAACCTGACACTGGGACTTCTGGTGTTGGAACATTTGGGACAATTCACACTCACTTGTGGGATCTGGAGGACTTTGCCTGGATTCGTCTGCGTCAGACTGGTGACTGCCTGTCCACAATCCCTGAGTAACATGGCACTTGCACTGTGGAGCTGTGGGTTAGGACCTGCAGGTCTCCTGGAGCTCCAGGACTTTGACCATTAGTGCTATATCACTGAGTCACCAAAACACAGCCCTTCAGTACACAAGTAAGAATCTACCTGCACCAGACTCACACTTGTTAGTGTGCATCGCACCATATCCAGTATTCACTCTGTGGAATGGGGCAAGTTCACCTTAACATCTGCTAGTGCTTGGATCTGGGCTCTTGTTACTTATGGTCTGGGAAAGCACTGGAGAATGGTCCATCCCTGGGCCCCTGCACTTGTGTGCAGGGGAGATTTGGAAGAAGCTCCTACTTTCAGATGGCCTCAACTCCGGACATTGTAGCCATTCAGGCAGCAAACTAGCAAATGGAAGATCTATTGCTGGGCCTGGTGTGGTAGCTCAATGGTCAAATTCTTAAAATGTAAGTGTCAGCATCCCATACGGTTACTGGTTCATGTCCCAGCTACTCGCTTTCCCTTTTGGCTCCTTACTTACGGGATGGGAAAGCAGTACAGGATGACCCAATGCCTTGGAACCCTGCACTCACGCAGGAGACCCAGAAGAAGCTCCTGGCTTCGAACTGGCTAAGCTCTGCCATTGCAGCCACTTGGGGGTTGAACCAGTATATTGAACATCTTTTCCCTTTTTCCCTCCTCCTCTCTATAGACCTGCCTTTCCAATAAAAAATAAAAATCATAAAAAAAATGAAAAAAGCAAAGTGCTTGTTTCTTCTAAAGAATTCCTGCTTTCATTCTCTCTGTAAATCTTTCAAATAAAAATATTCTAAAAAAAAAAATAGTGGCTAAGGCCCTCGCCTCTAACATGCCAGGATCCCATATGGGTGCCGGTTCTAGTCCTGGAGGCTTCATTCCCATCCAGCTCCTCTCTGTATATCTGACTTTACAATAAAAATAAATCTTAAAAAAAAAAATCTACCTACCAAATAAATAAGTCTTACAAAAAAATAAAAGTGTGGATTAATGCTGAAGGCACATAATTTCAGAAGCTCACTCACAGTTCACAGTCACACTAAGAACTGTGAAATCCACTGCAGACAAGCATGGCTTTAACAGACAATGCTTTCATAGATCACCCAAAAAAATCATTCACAGGTTACATTCTGACCTCATCTAGAACCAAAGCCAGATCAATAAACCAAGTGATGACCTCTTCCAATAACTTCTCCTCTGTTGTAGTCTTAGGCAACTAGTTCAGGGTCACCAGCTTAAAAGTCACAGCTCCCCCACCAACATATTCCTTTCTGCTCAGCTGTGATGTTCACCTATCATCACCTGGAACCTAAAAAGGGGCAGTACTACATTACTGCATAACCACTCCCCTGGCAAGCCCCCACAATGGCCCATGATGAGGAGAAGCTGGCTCTCCTGGCTGCATGCTTCCGTTTCTCTGGCACTCCGACTCTTGGCCTCCCCAGTATGTGTTTGCTCTCTGGTTTTCTGACGGACTCTGAAGACAGGTAGCCCCTGAACATGGCCCCGTATGTCTGTATTCCTCACTCTGTTCACAGCCTAGGTGAGTCAGTGAAGACATTAATACTAAGACGCTTTGTATTTCCGATGTGTGTACTTGTAAGAGTTCCAGGAGAGGTGAGGCCTAGCAGTCAGAATGTGGACAGAGAAGCCAGGAAAAGGTGAATGTCTGCAGCTTTGTAAGTGTGTCCAGGTGGTTTGCTGCATGTCTCTCTCTTAGGATAACTTACATTGCTGGGGAAGCTGGACACAGGTCTTCAGTTTAACAGATGGACTTCAGGGTAATGACCATTTGTTCTCCTCAGGGTTGATTCAGACTGGACTGCCATACGGACTTATCATTTACTAACGTATAGAGGGCCCTGTCATCACCAAGCTTGCTTAATAAAGACTCCTGAACACATCCTCGACTTGTCTGGTGTGATCTCTATTGCACCCCACAACAACTCCCCCCAAAAAAGTGGATGAGGTGGCCCGGCACAATAGTGTAATAGCTAAGGTCTTGGCCTGGAACATGCCGGGATCCCATATGGGCGCCGGTTCTAGTCCCGGCAGCTCCACTTCCCATCCAGCTCCCTGCGTGTGGCCTGGAAAAGCAGTCGAGGATGGCCCAGAACTTTGGGACCCTGCACCCGCATGGGAGACCCAGAAAGAAGTTCCTGGCTCCTGGCTTTGGATAGGCGCAGCACCAGTCGTTGTGCCCACTAGGGGAGTGAATCATCGGACGGAAGATCTTCCTCTCTGTCTCTCCTCCTCTCTGTGTATCTGCTTTTCCAATAAAATACATAATTGTTTAAAAAAAAAAAAGTGGATGAGGGGATTTATTAAGATATCATCTTGGCAAAAGATACCTCCAAAAGAACACAACAGTTCTCTACAAACAGATCAGATCTGAGTGAAATCTGACATGCCTGAGAAAAATTCAGAATGATCTCCCCAAAAACTCAATGAGATCAAACACAGCTTACAGATGTGAGGAAAAGCAGATGACATGAATGATAAATTCAATAGCCAAAAACAAGAAGCAAGAATAAATTCTGAAGCTAAATATGCACTCAGGAAAACTATAAATGTGTTTATATATATTTGAGACCTTAAACAACAGGACAGACCAAGCAGAACAAAGGATTTCTGATCTGAAGGACAACATGGCCAGAGAAAATAATTAAAAAGAATAATTAAAAAGAATAATTAAAAAGAATGAAGAAAGCCTGTGGATACCGTTAAGCAAGCACAAATTCATTTTACAGTGGTGTCTAAAGGAGAAGAGTAAGAGAAAAGTACTGAGAATCTACTGAGTAAGTTGAAAATTTCCCAAGTTCTGAAAGAGCCATGTACATCAAGATACAATAAGCTCATACCCTCAGGGCATACATCTGGAACCCTGGGATGGTTGGGAGGGTGGGTGTGGCTTCTCCCTCTGTTTCTCCCCTTCCCCCAGATACAGGAAGGGAAAATGAATGTGGAAACAGTGGTCATACCCACTTTCCTATAGCGCTTGACCCTTTGCGCCCTAATCAACTATGTAAAGATCATCAAAAAAGTTATATATATATATATATATATGTATATATATATATATACATAGAGAGAGAGAGAGAGAGAGAGATACAATAAGCTCAAAAGGAACCCAACCAGACTCAATTTAACAAGGTCTTCTCCAAACCATATTATAGTCTAACTGTCAAAAGGACAGACTCTCAAAGAAATAATAAAAAAAAATCAGGTTATATGTAAAAGAAAATTTAGACTAGTGGCAAACATCTTGGCAGAAACTCTATAGCCCAAAAGATGATTGCCTGATGCATTGAAGGTCTTGAAAGAAAATGAATTCCCAACCAACAACAGCCTTTAGAAGGGACAGAGACATAAAATTCTCCTGAAACAAAAACTGAAAGAATTCATCACTGCGGGACCAGCCTTAAATAGAAATCATGAAATGAATACTACATTAAAAGAAAGCATTGTGAAGACACAGAGCAATATCGAATCCATAACTCAGCAGACACAATCAGTAGAAATTAATAAAATGAAACACATTAGTTCTTACCTAAATTAACCTTAAATGTAAATGAATTAAATTCCACTTAAAAGATAAAGGTTGGTTGAGTGGATTAAAAAAACAAACTGCCTACAAGAAGTAACTTCAGGGCCCAGCGTGATAGATTAGTGGCTGAACTCCTTGACTTGCATTTGCTGGGAATCCATATGGGCCCCAGTTTGCATCCAGACTGTTTTGCTTCCCATCTAGCCCCCTGCTTGTGGCCTGGGAAAGCAGTCAAGGATGGCCCAAAGCCTGACCCTACACATGCGTGGGAGACCCAGGGGAGACTCCTGGCTTTGGATCAGCTCAGCTTTGGCCGTTGCGGCCACTTGGGGAGTGAACCAGAGGACGCATTACCCTTCTCTCTATATCTCCTTTACTGTAAATCAGCCTTTCCAATAAAATGAATAAATCTTTAAAAAAAAAGTAACTGTACAGTAAAAAGATACACATACTGAAAATGAAAAGGCTGGACATATGAAAAAATGAGCCAGAATGGCTATACACATGTTACCTAATACAGGTTTGAAATCAAAAAGTATAAAAAGATAAAGGACATTATACACCAAGACAAAACAACTGAGGCTGTTGCTGTGGCCAAGCACATAAAGCCGCTGTCTGCAGCAATAGCATACTGTATGGGCACCAGTCCAAATCCTAATTGCTTCACTTCCAATCCTGCTCCCTGCAAATCTGAGAAAGTATTGATGGCCCAGGTGTCTGGACCTTGCACTCACATGGGAGACTAAGAAGCAGCACCTGGTTCCTGGTTTTGGACTGGCTGTCTGTGTAGCTGCTGCTATCTGAGAAGTGAACCAGTGAACAGAACACCTCTTTGTTCCTCCATGTCTCTCGGTAACTATGCCCTCCATGTAAACAAATTTTACAGTAAAAATTAATAAATACAGATGCACATAACAGAAATAACCAACATATACATAGCAAATACTATCAGACCTAAAAAAAGGGGTAGATTTCGGTCCTGGCACGGTAGCCTATGGCTAAAGTCCTTGCCTTGCAAGCACCAGGATGCCATATGGGCACAGGTTCTAATCCCAGCAGCCCTGTTTCTTATTCAGCTCCCTACTTGTGGCCTGGGAAATCAGTCAAGGATGACCCAAAGCCTTGGGAACCTGCACCCACGTGGCAGACCTAGAAGAAGCTCCTGACTCCGGGCTTCAGATCGGCTCAACTCTGGCTGCTGTGGCCACTTGGAAAGTGAAGTAGCAGATGAAAGATCTTTCTCTGAATCTCCTCTCTATAAATCTCCCTTTCCAATAAAAAAAGTTATAGATTTCAGTATAATATTAGTGACAGACTTCAACACCCCAGAGATTATGCAAACAGAAAATCAGCAAAGATACATCATACTACTGAGCAAATAAATCTGACAGACAGGTACAGAGTATTGCATTCAGAGTTGGACAGATCTTCCATCCATTGGTTCACTTCCCACTCGGCCACCTGGCCAAGGTTGGACCAGGCTGAAGCCAGGAGCTGGGAGCTTCATCTAAATCTCCCATGGAAAACCTAAAATAAACAAATAAAGAAAGAATATGGCACACAACAGTTAACAAAATTCATATTCTTCCAATTAGCACATTTTCTAGGATATACCGTATTTTAAGCCATAAATCAAGTCTCAGTAAAAACAAAATTATTGCAAAATCAGATATACGGAAAGGAAAATCCAAGTGTCAGTAAAATTTTTAAAGACTTATGCCATATATCTTCTCAAAGAAATATGAATACATGGAAATTAAACATGTTACAATGGATCCTTGAAGAAAGGAAAATCAGTTTTCTTGAAACAAATGAAAATGAAAACAAATGTACCAATCCTGCAAATTTAGCAATAGCAGTATAAGAAAGAAGTCTATGGCAGTAATTGCTTGTACTTTAAAAAAATGATTCAATGATGCAACTAAAATATTTACAAAAACAACTAATCTCAAAGTCAGAATTAAAGAAACAGTAAGAATCATAAAACTCAAAATTAAAGATGAACTAGGAGATAATATAACCAATACTCATAGGATCATAGGAAGGTATGAAGAACTACTTACTATGTTAACAAACTGGAAAATCTTGGGAAAAAAACTGATCAATTTCTAGATACATACAGCCCAACACAATTAAATCAAGAAGATATAAAATCTCTAAACAGATGCATAACAAAAGATTGAAGCAATAATTAATTCTTCCATTATAGAAATGAGGGCCTTACTAAAATATTTTACATTTAAACAGGAACTGGTTAGCTCCAATACTTTTTAAGCGATTCAAATATATGGAAAAGGATGGAATTCAAATACTTTGTTGTTTTTCTTTTATTATTTACTTGGAAGGCAAATTTTACCAAGAATGAGAATGGTGTTGCAATTGCTGATTCACTCCCCAAATGACCACAAGCACCAGAGGTGAACCCAAGTGTGTCCACTGGGTCTCCCACATGAGTGCAGGACTCTAAGGATTTGAACTATCCTCTACTGTTTTCCCAGGTCACAAGTAGGAAGCTGATGCAAAACTGGTGCCTTTATGGGATGCTGGCACCTCAGGCAGAGGACCATCCAACACAAAATTGTATCAGATGCCAACTAATTTTTAAAAAAATGCCAGTATCACTCTGATAAAAACTAAATGCATCAGGGAATCTACAGACTAACAACCTTGAACATATGCCAACATTGTCAACACAATATTACCAAAATGAATCTAATAACACATTGAAAAAGTTCATACACCACAATCAAATGGGATCTATCCCAGATACAAAGATGGTTCAATATTTGAATTCAATGTCATATACCACATCCACAAAATGAAGCAAAAAACCATATACTAGCCTCAATAGATATTTAGAAAGCACTTAATAGGAGTCAGCATCCTTTCATAATAAAACTATCCAATTAGATATGAATGGACACACTTTACAATTATAAAAGCTATACAAATTAAACCAACAGTTATTATTCTGAATGGGAAAAAAAACCTGAAGGCATTTCTCCTCAGACGTGTAAGCAAAACAATATGACGCCTTTCACCTTTTTCCCTCTTAAGAAAGTTATTTTTTGTATTTATAAAGGGCAGAAATACACAGAGAGGGACAGAGATTCTCCATCTGATTCACTCCCCAAATGGCTACAATGCTACGGCACCCATTCGGGGAGTGAACCACCGGATGGAAGATCTTTTGCTCTGTCTTTTCTTTTCTCTGTAAAATCAGCCTTTCCAATAAAATAAATAAATCTTTAAAAAAAGGGCAGACTTCAACAGACATTTCTCCAAAGAAAACATGGCCAACAAAAAAACGCTCAACATCACAAATTATTATTTGTGCAATTAAAAACTATAATGAAACATTACTTTGCACTTATCAGACAGGCTATTACCAAAACAAAAGTCAGAGCTGGGTCAGAGCAAAATTGGGTTAGAGCAATTAGAAAAGCAAATGCCTGCACACTACTAATAGGATTTTTTTTTTAATTTTTTTTTTTTAAAGATTTTATTATTATTGGAAAGCTGGATATACAGAGAGGAGGAGAGACAGAGAGGAAGATCTTCCATCCAATGTTTCACTCCCCAAGTGAGCCGCAACGGGCCGGTGCGCACCGATCCGAAGCCGGGAACCAGGATCCTCTTCTGGGTCTCCCACGTGGGTGCAGGGTCCTGAAGCATTGGGCCGTCCTCAACTGCTTTCCCAGGCCACAAGCAGGGAGTTGGATGGGAAGTAGAGCTGCCAGGATTAGAACCGGCGCCCATATGGGATCCCGGGGCGTTCAAGGCGAGGACTTTAGCCGCTAGGTCACGCCGCCGGGCCCTACTAATAGGATTTTATGGAAAATGGAAAGAAGGATTCTCAAAATAACACAACTACCCAGCCATATTACTACTGAAATGTAAACAAGGGAAATGAAATCAACTTATCAAAGAGATATGTGAATTCCAAGTTCATTAAATGTTATTTACACAATGCCCAGCATAAAGAATCAGTTCAAGTATCTACAAATTAACAGCTAAAGAAAATGTGGTACAGTTACACAATGAAATACTACTCAATCTTTAAAAAAAAAAAAAAAAACAAAGCAAATTGTCTTTTTGATGAAACAGGTGAATCCAGAGGACAGAATACACAAAAAAGAAAAATACTGCATGGCCTTAGTTAAATGTGGAATCTTAAAAAACTGAACTCATAAAAACACAGTATAACAGTAGCTACCAAAGGCTGGGGATGAAGAAGAAATGAGGAGATACCACGTAAAGACTACAAAGCTTTATTAAGAGGAATAACGTTTTGAGATTTATTGTACAGGATAGCTAGCAATACTTTATACTCCAAAATTGCTAATACAGTCCATTTCAAATGTTTTACAACAAAAAGTGATCTATTCATTTGTTCTGATCATTCTACACTGCATATGCATGTCAAACATTACACTGTATGCTGTAAATACAATTGTGATTTATTAACTGAAACAAATAATAACTCACCTTCTATATTCTGGATCCTATCAACTTTAAGTGCCTTTGTTCCATCAAAGCAAAATGCCTTGATAGAATTAAGTCCCAACAAAAAAGCATTCTGTCTTATTTTTTCTACTTTGTTGGATATTTTATCCAGTGCTATTACTTCTCCCTAAAAATGGAAGGGAAGGAGGAAGACAGACATTACAACAATAAAGTATAAATATAAAGTAGTCAAGAAAATTAATGTGGAAAAATCAGTGAAAAATTATGGTTTGCCTCTTTCCTCCAAACCCTATTTTTAAAGCTGAATACATTAACCAACTGTATATCAAATTTATATCAAATACTCCAATCTTTCAAGAAAACCATTTTTGCCAGAATATCAACCTTCTCTTTATTGGCTACTTTAGTTAACAAAACTCAAACCCAAGAGTAGCAAATGTAACCTTCTAAGGAAACTTTAAAACATTCATAAAAGTTAACATTTCACATCATTAACTTGATGTGCTTTGCAAACATCTGGAAGAACATAAGCTAACGCTACAAGAAAATTGTTTCGACCACAAGAATTTAGAAAAAAATGAATAAATATTTTTTTTAAAGTGTATCAACTAAAGTAAAAGAGCTTTCCTAAACCTTGTGGAGGATTATTTTATGTCAGGAAGTGTTCTTCCAGACAGGTAATAACTTCCTTATTTGTAAGTTAACAGCAGAAAGGTAACTGCTGAATTTCCTTCATTCCTAATAATTCCTATTATTGTATAACTCTAAGCTGATTCAGAAAACAAACCACTCGGGCCCGGCGGCGTGGTCTAGCGGCTAAAGTCCTCGCCTTGAAAGCCCCGGGATCCCATATGGGCGCCGGTTCTAATCCCGGCAGCTCCACTTCCCATCCAGCTCCCTGCTTGTGGCCTGGGAAAGCAGTTGAGGACGGCCCAATGCTTTGGGACACTGCACCCGCGTGGGAGACCCGGAAGAGGTTCCTGGTCCCGGCATCGGATCGGCGCGCATCGGCCCGTTGCGGCTCACTTGGGGAGTGAATCATCGGATGGAAGATCTTCCTCTCTGTCTCTCCTCCTGTGTGTATATCTGGCTATAATAAAATGAATAAATCTTTAAAAAAAAAAAAAAAAAAAGAAAACAAACCACTCTACTGACTTATCCTTTTTATGTCTTTTTTACACTCTTAATCTATCTCACTTTCCATGGCATGTCACAATGACTCCACAGCCTCTCTTTCTTACACACGCACATGACAAAACACTATCATGGTTAAACCAGTTACTCACCAACTTCAAATCTATTAATTCACCACATTTACTCAAACATTTCTGATTTAATGAAACTTAGGAGTCTTACAATGTATCTGTGGCCATTCTCACTTCCATTTTTCCAGATTTACACTCTATTCCTTCTCAAAACTTTTATGCACTATGCCCATGCTCATCTCATGACCTTGCTTCCTATTTTACCAGGAAAACAAATGTCAGAAGACAGTTTCAAGTTGTTCAGCAGGTCGACTAACCAACCAATAATTGCACTCACGACCTTCTCTTTGATTTTTATGGATAAACTGTCTCATGACACATCTACAGCCAGTTTTACATTAGATTCCAGCTTTCTATTAATACGGACTTTGGGAGACGGTGGTGCTAATTCAAACAATTTGCTCCTTACCAACCACATGTGATACCTGGACTGAGTTCCTGGTTAACTATCTACTTCTCAAATAAATAAAGGTATTTTCAAAATTGAAAAAATTAATTTTCTTTTATTTTGTAAGGAATGAATTATTGTTACAAAAGTGTTAACAAATTAGGGGCCCACGAACATCTGGAGTAACACCACAGAAAATAAGTCAACTGAATTTGACATCTGTGGTGGATGACAAACAGTTTTCACTTTGGCTAAATGTGAAATAACTCAATTATTGATATCGGTATGTTTCACCAGGTACTAACATATTTAACATGTTGAGAGTACTTTGCAATGAAGGCAGTCTCACCTGATCATGCATTAGTGCTGCAATGTGTGTTGTTTTGCCTCCAGGTGCTGCACACAAGTCTAGAATCTTCTCTCCAGGTTTAGGATCCAGCACGTGAGCTACTACAGCAGATGGTAAGTTCTATAAAGAAAAAACTGCAAACAATTAACAATGATTGATCCGAAATGCTGATTATTTTGATCGAGAAAGAAATCTCATCTTGCTATTCACTCCCCAAATGCCCATAATAAATGGGACTGGGACAGATGGAAGCTGCAAGTCAGGAATTTAGTCCATGTCTTCCACAGGGGTGGCAGGGCCAAGTACTGCCTCTCAGGGTGCACACTGGCAGGAAGCTAGACTCTGGAGCAGGTACTCTGAAACAGGATATGAGCTCTCAATGGTGTATTTAACTGCTAAGTAAAATGCCCACCTCTCTAAATCACTTTTAATTTCAGAATCAAATAACGTGAAGAAATCTTTGGACAGGATCCATACATTATCCTTAAGTATGCCAAGGTTCCAGTTTTTGTGTAATGTCAGGAAATAATTTCCAACAAATCCAACAATCTGAAAGCACAATCACACATACACACACAACACCTATACATGAACATGCAGAATTTACTTCTCAGTTCCATATTTCTTCCCTGACAGCAGCATTTTCTGAGTATGAGCAAAAAAATTTTATTACCTTTTCTTAATTCTAAAGGCTTTCAATATTTTAACATTAATAGCTCTCAGTATTTTGGGAGCCAAGAGGTCTAAGCTATAAATATGATTAAGATTTTACAGGGTCTGACATGATGGCTCAGTGGCTAAAACCTCGCCTTGCATAAGCTGGGACCCCATATGGCGCCAGTTTGTGCCCCAGCTGCTCCACTTCCCATTCTCTTTGTGGCCTGGAAGAGCAGTCAAGGACTGCCCAAAGTCTTGCGACCCTGCACCCGCATGGAAGATTTGGAGGTAACTCCTGGCTTTCAGCTTCAGATCAGCTTAGCTCTGGCTGCTGCAGCCACTTGGGGAGTGAACCAGCAAACAGAAGATCTTTCTCTGTCTCTCTCTGCAAACCTACTTTTCAAAGAAAAAAAAAGATATCTTTAAAATTTTTTTAAAGAATCTTCCACATTTCAGTAGGAAAAAAATTCTGGCTATTTCTGGTTAACACCTGAAGATGTATTAAAAATTATGAAACTCAAATAAGCCTGACCTGAAGAAGTTATGCTAAATCATTAATTCACACAGGACAATTGACAGCCTTGTATAACATAAGTGTATCACAAAATAATTAATTTTTATTATTTGACAGGAGAAAAATAGAAGCTAGTAAACATGAAGTTTTTCATTTTTAAAGCTTTAAGGGTTCACTTGATTTTCACCAAATCGGTATACATTAGTTATTAATACATTAAGAACTAGCAGGCAGGAGCCTGTGCAACAGCCTAGTGGCTAAAGTCTGTATTAGTGCCGGTTTACATTCCGGCTGCTCCACTTCCTATCTAGCTCCCTGCGTGTGGCTCAGGAAAGCATTCAAGGACTCCCCTGAAGCCTTGGCACTGACCCTGCATCCACGTGGAGACCTAGAAGAAACTCCTGTCTCCCGGTCAGCTCAGCTCCAGCCATTGCAGCCACCTGGAGAAAGAACCAGCAGATGGAAGATCTTTCTCTCTGTGTATCTGCATTTCTAATCAAATAAATATATCTTTAGGGCCCGGCAGCATGGCCTAGCGGCTAAAGTCCTCGCCTTGAATGCGCTGGGATCTCATATGGGTGCCGGTTCTAATCCCGGCAGCTCCACTTCCCATCCAGCTCCCTGCTTGTGGCCTGGGAAAGCAGTTGAGGATGGCCCAAAGCCTTGGGACCCTGCACCCGTGTGGGAGACCCAGAAGAGGATCCTGGTTCCCAGCATCGGATCGGCACAGTACCGGCCGTCTGGAGAGTGAATCACCAGATGGAAGATCTTCCACTCTGTCTCTCCTCCTCTCTGTATATCTGACTTTGTAATAACAATAAATAAATCTTTTTAAAAATTTAATAAATATATATATATATCTTTAAAAAAAAGAGCTAGTAGGTAATTTCTCTCAAATGCAAAATCACTTCAGAAAAAGCAAAACAGTGAGAAAGGAGTATTTAATAACCAAAGTTTTCCTTCTGTAAATAAAGAATTAAAATAAACACAAATCATTAGAAACCCAGAGCAATCCTTCAATTGTGAACATTAAAAACCTAAAACTGATAATTTACCTCAAAAGTTCGATCTATCCCAAAAATTCTTCAAAATGTAACCTCCATATTGAAAACAGGTGTGTGGTTGCTAACTACCTGACGATTTTTTATCTCAAGACAGCTGGCTGATTCATTCCTAATAACAACATTAGTGATCTGGTCAGATAACAACTTCTGAACACACACAATATATTCAGAAACACTGCAGGTCATGAAATAAATTGAGTATATGAAATAACATGCGAATAGGCTTCATTAAATATTCAAATGGTAATAATATTTTCTAAAACACAATCTACTCTTTCTGTAGATATTTTTCAATTCTGGCTACACAACAGAATCAGTTGGTGAATTTAGGATGAAAGATCTGGTTCTCATCTAAAAGAGTTCCATCACAATTTTCCACAATGGGACAACAGCCTTAAATCTCCCCATGAAGGGTGCACACAGGATGCAGGGTTCCAGATGCAGCTTGAGATGTTGGGATCTCTTATCAACATGCCTGGTTCAAGTCCCAGTTCTGCTTTAGACACTCAGAAGTTTACCTTGGGTAGTAACAGATAGGTCAAACATTCGGGGCCCTGCTGCTCACAAAAGAGACGATGTTGAATATCTAGTTCCAGGCTTCAGACAGACCCAGCACAGGCCCAGACACTGTGGTCCTTCGGGTGTGAGCTAGCACAAGTTAAGATCTCTTTAGCAAACTAATTCTCTGCCTGCAGTGCTGGCATCCCATATAGCCACTGCTTCAAGTCCCAGCTGCAAACTAACACCCTGCTAATGGCCAGGGAAAGCAGTGGAGCACCTACATGGGAAACTCAGAAGAAGATCCCAGCTCCAGCTTTGGACTGGTCCTGCTCTGTTTATTGCAGCCATTTGGAGAGTGAACCAACAAACTGAAGATCAAACTTTCCATTTCAAGTAATACTAAAAAATCTTTAAGATAAAAATCTCTTTCAAACACAAATTTTAAAATCTCCCCAAGTGATTATAAAATGCATTTAGCTATGTACTATTGCTATGGCATAGTGTTTGTAAACTTTTGCTACCTCAAACAACCTTTCTCTGTAAGATTTATTTATTTACTTGAAAGGCAGGCTACAGAGAAAGACAGTGAGTGACCGAGCGAGTCTGGAGAGGGGGAGAAGTGGAGAGGGAAGGACACAGAGGAAGGAGACACAGAGAGAGGACGGACAAGGGAGGGAGGAATGGAGGGACAGAGATAGATCATCCACCAACTGGTTCACTCTCCAAATGGCCTCAAAGCCAGGGCTGGGCCAATTCAAAACCAGGAACCAGGAGCCTCATCCCACATGGATGGAGGGAGTCAAACATTGGGGCCATCTGCTGCTTTCCCCGGAGTATTAGCAGGGAGCTAGGCTGGAAATCGAGCAACTGCGACAGGAACTGGAGAGATATGAAAGATGCTGGCCTCAAAGGCAGAGGTTGTGCCTGTTAGGCTACAATGCCAGCCTCTGGGGAAAAGCTCCTGACTCAACCTCACCCCAAACTATTTCAAGTGGAAGGATCCAGGAAGCAATGTGTATTTAAAGCCCTTCAGATTCTCTTCTCTCATCTGTCTCTTGAAATCAACTGTTCAGCATCAACATGGTAGCAAAGCAGATGAAGCCACAGCTTGTATGCTAGCATCTCTTATGGATGCTGGCTCATATCTCATCAACTCTATTTGTTTGTATGTATGCTTTTAATTTTTAATTTTTTTAATTTGAAATGCAGGTTTACACACAGAAGGAGAGACAGAGAGAAATACAGATCTTCCGTCTGCTGGTCCACTTCCCAAACGGCTGCAATGGCCAAAACTGAAAGACCATATCCAAAGCCAGCAGTTAAGAGCATGCATGGACCAAAGCACCTGAAACATTCTCTGCTGCTCTCCCAGGCCCTAAGCAGGGAGCTTGATCAGAAGGGAGCAGCCAGGACACAAACCAGCACTCACGGGATGTCAGCCCTGCAGATCAAGGATTAGCTTGCTACGCCTCAGTGTCAGCCACACAGCTCCACTTCTAAATCAGCTCCCTGTAAATGGCTTAACAGCAAGTGGCTGTTGTGACTATGTGGGGAGTGAACCAGTAAATAGAAGTATGTTCTCTCTCTTTCAAAATAAATAAATGAATCTTAAACACATACACACACACACACACTATTCACCAAAAACCAGGTAACTCAAGAATTCACTTTTGTGTACCAAATTTTCTTCTAGTTCTCCTAGACAATAACTTGTAAAGTAGCTCTAAGTATTTAATTGCTACACCTTTATCTGACAATTGTTTGTGAAGGACAGCTTCACAATTTTAATAAGGTAGATTGCGCTTAAGGAATTTAAATCTCCTTTTCGACTCTGAAATACCAAATGATATTGTACAGTCCTTAAGAGTTTAAACGATTGTGAAAAACAATCCTATTTACAAAAGTCTACTTTTAAGTAATTTCATCTGCTAAAACTAAAAATTCGCTCTCATTGGACCCTTACCATGTCATGACAGAAAACGCCAACGAGTGGTACACATTTGGGAAGATAATGGTTTTCCAGGGAAAGGCAAGGCAAAAGGCATTCAAAAGAAGCAAAAACAGACATTTCCCAAAGAGTTTTCCAACAGAAAGTACACAATCACACCACTTCTATAAACTACTACAGGAATCAAGGAATCAAGGAATGGAGAAAGGCTACTAGCTGCTGGACTCTTGTGCCCACTAGGTATGATTTCTTCAATGTGACTTTTTTTTTTTAATTGTAAAGTCAGATATGCAGAGAGGAGAGACAGAGAGGAAGATCTTCCGTCCGATGATTCACTCCCCAAGTGATCTCATCGGTCGCAGCTGTGTTCATCCAAAGCCAGGAGCCCCAAGCTTCTTCCTGGTCCCCCATGCAGGCGCATGGTCCCAAGGCTTTGGGCCATCCTCAACTGCTTTCCCAGGCCACAGGCAGGGAGCTGGATGGGAAGTGGAGCCACCGGGATTAGAACCGGCACCCATATGGGATCCTGGCATGTTCAAGGCGAGGAAGATCTGATGTCTAAGCTGACCAATACAAAAGACATTAAGTATCTTTTTAGGTTTAAGAAATCACAATAAAATTTTTGAGTATTACTTTCAGCTTCTTAAACTCCAGGGAAGTAAAGCATGAGTATTGAAAACAAAGAGCAGGGCCCAGCACGGTTGCATAGTGGCTGAAGTCCTGCCATATGGGTGCCAGTCCTAATCCCGGCAGCCCCGCGTCCCATCCAGCTCCCTGCTAGCAGCCTGGGAAATCATTAGAGGACGGAACAAAGCCTTGGGAACCTGCCCCCACATGCGAGACCTAGACGAGGTTCCTGGCTTTGGATCGGCACAGCTCCAGCCATTGCAGTCACTTGGGGAATGAATCATCAGATGGAAGATTTTCCTCTCTGTCTCTCCTCCTTTCTGTATATCTGGCTTTGCAATAAAAAATAAAAGAGCAAAACAAAATTTCCAATGTTATTGAATTGTTATGAATTATTAGCTATTATCATTTCAATAATTTAAAACTTCTTTGAATTATTTTTAAAGATGTATTTATTTGAAAGGCAGAGTTAGAGAGGAGTTGATTTCACTTCTCAAATGGCTGCAATGGCAGGAGCTAGGCTGGTCTGAAGCCTGGACATTCTTCAGGGTCTCCCACACGGGTCCAGTGGCCCCAGGACTTGAGCTATCTTCTGTTGCTTTCCCAGGCATGCCGGTAAGGAACTGAATCAGAAGTGGAGCAACAGGGACTAGAACGAGCACTCACACAGGATGCTGTGGTTGCAGGAAGCAGCTCTACTTGCTATGTCACAGGGCCAGCCCCCGCAAAGTATTGTGACACAGGCTGTCACATGTAAATATTGTCAGCAACTGTATTTTAATGCATAGCTGTACTTTAACGTCTTTCCAGGGGTCAAGGTTATGGCATAGCAGATAAAGTCATCACCTGCAAATCCCAGCAACTCATATAGTGCAGACTTGTATCCCAGCTGCTCAATTTCCAATTCGGCTCCCTACTAATGGCCTAGGAAAGCAATTGAAGATGCTCCAAGTGTTCAGGTCCCTGTATGGCAAACCCACACAAAACTTCTGACTCCTGGCTTTGACCAGCCCAGCACTGCCCATTGTGACTATCTAGGGAGTAAAATTCCTTCCTCAGGTAGCAAAGCTTTACTTTAGTGGTCAAGCTACATGCCCGTTGCCATTAGGTGACAAATACAGTTGCATGTGTGTTTAGGTATTATGAATCACAAAATGATTACCAATTTTATAGCTGATAAAGTCATCATCAAGCTGCTTCTGAGGTTAGAGACAGCTGGACGGTGGGTTGGGGATGTAGCAAAAGGTATCATAAAGAGAAAAAAGAAATTTTGTGCTGAACTACGGTTTATACTTGTTTCCTAAGTCAATGTTAATTATGGGATGAACAGATTACTCATCCCTTAGTGTCAAATCTGAAAGAAAAATAATACTGCATGACAGTTGTTATTAATATAAAGAAGTCCAGATATCACCAGCAATGATTCTGGGTTACATCGAATAACCACAATGTTCAAAAATGATTTATCCAGTGGGTACCTGAAAAAGTTCACGGAAAAATGGAAATAAGCTTCTATCTATGCAAAGGATTTTTAAATCTACCCATAGTTTTTTCACAACACAGAGTTTGACTAGCTTTTGGACAATCTTTCAAAACTTTTTGCACACACACACACACACAAAAAAATCAATCTTTAATTCCATCTTCCGTGAATTTTTTTCAAGTGCTCTTATAGAACAAGCAAAAACTAAACAGCAACAAGATTCACAAGCAATTATATACTAGGTTATACAGCCCAATGTATTACATCATCATTAAATGTAAAATTAGATTTCAGATATAACTGTTTTACGTTTACTCACACCAGAAATAACTCGAGGATTCAATACTGAGAACTAATGGCACCTTAACTTGGGTCTGCAAACACTACCAATTACTGTTAATGTGACTTTAGCCAAAAACCTTAACAAATATGGTCCTCCAGGTGTTTATCAGATATTGAGAACAAAATAATAATCATACCATGTAATCAGCACACTGTAACATAAAAAATATGTTAAAGTATATGAAAGACCTAAATAAATAGGACAAGGGAAGATAAACTGTCAAATCACTTTCATTGATAACATCTTAACAAAGATTTTATAGAACACAAACCATTTGAATCTTACTCAAGGTTATTAGCAGAACACTATTAATGTAAAACACACACATTATTTAAAGATTAGCAGACTATTCCTGAATGGAAAGCCTTACTATTGGTAAGTTATTAAATTACCATGAGCAAAGGAAAATTTTTAAAAACTTAAAATCAATTAACAAAGTTTATATCTTTTCCTTATTGCTTAAATAAAAAGTAGACCATAATATAAATGTAAATACAAAGTGTTGGTGAAAGGAAAAAACCTCAATTTCAATGATTCATTGTAGTATGTTTCAAAATCACTGAATATTTTACTTTTAGAAATACTTACCTGTAAAAATAAGTAACTGGACAGCACATTGTCAAACGAAGGGCTGAGATACAATGGTTCTGTCATTCTTATCCCTATTCCCCTGAAAAGCAGGAAATCTAACGTTAGTATAAATTACACAGCCCATACAAACACATTTCCAGGAATGTACACAAGTACAGCCTTAAATAGGAGATTCTCTGCTTTTTTTTAAACCGCATTTATTCAACACCACAACACTGAGAATTATTTCCGAATTTCCATCTATAGGGAGCAGGAGGCCAACAGAACTAAGAGACAAGGTAATAGAGATCTATCACTTAGGTACAAAGGAATTAATTTATTGACAGACTTGAATAAACTGAAAGGTAAAGACCCAATTTTATTTCCTGAACATTCTCATCTTCCAGCTATCACGCTGATGAGTGGTTATTAGCTTTTCTATACAATAAACATTTTGTGAATGATGCACCTTGTTAGGCATTCTATTTGACACCTGTTTCTAATGAATGAAAATGAAGTGTTTTCTTGTGTTTTAGATTTCAATATTTTTAACTTCACTTGAAAAAGAAATGGAGCACAAACAGATTTTCCATCCACTGCTTCACTCCCTTCATGACTACAGCAGCTGGGGCCAGGCCAGGCTGAAGACAGGAGCCCAGATCTCAAACCAAGTCTCCCAATGTGGATGGCAAAATCAAGGCAGCCTCCCAGGATGTCCAACAGCTGGAAATTGCAATGGAAGCAACAGAGGTATGACATCAACCAGGCACTCTGATATGGGAAGTTGGCATCCCAAGCAGCATCTTAATCAGAATACCAAACACCCATCCCTCCTCTCATCTCTTTAGACTAAGTCCCTGTCTGTTTTGATCAAGATAAGTTTTTCTACCTTTGTCACATTTCATGAGTGACAGTGTTAACTTGTGAGCAGAAAGGTTAGAATCCAGAAAGACAGGACTAAGACTCACAAACACCATCCAAGGTTCTCAGAATACTAACACTGTCATTCAAAAAAATTAAAAAGCACAATGCATATGAAAAGTCTCAAAGTGCATGGAAAACGTGTTTCATAAGAACTATGCATGGATTTCAACATTTTTTTGCACCAATACAATATTTTTATTACGTTTTCCATCAACTTACTGAAATGTCACCATAACAGACTACATGAAGCCTAAGAAAGGGAGGGAGAAAGAGCGAGAGAGAAACAATGACAGGGTCCTCAAACTGAAAGACAACTTCACAGCTGGTGAACCAGCTCCGGAGTAGGTCCTGGCAGAGGAAACATCTCAGAGGTGGTTTGTATCTCTCTTAATACTAGCAGGGTAAGTTTACATCGGCCTTTCAAGTAAAGTAACTTCTTTAGATATGACAGGCTTTCAACAAGTTCATAAGAAAATGTGTCATAAAAAAGCTGTGCATGAATTTCACATACAACATGTAATGACCTACTTCAGTTCAGGCAGCCCATTGAAAATATCTTTGCGACTTAGTTCTGAAACCCCATTTCCAAGAAATAATTTTGTTCCGTCAAATTCTTTGGCTCCTTTTTTACATTTTCCTTTAATGTCAGAGTATACCGAAACAACATCTCCAGCTTTCATAACTAGACAAAGAAGAAACTCATGTTATTTCAATCTACGCTTTAAAGAAAACCAAAGAAATTCTTTAAGCTATACTGGAGGTCTTGGGCACATGAAAAATATGAAGTACTTCCAAAAGGCACACTAACTCAATGTAATCCCTAATGGAAAATTTAACATTTGATTTCTACATATTCTCTAACAATGCATCTAACAATATTTTTTAAGGGGAAAATAGTCTTTAAATATCATACCTCAACTGAAAATATTTAGCTAAGCACAGAAAGTTCTCTTTTACACAATTTCCACCAACTTAATACCTCTTTAAAACATTTCATACAACGGGGCCATCATAGTAGTACAGCAGGCCAATTCTCTGCTTGTGATGCTGGCGTCTCATATGCACACTGGTTCGAGCTCTGACTACTCAATTTCCTGATCCAGCTTGCTGTTTATGGCTTGGCAAAGCACCAGAGGATGGCCCAAAACCCACATGGGAGACTCAGAGGAAGCTCTTGGCTCCATACAGATCACCTAATACCATATCAAGATAAGGACTGTTACTCAAACCTACTTTCAAACCTATAAATTTCAAAAGAAAAGCAACACATCTGACAACCACAGAATGACCTGGGCTCTTTAACCTGCACATTTACTGTTTTAACCTAAAACAAAACTCACACAAGTATCAGAACAGTATTTTTCCAGTAGAATTACAGCAAAAACATTGAGATAATGCAACTACATATATTTTTATGCTATTTTCAATTTTCAGTGAACCACAAAAACGTCTTGGCTTCAGACAGGCTCAATTCCAGCTGTGGCAGCTAGCCATTTGGGAGTGGACCAGCAGAGAGAGGATCGTTCTTCTCTTTCAAGTTAAATAAAAATTGTTAAAAATCAACAAATAAAGCCTGCGTGGTAGGTCTGTGAGCCCTGGTGCAGCAGGGGCGAGGGGGAAGAGGGGATGAGAGTTAGAGGGTGGGGAGTTGGAGGGTGTGATGGAGGGAGCCAGGGTTAGGCAGCACCTGCGTTGGGCAGCCCAGGGTGCCAATGGCACCGGGGAAGCTCACTGGCTGCCCAGTAGCACACTTGCAGGGACTTGGGAGTGTGGACTTGCAGGGGTCTGAGATGGCAAAGATGGGGGCATGTGGGGGCCTGGGGTCTCACATCCAAGATTGGTGGTCTGACCATGGACTTCACATGTCAGAACTTAGCCTCCTCAGTGGAAAAGATGGGGCAGTGGACAGCTGGCCCAGCTGCACATGGAGACAATGGCAGTCCATTGGGTCCTGAGGAGGACATCAGTTACCATAGCAGAGGAAAGAGAATAAATAAATTGGACAACTATGCCAACCAAACAATGTAAGCAAACATCTGCTCAAATGCAGACTCTAAGGTGGACTGTCAGTCAAGACATCATCAAAAATGAAAATTAAAAAAATTCATACAAATCTTAAAATTTGCTCAATACAAGGATTCTTTAAAAACATACACTAAAATCCCTCAAATATTTTTTTTCTCTTTAAAGATTTATTTGGGTTGTATTTAGAAGGCAGATTTACAGACAGTGAATCTCCCAACCACTTGTTCACTCCAAAAGGCCCCAAGAGCAGACCAGAGCACTTGGGTCATCTTCCAATGATTTCCCAGGCACATTTATAGTAAGCTACAGCAGAAGTGGAATAGCCAAACAGGCTGGGCTACATCTCTGCCCCCCCCGCTGAGCCTTGTGTGACCTGTGTCTAGGTGTGGAACAGGTTTGGTGGGGCTGTAAGACCCAACAGTGAAAACTGGAATGAGTGGGGGCTGTCAAGAAATGCCACTGTTCCTAGAGGCACTAAGTAGGGCTAGCCTATGGACCCACCAGTGCGTTTGAGATCTGGCATTGGGAGAGGTTTTGATGGAGAAGCTTGGGATATATCTCTGTCAGCACACAATCCCTGCAAGTTAGCCTAAGAACCACAATAGAGAGAGCCCAGACCAGGTCAGGTAATGGTACCCACCAGCATACATTTGGCTCAGCTCGGGGACAAACCAGGCTGGGCAAGTTCGCAGCACCTGCTAGTGAATCCAAGCACCAGAATGGAGTGTGGGTCAGGCCAGGTCGGGGCGCAACACAAGCCAATTCACATGAGGGCCAGCTGGGCTGGCTAAGCTGTAGCCCCCAGCAGCGTGAGCTGGAACTGGGGGTGGGCCGGGCCCAGCCAGGCTACAACACCCACTGGCAATTGCCAAGGTGAGGCAGGCCATGCCAGACTGGGCCACAGGGCCCAACCTGCACACGTGAGACCCAGGGGAAAGAGGACGAACCCGGTAGGAGTGCTGTATGTGGCTCCCCAGCTGGACCACCAACCCCACTGGAGAGTGTGAGAGCTGGGAGTGGAGGCAAACCAGGCCAGGCAGGGCTACAACACCTGTTGGCCTCACGTGAACTGAATCAGGGAAAAGCCAGGCTGAGTAGACTACTAATACTGGTGCATGCATAAGTCAGAGTGGGTGTGGATTGGTTGGGCTTTGCCACAACATCAGTTGGCAGAGGATGGCATGGGAGCAAATTCTGTCATGTTAAACTGCAGAACCACCTGGAGAGTACAAGATCTGACAGTGGGAGTAGGATCATTAGGGAAACAGTGGGCACCTCCCTCTTGGGTTGCCACTCCAACTGGTGAGCATGAGAACCAGGACTGGGGCAGGCACGGCTAGACAGAGTGGCACATGACAGCATGTATATGGACTGGATAGTGCGCTGGTTGGGTTGAACTAGGCTTCAGTGCCTATTCACATGTATGAGACCTGAATGGGATGTGGGACAGACTGGACAAGTCTGCTGTACATACTGGCAAACATGGGAACCAGGGCAAGGGGCAGGCCTGGTGGGGGTTATTGAGGGTTACTTCCACTAGGCTGCAGCTCCCACTGGTTTGTGTTGGGCCAAGTGTGCAGTGGACAGGATCGGGCTGGGCTGCAACACCCATTGGTTTCTGTAGAAGACAGGGCTGAAGAAAGAATTGACCCAGCAATTGCAACCACAGTGTTTACATAAGCTGACAGGGGCAACGGACTGTGCTGGGTTCTGTACTGGCATGCACACACACGAATCAGGTTTGGGATCACCTCAGTTTCCTTGAAGATTCTTCTGCCAACTGAATCACTGGACTCAGAATTCTACCCATGGTAAGATTTGAAGGTTCCATGGTCTGACCATGGAGTGCATGTGTCAAGAGCTGGGCCTCCTCAGTGGCTTAGATGGAGCAGTGGACAACATTTCCAGTTGCACATGGAGAATATGATAGTACACTGGAGATTGCAGAGGACACCTGGTACCATAACAGACAGAGCAAATTCATCAACTACCTGGCCAAGCATCTGTAGTAAGCATCTGGGCAAACAGACTTTAAGTGGACTATGTCAATCAGTGGATTCTGGAGCGATTTTATTGTGCTTGGAGTGGCAAGATCGGCAGTAATTCAAAACTGTAGAACTATCAAATCCTCTTCAGCAGGACCCTTGGAGCATGCCCCACATCAGGGAACCTGGGATGGCAGCGGGTGGTTGTCCTTCATCCCAGGGTATGGAGGCGCCTGGGAGGCTGGGAGTGGCTTCTCTCTAGTCTCCTGCCTTCCCCCAGATACAGGAAGGGAAAAAGAGAACGTGGAGACTATGGTCTTACCTACCTTCCCGTAGCCCTTGACCCTAATCAGCTATGTAAAGATCATCAAAAACAAAAATAATTATCTTAAAAGAAGTGGAGCAGCCAGGCCTTGAACCAGAGTCCACATGGGATACTGTTACTGAAGGCAGACTTAACCTAGGATGTCACAACACCAGCCCCAAGAAATCTTTCTAAATTTTGCAATTCTTTCTAAATTTCATAATTCTCATTATTGCTTTTCTATTATAACAAAATGAAGGCAGAGATTTTGGTGATAAGCACATGCATTCATGTTTATGCATATTTATGTATGGATACACTTAGAACACCTTTAAACTACACTCTTGGAAAATATCAAATTCCATTCGAGGCTCTGGTGTTTCCTTCACAAATGACATGACAGCTGCTCGTAGTTTCACAGCAGTGGAATGAAGAACACCAAACTGAAATTGTTGCAACATTTTTTTAAAAATGATGTCCACCTAGCTGATTAGTGGGGAAGGGTCAAGGATTGAGGAAAAGTTAGGACCACTGTTTACAAATTTCCTTTTTCTTCTTCCTGTATCTGGGAGAAGAGACATAAGAGGAAAAGCTATACCCATCCTCGCAACTGCCTCAGTACCAGGAATGGGAACTGCCACCCAATATCATCCCATGGTCCTACATGTGGAGCATGTTCCGAAAGTTCAGCTCCAGCAGTTTTAATAGTTCTGAAATGCTGTTGATCTCTCTGCTCCAAGGACGAAGAAATCCTTCCAAGGTCCACTGACTGACACAGTCCACCTGGAGTCTCCATTTGCCCAGATATTTGTTCAACACTTCGCTGAGATAGTTGTCCAATTTGTTCTGCCCTGCATACTCTGCTATGGTACCAGATGTTCTCTGCAGGCCCCAATGGATTGCCGTATCTTCCATGTGCATCTGGGGATGCCATCCACTACTCTAAGCTACAGAGGAGGCCTAGTTTTGCAAGTACGGTGGCCTTGTCAATGCAACTCCTTCAGAGGTCATTCCTCACCTGCCACATACTCCCTCAGTGGTCCTCCCTCCCACATATCTTCCTACCTCCTGCCCCTGCCACAGTGCTTGAGCCCAGGAGCACATGAGCTCTCCAGCTTAGACCTCTAGAGCCCAGTCCTCCAGCAGGAAGGGGTGCTGGCCCAGAGCTCTGCAAAACTACTAGGACCCCAAGCCCTTGGCATATGTACCAACCTGGGACCTGACTCCTGCGCATATGGAAATCCAGACACATTCAAAGTTCCCCAATCCCAGTCCACCAGCACACCCAGCCAGTGTGCTGGTCTAGGGCTCTCCCTCCCGTCCCCCATTCCGTCGGGGACCAAGCACATGAAAAAAATCCCCAAGCTCACTGTGCATGCTCGGACATGAGCCCCCAGGTCACCATACACTCCTGCCTGTGAAATTCCCCAGGACCCCTGCAAGCCCGCACTGCCAGGATGCCACCAGCATGCCGCCAGGGAGCCAAGGCTGCAATCAGCCCCCAATGGGGCTCACAGGCCAACCAATCCAACATTTTAAATTCTCTGTTTTCATCAGTAAGGAAACCGTAAGTAAACATCAGCAAATACATCATTTTGTGGAAGAAAAACATTTGACACAGAGGCCTAATTTGTTAGGCCTTACTTGGATAAAAATCATCTCTGGCTAAATAAAGTGGGAAATGTAGAAAATATCCGATAAACACAAAGTGAAATGTATCTGAAAGATAATTCAATAAATTTTCCATTTGACAATACACACACACTTTAGAGAACTTTTTTATTTTTAAGAAAACTTGCACTTACATTTTGAAGCTGACACAATTCCTGGAACATAGATGTGTGCTCCTCTTAACACTGCACTGCCACACTGTGCTCCAACGACGACTTCACACTGATGCTTTTTTATATTCTTCCTAGAAATATTAAGAACATATTCATTTATTTATTCATCTATGAAACAGGAAAAGAAAGAAGAAAGGCTGGAAAGAGGATGGAGAGACAGAGAGAGCTCCCAATCTGCTAATTCACTTCCCAAATATCCACAATGTTCAAGCAAAAGCAATGAGCTGGAAACTCAATTCTGATCTCCTACATGGGTGGCAGGTATCCAATCAGGTAAAATATTATCTGCTGCCTTCTAGCGTACGCTTTAGCAAAAACAGGAATCAAGCTGATTACCGAATTTAGGTACTGCAAAATGAGATATGGACATGTTAACCATTATGCCACATACCCAACACTCAGAATTCTAAGAGAAATCTGACAGAACATTATTATCTCCAAATTCTACCAACTTCCTCGGTGTTTTGATTTTAATTCAAAATAATCTCTTAAGTCCACATTCTCCAAAAAAAAAAAAAAAAAAGAGGAGGAAAAAAGACAGGGACACAGATAGGATAAGTAGCTAAAAAGAAGAAAGACACTTGAAAAGATAGTACCAGAAGGAGTCCATCCTGGGGCCAGCAATGTGGTATCATGGCTAAAGCCAACATCTGTGATGTCAACATCCCATATGGGTGCTGGTTTGTGCCCTAACTGCTCCACATCCCAATCAGTACCTTTCCTAGTAGTCTAGGAAAAAAGTACCAGAAGATGTCTCAAGCTCTTGGGCCTATGCCAGAAGCGCCAGGCTCTGGCCTGTCAACTGCGAACATCTGGGATTGAAGCAGAGGACAGAAGATGTAAGACCTCTCTTTCTATAACTACCTTCAAGATAAATCAACGAACATGGGAACAGCACCACGGTATAGTCAAGCCTCTACCTCCAGTGTTGGCACCCCATACTGATACCAGTTCAAATCCAGCTGCTCCACTTTCAATCAAGCTCTTTGCTAAAGTGCCTGGGAAAGAAGTCCAAAATGGACCAAGTGCTTGGGCTCTTGCACCCACATAGGAGACCTAGAGGAAACTCCTGGTTTTTGCCTTCACCTCACTTTTTTTTTTCCCAGTATAAAAAGTCACAGTCATATCTGGTGAAATAAACCAAGGTAGTCATCTGGTGAAACAAACCAATGGATGGATAAGGGGTCAGCACAGTAGCCTTCTGGCTAAAGTCTTTGCCTTGCACACCTGGGATCCCATATGGGTGCTGGTTCATATCCTGCCTGCTCCATTTCCCATTCAGCTCCTTGCTTGTGGCCTGGGAAGGCAGTTGAGGATGGCCCAAAGCCTTGGGACTCTGCATCCATGTGGGAGACACGGAAGCAACTGCCGGCTCCTGGCTTTGGATCAGGTTAGCATCGGCCATTGTGGCCACTTGGGGAGTATACCAGCAAATGGAAGATCTTTCTGTGTCTCCTCCTTTCTATAAATCAAACTTCACAATAAAAATAACTAAAGTTTTAAAATTTTTTTGAATAAATAAATAATGCAATGGATGGAAGATAGCTCTTACTCCGCCTTTCAAAAACATATAAAAATACTTATAAAAAAATGACTATGACTAGACGCTGAATTTAGTAAGTCAATTACAGCATCCTGGAAAGAGTGTTTAGGGAATCTCATGAAGCCAGCACTAAGTGTATAAAAAAGTAATGCAATTGGTACTAAGTTACAATGCCGGGACTTCAGATTTTTGGCTTTCACAATGGTGGGGAAATGAAATTCATTCCAAAAAAATCTGAATTTCCACCTTTTTCTGCCTGAGCAATATTTGATACATGCTCTCTTGTGATGCGGGGCAGTGGCACCACGCCACCGCAATCGGCCCTGTGATTCTGACAGTAAACATCCAATATACCAAGGTGCTATGTTAACCAAGCTAGGATATCTGCTCAGTTACATGCACTGAAGGCTTTCATGACTTACACCTTCATCACAAAGGGTGTATCAGGATGTAACCTGATTGTAAATCAAGCAACATCTCTATGTCATATGCAACTATTAAGGTTTGTAACAGCTTGGCTGAAAGGGAATTTTAATTCAGAATTTTAAAAAAGTAGTAGTATTAAAGTTGGTAAAAGCTATAAAACATGCTAAAAGCTTAATTTTCACTGGAGTGTTTCTAAATGGAGTGAATCAACAACACTGAAGAAAGACAGCAATCCAAACTACAATATTACAAACTGGAGGGAAAATACCATACACATAATTAGATGGAGAGAAAACCATTTAAAAAATGACAACACATAATAATCAATCTCTCTTCAGTTGAACATAAGAAAAAAATCCTTAAATGTGCACATGAGAAAAATCAAGTGACCTACAGAGGAACCCCAAACTCTACAGCTGACCCCTCAGAGGAAACACTAAAAGCCAGGAGAGAATGGAGTGACATATTCCACACTCAGCTCAGGCCATTAAAGCCACTTGGAGATTAAATCATTAGATGGAAGATATTCCTTTCTGTGTATCTGACTTTGCAATAAAAATAAGATGAGAAGTGTTGCAGGAAAAGACAGAATTGAAGATCGGGTCTTAGTAGTACCCTGTTCACAGCAGTTAAGTCTGAAGAGGAACTGGACTATTGGAAATGTCACAATCTTTTTTCTTTAACAAACCTAAACCAACTGCCTAAGAACAGCTCAGGCACAAGAAAGCCATCAGCAGCTAACTTATATCTTCTAACCTCAGTTAACAAAGCAGGGCTAAACCACTTATCAGTGAAGGTGGGTATGCGAAGGCATCACAAAAACCCCGGATTCCAGGCTGGAGCTTGCCACCATGAGAGATCAGGTCAAAGTTTTCCCAAAGAAACGCCCCTGAATAGTCAAACAGGCATGTTCTTGACTCCACTCCGATTCACTATAGATCTAACTACAATCTGCAGCGTAACTGTTCCACTTAATAAATGACAACCATGGGCCCGGCAGTAGTGTGGCTTAGCGGCTAAAGTCCTCGCTTTGAACGACCTGGGATCCAATATGGATGCCAGTTCTAATCCCGGCGCCTCCACTTCCCATCCAGCTCCCTGCTTGTGGCTTGGGTGGGCAGTTGAGGACGGCCCAATGCTTTGGGACCCTGCACCCGCGTGGGAGACCCGGAAGAGGTTCCTGGTTTCCCGGCTTCGGATCGACGCAGCACTGTTGTGCTCACTTAGGGAGTGAATCATCAGATGGAAGATTTTCCTCTGTCTCTACTACTCTCTGTATATCTGACTTTGTGATAAAAATAAATCTTTAAAAAAAAAATTACAAAATGTGTTGTGATCTTTGGCAGCCAAATCAGGGTTGAAAGCCACACCTCCCCGACCTCAATGGGCCTTTCTGCTCACCTGTGATGCTCCACTATCAACACCTGGAAGCAGAGAGAGGGCGGTATTGCACTACTGTGCAACTGCTCCCCTCACAAGCCCCTGAAAAGGCAACTATACGGAGGGGCTCACTCTCTTAGTACATGCTTCAATCATTCCTCGACTCAAAGCCCAGTACCTGTCTGCTGCTGACTTCCCGCAGACTCCGAGGACAGGTAGCCCCTGAACATGGCCCCCCCCCGTATGTTTGACCCTCTGTTCACAGCCTGGGTGAGTCAGTGAAGACATTAATACTAAGACGCTTTGTATTTCCAATGTGTGTACTTGTAAGAGTTCCAGGAGAGGTGAGGCCTAGCAGTCAGAATGTGGACAGAGAAGCCAGGAAAAGGTGAATGTCTGCAGCTTTGTAAGTGTGTCCAGGTGGTTTGCTGCATGTCTCTCTCTTAGGATAACTTACATTGCTGGGGAAGCTGGACACAGGTCTTCAGTTTAACAGATGGACTTCAGGGTAATGACCATTTGTTCTCCTCAGGGTTCTGATTCAGACTGGACTGCCATACGGACTTATCATTTACTAACGTATAGTGGGCCCTGTCATCACCAAGCTTGGTTAATAAAGACTAATGCATCCTAGATTATCTGGCATGTTACATGTACATGCAACAGATGTGCAGCTATAAAAAAGTAGAAAAACATTTCTCTACATTTTCAAAAAGCCTAAAAAGAATAAATCCTTAAAAGGGATACAAAAAATTAACACACACACAACTGGTACCAGCACCCCACAGTAAAGCACCAGTCTGAGTCCAAGGGCTTCTGTCCCTGACACCCATCCTGTATGGAATTCCCGGGCTTTGGCCAGGTCCCAAGCTGGATACTATAACCACTTGGGGCATGAACAAGAAAATTGAGCGTATCTCTGGTACTTTCCCTTTCAAGTAAACATTTTTTTAAAGATTTGTTTTATTTTTATTACAAAGTCAGATATACAGAGAGGAGGAGAGAAAGAGGAAGAAGACCTTCCGTCTGATGATTCACTCCCCAAGTGAGCCTCAACGGCCGGTGCTGTGCCAATCCAGAGCCAGGAGCCAGGAACTTCCTCCAGGTCTCCCACACGAGTGCAGGGTCCCAAAGCATTGGGCCGTCCTTGACTGCTTTCCCAGGCCACAAGCAGGGAGCTGGATGGGAAGTGGAGCTGCCAGGAATAGAACCAGCACCCATATGGGATCCCGGCACATTCAAGGCGAGGACTTTAGCTGCTAGGCCACTGCGCACCAGGCCTTCAAATAAACATTTTTTAAATGTAACTAGTAAAACTCACAAAAGAGAGGTCCACAAAGAATGAACTTAAGGGAAAGGGAATAGTTCATGTTTAATAAGTATCCACCACACACCTTGCAATATTTGTAATAATAAAAAGCAGGAAACAACAAAATGCCTACCAATAGTGGGTTGAAAAATTAAAACTGTGCAATGATAAACATACTATTTACAAAGCTATTGGAAAATGAAACGCTATGCATAATCATGAAAATCAGATCGTAGACACATATATTCTAAATTGAAAAGCAATTTGTATTATATCTTTTTTAGTATCTGCAAATGTGTACAAATCAATGTACACAATTTATAGGTATAAGCATAGACTGTACATAAGACTTCAAACTCAGGGCCTAGCACAGTAGTCTAGTGACTAATGTTCTCACTTTCCATGCTCCAGGATCCCATATGGGCACCACTTCGTATCCCAGCTCTCCACTTCCCTTCTAACTCTCTGCTTGTGGACTGGGAAAGCAGCTGAGGACAGCCCAAGGCCTTGGGACTCTCTATATTCGTGTGGGAAACCCAGAAGCAGCTCCTGGTTTCTGGCTTCAGATCAGCTCAGCTCTGGCCATTGTGGCCACTTAGGGACTAAACCAGTGGGTGGAAGATCTGTCTCTGCAAATCTGACTTTCCAATAAAAATAAAGAAATCTTAAAAAAAAAAAAAAAAGACCTGGCGCAGTAGCCTAGAGGCTGAAGTCCTAGTCTTGCAATTGCAGGGATCCCCTACCGGTGCAGGTTCCTGTCCAGGCTGTTTCACTTCCATCCAGCTCCATGCTTGTGGCCTGGGAAAGTAGTGGAGAATGGCCCAACGCCTTGGGACACTGCATCCGCATGAGAGACATGAAGAAACTCCTGGCTTCCAATCGGTTCAGCTCCAACTGTTGCACCAAGTTGGGGAGTCAATCAGTGGATGGAAGATCTTCAACTTTGTCTCCCTCTGTGTAAATCTGCCTTTCCAATAAAAATAAATATATCTTTAAAAAAATTTTTGGGGGGCCTGGTGGTGTGGCCTAGTGGCTCAAGTCCTCGCCTTGAAAATCCCAGGATCACATATGGGCAATGTTTCTGATACTGGCAGCTCCACTTCACATCCACCTCCCTGCTTGTGGCCTGGGAAAAGCAGTCGAGGACGGCCCAATGCATTGGGACACTGCACCCGCGTGGGAGACCTGGAGGAGGTTCCTGGCTCCTGGATTTGGATCGGCGCAGCACCGGCCGTTGAGGCTCACTTGGGGAGTGAATCATCGGACAGAAGATCTTCCTCTCTGTCTCTCCTCCTCTCTGTATATCTGACTTTGTAAGAAAAATAAAATTAATCTTTACAAAATTTTTTTTGAAAAAAAAAAAAAATTCAAAATCAATGGTCAACAAGGAAGATCTAATGAATATTTCTTATGTACAATTTCACATTTTACTTTCACACTGAAGAAAAAAATCAAATCTTAATCCATTTAAAATACTAAATAAGGAATTTAACAGATTCCTTATTTAGTATTTGGTGGATGGTCAAATCCTGACCTAAAAAACTATAATTCTGCATCCTTGTGAGGAATATAGCCTCAAAAAGACTATGATCTACCATTGCAGCTGAATGATTTAAAACCAAAAGAGCCAGAAATCAGCACAGAGGTTGCCTGGTATTTTCAGGAGAGGCAAACAATCTTAATATTGGGCAAGTGAGAATTGGCTTCACAGCTCTATCTACTTCGCACAATACAAACTTAAGATCTCCTCATCTTACTGTGTAAATTTTAGCTCACAAAAACGAGAGGCGCCAGTGTTGTGGCAGGGTAAGGCTATGCCTGCAATACCAGCATCCCATGAGTGCTGCACAGAGTCCCAGCTGTACCACTGTTCATGTGCTGGGCCCCTCCATCCTTGTTGGAGACCCAGATGAAGCTTGAGGCTCCAGCCTTTGGCCTGGGCCAACCCTGGACACTACAGCCATTCAGCAAGTGAATAAGTGGATGCTGTAATTATTTCAAATAAAAGATCAAAAACAAAACGAATGGAGAGGCCTATAAAAACTGGCTTTTTAGGGCCCGGCAGTGGTGTGGCCTAGCATCTAAAGTCCTCGCCTTGAACCCGCCGGGATCTCATATGGGCAATGGTTCTAATCCCGGCAGCTCCACTTCCCATCCAGCTCCCTGCTTGTGGTCTGGGAGGGCAGTTGAGGACGGCCCAATGCTTTGGGACCCTGCACCCACGTGGGAGACCCGGAGGAGGTTCCAGGTTCCCGGCTTCGGATCCGCGCGGCACAGGCCATTGTGCTCACTTGGGGAGTGAATCATTGGACGGAAGATCTTCCTCTCTGTCTCTCCTCTCTGTGTATCTGACTTTGTAATAAAAAAAATGAAATAAATCTTTAAAAAAAAAACCTGTCTTTTTAAATTCAAGAGCTATATAGGCTTTAGTAACAAAGATTACAAGTGAAAATCTCCTTCGACTTACCCATTTTCCCCTCAAACTCCTCAGAGTTAACCACTGTTAAGTTTTTAGCTTCCAGACTTTTTTCTAAATGCAAAATTTACAAATGTATATTTGCATCTTTTCATTGCAAAAGAAATGAAAATAATTCAGTTTTGGCACTTGACAGCAAATCACGAAATCATACTGTATCTTCCTAGCACACATAATTCTCCCACCTTAAAGGTCAGAAAATATTTCACTTTACAGTAAATAACCTATTAACTGCTGCTCTACTGTTTGATAAATTACAGCGTCAGAAAAATGACACATTTATGGCAACTCTTAGTTTCAAAAACCTTATATCATTGTTAGGGGTTTTAAAATGTTCCGTACGAATAAACTCCCATTATAAAAATGAAGGTCTATTTTTCTACTTTTAAACACATATGTTCCAAATGCATAAATGAATAGAATAATGCCTGGCATACAGTAATGTAACATAATTCTTGAATTACAAGTAAAATTTTGCAAACACATCAGCTACAAAAGTAGGAAATAAACTGCTTATAAAGTCTATTTTTATCGCACCTCAAAGTTTCATTTTAGATTTCTTACGAGATCCCAGAACTAAGAAATGAAATTAAACTTCTCAGAAGTTAAAAAAAAAAAAAAAAAGGCATCACTGCACTACACTGAATGGACCTAAAATGCATTTTTCTCCAGATCCTTGAGCCTACTTATCTTCTTTTGTAATATATTGTATGGCAAAGGATGAAGGCAGAATTTAAGACTTTTTTATCTATAAAAAAATGTAAAAAGTTGTTATCAAGGACTTAGAATGATAATCCTACAGTAAAAAAGATGCTGCGGCAAATACTTAAAAGAACCTTGAGGGTGGGCCCGGCACGGTAGCCTAGTAGCAAAAGTCCTCGCCTTGCATGCACCAGGATCCCATTTAGGCACTGTTTGATATCCCAACTGCTCCACTTCCCTTCCAACTCCTTGCTTGCGGCCTAGGAAAGCAGTAGAGGATGGCCTAAAGCCTTGGAACTCGAGACCTAGAAGACACTCCTGGCTCCTGGCTTTGGATCAGCTCAGCTCCAGCCATTTTGGTCACTTCTGGAGTGAACCACCAGATGGAAGATCTTTCTGTCTCTTTTTTGTAAATCTGCCTTTCCAACAAAAATAAGTAGATCTTTAAAAAAAACACCAAAAAAAAACAAAACCTTGAAAACGAAATGATTACAAACCTAGGTCCAATAACAGGAATAAGTAAGATATCTTGAAGTTCTGGGTGTTGCAAGACAGGAAGTATTAATCCATTAAATTGCTGTTAAAATAAACACATACGGAGAGGGAGAGAAAAGGGGCAAGAAGAGAATAACATTATATCCTTGTAATTGTATCCATGAACTATATTGAGTCTATTATTTTTGCATTATCACATTAACATGAAAAAATAAAGTATCAGATGGTTAAAAGATAAACATATACAATTATGAAGTAATTAATATATTTTATATAGTTCTACTTCAGGAGCTTACCAGTATTATCTACCAGACCATGAATCTTGCTTTGAGACACCTGATTTCATAGAACGGTATTAAAAAATCATAACGATTTTAAAACAATGCTTTCTGTATAATGTAACTGTAATCTCTCTAGACTTCTTCATAAAACTTATATTTTTCTTAATGTGTTGCTTTGGAAACACAAAACCATGTTTATCTTAAGTGACTTTAAAAAATCTTGGGTCCGGCGCGGTGGCCTAGTGGCCGGGGTCCCATATGGGCGCTGGTTCTACTCCCAGCAGCACTGCTTCCCATCCAGCTCCCTGCCTGTGGCCTGGGAAAGCAGTCGAGGACGGCCCAAAGCCTTGGGACCCTGCACCTGTGTGGGAGACCCGGAAGAGCTCCTGATTTCAGATCGTCGCATCGCTGGCTGTTGTGGTCATTTGGGGATTGAATCATCTGACAGAGGCTATTTCTCTGTCTCTCCTTCTCTCTGTATTTATCTGACTTTGCAATAAAAATAAATAAATCTTTAAAAAATATATATCCTACACAGATTTATATGTAGTCAATCAAGCAAAGTCCTGCACAGTACTTTAAAGATTCAGATGATTAAATATTACTTAGTGTAGACTGCAAACAGCTGCAGGCGCAGTAGTATAAGTTGCTGGAACCAGCTCTCAAAGGCTCAAGACGGCCACTTTGTGTGCCTCTTCCCAATTCCATGGCCATGCTAACAGTGTGAAACTGACAAGTATTTGCAACACTGAAACCACCAAACATGGTGGGCTATCTTTTCTGGAAAGTGGATTGTAGACAGAAGTCATGCAGCTGCACAGTGGCCTGCAGAATAGGGACTACAAGAACTGGTGAACTGTGTCACACAGACTACGATTTATCAACTAATTTTCACACACTACATCCAAAACCAAAAATACATATTTGCCCTGTAGTATCTATACATCACCTAGTAAAACAAACAAAAAACCTCTCCAAATCAACTTCCCCATTTCTAAGTGGATTTTAAAAATTCAGATGTTAAAAATACAGATTGCCACCAGCTGAACAGCTCTCTGGCCTTTTTTCCAAAGGCTATTTCAAACTACTTAACATCCAACAGCTAGCTAACCAGAAACCTGAAAGACCTCAAGTCAGTTAAAGCCCTGCCGCTCTTTTTGTCCCCTCCTTGTTCCAGCTGTCCGAAGTATTACCAATACTATAGTTCTCCAACGCGAACAAAGCTAATGAATTTCGTCATTTTACTGAGTAAGTTTTACTTGCTTTACCCTATAGAAATACTGTGTACAGAAATTAACCCTTCTCAAGCCAAAGGTTTTCTTCTTTTCTATTTTCAGTATGTTAAGGAGATGTAGAAATAAAACTTGAGAAAAGTGCACATATGCCTAACTTCCACATCATTTTAAACTAAGCATATCATCTGCTTCTTTTTGTGTCTGCCTATGCTCCCTCCCCCCCTTTTTTTAAACAGGTTTTATTTACTTTTATTGGAAGGTCAGATACACAAAGAAGAGGAGAGACAGAGGAAGATCTTCCACCCACTGATTCACTCCCCAAGGGGCTGCAATGGCCAGAACTGATCCAAAGTCACAAGCCAGAAGTCTCTTTCCAGATTTCCCATGTTGGGTTCAAGGACCCAAGCTTTAGGCCATCTTCCATCATTTTCCCATGCTATAGCAGAGAGCTGTATGGGAAATGGAACAGCCAGAACACAAAACAGTGCCCACACGGAATGCTGGCACATGAAAGTAGAGAATTAGCCAACTGAGCCATGGAGCTAGCCTCTGCCTATACCTTTAAAAACAGTCTACTGGGTCAACACTGGCATTTCAAGTGAAGCTGCCACCTGCCACAATGGAATACCTTATGGTATCAGATTGAGTCCCAGCTGCTCCACTTCAATCCAGCCCTCTGCTAATGGCTTGAAGAGTGCAGTGCAAGATGGTCCAAGTGTGTTGTCCCCTGCCACTCACATTATAGACCAGAAGAAGCTCCTGGTTCCTGGCTTCAGTCTGGCCTAGGCCCAATAAGTGCAGCCAGGAAGTAAACCAAAGGATGGAAGATTTCTCTGCTCTTTCTTCTCCCTTATAAATAAGCCAATAGGGCCCGGCGGGGTAACATAGCGGTTAAAATCCTTGCCTTGAAGGTGCTGGGATCCCATACAGGCACCAGTTTTAACCCCAGCTGCTCCACTTCCCTTCCAGCTCCCTGCCTGTGGCCTGGGACAGCAGTTGAGGACAGCCCAAAGTTTTGGGACCCTGCACCCATCTGAGAGACCCGGAACAGCTCCTGGCTCCTGGTTTCGGACTGGCTCAGCTCTAGCTGTTGCGGCTCACTTGGGGGAGTGAACCATCGGACAGGAGATCTTCCTCTCTGTCTGTCTTCCTCTCGCTATATATGTGACTATGCAATAAAAATAAATAAATCTTTAAAATTAATAAACCAATAAATCTTAACATCTCCCCCCCAAATAAAACTTGTTACATTACAACTTAAAATTCACCTGTGTTTAGGTTCACAATTCAATGATATTCGACACACTTAAAGAATTCTACAAGACAAATGCATTTCCATAAACCTTCTGCAGCTCCCTCCTATGCATGGATTTTGACATTTTTGCATCAAAATAAATTTAACCTTTTAAATAAATAAATGTAAAGAATTGTCCAGCTATCACCACCATTCAGTTTTAGATAATGTCCATTATCCCCAAAGACCTGTCAAAGGTTCATTTGTATTCAACCCTGCTCCCATTCCCAGGAAACCACTTATCTTTCTCTGTAAATTTGTTCCCTCTGGACATTTCAAGCAGAAAAATGAAATACATTATGTGAGCCTTCACTTCCTTTTTAATTCTAGTTTATCGTAACGGGAAAGCTGGTTTTTTTTCGGGGAGGGGGGACGCAGGAGGAGGGAAATCTTTCTTCCACCCAATGATTAACTCCTTGAAATACATTACAACAGGGACAAGTGCAGTGGCTCAGCATGCTAATCCTCCACCTTGCAGCACCAGTACCCCATGCGGGTGTCAGTTCATGTCCTCACAGCTCCACTTCCTATGCAACTATGCTTATGACCTGGGAAAGCAGTAGAATGGCTCACGTACTTGGGCTCCTGCACCCAGGTGGGAGACCCAGAAGCAGCTCCAGGCTCCAGGTTGCAGATCAGCTCACCTCTAGCTGGTGCATCCATTTGGGGAGTGGACCAGCAAATGGAAGATCTGTCTCACCTCCCTGTAAACCTGATTTTCAAATAAAAACAAATCTGGGCCCAGCGTGGTAGCCTAGTGGCTAGGGTCCTCACCTTGCACGCACCAGGATCCAAACACTGGAGCCAGTTTGTATTCTGGCAGACCCATTTCCCATCCAGCTCCCTCCTTGCGGCCTGAGAAAGCAGTCGAGACCAGCCCAAGGCCTTGGGACGCTGCACCCACGTGGGAGACCAAGAGGAGGCTCCTGGACCACAGGGAAATGGAGTGCCTTCGGAGACCAAGAACTCTGAGGTCACCCACCCCCATTTGGATCTACCACATGGGATGGAAGAAGCCCAAATCCTGCCTTGCAGGATCCAAGATCATCGGAACAACAACCAGGAGCACTGAGCGGTCCGCAGAAACAGAAGAACAGTAAACTTCCTTCGGGACTAGGGAGAGGAGCTTTCTCTGGTCCTTGCCTGCTTCCAACTTTGGGTCCCCACCCTGTCTTGTAATGACTATCAGGATCGCTCCAGAAACCCTCAAAACAATCAAACTAGAATAGATAGAGAATAACAAGGAAAGCTTAGAAACAGACAGGAAAGGATCAGCGGGGATGTACTTAAAACGCACTGAGTGGGACACAAAGATTAGTCACTCCTCACTAGGGTACTGAAGATTTCTCTGCACACCCCTCCTATAACTGTTCACCTAAACTGTTGACATATGTCTTGTTAGAATTATAGAGTTAGACTACCCGAAAAACAGCCAAGTTCAGCAAAATCATGCTTCAACACTATGAACTGCTAAATACTAAAATTAAAATAGCCATGAGACAGCTGAATGGCAATGGCAATCTATAGCCATTTTAAGGTGTGTAATACCCGGTTGTATTTAAACTAATAATTGAAATGTCAATGTAGAAGTGACAGGATATGGCTCAGAACTTGCATTTTTTTTTCTCGTTTAACATATTGGTTACTCAATACCATGTCAATTAATTCCATAACATTATAAATTGTTACTAATGCAATGTCAGGGCTTTTAATTGATCGGGATGATACTCTGCCAGCTTTACCTTCAGACCAGAGATGGTCTCCCCAAGAAACCGTTGAACTTATCTGGACAAGAAGATGCTGGACTTTATGCTTGGTAGATGCTTGCAATGAAAGAATCTCAACTGAACTTGAACTGTGGTAATGCAACAAGGTGGAGGAATCCACCATGGGGGGGGGGTTTGGTGGAGGGGTGGGGGGAATCCCAGTACCTATAAAACTGTGTCACATAATGCAATGTAATCAATAAAAAAAAAAAGGCTCCTGGTTTTGGATCAACACAGCTCCAGCCGTTGTGGCCACTTGGGGAATGAACCAGCAGAGCGAAAATGTTCCTGTCTCTCCTCCGCTCTGCATATCTGACTTTCCACTAAAAATAAATTTAAAAATCATTGAGAAAAAAAAAAGGAATGCAGTAAGAACCAGGAACTCCATCCAGGTTTGTCATGTGGGTGGAAAGGAGTGGACCGAGTCTAAGAACTTAGGCCATCTTTCACTGCATCCCTAAGAGTGTCAGCGGGAAGCTGGACTGGACTGGAAGCAGACTAGCTGGGATTCAAACCTGCTTTCAAATACAGGATTCCAATGTCATAAGCAGTACCTTAAACCTGTTGCACTACAAAACTGGCACTTTCATTTCTGAGGTTAATTCAGGTTGACACAGCTTCTTCCTGGTCTACTGTAACAGCAAGAAAGAGACCGCTCACCTGCTGCTTCACTCACTCCAAATGCCCACATCAGCCCTGGCCATGCCAAAGCCAGGAGTCTTGACATCCAAGGCTCTCAAGGACCCAAGTCCTTGAACTTTCAACACTGCCCCCCAGAGTGCCCACCAGCAGGAAATGGGATGGCAGCAGAGGACCCAGGACCTGAACTGGTCACTCGGATATGGAACACAGGTATCCCAAGCAACAATCAAAGCAGCTGCACCACATCGTACCTCCTCCTCATCAAATGTTTTAACAAAACTGACACCATGGGGAATTAGCAACCTACCCTAAAAAATAATTAACTCAGAATCAGACCTGCTAGATTCAAGTCTAATATTGCTGAATTTCCTCATTTGCAAAACTGGAATATTGTATCACTGATAGGATTTTTACAGGAAGTGGTAGAACAGATTGCAGAAACACAATTTTATATAAGAACTCTTACAAAATGTGTACAAACCTTCTGAAGTTCATCAAGCAGCAGATTTTTCACATGTTGTACTGAGGCTAAATGTGTGTTCACTCTAACCGTTGTGAATGATGGAGGGTGTGATAAGCGATACAAAAGCATTTCAAACTTCCTTTCAGCTTCTTGCTTATCTGAAGTAGATAGAACCTGAAAAAAAAAAAAAAAAAAAAAAAAACCAAGAACTAAAAATATTCAGCAGAGTATGCTCCCATCTCTCTTCTATAGCAATCTGCTCACTTTGCTCATGTGTTAGTAACATTAAGAGAATGGCAATACTTCCCAGGGTCCTGGGATCTCACTGTGTTAATACCTAACCAAGCCTGCCATCAAGGGCCTGGGAAAACACTGCCTCAACCTAACCTGTTAACACCACCAGCGTTTACTCACATGTACTGTTCACTCTACTCTTGCATAAACTCTTGGGGCACTTCCCTTTCACTAGCTACTTGCTAACATCACACCCTACAGCAAACTGGCTGGTAGCCTTTTAAAGTATCAGTGAGGAACAGGTAACTCTGAAACACCATTAAACATTCTCTGGAGCATCAGCTTAATAAGGTATTAAATGTAACAAAGCACAGAAAACAAAGGCAGGTAGCATAAACATTTGTCAGAAATGAAGGTAGAAAGACTCCAAATCACCAGGTTCCCCTGTAAGTAACCAAAGCTCAATGGCACACATTCCCCACTTCATTTGGCATTTTCTAACCCTTCCTCACAGAATTCATAAACTACTGAACAGCCCACTAATCAGGCAGCCTTTATACTAATCAGGCAGCCTTTATAAAGTATTTACTTTCTTTCCCAAGGTTCTATCAAAATTGAGTACTTCTCATCAACAGTTTTCACAAGGGATAGTTTTTCTCTTCCATAACATACAGTAAGTTTGTTTAAGACAGTGTCAGCAAATGAAAATTTTCTAAAAGAATGCTCCTCATTCTACAGGAAGGAGGGAAGAGGTGTAACCAAACACTGCTACTTCTCTTTGTTCCTTAAAAGACAGATGCCTTCTCTTTCCTCCGTTGACTAGTCTCTTAATATAATCTTTGAAAACAAATGCAGAAGCCGAATCAAAATATTAACTGGCTTCAACTAAAACAAGGATTTGCAGGGGAAAGCTGCGTAGAGGCAACATGTGAAAGGGAACACAGCACCGGCCTTGCGCAATTAAATAAAAACAATCAACCTTCACTTCAGATTTCTTGCCAACCTTTGAGGACTTTAATCGCCAAAGTGGTTCCAACTGCTTTCCCTAAAACCGACGTGAAGTATTCCTAACCATTACCAGTCTCCCCAGGTGATGTAACTTCCTCCACGCCCTGCAATGCCCATCTAGAGCTTGAGAGCCTCCACCTGCGCCTTTGCACAACCGCACCTGAGTGCAGATTTCAGTCCTAGCCGTCTCCACTGGAAACAACAAAGCTTATTTTTTTAAAAAAAGACGCTCTAAAGATTAACAAGAACAGGATTGCAAGTCCGAGTTTTATGTTCTTCCAGCCTGTTCTGGCGAAAAGTTTTTAACTGACCTACCTCTTTATTCACAAAGCACTCTTTAAGGTAATTTTCAACCTCGGGTCGCAGAGATATTTTAGGGAAAACAGACATTTGCCTGAGTTGTTCAGTTCTCCTCCAAAAAAGTAAAAATAAAAAAGCTTGTTTCTTCCTAGTTAGAGAGCAGGGTCTGGACAAGGGGAGGCCCGCCAGCGAGGGCTGCGAGGGGCAGCGAGGGGCAGCGGGGCCCGCCAGCGAGGGCAAGCACACGGCACCGTCCACGCCACCTGGCCTGGGTCCTCCGGAAACTCTCACTGAAACGACTGGAAGGCGCTGCCACGGCACACGGAAACCATAAACACTCAGGACCCGTAACGAACCGACCACGTAGCTACAAACACTCAACCACCTTTCCCGGGCGATCCCTTAAGTCCTAACTTCTGAACCCGCGCCCGCTAGCTCTGCGCGAGAGCCGCTTCCGTCGCGCGTCACTTCCGGGACCATCGAGCCCTCCCCCTCGCCGCCCACCTGTCCAATCCGCATCCAGCGCTGGCAGCTGCGTCAGCGGCGGAAGGGCCCGGTCGGCTGCTCCCTCCGCCTCGGGGCGTCTCTCCGGGTGAGCGGGGCGAGGCTCGCTGGCTGGGCGCTGTGGCGTGTAGCTAGGGCCTAGCTAGCCGAAAGAAAGCTAGAGAGCACGGCAGAGTGGAAGACCATGCTGGCCTAAATCAGCAGAGGGCCCCAGGTAGTGACCTGCTGGGCAACCAGAATTTATTTGGAAACATCAGTCACCCTCTGATTTCATCAAAGTGCCCTTCTCAGGCATGCACATCTGACTTCAGTTGTGAATGAACAAATAGAGTTGTAGTGTTGAATATTTTAATGCTGTGTAGATATTAGTATCTATAAATACCCGAGTAAAAGAGCCTTGGAGGATTGGTTATAAGGCAAGTTGGTTTTTTTTTTTTTTTTTATGATTTCTATTTGAAAGGGTTAAAGAAGGGAAAGACAGATCTACCTTCTGCGGGTTCACTCGTCAGATGGCCACCAGAACCTGAGCTGAGCTGAAGCCAGGAGATTCTTCTGGGTTTCCCACACAGGCGGAAGGGCCCAAGAACTTCAACCAACCTGCGCTGCTTTCCCAGACCATTAGAAGAGAGCTGAATTGAAGCTGGAGCAGCAGGGACTAGAACCCGATGTCCATATGGGAGGCAGGCTATGCACTCAGGATTAATTCACTGTGCCACAATGCTGGCCCAAGTCAATACCTTCAAGCTTGGGAGACTCAGCATAATCATTTTTGTCACAAATGACATCTGTCATAATCTAATGAAGAGAAAGATTCAAAGGGAGAAGACACTAACCAAAGTCACTGTAATTGAACGAAGAGTAAAAAAAATCAGTGCACTTAAAGAACTGTTTCTTGCACAGTACAGTGTGATCAGCTATACATGAATGTATGCAAGGATCTTAAGTCTCTAATTTTCAGGGTTTTTTTTTTTTTGTCAGTAAGCAAAGCAAAATTTACCACAGATATTACAAACAGAAACCTTCTGCCACAACAGGAGGGCTTTTTTTTTTTTTTTCAAGAGAAAAAGATGCTTTACAAAGGTTTTATAAAGGGCCCGGCGGCGTGGCCTAGCGGCTAAAGTCCTTGCCTTGAATGCCCCGGGATCCCATATGGGCGCTGGTTCTAATCCTGGCAGCTCCACTTCCCATCCAGCTCCCTGCTTGTGGCCTGGGGAAGCAGTCGAGGACGGCCCAATGCATTGGAACACTGCACCCGCGTGGGAGAGCCGGAAGAGGTTCCTGGTTCCCGGCATCGGATTGGCACAGCACCGGCCGTTGCGGCTCACTTGGAGAGTGAATCATCGGATGGAAGATCTTCCTCTCTGTCTCTCCTCCTCTCTGTATATCCGGCTTTCCAACAATAATAAAATCTTTAAAAAAAAAAAAAAAAGGTTTTATAAAGCCTTTCTCTAAGGTCCTGAAGAATATGTTGTAACATACAGTCATGATAACAAGCACCCTGTAGAGTGTGTTATTCCTTGTGTTTACAGATGAGGAACACAAGCTTTCTAGAATAAATGGCTCTTCCTGGTCCCACAGACAATTGTAAAAGAACAAAGAAATCTGTATTCTAACACCTATTCCTTGTGGCTCCATCACAGCCTATTTCTTTATACAGTTCATGGGATTCTTTTGTGACTAAATATCTGAAATGGCTCTAGGCATTACCAAAATAAATTTGGTCACCTTGGCTTTGCTGTGACCCACAGCACCAATTAGCACCAATAATGTTTGAAATCTGTATTCAAGAGATAAAGAGAGAAGGAACAAGCTGAGCTAGTTTGTAAACCAAATAAAGTAACAACTTATCTCACCACCTGCGTAGCGCTACTTAATACAAATATTTACTGAATGAATAGATGAAAAATTTATTTTTAGTTGAAAGAGTAAAGGGGGAAGGAAAGCGAGATTTTCCATCTGCTGGTTCACTCCTCAAAAGGCCACAGCGGCTGGACCTGGACTTGTCTGAAGGCAGGAGCTAGGAGCGTCTTCCTAAGCAAATGCAAGGCTAGCAGTTGGGTCATCCACTGCTTTCCCAGCCATACCAGGGAGCTGGACAGCAGTGGAGCAGCCAGGATGCAACCTAATGTTCATAAGAAATATGGTGCCACAGTAGCAGGTTTAAACTGCCATGACATGGTGTCAGCCCTGGACGTGCCTCTTTGTGAACTAGGGAAAATGCTGATAGAGTCAATGTTGGCTGGTAATTATTCATTAGTTAGCACACGTGGAAGGAATGTTTAGACCACTCTCTATTTTAAGGATTTACTTATTTGAAAGACAGAGTTACAGAAAGGCAAATAAATAGATCTTCCATTCACTGATTCACTCCCCACGTCCAGGACTGGGTCACACCAAAATGAGCTTGGAACCCCATCTAAGTCCGCTTTCCCAGGCACGTTAGCAGGAAGCTGGATGGAAGGTAGAAGGGCCGGTGCTCAAATCCACATTCATATGGGATGCCAGCAATGCAGTGGCTTAGTCTGCTACAATAAATTGCTGATTTCTAGAATACAGACCATCATCTGGGTCTCCCAGGTGACTGGCAGAGCCCAAGTAGTTGGGCATGTTCTGCTTTTTTACAGACCATTAGCAGGAAGCTGCATCTGAAGTGGAGCAGGACACGAGTCACCATCCATGTGGAATGCTGGCATCCCAGGCAGTGGCTTCCCCTATCCCTTAACCACACATTATTGAAATGACAGTTAAGTTGAAGAGGTCTTCTGATGATCTAAGTTGTTTCCAAGAAAAACACATAAATTTGAGTGTGCTATATCAGATCTGTATTCCCTAAACTAAGGAAGAAAAAAGACTGAGAGAGTTTGAGATGGCTCCTGTATAAATAAAGAGGTCAGCTTTCTTGTATGGTCAATTATGATGCTGAAATTGTAGTGGTTCACTATTTATCTTTTCCCTTTATGCTGACTCATCCTTCTCTTCCACTCATTCTTCTCCAGCTTTGAACTCTGCTGCAGCTGGCCACCAGCACTGGTCCTTGCAGCCATTTGGGCAGTAAACCAGTGCATGGAAGATCTTTCTGTTTTTCCTTCTGTCTCTGTAACTTTGCCTTTCAAATGGAAATAAACAAATCTTAAATAAACAAACACACAAAAACTGGGCCTGGTGGGGTAGCATAGCAGCTAAAGTCCTCACCTTGCACATGCCAGGATCCCATATGGGCATCAGTTCTAATCCTGGCAGCCTAGCTTCCCATCCAGTTCCATGCTTGTGGCCTGGGAAGTCAGTTGAGGACGGCCCAAAGCCTTGGCACTGTGCACCCATGTGGGAAACCCGGAAGAGGCTCTGGGCTCCTGGGTTCATATCAGTGCAGCTCCAGCATTGTGGCCACTTGGGGAGTGAATTAGCAAGCAGAAGATCTTTCTCTGTATCTCTCCTCCTCTATGTATATCTGACTTCTCAACAAAAATAAATAAAAAAATTCTTGCCGGAGTCCAGCTCCAGCCTGGGTTTCGGAACTCGGGAAGGGTGCGTGGACGAGGCGCAGAAAGAAAGAGACGGACCACTAGGATTCCATGATGATAGTGGACACGGCAATAAAGCCGTCTGCTTTATTTATACAGAATCAGTTAAACTCTGGCTCAGACTTTCCACGTCATGGTCAAGTGGGTGTTTCTAAGGACAACCATGCCATGTGCTTTATCCAAAACAATAGAAATTCCTGCTACAATCCTTATCCTACAACCTAATCTTGTATCACAAAGAAAAGGAGAACCTAAAGATTAAGGAAAGGATGAAACCCTAAACACAGGTCCCTTGATTAGCATAAGGTCAATGGGGACACCTAAAACAGTAGGAATAGAAGGCACTTTGGTAAGACATTATTATTGACATTAACCTCCAAGTTCACATTGTGTAAAAAGCCAGTCTCACAGTAGCAAAAATGCCTGGACAGATTAGAATTCTTCCGCTGAGCCGGCATAGTAGGCACGGCGAATGTCCAAGCGAAAAGCACCATGGTGGTGGTAGAAGTGCTGGGAGCCATCTGCTCCAAAGCCTCTTTTTTACATATTATCTCCTCTTCCCCCCAAGCCCATTAACAGGACAATAGGACATCAATGAGTCTGCAAAGGCCAGGTGCTACTGCCTTAGGCCTGATTCCTGAGTGCTCAGCTAAAGCAATGTAAATCAGCTCCACAGCCCACAACAAATTCTACCTAAAAAATTATTCCTTCATTTTCAATTCGATGGTGCTCATGCAAAAACAGTAGGGAAAAGGTATGTAGAAAGGCTCCTTTAAGGCATAATAATTTTTACAGATTGGAAAGCATTTATTTAGGCAACCACTTCCTAGTAAAACAAATTTAGTCTTCCCTTTTTACATTCTTTTACATTATCCTCTTGTTTCTTCTCTTTCAATTATACCTCTTCATACCTCTTAAAAATTTTATTTCATGGCTTCTGGCCATCTCCACTGAAGGAAATTTAAAAGTTCCTTCTGAAGAACCTGAGTATCAAAATCCCAATCATTTGTTCATGGCTCATTGCTACCAACAAACTGTGTGAGCTTGCAGGCTAAACAGCCTCTGTGACCTTTAGCACTGATGGGCCCCAATTCTTATGAATCAAGGCCCACCTAAGTCTGGTTATCTCACAGGTTGCTCCAAGTAATTAAGTGGATGCTTCCCTTAGTTGCAGGCTTGGGCTGGCTAGCCGAGATAGGAGGGGAATGTGTGCTATTTCCCCTCACCTTGAAGCCTATTGTGAATTGCCCTTTTTCAAGCTATTGGGGACTGCCCCTATAAAAACCCTATGAATGTTCTGTTCTGGGCCACACTCCTGGTAAGCGGTGTTGGTCCCGGCCAGCCAGCTGCCCGCTCTCAACCAAGAACTTAGGCTCAGATGTGCTGAGCTTCAATAAACCATCCTTATGCACGTGGATCAACTTTAGACTCCTGGTGATTTCTGGGGATCACAAAATCTGGGCACAACACTTCCTATTTCAATCCAGTGTTTTTCTCTATCCTTCTCTGTAAATCTGCTCCACAATGAAATTAAATAAATGTTTATATATATTATTATATATATATTTTTTTTATTGGAAAGGCAGATACATGGAGAGGAGATAAAGATCTTTTGTCCACTGGTTCACTCCCAAAGTGGGATCCCATGCTTATAAGGTGAGGATGGCACCAGGCCTGATTTTTAAAAAAAAGTTGAGAGGAGCATGTTTCTTTGTTGTTTTCTTTCTTTCCTTCTTTTTTTTCCTAGCATAAGGTGACTTTTATTCTTAGCTGGCAGGACACACTGTCCCTTGGACTTTAGGTTCAAGCCAGGTGGAAATTGATCTTAGCTGAGTAATAAGTTCAATTATAGTGGTATCCAAGTTTTTCAAGTATTATGTGAAGTGACTATAACAGTGCCTTTGAAAAAAATAATTGTTCTATTTTTAAAATTCCCCTAAGTTGTCAGCATTTTTCTGTTTAACAATTTCAGATTCTTCATTTTACAGTGACCACAGCCCTGTCAATATTTTGTTGAACTGAAAAGATTATTCTGAAATTCAATTTTAATTAAAGGAAAATATTTCCAGTTACTTTTTTTTTTAAAGATTTATTCATTTTATTATAGCCAGATATACACACAGGAGGAGAGACAGAGAGGAAGATCTTCCGTCCGATGTTTCACTCCCCAAGTGAGCCGCAACGGGCCAGTGCGCGCCGATCCGAAGCCGGGAACCTGGAACCTCTTCCGGGTCTCCCACACGGGTGCAGGGTCCCAATGCACTGGGCTGTCCTCAACTGCTTTCCCAGGCCATAAGCAGGGAGCTGGATGGGAAGTGGAGCTGCCGGGATTAGAACTGGCGCCCATATGGGATCCCGGGGCTTTAAAGGCTAGGACTTTAGCTGCTAGGCCACGCCGCCGGGCCCTCCAGTTACTTCTTAAGAAACTGTTATAGTCTTAAAAAACAGTATCACATTTTTTAAAAATTGTTTTAAAAATTTGTATTGAAAAGTCAGATATACAAAGAGGATGAGGAGAGAGAGAGAGGAAGATCCCTGATCTGATGATTCACTCCCCAAGCGGCTGCAATGACTGGAGCTGCGCCAATACAAAGCCAGGAGCTCTTCCATGTCTCCCACACAGGTGCAGAGTCTCAAAGCTTTGGGCTGTCCTAGACTTCTTTCCCAGGCCACAAGCAGGGAGCTGGATAAGAAGTGGAACCACCGGGATTAGAACTGGAATCCATATGGGATCCCGGAGCATTCATGGCGAGGACTTTAACCACTACACTATCACCCTGGGCACTCCCCAGCATATTTTCCAATAGCACTACAATGTTACCTCTTTTGGATCACGAACCATATTGAAATTAATTCTTATAAAAACTTTATGATTTATTAAACAAACAACAACAAAACTCCAAAATCTCAGCACCTGCTTTTTGGTGGAGAGGATTAAACTGCAACCTGGAAGGCCAACAACTCATACAAATGTTAGATAGAGTGCCAGTTTTCCCACTTTTGCTGGAGCTCGCTGCTGATGGTGTGGGAAAACAGCGAAGTGCTTGGGTCCTTCCACCCACGTAGGACACCTGCAACGAGCCCCTGGCTTCTGCAGCCATTTGAGAGATGAACCAGTGAGTGAAGTTCTCTGTAACTCTGCCTTTCACATAAACAGTTTTCAAGAAAAAGGCATGACTAAATCTTGAGTTTGTTTTTAATAACAGGATTAGAAACCTTACAGAGACCTTTCTATTTGTAGAGACAGTCAAATAAGTTAAACTACTCAGTACATCATTTTTCCTTCTATAGGAGAGTGCACTAGGAGGACATGCATAGCAAATCATACAGTTTTTTGTTTTGTTTTGCTGTTTTGGCCCGGGTAGTTTGGCATGTAAAAAGATCCTGAAGACCATGGGGAAATGGAGTGCCTTCGGAGACCAAGAACTCTGAGGTCACCCACCCCCATTAGGATCTACCACATGGAATGGAAGCCCAAGTCCTGCCTTGCAGGATCCGAGGTCATCGGAACAACAACCAGGAGCACTGAGCGGTCCGCAGAAACAGAACAGTAAACTTCCTTCAGGACTAGGGAGAGGAGCTTTCTCTGGTCCTTACCTGCTTCCAACTTTGGGTCCCCACCCCCTCTCGTAATAACCATCAGGATCGCTCCAGAAACCCCTCAAAACAAACAAACAAACAAACAAAACTAGAATAGACAGAGAACAACAAGGAAAGCTTAGAAACAGACAGGAAACGGTCATCGGGGACGCAATTATAACTCACTGGGTGGGACACGAAGATTAGTTACTCCTCACTGGGGTATCGAAGATTTCTCTGCACACCCCTCCTAAACACGCTCACCTAAACTGTTGACATATATCCTGTTAGAATTATAGAGTTAGACCACCCGAAAAACAGCCAGGTTCAGAGAAATCATGCTTCAATGCTATAACCTGCTAAATACTAAAATTAAAATAGGCATGAGACAGCTGAATAGTAACCTAAGCCATTTTAAGGTGTATAGAACACGGTTGAATATAAACCAAAATGGAAATGTCTATGAAGAAGTCACAGGTTGTGGTTCAGAACCTGTATTTTCCTATTAACATATTGGTTAATCAATACCATGTTAATTAATGCTATAATGTTGTAAATGGTTGGAAATATTTTGTTGGGGCTTTTGGTTGATTGAGATGATATTCTGCCAGCTCTACCTTCAGACCAGAAATGGTCTCACCAAGAAACCATTGAACTTACCAGGACAATAAGATGCTGAACTTTATGCTTGGTAAATACCTCCAATGAAAGAATGTCAACTGAATTTGAACTATGGAAATGCAACAAGGTGGAGCAATCCACCGTGGGGGGAGGGTGTGGGGAGGGGCGGGAGGAATCCCAGTGCATAAAAAATATATCACATAATGCAATGTAATTAATTTTTTTTAAAAATGAAATGCAATAAAAATATGTTTAAAAAAAAAAAGATACTGAGTCTCACCTGAAGTAAGTGCAGGCTTTCCAGTTAGGCTCGCTTCATTAACTTATTTCAAGGAGCATCTTTCCTATCATTTCCAGTTGCAAAGCTTTTCAACTTCTCAGGACCCAATTATACAAAATGGAGTTGACGTGGCTCTGCAGTAAACTGGCTTTGCACGGACTTCTTTTACTCATTTGAAAGGCAGACAAGACAGGCAGATGTTACCCTTGCTGGTTCACTCCCCTAAGGCTCCCATCAGCTCTGTTTGCCAGGAACTCTACCTGGGTCTCTTATGTGGGAGCTAGTACTTGTGCCATGTCCTCCTGCTGCCTGCCGGGGTGTGCATGATGGCCAGGAAGCGCAAACTGCACTCAAACTCACACACTTGCAACACGTACTCAGTACTTAGCCGAACAAGGGTAAGGCAGCCTCCATGAATTCCGTAAGTGAGCTGTGTGGTTGCAGGCATTCTGCAGGTCGCCTCCCAGTAATTTTTTTGTTTGGATGCCAGCACCTGCATGCTGATGTTGAACTATTATGCCAGTCCCCCCAATAAATTCTTAATTCTGATGAAAGGGCGGCAGAACCCCAAGCTCCAACTTGGCCTAGTGTGACACTCACTCACTTACAAAACAAATTTCACAGCCCAGCGCGGTAGCCTAGTGGTTGAAGTCCTAGCCTTGCATGTGCCGGGATCCCATATAGGTGCCAGCTTGTGTCCCAGCTGCTCCACTTCCCTTCCAGCTCCCTGCACTTCCCATCCTGCTCCCTGCTTGTGGCCTGGAAAAGCAGTCGAGGACGACCCAGAGCCTTGGGACTCTGCACCTGCGTGGGAGACCCAGGAGAGGCTCCTGGCTCCTGGCTTCAGATTGGCTCGGTTCCAGTCGTTGCAGCCAGTTGGGAAGTGAATCATCGGATGAAGGATCTTCCTCTCTGTCTCTCCTCCTCTTTGTATATCTGACTTTCCAATAAAAAATAAATAAATAGATCTTTAAAACAAATCGAATAATTTCAGTTCTGTGCCGCAAAAGGGACGACAAACAGCGGCTGGTCAAGCTGGAAAATCGCTGTTTTCCCCCTGCTTTTAGTGGTCAGGGACACAGCCGCCACACGCCAGGGGCGGTCAATCCAAGGACGCAGAAGCCTGACCAGCGCGAACCCCCGTCCCAAGGACACCCCAAACTTCCCAACCTACCGCCCACCGGATGTGAAGCCCGCGGAAACGCCACGTCGAAGCGGGAGCTGACGCACGGATGCTGACGTCACGCGCCGTCCTTCCGGGGATGGGTGGTCCGGCTCCGGGAGGGAAGGCGGGGCGGAGGCGGGGCCTAGGGCTGGAGGCGCCTCCGGTGGGTAGGTGGGTTCAGAGCGAGGGGACTACGGGTCGGCGTTGGGCTCACTGGGCTCGAAACAAAGGGGTCTCCGGTGGGGGACTGGGCGCCGCACCTTCTGACGGGTAACGGGGCTGCGGGCCGGCCAGCGCCGTCGCCGCCGGCTTCTTGCTCGGCTTCTCCTTGGTGCCGGACAGCCCGTACCGCGTTGTGTGGGTTGGGGGGGCCGGCGCAGCGGCACCTGCTGCTGAGGGAACCCCACGACCCGTCCAGGTGCTCATGATGGGGCTCATCTTCGCTAAGCTGTGGAGCCTGTTCTGTAACCAAGGTGAGGATGGAGGCGCGCCCCGCTTGGAATCCGAGGCGGCCAAGTGCACTTGTCCTACCTAGGTAGGGGACGGCGGGCGGAGACGGGGGTCCTGGGTGAGGAGAAGCGGGCTGGGACCCCGAGAAGAAGGGGCTGACTTAGTGACCGGGGTGGGCAGAAGCTCGGTGTTAGAGACCGTGGGACCTTGCTGAAGAGTCAGGATCTGTGTGGTGAAGGGGAATTGAGAGAAGACGCTTTGGGCGACTGGAAATCCAAACTGGGAATTTGGAACGGTCGCGAAGCGCAGCGGAAAAACCCCCGAAGTTGCCTGGAGGCATGTTGAGGGCCCTTTCTGTCTTCAGTTCTCCCCTCCTTGTTTGGGTACCTCGGAAGAAGTGTCCGTCCAGGAACCTGAAACTTTTCTGTTGACTAGTATTGCTTTGTTGTTCGCCTTGCCCTCCCAGCCGGTGCGTCCTCATGTCCCCCGTGGTTTTGCCTGCTTTCCAAGAACTAGAGAATGAGTTGTTCAGTTCCAATACGGGGTGTGTGGAGATCTGCATCCTACGCCCTTTCCTTTCTTGGGTGTTTGGAAAAAAGAAACACTTAATGCTTGCGATTGTGAGAAGGTACGCGTCCGTTGATGGTGGTGAATAGGTTATGAGACACACTCAAAGCTGCAAGTCCGAAGGGCCGAAAAGTTGTTAAACCTGTTCTGAGTCAGAAGGAGATGCGCTGCCTTTTGAAGACAGAAAATACTGTGCCAAAAAAGGGGCGGGCACTAAAGTTTGAGGCTTTTTTTTTTTTAAGATAAAACGATCTCTTCATAATGGATGCCAGTTTCAAAATTGATCTAGTTTTGCTTTGCATTTTGCCCTGGTGTGATTTGTAAGCTTGGTTTATCTTTAGAATGGCTGTAATTCATTTGTCCTGCGGGTAACAACTCTAAAACAGTGTTTTATAAATAAGGATGCATGCTCACACACATGTATGTGTAAATGCTGGTATGCAGTTACCACGAATAAGTATCCCTTTTTAGATGATTTAAGTGTGAGTCTGAGTTTACTGTGTTGTTTCTTCCACCAGTTTATGTTTCTTAATGTTGTTACGGGAGTTGACAATGTAAAGCTGCATTTTAAAACGTGAATTTTAAAATAGTGATTTATTCCTTGTTAATTCCTTGGAATTTAAGAAATATAATATTATTGATATAATTGGCTTTCCCTATCTACTCCTCCCCTCCCCCCTTCCCTTTTCTGTTTTATATTCTTGCTCTTTGTCTTTTGTCATTTACGTTTTCCCTGATTAAAAAAGAAATTTAATGGATGAGAAGGGAAATTTTTTGTTAGATTATGAAAGACTCATGGGCTGCTTTTACCACTTAGTTGGTCTGACCTCCGAAAGCCCTGTTCCTACTTAGAATTTTCTTTCTCTTTTACTTTCATGATGAGCAATTATAAATAGTGATTGTGGTATCATGTTATTCTCATTGACTCATGCAACATTTACTCATAGGACACAAAAAATTCAAACAGAGATTACTCATCTAGATACACGCTGAAACTTAATGATGTAGTAAATCAGTGAATGGGTTTATGTGTAACTGATCATACCAACAAGAAGGGAGGCAATGACTGTTCTGCAGGTGGTTCAGGGAAGAACTGTCAGGGTAGGGTGGCCTTGGATGTTAGTGAGCAATTGGAGTGTATCCAGGCATATGAAGAGATTTCGTGCAAAGTCCATGCTCTCTAGGTGGAGGACTGGCACGTGAAGGAATGGACTTGGCGCAGGTGAGCTGGCTTAGCTGCACAGTGGCTTAGTCGGCTTGTTTCTGGGTTGCAGAGGTAGCCAGCAGAACCAGATCCCAGAGGGCTTGAGATGGCAGCTGCGACGTCCGCTGTGCGGAGCAAGCAGGCTTTCAACAGCGCTCTTCAGGATTTTTTTAAAACGAGGGGAATAATGTGATCAAATTCATATCTTAATATGTATTTTTCTTTTCTGTATCAAACACAACTGTCAATATATTTCCATTTTTGCCATTGTATGCATCTAATCCAGAATTACCCAACTTTGGTTGCCAGTTAAAATAATCTGTTGGGAAGGCTGCACTTAACTCCAGTCAAATCAGAATAAGGCAAGATGGCCAGTACATCAGTGTTGAATTGATTAAAATATGCAACTAGTGTTAAGAATTATGCTTTTATTTTTGTTTGAGGTTACTGTTAAGAACCATTATTTTTAAAGAATTTTAAAAAAATATTTATTTAATTTTCATTTGAAAGGCAGATTTTGCAAAGAGAAAGACAGCAAGAGAGACTATCCATCTGCTGGTTCACTCCCCCGATGGCTGCAATGGCCAGAGCTGAGTTGATCTGAAGCCAGGAGCCAGGAAATTTTTTTCCAGGTCTCCCACATCAGTGCAGGGTTCCAAGGACTTGGGCCATCCTTGGCTGCTGCCTTCCCCAGGTCATAAGCAGGGAGTTGGATCAGAGGTGGAACAGCTGGGACTCAACCAACACTCAATTGGATGCTGGTGCCACAGGGCCTATTCTGCTACCATACTGGCCCCAGGATTTATATTTTTTGTTTATCTTAAAGGCAGAGCTACAAAGAGAGGAGAAAAGACAGAAAGAAGTAGAGACAGATCTTCCATTCACTGGTTTATTCCCCAAATGACCACAATGGCCAAGCTGAAACCAGGAACTTGTTCCACGTCTTCCACATGGGTGCCGGGACCCAAACCCTTGGGCCATCTCCTGCTTGTTTCCCAGGCACATTAGCAGAAATCTGGATCAGCAGTGGAGCAGCTAGGACTGAGTGAGCCCGTGTGGAGGTCCAGTGGCATAGGTGGAGGCTGGGCATGCCGTGCCACGACGCTGCTGGCCCAGAAGCTATTGATGTTTATGTGCTTACTTGCCTTATTTTATTTAAAAATTTTCTTACTCCTATTACATATTTTGTTTTTATTAGTGTTTTTATATTTCAGGCATTTTCTCAGAAGCTGGAGACCTTTCTTGGAATTAGCATATGGGAGGAATCTAAGTTCACCAATTAGGTTGTACATTCTTTTTTTAAATTATTTTTTGAATACATAGCCATGATCTTTCTCTCTTGTGTTTTTATTTTTTTTAAAGATTTTATTATTATTGGAAAGCTGGATATACAAAGAGGAGGAGAGACAGAGAGGAAGATCTTCCATCCGATGTTTCACTCCCCAAGTGAGCCGCAACGGGCCGGTACACGCCAATCCGATGCCGGGACCAGGAACCTCTTCCGGGTCTCCCACGCGGGTGCAGGGTCCCAAAGCTTTGGGCCATCCTCAACTGCTTTCCCAGGCCACAAGCAGGGAGCTGGATGGGAAGTGGAGCTGCCGGGATTAGAACCAGCGCCCATATGGGATCCTGGTGCATTCAAGGCGAGGACTTTAGCCGCTAGGCCACGCCACTGGGCCCTCTCTCTCTTGTGTTTTGACTATATGTGGTGGGCTTCAATTATTTCTTATAGTACGAAGAATTAAGGACAATCCGAGGAGGCTTTAATTATAGTTCATTTTCAGAATCAACTACACATCTTAATTATCTAATTATTTCCTTTTCATTGGTGAATCTTGTGTTATAATTTTGAATACTTATCCGTAGTCCAACTTTGTTTTCCGGTACATCAAACTTCTCATCTCTCTGCTGCCAGTGGTTTAAAAGGTTCAAATGATTAATGAAGACTTCCCCAACCACTTCATCAGAAATAGCGCTCTCTGACCCCAGTTCTGCTTCTCTGCATCTCTACCCTGCTGTTTTTCTGAATCATGTTTATACTATGCCACCTGTTAATGTTACTGCAATTTTGTTTGCTTTCTGTTTCTGTTTCTTTCTATGGAAATAAACTGTTACGCATGAACTTTGTTTCATTCCCCCTTGCATTGCCAGTGCCTGGCACTTGGTAGATGCTAAATCAGTGTAACACATGCACATAGTTTTTATTTTAAGAAGTTAAATACTGAAATGTCTTAGAGTGATATGCATCATCATGCCTGTTTAAACTCTTTTTCTAGAGTTATGTAATTCCATGTTACTGAATAATATGCTTACGTGGGAATTTCAAACATTATCATGATGAAAGACATTCCTGTTTTATGGACAAGCACTTGGGCCAATTTCCATTGGGTTCCAAGGCCATTAGAAGGGAACATTATGGATCGGAAGTGGAGCAGCCAAGAAAGGAAACAAGGCTCAAATGGGAGGCCTTTTGGGATGCCAGAGTAGCAGCTTTACATGCTATGCCACAACCCAGCCCCTTATATAGTTTTTAAAGTATTGTTTCATTAGTGCTGTGTCTTCTGATTTTTCTTTAAATTTCTCCTGTTCTATAATTTTCTGGGCTTTTCCCCCCTTATTATTTGTATTGTTAATTTTTATTTGGTATATGGATGCCCCTCTCTCCCTCCCTCCCTCCTCGTCTTCCCCTCCTTCTGTTTTCCCTCATATTATTAGTCAGTGCCAGGGAATAGAAAGGTTCGTTTGGTATCATCTTAGAGACCCTGGTGTGGGGAAGGATGTTCCAGGGTGCTGATTGAGTGGTTGATAGTTCTGAGATATTGTCAGTTTTGCTGCACCAGAGTTAAGAAAATCTTTTGATGAGGTACTCAATGTCCTCTGTTGACGTAGATGAGCTGTTTGTCATGTCTTTTGTGTGTGTCTGGGTATGTTCTGTAGTGCACAAGCATCAGCAATTGAGGAGGCCCAGTTCTGATACTTGTATTCTAAGGTCGGTGATTTTCCCTGAGGTCAGAGTTTGAGTTCGGGGGTCTAGTTGCAGAGTCCTCCATGAAACCTTGGTTGGGGTGACTCTTTTATATGCCATCTAATGCAGGGTCACATTCCATCCATTACCTGCTTCACCCAGTGCACATACCAGTGGGTGCCAACTGTCTGGTCAGTTATACCACACCCCCGTCTCTCAAACACACCAGCCTGTGCTGGAACTTTGTTGGTGTGACCCCACTAACCTCTACCAGGCCTGCTCCCAACCCCAGTTTTTGCACTTGCCAGCAGGTACTGCCCCATAACCTGGCCCATCTCACATCCCATCTGGCTCTCATGCACACCCAAGGGTGCTGTGGCATAGCTCAGCCTGGCCCAGTCCCACATCCAGCCCATACTCATGCCACCAGGTGCTATAGTCTTTTCCGGCCTGGCCCACTCCCAAACCCAGGTGATGGTACTGCAGCCCTGCCTGTCCTGACCCCAGCCCCATCTCATGCTCACCACCCAGATCAGGGGACTCCTTGAAGTTCTCCCAGGCTCACTCCTAGCCCTGATCTTGTGCATGTCAGCAGGTGCTGTGATCAAACCTGGCATGGCTTGGCCAAGTCTCTGTACTCACCCGGCAGGTGCTGTAGCCTGGCCCAGCCCCAGTTCCAGCTCTCTCTGGCAAGTGCTGCAGCCTGGCCCGTCCCCAGTTCCAGCTCTCTCTGGCAAGTGCTGCAGCCTAGCCCAGCCTGGCTGATCCTCAGCCCCAGCTCTCAAGCGAAATGGTGGGTGTTGTAGCTCAGCCTTAATTTTCTGTTTCTACTTATTTTCTGTCAGCCATTCATATTGAATGTTCTTTTGTAAGTAATTCTTTTTTGTAAGTACATTCTTTTGTAAGTTATTCCATCTCAGGTTGCTCATGCATTTGCATCTTTATATATACATTTATATATATAATATATATATTTATATATATATATATAAGATTTCTTTATTTTCATTGGAAAGTCAGATTTACAGAGAGGAGGAGAGACAAAGATCCGCAGGTTCACTCCCCAAGTGACCACAGTGGCCAGAGCTGAACTGATCCAAGGCCAGGAGCAAGGATCTTCTTTGGGATTTCCACACATATGCAAGGTCCCAAGGCTTGAGCCGTCCTTGACTGCTTTCCCAGTCCACGAGCAGGGAGCTGGAAGGGAAGTGGAGCAACTGGGACACAATGCTGGCACCCATATGGGATCCCGGGCACAATCAAGGCAAAGACTCAGTCAGTAGGCTACATTACCAGGCTCCACTTTTTTATAGACTTATGTATTTATTTATTCATTTATTTTTGGAAAAGCAGAATTACAGAGAAAAGGAGAGACAGACAAGTCTTCTGGCTGCTGGTTCACTCCCCATGTATTTGCACCAACTGGAACTGAGCCCATCCAAAGCCAGAAGCAAGGAGCTTCTTAAGGGTCTCCAGGTAGGTAGGGTCCCAAGGCTTTTGTACCTTCCCAGGCCACAAGCGGGAGCTAGATGGCAAGTGAAGCGGACGTGACATGAACCTGCGCCCATATGGGATCTCAGTGCTTGTAAGATGAGGATTTAGCCACTAGGCCAATATGCAGGGCTCTCGCCTTCACTTTTTTTTAAAAGATTTATTTGTTTTTATTACAAAGTCAGATATACAGAGAGGAGAAGAGACAGAGAGGAAGATCTTCTGTCTGATGATTCACTCCTCAAGTGACGGAATGGCCAGTGCTGCGCTGATCCAAAGCCGGGAACCAGGAACCTCTTCCAGGTCTCCCACACGGGTGCAGGGTCCCAAAGCTTTGGGCCGTCTTCGACTGCTTTCCCAGGCCACAAGCAGGGAGCTGGATAGGAAGCAGTGCCACTGTGGTTAGAACTGGAATTCATATGGGATCCTGGCACGTTCAAGGCGAGGACTTTAGCCACTAGGCCACGCCACCGGCCCGCCTTTACTTTTAAAAGTACAATTTTATATCAGCCTCAGTTGACTCTTCTCTGTCACCTTTATAACTTGAAAATTTTCATTGCCCTTCATTATTTTTCTGAGGAAAACTTACCTAATATTGGTGTCTACTTCGTTTTATGTTGAATGACCTTTTCTCTTGTTTTCTAGACTTTTTATTTTCACCAGATCGATTAGCCTTTTGTACCTTGCTTTAGCTTTTTTTAAACCTTATCCTATTTGAATCTGCTGAAGTCTTGAATTTGGATGCGTTTTTTGTTTTTTTTTTTTTTTAACTCACCCTATTTTTAACTTGGATTTCTCAGACCAGCTTTCCCCCCTAAACTGTATAGTATAAATCAGTTTCTTGGAAAGCAGCCATTAAATAGTGAATTGTGACTCTAAAATAAGAACTATTAGAATGGATCTCAATAGAGATACTGTTGTGTGAAATTTGTAACCTGTGTGCAGTGAGTCGTGAGGATGAATGATAATGTAAAATGTTTCTTTAAGGCCCAAGTACAGTGCCTGTTACACTGGGGCACTCAATTTCTTCTTTTTTCTTTTTTTCTTTTCTTTTCTTTTCTTTTCTTTTCTTTTCTTTTCTTTTCTTTTCTTTTCTTTTCTTTTCTTTCTTTCTTTCTTTCTTTCTTTCTTTCTTTCTTTCTTTCTTTCTTTCCTTCCTTCCTTCCTTCCTTCTTTCCTTCTTTCCTTCTTTCCTTCTTTCCTTCTTATTGCAAAGTCAGATATACAGAGAGGAGGAGAAACAGAGGAAGATCTTCTGTCTGATGATTCACTCCCCAAGTGAGCACAACTGCCGGTGCTGCGTCGATCCGAAGCCGGAAAACCAGGAACCTCTTCTGGGTCTCCCACGCGGGTGCAGGGTCCCAAGGCTCTGCACCGTCCTCGACTGCTTTCCCAGGCCACAGGCATGGAGCTGGATGGGAAGAGGGGCCACTGGGATTAGAACTGGTGCCCATATGGAATCCCAGTGAGGACTTTAGCCACTAGGCTACCGTGCTGGGCCCTCTTTTTTGTAATGTTTGTTTCTCAAGATATGCTTGAAAGGTAGAAGAGAATAGTGAGGGAAGAAAGAGACACGCTGGTTCACTCCCCTATAGCCAGAGCTATGCCAGGCCAACTTTTTGATCCACAGCTCCAAGTCTTTCCCGTGAGTAGCAGGGCCTGTGAACTTGAGCCATCATCGTCGTCTTTCCCTGCACTTGCGTGGGAGACCTGGAAGAAACTCCTGGCTCTTGGCTTTGGATCAGCCAAGCTCAGTTCTGGCCATTGTGGATACTTGGATGGTAAATCATTGGACAGAAGATCTTTCTCTTCATCTCTCCTTCTTGCTGTATATCTGACTTTCAAATAAATAAATAAATAGGGCTGTAATAAATAAGATAAAATAAAATTATTTCACTATCCACAAAGCTTTTCAATGGAACGTATTCCACCCCTAATATACATATTCTTGCTCTAAGCATGAATACTTTATACTCTGTGACAGCAAACAGATTAATGTTTCTGTGACACTAAGGAAAGATAAATTTTGCTATACTTATGTATGCAGAATCTTTTCTTAACAAAGAATTTAGGATTATTTGTGTTATCATTGACAATGCTTAATGTTAATTGAGATTGACTGTGTTTTAGTCCATCAACTAATTATGAAGCCTTCATAGAGAATAATCTGAGGCATTAGAAATGAAGAATATATGTATTCTCATGTATATACACTGAGGATTAGTTGATGTTACAGAATGCTTAATTGTATCGTATTATCACAGTGTTGCGGACATTTTAATTCTAATGAAATGGAATCTCTAATCTGTATTTGAAGTATAAATTATCTTAAATGCTTAATGTTCATCTAGTTAACACAAATACAAATTTGACATTGAGGGGAGATCCCTCTCATCTTTAAACCCTATCTAATACATTTTGGATGTTACATCAACAAGTAATAACAGTTATTGCAGAATAATGCAAATGGTACAAATTTATATAAACATCTTTATATCTGATTTAGTTAATTACATTTGTTGAAGGAAATTATGTATACCAAAACAACTACACAGGAAATCTCTGAAATTTACAACATTGAATGAATTTTTGTATATGTGTTTATATGTATAGCATGTGGTCCTTGAATGGATGTCCCTTTGATTAAGTCCAGCCAAAAAGATAGTGGTTGAAACAAACATGTAAGTCACACACACCTCTCCTTAATGTTAAGGGACATCATTTACTGCTGTGTTATAGTTGTACTTTTTTGTACAGATTGATGTGAACATTCAGTTGACTGTTGTATTCAGTAATTCAAATAACTTAGCTTATTAATGTAGTTATAGATATGGATATATAAAGCTTCATATTCAGTTTTCTCCTTACATGAGAATGCTTCCTTAAAAGTACAAAAACTTTGCTACTTGTATACTCATGAACTCACATCTTTGAAACATTGGTTTATTTATTTGAAAATCAAAGTTATGGGAAGAAGCAGACACAGCGAGAGCTGTCTTGCATCAACTGGTTCACTTCCCACATGGCTGCAAAGCCAGGAGGTTCATCTGGGTCTCCCTGTAGATGACAGGAGCACACACACTTAGACAGCTGTCCAGGCCATCAGCAGGGAGTTGAATCCGAAGTGGAGCAGTCACTGGCAAGTGCTGCTTGCCAGCTGGTACCACCCCTCTGTTCCCGTCTCCCCGCTGCAAGTACCTGCACCAAGTTTTGTGTACCTGTTGACACGGCTTCCTCCCTGCTGCCAGGACTCAGTGATCTCCAGGGGCTGTGCAGCTGTCGCCCAAGCAGTCTGTTCCTCCACTGTTAAGGATGCTCTTGATCTTGTTCCTGTAAAGGAAGTTTATTTACACTTTGCCTGAAGTGAGGCAACTCTTCAGGACTGACTCCATTAAAAAAAAAAAAAAAAAAAAAGGACATTAACCTAAAGAGTCCAAGAGGAAAATTACAATGAGTTACAATAAATGAACTTAGTTATGTTTGTTTTGCAAAGCATCTTTTACCATAAAGAAAAAAGTATACATGGTCCTTTCCACAGGACCATGTATATCTGCAGTATTACCTAGGCAATAACTAAAGTGTACAGATATAGGAAGATACAAAAATGGTTTTCCATGTCAAGAACTTGTCTAAAAATCATGGCTCCCCTTTTATTGGCTATTGCATTATGAAGGCTTTAGAATAGGAATATAAACTGATACTGGAGCAAATATAGGATTCAAATTTTACATTTATCAGAGGTTATCCAGAAGAGTGAAGTCTGGCGTGAGATGTACATTGGCTACAAATTGTGGCTTTTCCTTCAGGCCCCATTGAGGTTCTCGAGTAACTTGCTACATATTCTACTTGAAAGAATGTGAATCTGTATGGATTATGATCCAGAAAAAATGATATTGGGCTGTTTTCTAAAATAACTTTATGAAGGTGGCACCAGAAGGAGCAAAGAACTGGAACAGGTTTTCATTGAACAAAGAATAGTATTGCTTCAGAAGACTTACAGAACCTAAATTGAAAAAAATATTAGAGCTTAAGTAGTTTGCTCATATTTTTAAATTAGTGGGAGGAGTGAAAAAGTGGTTGATAATATAGGTGTGTCATGATGGAGAAAAGATGTTAGCTTTAGGCTTTAAAATGAGATTATTTTGAATAAAAAGGAATGCACATAACTGGGAAAGCTTCCAGGTATAAAAGCTTGACAAAACATTATTTTGATCAAGAAACACTTCTAAGTTTGTAAAGGAAAAATATATCTTAACTCTTAGTGTATTTTTTTAATTTAAAGATATATTTATTTTTCTTGGAAAGGCAGATTTACAGAGGGAAAGATCTTCCATCTGCTGGCTCCTGAGCCAATCCAAAGACAGGAGCCAGCCACTTCTTCTGGATCTCCCTTGGGACACAGGATCCCAAAGCGTTGGTCATCCTCTACTGCTTTCCCAGGCCATAGGCAGGGAGCTGAATGGGAAGTAGAGCAGCCAGGCCATGAACCAGTGCCAGTATCGAATATTGGTGCTTGAAGCCCCAAAACTCTTCGTATCCTAAGATGAATACTTGAGTCCCTCCTCCTCAAAATCTGATATAAATGACCAAGTTTTAATCTTAACCATTTCTCAATCTGTTTTACATAAAGATAACTGGACATCATTACAGATACTCAGATCGTGTAACCAAAGGAAGTAGCCTTGGCAGTGTTTAACAGTCTGGTAGTAAATATCCAGGAAATGATTGTCATTAACAAGCTGATTAATATCATTGTTGAAAGCATATAATTATAGTTTGTAGCACTGTGAAATGTTTATGGTTTGTTTTCTTTTTGTAGAACACAAAGTCATTATAGTGGGACTGGATAATGCAGGGAAAACCACCATTCTTTATCAATTGTAAGTATGGGTATTTGTTCAATAGTTTTTACTATTTTACTTATTGAGACTTTTTAATATAATATTCTTAGTTTTATAATATGATAGGAAAATTGAAACATTCCTTTTTTATGTTTCCAGATGCAAAATTTCAAAAAAGCAAGGAAGACAAACTACAATATGTTTGCTAAAGTCTTCACAATCATTCATTACAGTTGAACAAAAGAATGAATATTAAAGTAAAATAAATAATGCCCATGCTACTCTGCTGAGGGAGGCAGTAGAGTGGATCATTTAAATCCTGGCACACGCGGTTTCATGTCTAGGAAACTGCTGTTCTCCTGTACCTTTCATTGCTAATGAAACAATCTTTGTTAAGCAATGAAAGTGAATCCATATCCAAGGATAGTTACGAAATACATCCTACCATTGTGAGTCCTTTACTTCTTCCCACCTCTCCTTGGTTAGAGGTACACGCAGCCCACCATAATATACTTACCCAATGCTTAATGTATTTTTCAGCTACTTTTAATGAATGTATGATTTGTTGTTTCAAAATTGAAGATTTATTTATTTTCTAAAAGCATTTTCATTTATTTGTCATGTATTTTTATGTGACTTAGTCTTCAACAAAAATTTAAGCTTTTCAGAAACTAATTATCTTCATTAAGTAATTTTGCACCTAATCTCAAAAGTATGTGTAAAACACAAAAGAGAGTTGTAAGCCTCATCTAACATAACACGAGCGTACTATTAGAACTACGTATTTATTGAGTATAGTAATTAATGTAACTTAATGATATGATTGTAAAAAACATCAATATTCTAAATATGCTTGTAGTTCATTTTAAGTGACATTTCCATTTCTTCAATGCCTCATCTTTTTTGTTTAGGTTACTAATTCTCAATTAATTTTAATAATTGAGCTAAGTCTCAGTTTTCTTCCGTAGACAGTCTTCAAAATCATGGATTATCTACTATCCAGTGCTTGCCAGTTTGCAAATATTAGTGGCATTGTCACCCCCAGTTCTCATGCGATAACAAAACATGCTGTTGGGATTTTGAGCTGTGGAAATCAAGTCCAAACCACTGTGTTCCTTTCTGACTAGATCAAACCTTCAGTTCATTTAATGGATTCAAAAAAAGTTTTCCTTCAGGAATTATAATTTATCTGAATATTTTCACAAATGTTCTCCTACTTTCTATTTTCATATAAAGGTTTGCTATCATTAGTACTTATAAATAAGGATGATTAATCTATCTAAAATTACAGAGGTTAAAGAAACTTGCTTTGTATTATCAAGATTTACAGAGGAATTTTTATATCTGTCTTTCAACAGCTTAATGAATGAAGTGGTTCATACTTCCCCAACCATAGGAAGCAATGTTGAAGAAATAGTTGTGAAAAACACTCATTTTCTTATGTGGGATATTGGTGGTCAGGAGTCCCTGCGGTCATCCTGGAACACATACTACTCAAACACAGAGGTATGCTAAGATGATTTTTGAATTTTAATAATAATAATAATAATAGAAAACCTAAAGAGCAAATACAGAAGTGGACGTGCTATACAGAGGCATGTTGGCAGTTGCTTTTCAGTTAAGCTTCTCTCAGTGACGAAGGCAGATTGTCAGAAGAAAATAGGTAAGTATAGAGAGAATTGGGAACAGTTATTAGTGTAGTGCCTCCTGTTGACCCGGCTCGCAGTTCATCCTCATAATACTGTTTCCAAACATCGGAGAATTTTGACATTGGGAGAAATTATATCCAGTTCTCCAAGATCTTGCAACTTGTTAAAAACCTGATTAGAGGAGGATAACATACTTTAAGCATAATGTAATAAAAGTTTTTCAGAAAGCATGTGTTGAGCATTTAAAGTTGTGAAGAAACTTTAATTTTTATGAAGTTGGTTTGCAGACCATCTTCCAGAAAGCCATGTGAGATATTTTGTGAGTTCAGAGCCAACCTGCACAAACAAATCGGTGTTATCGTCTAGTTTCGCTTTTATTTCTCTTTTAACAGCATGAAGTACTGTTCAAAATTTTAAAAGTACACATAGTATCCATGTAGCTTTTTTTTTTTTTACAAAGAGGTATATTTCACCAGTAATTTCCTCTAAAATGAAACATTGTATTTTTTCATTTTTCCTGATATAGTTTTTTTGGGTTCAGGGATTTGGGGCTGGTTCCATGGCATAGTAGGGTAAACCTCAGCCTGAGGTGCCAACCTCCCATATGGGCACTGTTTCAAGTTCTGGCTGTACCACTTCTGATTCAGCTACCTGCTGGTGTGCCAGGGAAAGCAGTGGAAGATGGCCCAGGTCTTTTAATCCCTTCATCCACATGGACAGTCCAAAGGAAGCTCTAGGACCCTGGCTTTGGATCAGCCTAGCACTGGTCACTGTAGGCATTTGGAGAGCGATTTTTTCTCTGTCTTTCCTTTTTCTGTAAATCTGCGTATCAAATAAGAATAACTAAATTTTTTTTAATGTTTTAATTGTACTTGAGGGAGGCCAGAGCTGAGGCATAGGAAGTAAAGCTGTGGATTACAATGCCATTATCCCAGATGGACTCAGTTCGAGTCCCTGCTGCTCCGTTTCCAATCCAGCTCCTTGCTAATACATCTGGGAGAGCAGCAGAGGATATTCTACATACGTGAGCCCGTATACCCATATGGAAGACCTGGATGAAGCTCCTGGCTCCTGACTCATGCCTTTAGTTGGGCCTTGCCCTGGCTCTTGCGGCTATTTGAGGAGTGAAACCAGTAAATTGAAAATCTCTTTTCTGTGTTTGTTTCTGTAGCTCTTTCAGATAAATAAATAAAGTCCCGAAAAAGAAAAAAATTGGAGTTAGGGAAAGGTGAGGAGAGGGGTATAATGAAAGGAAATTTTGCTATGCGTTATTGCCTATTATAAAAACTATATTTTTTTGTGCTCAGTGCAGTAGCCTAGTGGCTAAAGTCCTCACCTTGCATGTACCGGGATCCCATATGGGCACCGGTAGGTATCCCACTGTTCCACTTCCCATCCAGCTCCCTGCTTGTGGCCTGGGAAAGCGGTTGAGGACGACCCAAAGCCTTGGGACCTTGCAGTGGGAGACCCAGAAGAAGCTTCGGGCTCCTGGCTTTGGATTGGTTCAGCTCTGGCTGTTGTGGCTACTTGGGGAGAGTACCAGCAGATGGAAGATCTTTCTGTCTCTGCAAATCTGCCTTTCCAAATGAAAAAAGAAAAAAACTTAAAATTTTTTTTTCTAGATTGAGATTGTAGAATAATACATATATGTTTGAAGATTTATTCTGCTTATTTGAAAGGCAGTGGCACAGAGCACGCAGAGGAGAGAGGGAGTTCTTCCACCTGCCGTTCACTCGCCACCTAATGGCCTGACAGATTTCTCCAGTACTTGCGGCTGGCTCTCTTTCTTTGTCATGTGCGTTTCTGTGTATGTGAGAGAGATTTATTTATTTCAAAGGCAGAGTTATGAGAAAGAGCTCTTTCATCCCCTGGTTCACTCCCCAGAATATTACAGTGCCCAGGACTGGCTTAGGCTGGAACTGCAGCCAGCTCTCCCACATGGGTGTCAGGCCATATGTTGTCAGGTCATCTTCTGCATTCCCAGGTGCCCTAACAGAGAGCTGGATGGGAAGCAGAGCAGCCAGAATTCAAGCCAGGGCTCCTACATAGGATGTCAGCATTGCAGATACAGACGGGGCCTTAACCTGCCATTCCGTAACAAAAGCCCCTATGTGTCTATTCCAGTGCACTGTGTAAATAGGAAACCAGGATGGCACAGCAGAGATCTTCAGCACTTGTAGTTTTTTCATCTAAGCGAGTAGGCAAAAATTTTGTTAGAAATTAGGTTACTATATGTTTATATCCTAAACATTCTCGATCTAAGATATGTTATAAAGTCATAGAAGAACAGCACTTTCGAATATTACTGCAGCTGTGAAAAGAGTGTTTATCATTGGTAAATTGGTTCAAGTAGATTATAGCTAGTCCATGTGTAGTTAAGGGATTTGAAAGTGTAGTGTCTGAAATTCCTGAAAGGCTTAGAGAGTTTCACGTGGGTACAGAAAGGGATGTGATTACTGATGCCTTTTCATGAAATGTTCAAGAATATCAAAATTATGACACAGAGTAAAGATCTTTATTGCAGTAAGCCATTATAACACAGCATTAGCAATTTCAGATTTCAGATAGAGATCTGTTTTATGTGTTTTAATAGTCACTTTGTTCTTCCTTGCCATTTTACTTTATGAAAGTTTTTACACTGAAGAATGACTCATTCAAAGCAGCAGTTGCTAGCACCTTCGTTTCCTTGCATCTCAAATACCTTCCCATACACTGTGCCCATTCTTTCTTTGCTGTATTTGTCTTCGTCTCTGTCTCTTTGTCTATATACTGATTACTCTGATTGTCACTCTCTAATTTTATAATTATCACTTTAACCTTATTCTACTCTTGGTCTCAATTTATTTTGCATCATTCCCCTACTGTACATGATTTTCAGCACCATTTAATCAGTAACTCTTCAAATATGCTCGTTCCTGGGAGCCTTTGTCACTATACATTTTTACTTAGCAAAATTTCTTTCATTTGCAGTTACTTGAACTTTTAGTGTCTTATCTACCTTCCTTTCTTTCCTATAAATATTTATCAACAGATTTTTCTACTTCTCCTGGCTCTCATCTTTGTTGTCTTTTTCTTTTTTCGGGGGGGGGGGATTTATTTAATTTATTTGAGAGGCAGAGTTATAGAGAAAGAAAGAGAAAATTTTCAGTCATTGGTTCACGGGTGGATATAATGGCCAGGGACGGACCAAGCTAAAGCCAGGATTCCGGAATTCCGTCCATTCCCATGCTAGGGCACAAGAATTTGGGCCTTCGGCTTCTTTCCCAAGCACAATATCGGGGAGCTGGATGGAAATGGAGCAGCCTGGGCTGGAACTGGAGCCCAGCTGGGATGCCAGCATTGCAGCCTATGGCTTTCCCAGCTGTAGCACGACGCCATGGCCTTCTCCTTTCATTTTTATCTGTATGTCCCTTTACCATATTAATACTGTTTTTGCAAAAGTGTCTTTTTCTGGGGGACATATCAGGCTAACCCTTCATCTGCAGCGTCAGCAACCCAAACAGGAGCTTCTTCTGGATCTCCCACTCGGTTGCAGCATCTCCAGGCTGTGGGCCATCCTCTACTGCCTTCCCATATCACAGTCAGGGAGCTGGATGAGAAGTGGAGCAGCCAGGATACGAACCAGTGCTCAAATGGGATCCTGGCAGATGCAAGGCGAGAACTTTAACCACTAGGCTACTGCACCAGACCCTAGGCATCACTTTTTAAAAAAAGAAAATTAACTTGACCATGGTATTTATTTGCTAAAGTTCCAAGTTACTGTTTTCTTACTGTTAACATTTGTATTTTACTGCATGATAGGATTCTACAATAATAAAATGTTTATGACAGAATAGCAGTACATGCAATGATGATATAAAGAAAGTACTTATGTCACTTGGGTAGATCTGCGGAAAACTTTGCAACATCTAATTCGTTTGGTTTGTTTCTATTTGTCTTCTAGTTCATCATTCTTGTGGTGGACAGCATTGACAGGGAACGGCTAGCTATTACAAAAGAAGAATTATACAGAATGTTGGCTCATGAGGTAAATTTTAAAAGTGAATCTTAGCAAAATACTGTGCATTGCTTTGCTTTTTCTTTACAAAGATGGATGTGATATTGACTTTCTCATTATTACCAAACTTTATATGTAAATATTACATTGAAAGTCTTACAGTTAGAATTTCAAACATTAATTTGTAGACCACTCCTGTTACTGCAGATTTTTTTCTCAAAGTTAAAGCTACTTATGCCTGCCTTAACAACTTTTGTAAACAGAGTAAGAAAAAAGAAAACTCTGTAACATGTAATACATATAGTTTTAGTTCATTCCTTGTAACTATAGTGTTCTACTGTAATATACCACATTTAGTCTCTTCTGTTAATGACCACGTAGTTTATTTCCAATGTTTGTATAATGTTGAAGATGTAACAGAGAATGTTAATCCATATGCCTAAGTTACATAAATATTCATATTTATTCAAATAGTAAATATTGCCCAGCTCACACTTCCGCGATTCTAGTTCACGTTTTGGAGACACTGTTGTAGTTGGCAGCATACTGTTGTATTTTCCCAACTAGAATGTTGCTTGTATAACGAAGTCAATATTTAAATTCCAGGTTTATTTTCTTTTTGGTTTGACCCTTTTGGCCTAGAAATAGGATTATAACTGTGTGGTTTATGTTTACGTTCGTTAGAGTGAATCATTAAATCAAGGTTATGTGATGTTATTTTGTAACTGTGCAACTGAGTGTATTTTATCCTACTGCTTCATTAGTTTATTTCGATTTGTGATATTTTAATTACCAGAAACACTGTGTTAATTGCAGGATTTAAGGAAGGCTGCAGTTCTTATCTTTGCAAATAAACAGGATATGAAAGGATGCATGACGGCAGCTGAAATCTCCAAATACCTCACCCTGAGTTCGATTAAGGATCACCCGTGGCATATCCAGTCCTGCTGTGCGTTAACAGGGGAGGGGTGAGTACTCATCTGAGGGCAGCTGGGATTTCCTTCAGATTCTGCCAACTTTTTTGGCCAATTTGTTTATTGCTTGGATCCCATTCCTTTTGTTGTTACTGTTCTTAAAGATGCATTGGGTATTGTGTATAACTCTTACTGTTTTATTTAGTCTATATACGTGAAATTGGGGTTGGAGGGGCGATCTCCCATCTGCTGATTCATCACTTAGCCAGAGTCTGGGTTTCTCCTGTGGGTCACAGGAGCCCAATGAGGCTGTCTCCTCTGCCTCTCAGGGAGCACATCAGCAGGTTAGACTGAAGAGCACAGCGAGGCATTCCAGTATAGGAGGCAGGGGTCGCTGGTGACATAGTAACCAAAATGCCAAGCAACCGCTTCCCTACCATGACATCCTGCCCCATCTGAAACAATTTAATACAAGTGTAATGCTTTATTTTAAAAAAATACCATAATATACCTCTGAGTTAAATGTTTATAATCAGAAATTTTAGTTGCTTATTGTTTTTATTGTTCAGTAACTGAAAGGTATCTGTAACATCACCTGAATTAAACATTAAGCTTTAAAGTAATTTCACTTTTTTTTTTTTGTTTAAGATTTATTTATTTATGGCCTGGTATGATAGCCTAGTGGCTGAAGTCCTTTCCTTACATGCCCCGGGATCCCATATGGTGCCAGTTCGAGTCTCGACTGCTCCACTTCCCTTCCAGCTCCCTGCTTGTGACCTGGGAAAGCAGTCGAGGACGGCCCAAATCCTTGGGACCCTGCACCCACGTGGGAGACCCGGAGGAAGCTCCTGGCTCCTTTGGTTTCAGTATTGGTTTAGCTCTGGCTGTTGCAACCACTTGGGGAGTGAATCAGCAGATGGAAGATCTTCCTCTCTGTCTCTCCTTTTCTCCTAAATCTACCTTTGCAATAAAAATGAATAAATATTAAAAGGGGGGGCACAAGCAGGGAGCTGGATGGAAGTCCAACAGTCAGTACATGAATCAGTGCCCAGATGGGATCCTGGTGCTTGGAGGTAGAGGATTAGCAACTTGGCCATTTCATATCTTCTACAGAAACCTAGGCCTAAGTTCCCAGGTTTCGTTTTTCCTTTTTCTTTCTTTCTTCTTCTTCTTTTTTTTTTTTTTAATTGAAAAGGCAGATTTGTAGAGAAGGAAAGTAAGAAAGATCTTCCATCCACTGGTTTACTCCCCATGATGGCTTCACCTGCTAGAACTGAGCCAATCCGGAGCCAGGACTCAGGAGTCTCTTCTGGTTCCCTCATGTGGATGCATGGTCCCAAGCTTTGGGCCCTCTTCCACTGCTTTGCCAGGCTAAATGAAATGGAACAGCCATGATCCAAACCCACAGGAATGGGATCCCAGCACTTGTGAGGGAAGGATTAACCAGTTGAGCCAATACACCAGTTCCAGCTCCCAGCTTTCTACAGCAGTTCTTCCGTGGGGCATACTCATAAAATAATAATGTTTGATATTGTTATCAGTATGGTATTTTCTTCTTTTCGTATGAATTTCGGTGTACTTGTGTTAGGGCAAGGAAAACCCAAAGTGTTTTGAATGGATTACCTGGTTTAAAGCTAGGAACTTACTTATACTCAAATCAGCATTATTAGTTTTTCTCATATTTAAAATAGCTTGCTGGGTCTGGTGTTCTGCCAGCTCTATTGGCACCACTTGAAATGCTAGCTTCCTGTGTCAAGGTGCCAGTTCGAGTCACTTCTGCTCCACTTCTAGTCTAGCATCCTTCCAGTGTCCCTGGGTAGGCAGCACCATATAGGGAACCCAGATGAAGTTCCTGGCTTCATCCTATCCCAGTCCTAGCAGTTACAGGCATTTGGGGAGTGAACCAGTGGATGGAATGTCTCTGGCTCTGTCACTGATTTTCAAACAAATAAATAAATAAAAATAAATAAAATATTTAAAAACAAAAACAAGCACTTGCAACATGAAAGTATTTGTAGACCTTTTTGCCCTGTACTGGGCCATAAGTATTTCATTCTTTAAGATGTAGAGGGCAAGGTAAAGTTCCTACTGTCTTTCTCTGTCACTTTCAATTTTGGTTTATTTTAAAGGATTGAAACTGGCAGGGTTCATATTTGCAGTCTTCAGAATGATGCTAAAAATTTTTTATTAACTTGTTAAGATGATTTAAAGTGAACCTTCCGTTTCACTGGAAGTGATAATTGAATATTATCACTAAAGTGTGTACATGAAGACTATAGTGTTAAGTTTTGGGTAACAGTGTGCTTTCAATTTGTAAGCATTACGATTTTAATTTTGTACATGTTTCTGTCTTGTTCAGATTATGTCAAGGTCTGGAGTGGATGACTTCCCGGATCGGTGTGAGATAACTTTTCTGCTTCAAAGAGACTGCTCTATTTATTCTGTGACATGAACATTTTTTCCTAGTACCTTTAGCTGCTAAGGCAGCAGCATGTTTAATTTATAACAACACAAACCTCTATGAGCAACACTTGAATCAAGTGCAGCTGAACTGGACATAAAAGATGTTTTTCTTAACTTTTTTTTTTAAATGCACTAATATTCAGTTGGATGAAAAGTGTTACTCTGTTTTCTGCAACGGAATTCTGACCGCTTATTCTAATTACTCAATGTCTGCCTTGTAAGAAATGTTTGTCATATGTTTAACATTTTCTGAAACATTGTTACAGCTTTAATGACCAATATCTTTAAATTCTTGACCACCACTCCCTCCTAACCAGATAATTACTGGTTTCACAGAGAAATAGTGCAAACCATCATGTGCCACTTGCAAAACGCTCCGGCACTAATTATTTGCTCACTGTATAAAACATGTATCTTTTGGGCAGAATTTATTAAAAGAAATTTGCCTAGAAGGTATTTGTAAGGAAGATTATAAACATCATGAGTACTTGCCTCCAAATTTCCCCCACACTACTGGAAGTCATGAAATAATTTTAAGTTGCTATTACCCTGCAAATTAAGTAAGCTGTTTTTTAATGAAGTTCACCTTTACGCTTATAACATTTGGTCAGAAATGAATCAAAGTAAAATATTTATTTGAAAGCCCAGCTTTAATGATAAATATTGGGTATATCTGATATTTTAAGATTATATTACTCAATGCATATGTTACTACCAGAAATTATTAATACCAGCACTAAAATTAGAATGTTACACTTAGAGTATATTTTACTATCAATCTACATACAGTTTTATTATCAGCAAATCTTTCAGCTATTTTACTTACGTAGGACATCACATCTGCTTTGGACCCTAACTAAAGCAGAAGTATCAACAGTCCATTTGATTTCTTGAAATTTAAAATAGTATCTGTCAGCATTTCTGCCACCAGCAGTATAAACTTCAGTCTGCTTGAGGATGTTGTCCTTGACCGTGGACTTGAAACAGTTGCCATCTTTGTACTTACACCTTTGTCCTAAAATTTTATAGGAAACTGCTGAGTTTCATCCTAGCTTTTATAATATGAGGCTGTCATTTAATTTTGGTTAAGATTTACAAACTAAGAGACAATTGAAATGAAGGAGAAATCCTATTATCTACTAAAATTTTATTTATTGGACAGTAGGAAGTTGTCTAATATGAAAGATAATCTCAGCACAGTGTACTTGAAATTAAGATGGAGGATAACTGTTATAATTTCAATTCTGTTTATCAAAATTGTGTGATTTGGTCTAATGAAGGGGGTAAAAATGCATCCTTTAAGAAAACAGTGCTTCATTTTTGTAGTATTCCCTAGAATCAAAAATAAGATTGTGTTCATCAAAAAAAATTCAAGACACCTGTTCAAATGTGGTATTTTAATTTTTTTGTTTTTTTGAATGTTGATTTAAATTGTACTCATTTTTCAGGTTACTTGATTTTTTATATTTAGTTGAATTAATCTAGTTGAAGTGAATCTGCTCAATGATAGCATATGATAAACGGCCAGAGGAAAAATTTCTAGGCTTTGGGAAATATTGTTTTGCTTTGAATGTTTTTCTACTTATTCTTCTTTTCCAAGTATATAGTGTAAGTTTAATTTAGTTTAGTTTTTAATATCACCCATAATCAAGAACATGAGACAAAAGAAGATACAAATCAATTTGGTTGCTTTGTGGTGTATATAAGTGGGGGGAAATGCCATAGGAAATAGGAAAATTCACTTAACTCAAGCACACTTTGCCTGAAGTTTTGTTTGGTTTATTGTTTACTATAAGAACCTAGGATAATTCTCATAAGCTATCTGGGAAAAAGCATATTTAGTGTTCCAGTGTTTGTTATTGTAAAGTCATTATCTGCTTTCTTGTAGTTAGTAAGATTGGCTGCCTCAGTTTTCTTCTATCAAAATGTTTTGGTTATTAATTTTTTGTATTACCACATCAGCATTATATTAGAAATGTTTTTTAATAGTTGATTGTAGTTTATGGAAAAGCTAGTGTATACTCATACTTGATATTTAATTTTTAAAATACAATTTATTTTCCAAAAAAAAAAGGTATTAGTTTTGGATTAGAGTGATTTATGTTAGCCATTTGTTGAAAGTGAAATCGACATTCAGGTGAACTTTGTGCCAATGAGTGGGGAGCATTTGATTAAGACATTTAAAAAGTATTTTACAGGTTTTATTATTATTATTATTATTATTATTGATTTTACAGATTTTAATTACCTCTTTCTTGTTATAGTAATAAGAAAACTAAGCTTTTTACTCCAAGAGGATATTTGGGACCAAGTCAGTATCTAATACTAAAACATTGATTCTGACATTCATTGTAAATCAACCAACAGTAAGGTACTGTCTAATGAAAAAAATTTATGATTAGTACCTTTTCTTGTTTTTTTGACATACATTTTCAGTTCTATACTGTATCTGTTATTCACAAATCATATTGGCAGCCAGATAGATCACAATGGGATAATTTGGGTTTCACCTCCTTGTTTTAGCTCTTCATACTATCTAGTGCAGCTTCTGCTAGGATGACAAGTGAGGTAACCAGGAGATTATTTTACAGTTTTGTTTTAATTCAAGAATAAGGGAATTAAATGTTAACTGAAATCTTATCAGTATATTACAACCAAAATGTAAAATTTCCTTTGTAAGTTCAAATGCAGCATTTTCTTAATATAAAATTTACTATATTATTCATTCTTGTTGAAGCCAATTTGAGAACTTTTTTTTAAAAAAGATTTGTATTTATTTATTTTTTGTATTGGAAAGGCAGATTTACAGAGAGAAAGATCTTCCATCTACTGGTTCACTCCCCAACTAGCCATACTGGCCAGAGGTGAGCTGATCCAAAGCCAGGAGCCAGGAGCTTCTTCCCGGTCTCCCACATAGGTGCAGGTTTTCAAGGCTTTGGGCCATCATGTGCTGCTTTCCCAAGCCACAAGCAGGGAGCTGGATGGGAAATGCATCAGTCAGAATGTGAACTGGCACCCATAAGGGATCTATTCAGGTGCAAGGAGAGGATTGTCCCTAGGCTAAAGCTCCAAGCCCCTATTTGAGAACTTTTTAACAGGCCCTGTTATCAATGAATATGACTTTTTTTTTTTTATTGCTAATGTAATTTAATCCCTGAAAAACTGAAATGTTAATATATATAATCCATTGAAAACAGATATTACATATGTAATTTTTGCTTTTACCTTTTTCTGTTAGTATACTTAAAGATTTAATTACTTTGATTCTGTGTGCATTAGAGGAAAAATGTCTGTGTTGAAAGCAATTTTTTAAATGGGTACCACCCTACGGCCATAATCATTTTGATTGACCATTATTTAACTTTAATTATCTGTAACATAAAAAGAAAGTAACTGTTTCCCTAGGCCAACAGTAAGTGATAGTGGCAGTACTGTAATAAAAACCTTTTGTTGGCAGAGTATGTTAAGGCAAATGATACACAAATTTGTTTATGAATAGCATCTAATCCTTAATTGTGTAAAACATTATTTCTAGAAAATCCTACTGGTATTAGACCTGTGGATGTATAAATTTTACTGGTATTTATCTAAGACTATTTGAATCTTCATCTTGGGTTTTGGATGCAAAAATCTCCCCCTCTAATTCAATTCTAAAAGAACATTTACCTTTTGTCAGGAAAAATCACTTCAGGTATCAACATAGTATATTGTAGTTGGATATTGTGCTCAAATCTTAATTTGACTATTTATCATTTAACTAGTTGACCTAATACAAATCTGTATGGCCTTTTTTTGTTTGTTTTGTTTTTTCATATTCAGGAGGTTAAACAATCTAGAGCTCTAATAAGTCTTTTGGTTTTAAAATTTTGAGTCCTCACTTGCAATGATCAAAATGGTAAAATTCCGAAATATTACAGAAACATACATAATATGAAATTAAACACATTTCTATTATTTGATACCCAACACCATTAATCCATTTACCACATAAATATCAAAAAAGTAAAAAAATATCAGTTGTTAACTATTGTGCAACTTAAGGTGAACTGATAGCTAAGAACAATGCCAAAGAAAAGATAAGCCATATTGTTAAGGAACTGATGAGCTGCGTGTAAGACACTATGCTGGGATACTTTATTCTAGAGAATGTTTTCATTTTCTTGGCTCTAGAATAGATAACGATAGGTTGTTCAGAGATTATAGCCTTTCTCAGTGTTTAAACATTTATGTATTTATTTGAAAGGCCTGGTTACAGAGAGAAAAGAGAAACAGAGAGATCACATTGCTTATTCACTCTCCAGATGACTGTAACAGGCTACACTGGATCCAGGCTGAAGCCAGGAGTTAAACACTTCTTGTAGGTCTTCCACATGTAGCAGGGGCCCAAACACTCTGGCCATCTTTCCATGGTTTTCCTAGATCATTATAAGGGATCAGAAATTAAGTAGGAATATGGTTGGATCCAGGTGGCTTAAAGTCAGCTTTAAAGTTTATGGTTTGGGGCCCAGTGCAATAGCGTAATGGTTAAGGTCCTCGCTTTGAACGCTCTGGGATCCCATATGGATGCCGGTTCTAATCCCAGCAGCTCCGCTTCCCATTCAGCTCCCTGCTTGTGGCCTGGGAAAGCAGTCGAGGACGGCCCAATGCTTTGGGACCCTGCACCCGTGTGGGAGACCCGGAAAGAAGTTACTGGCTCCTGGCTTTGGATCGGCACAGCACCAACCGTTGCGGCCACTTGGGGAGTGAATCATCGGACGGAAGATCTTCCTCTCTGTCTCTCCTCCTCTCTGTACATCTGCCTTTCCAATAAAATAGATAAATCTTAAAAAAAGAAAAAAAAACTTTATGGTTTGGTGACATGCTTGGGAAATGTTAATTCGGAGGTTTACCATCATACCTAGGAACAAAATCAAGCATTTAAAATAAAAGGGAGTGTGGAATAGAAAATTCATGGAAAGATTAAGGGGCAGATATTTCACCTAGTAGTTAAAACACTGACCATCTGTGTCAGGGCCTGGGTTTAGTACAGTCCTCCAGCTCCTGATTCTGGCTGCCTGCTAATGCGACCTTGGGAAACAAATGTGATGGCTCAAGTGATTATGTCCCTGCCACCCACATGACAAACTTGCAGTGAGTTCCCAGCTCCCGGACTTGGCCCTAATGTGTGACACATATTGAGAGCTTATTTTCTGTCTTTTCACTTTTTCTGTACTTTGCTACATTTTGCAGATTGTTGTACAATCAGATTAACAGCCCAACCCAATCTGTTTTGAAATATGCAGAAATCATAACTAAGGGATATTATTTCTTGTAACTTTGGTTATGTTTTGTTTTATTTTTAATTGTTTACCACAAGCAGGGCTAATATTCTTTGTCAAATTCGCTTAACAATTGTCAGTAAAGCACAAGAGCAATACTGAGTCAATATTTGATTATTATATTCCCCTCAGGAAATATAGGGTTGTGACACCATTTTATTCTCTTGGAGTAAACTATTCAGTGTAATTATGAAAACTTTTAATTATGATTTTTTAAAAAGTATTTCATTGAAATTAATGAAATGATGGTTATAATTTCTTCCTATTACAGAGTGGTTGTAAATTTTATCTGTTTGTTACACAAAGCATAGTTTAAAAAACAATAATGGCCTACACTGGGAGCAGTCATAGCCTTGCCCTTAGATTTATCCTAATGGGAAATAAAGACTATTGTTACACTTTGGCTTATAAATTGGTGCTTTATAGCATTAGAAAGGCAGCAGCAAGCCTTGTATTGAATCAAGGGTCTCAGATTGTAAACCTAATTCCAAATGTCTATATTCATAGTAATGTTCACTTCTTAAGATTTTAATCTGAATGGTTGGTTGTGTGTCAACCTTCAGGCTTTCCAATGCACTCTGACATTGTCTTAGTTAATGAACATGGCCAACCAGAACACAGAATCAATAAGGTCAGGATTATGAATTGGATCTCACTGTTACTCCTTGGTATTGTAGAGGGAAAGAAAAATGTCTTTGTCACCACAAAATGCTTTTGATTCCCAGCCAAGCAACCAAAATTTATGCTACTGGCTTGATTAGAATTTAAAAACAAACAAATTAGTGCATTCACATCATCTCTTCTAAAGCATGTTCTTCTAATGGTGGCTTTGCTTTAAAATATATCATAATAACTTCTAAGACTTCAGGACCATCAAGGAGTAATTTCTTTTATATGTTGCGTTTAGGTTGCTGGTTCTAATGGGTTTTTATTTCTGCAATTATGCTTTAATGGGTTGCTTGCATGCCTGCTTACCCAAGTAAAAAGGATGCTCTTGGCTCTGGAATGTTTATTTTTTTAGACAGGTTTTGGCTCATTTGCAATCATGGTGCAATATAGTGTAACATTTGTTCTCAGTCAACAGTTTTATTTTTGTCATAATAAATAATTACTTTTCCAGTATGACGTGAACCTAGTGTTTTCTTTTAAAGATAAAATGCATTTAACAGTCTTTGGGTTGGGACAGATGGAAGTCTAAGGTAACAAAGAGAGGAAATCTTACAAGGATGAGGTGTTGGGGGCTCATTGCATTGCACCAAATGTCAGGAATACAACTGATTCTAGAACAGGCTGGGAACAGTGACTGGAAAATACTTTTGTTTTCCCCTAGTGGAGTCTTCTCAGTCATGCCCACGTGGTCTAGCTCCTGAATTGTCTTTGCACAAGGAAGATGTCAGATTATTATTATGGATTGGTCCCAGGCCCCATGTTGATCAGAATGCATTGAGTCAGTTTCTCCCTATGATCCAAACAACTCGGCAAGCATAAGGTGTATTGCTAAAAAAGGGGAATCCCTGAAAAATAGAACTGCCGTCCAGGAGGGTGGGTACTGTTTGTGGGATAAAACCAGGAGATTTCCCTAAAATGGTGAGGTATAGTTTAACAATAAGAAACCCTCAGAATGGAGTAAGTGGACAACAGACTTTTCCAAAGTGATCGTATCATTTTACATTCCACTGTTGATGTATGAAGGACTAGTTCTTCCACTTCTTTGCCAACAATCGACCTGGTTGCTGCTTGCTTGTAGACATTCTATAGTAAGTATCTCGACGTGAATTAAATTTTCATTCTCCTAATGACTGATGAACATGTCTTGTTGCTCATTTTATGATTGAACTTTCTTAGGATTTGAGTTTCAAGGCTTATTTGTTCAGTCTGGTGATAACTTGTCAAATAGGTAGCTTGCAACAGCTTGTTTATTCTCTTAGTGTCTTTTTAAAACATGCTTCCTCTTACTGGTATTGTGACGTAGTGTTTAAAGCCACCACCTGCAATGCTGGTATCTCCTATGGGTGCCTGTTCAAATTCCATCTGCTTCACTTCTCCACTTCCAGCTCCCTGCTAAAGGCCTGGGAAAGCAGCAGCAGATGGCCCAGGTATTTGGCCTCCTGCCTTTGGCCTGGTCCGTCCCTAACTAGGGAGTGAGCCAGCAGATGAAGATCTGTCTCTGTCTTTGTAACTTTCAAAATAAATAAATATTTACATATTTAAGTGTTGTCTATTTTAATGCTACTTCTTATTTACATATAAAGTGAGTTTTTGGCCAATCACATATTTAAGTTTACCCTGAAAGATGAGTGCATAGTGTCCATATATAATTACTGTGTTGTGTTTTCTGATCACTAGTCTAAGTTTGCTTGGAACGTGCTTCATAGGAATGTAAGTTTTGTGTTTTTCTGAGCAGAAAGTCTTAGTGTGAAAATAAAACCTTTAAAAATTTAAAAAAACTCTCATTTAACTTGTGAAAAACTTCTTTAACTCAGCAATTAACCAACAAAGGATGAGATAACCAACTGTCTGAAGTTAGCACTAACATCCACCATGTCAGGCATTCCCTGTCAGTTCCTCACCTAAGTATTGTAGAAACCCTTGTTTTCTGAAAGAGCCCAATACAAGTAAATGCACTTATTCCTGTTCTATTGTGAAATCATGGGAAAAGTAATGCATCCAAAGTTAGAAGGTGAGTAAGTGGCAGAGGCAGGATTTGAAACAGGTTTACTTACTGCTGAAGAGGACTTCAAGGAACTTAGCTGTGGCATTGTGCTGGGGATTAAGAGCCTTCTCTGGGTCTGGAGGGACCCCAAGGCTAGACTTTATGCAGGATTTTGCCTTGGAGAGGTAGACTGAAGAGAAAGGCCAGAGGAAGTACACAGCCGGACTGGGAAAATTGCCTCCTCCCAGACTTGGGTCATTGTATTTGCATGGCACAAGATAGGGTTTGGGTGGGGTCGTGTGATCACCAGAGCCTTTCTGACTGACAAGGAGGTTTAGCTGCTCGCGTAGGTGTGGGTGTGCCAGATCAATGACCTTACAGAGTAGGACTTGAAGGGACGGGGATTAGGGAGGAGCCTCGGCTCCTTGCCATTCCTCAGCTCCCAGTCTTCCTTCTGTTAACCAAAGGAAAGGCAAATAAAAGGATCCCCTCTAGGTTTGCTTTGCCTGAAATGTCCCCAAGTTTCTAGGAAAGGGCCTATTAGTGATGCTGCCGTGACAAATGTTGGTGCACTTAGGGGAAAACTGGTACGTCTGCTTTAGAGGAGAGAGGAGAAATTTGGAAGTATACACATAAAGGGGAGCATAAAGCTATTATGTCCCAGGTGCTAGGAAGGGAAAAGCTACTCACTGGTGACCAAAAGAAGGCCAGACTAACATTAAACAGCCCTTTGCTAGCACATAAGCAGATGTTCCAACTGCCTGCTTATGGCCTGGAAAGCAATAGAAGATGGCTCAAGTCCTTGGCCCTTTCCCCCACATGGAAGACTGGAAGAAGCTCCTGGCTTCAGAACCATTCAGCTGGGGTTGTTGGGGCCAGTTTGGGATTGAATCTGGATGGAAGACCTGTCTTTTAATCGCAAAATCAGATTTACAAATAGAAGGAGAAACAGAACTTCTGTTCACAAGTTCATTCACCAGCGGCTGGTGCTGAGCCAATCCTCCACTGCTTTCCCAGGACATAAACAGAGCAGGATGGGAAGTGGAGCAGCCAGGACAGGAACCGGCTGAGCCATTGAGCCAGCCCCTCAGAAAGTATTTTGTTGTTGTTTTATTTTAAGAGACTGTGGATTATGAGCCACTCCTATGGCTCATCAAGCTAATCCACCACTCTGTGGAGCCAGCCATATGAGCACTGGTTCTAGTCCTAGCTGCTACACTTTTCATCCAGCACCCCTCTGATTTCATCCTGGGAAAGCAGTGGAGGACAGCCCAAAGCTTTGGGACCCTGCTGTCACGTAGGAGACCTAGAAGAAGCTCCTGGCTTCAAATCAGCTTAGCTCTGGATGTTGCAGCCATTTGGTGAGTGAACCAGCAGATGGAATACCTTCTCTATCTCTGTGAATCTGCCTTTCAAACAAAATAATTATTTTTTTAAAATCCACTGGATTATTCATGCATCTTTTAATTTTTTAACAATTTTGTTGGCCCCACCTGCCCTTCAAAGCGTTGAACTCTTGCAAATGCAGTGCCCCAGCCCAGTTGCAGCTGCTAACCCTGGCCCAGCCATCACAGTGCAGCAGCGTGGCCCTCACTGGCCCGGCCGTGCGGTATCTGGGCACTCGGGCTGGACCTCCCAAGTTACCGAATGGCAGTCCTTCGCGTGCTCCAGATGACGTTCTCCCGGGCTCTCTCCACACAGGACTCATCCCAGGCTCCACCGCTGCGCCTCGAGCTTCGGGACGCATGTCCTCTCATCACAGACTTGCATTCCTCTCTGATGTCTCCCCCACAGTTAACTCACGTGGGGCGTTGGCTAAGTGTCCGATGGACGGGGAAGGACGAGGAGGAAGAGAACAGGCAGTGAATCCCTCAGCAGCTTCTGTGCCGGAGGTTCACTCACCGAACCTCCCCTAGCAAGGGGCAAGGACATGAGAGAACATGGAGAAGGAGGGGGGGACAGCAGAGGAGCAGGAGGAGGGGGAGACACAGGAAGGGAGGGAAGAGAAAAGTGAAGGCTGAGGAGGAAGAGGGAGAAAGAATCTAGGAAGGGGATGACAAGATAGGAAAAAAGAAATAAAACCCACCAGTCTGTCCTTTACGACTTCTGATTTCCTTGGTTGTTGCAGGGTGCGAGTAAGATCACACCAGACAAGTCTAAGATGTACTAAGGAGTCTATTAACCAAGCTTGGTGATGACAGGGCCCATTACACATTAGTAAATGATAAGTCCATATGGCAGTCCAGTCTGAATCAGAACCCTGAGGAGAACAAATGGTCATTACCCTGAAGTCCATCTGTTAAACTGAAGACCTGTGTCCAGCTTCCCCAGCAAGGTAAGTTATCCTAAGAGAGAGACAAACAGCAAACCACCTGGACACACTTACAAAGCTGCAGACATTCACCTTTTCCTGGCTTCTCTGTCCACATTCTGACTGCTAGGCCTCACCTCTCCTGGAACTCTTACAAGTACACACATCGGAAATACAAAGCGTCTTAGTATTAATGTCTTCACTGACTCACCCAGGCTGTGAACAGAGTGAGGAATACAGACATACGGGGCCATGTTCAGGGGCTACCTGTCTTCAGAGTCCGTCAGAAAACCAGAGAGCAGATACATACTGGGGAGGCCAAGAGTCGGAGTGCCAGAGTGATGGAAGCTCGCGACCAAGAGAGAGCCCCTCCCTATCATTGCCTTTATGGGGGCTTGCCAGGAGAGTGGTTATGCAATAAGGCAGTACCACCCCATCTCAGGTTCCAGGTGATGGTAGCTGAGCATCAGATGGGCAGAAAGGACCACACAGGTAGAGGGGTGGGGAGTGGCTTTCAAGCTGTTGACCTTGAACTAGCTGCCTAACTCACAACATGATAATGCTTGAGACTAAGGTGGTTTTTTTTTAATGACCTTTCATGTTATAAATTTCTAATAACATTAAAATTATCTAAATTTTCTTAAGTACTCTACAGTTATCATTAAGCAGTATTATAAATGGCAATGTAACTATTTTCAAAGGATTTGCTTTTAAAATGTAGTACAACATAATAGGCTACATACATTAAAAAAAGAACAGATCATTGTCCATATAATCAATTAAGAAGTCATGTTTAGAATAATTTCAGTCTTGTCATCTTTCAGCTTAAATTCAAAAATCGGTTATTGAATGAATTTCAATATAACCCACACTGCTGACACTCAAGTGTACTCTTTTCATTTCAGGTGTCCATTGACCCAACAAATAGTTCATGTCTACCATGGGGTCAACAGCTTGATTAGTACTGAAGGGGGAATGCTATGTGAAAAAGAGACAGGGTCCCCACTCTTCTGGAGCTAACACTTCCCTGGGGAAGAAACAAGAATCAGTCATATAAGAGTCCTCCAATCACCAATTAAGGAGCAGGCCCAGAGTTTAGTGGAAGCCAGATGTGGTGGTCTGGTTTAGCAAAATAGGATGACTGCTCTAAAGAAGTTACTTCACCACAGAGAGACAAAGTATAAGTAGGTGTTAAGTGAAGTAGGAAGAAAGAACATTCTAAAAACAGGAGACACTTGCAAAGATCCCTTGCACAATGGCAGACTGCAGACAACGAGGGGAACCCAGTAGGAGCCTACCAGCACAGGGTCTGGAGTCTGGCCCTTCAAAACAAATAATAAATAAATAAAGAGAGAACATTTGGCAGGCAAGTGAAAGCTCTGAAGCATTTTAAGAGTGAGATCAGGGCCCGGCGGCGTGGCCTAGTGGCTAAAGTCCTAGCCTTGAATGCACCGGGATCCCATATAGGGGCCGGTTCTAATCCCGGCAGCTCCACTTCCCATCCAGCTCCCTGCTTGTGGCCTGGGAAAGCAGTCAAGGACGGCCCAAAGCTTTGGGAGCCTGCACCCGTGTGGGAGACCGGGAAGAGGTTCCTGGTTCCCGGCATCAGATCGGCACAGCACCGGCCCGTTGAGGCTCACTTGGGGAGTGAATCATCGGACAGAAGATCTTCCTCTCTGTCTCTCCTCCTCTGTGTATATCTGGGTTTCCAATCATAATAAATCTTAAAAAAAAAAAGAGTGAGATCATCATACTAGATTTTCTACCTGTTTCTATACTTGCAATACCATGACACACTCAAATAAGTGTTAAAACTGTTGGGCCTAGTACAATAGCCTAGTGGCTAAATCCTTGCCTTGCATCTGCTGAGACCCCTTATCGGTGCCCAGTTCATGTCTTGACTGAGCCAGACCAAAGCCAGGACTGGGTCTTCCACTTGGGTGCTGGAGTCTAAGTGCTTCTGCTGTCTTCGAGTTTTTCCCAGACCATTAACAGGGAGCAGCTAGAATAGAAACAGGCCCTAGCATGGGAAGATGCATGGCAGGTGGGATATTGCCTACTATGCCACAATATCAGACCACACCAGTCCTTTATAAAGCAGTGAAACTATTCTGAATGATAGCTTAGTGGCGCGCATTTAGGGAGACACTAATGTAACCACGTTGTCCAACTTATTGTAGCAATTGTGCAGGGTGTTGAAGACTGAGGAGGCATCCTGGGTGGCTGGAGGTGGGAGGAAACCCATCTTTACCACAACTTTCAGTACTTTCCATTCAGTTTTTCTGTGAATCTAAAGCTGGTCTATAAAAAGGAAGTCTTTTTTTTTTTAATATTTATTCATTTTTATTGGAAAGCCGGATATACAGAGAGGAGGAGAGACAGAGAGGAAGATCCTCCACCCGATGATTCACTCCCCAAGTGAGCTGCAATAGGCCGGTGCGCGCCAATCCGAAGCCACGAACCAGCAACCTCTTCCAGGTCTCCCACACGGGTGCAGGGTCCCAAAGCCTTGGGCTGTCCTCGACTGCTTTCCCAGGCCACAAGCAGGGAGCTGGATGGGAAGTGGAGCTGCCGGGATTAGAACTGGTGCCCATATGGGATCTTGGGGCGTTCAAGGCGAGGACCCCAGCCTCTAGGCCACGCTGCCAGGCCCCAAAAAGGAAGTCTTTAAAATAACAAGAACAAAAAGAGCTGTCCCTGGCAAGCCGTGCATCCTGCATTCTATCACAGGTGCTTACTAAGAAGAAGATAAAACTTTTCTCCCACTCCCAGGCTATTCCCAAGCCTTCCACTAGTTAGGAGGGAGTTGGTTCTCATTCTAACCACTAGCCTGGGGATAAAGAGTTACCTTCACGATGAGGTGTGGAGGAAATTAAAGGGAAAAGAGCCTGGTGTTCCCGGGGGGAGGGGGGGGGGTTGGTCCTGTGGGCTAGCAGCAGTGTAGCCCTGGTGTTGATGTGCGACATACGGAACAGGGGATGTGAAGCAGGTTCTTCTGTTCTTTGTTGGTTTAGCCAAAGGCTGTCAGATTGATAGAAACTCTTCCTATCACTTCCTTCCTCCCTCCAGCCTGTATCTTAATCTATAAAGTCTCAAAATTCTTTGATCATAAGGTAGTGATTCTTAACCTACATCAGAATCACTTGTCACTGGTGATAAGTTCTACTTTTCTTTTTAAAAAATATATTTTATTTTTATTTGAAAGGCTTAGTTACAGAAGGAAGTAGAGACGAAAAGAGGTCTTCCCATGATGGTATGATGGCTCAGTGGCTAAAATCCTCGCCTTTCACACACCAGGATCCCATATGGGCACTGGCTCATGTCCTGGCTGCTCCACTTCCCATCCAGTCCCCTGCATGTGGCCTGAGAAACAACAGATGATGGTCCAAAGCCTTGGGACCTTGCACACGCATGGGAGACCCGGAAGAAGCTCGTGGCTTTGGATTGGCTCCGCATCAGCCATGGCAACCATTTGGGAAATTAACCAACCATCAGACAGAAGATCGATCTTTCTCTCCTTTCTGTAAATCTGCTTGTCCGACATAAATAAATAAATTTTTAAAAAGTGCTTTCTGAAATCAATTTTCTATGGTGCAAGCTGACCTAGTGGCTTAGTAAATCATACAACTCTGCTTGCCCTCCTCCTCCATGAAACAGAACACTCCTGGCTTTAAGCTTCATGGGCCATAAAGGAATGGTCTTCTAGCCAGTCAGTGTGCAGCCTCTAGGTGGCAGAAGAGGATTTTATTTTGCACAGCTATCTTCTTGGACATTGACGTCTTTCTGTTACAGAAAAAAAAAAATGTCATTTCATAAGTAATACGTTTAAAACTTCCTTTGGACAGATGACACCTCATCAATCCTCAGTCACAGGAACGAGAGGCCATAAACCATTAGTGATGAATCTGAATAATGATTTTTTTTTTTATAAATCCAAAATGTCTGATGGCCTGAAGTTGCTATATTACCTTGAACAAAACGCTCACTATCTTGCCAAGATGTGGCAATCACTAAGCTGACTTTACTGGATAGTTAAGATTTGTTAAGTATGCTAGTTGTTGCTTTTCAGTGAATATTTCTTTAGTCTTTGAAAGTGATCTTCTTGAGTGTTGCACAATAGCTTTGTTGGCTAAGCCTCCCCCTTCAAGTGCCAGGATCCCATATGGATGCCAGTTCATGTCCTGACTGCTCTACTTCCCTTCCAGTTCCCTGCTCGTAGCCTAGGAAAACAGTTGTGGATGGCCCAAAGTTTTAGGACCCTACACCCATGAGGGAGACTCAGAAGCAGCTCCTAACTCCTGGTTTTGGATCAGCTCAGCTCTGGCTGTTGCGGCCCCTTGTGGTTTGAACCAGCAGACAAAAAAATCTGTCTCCTTTTCTCTTCATAAGTCTGTCTTTTCAATAAAGATGAATAAAATTATCTTACATTTGCCTCAGTTTTGCAAATTTGCTTACCAGTACATTCCTCCAAAAAAAAAAAAAATCCAAAAATAAATTTTAGAACAAACCTGGCTTAGTTATCAGGAATTTTAGAATAGTCCCATCTGAGGATGGGGTTTATTTGGGGACCCTTAGGTCTATGATATTATGAAGGTCGTCTCTGAATATGATAGTTATTGGTGATCTATTATCTTCCTTCCATTTCTCAATAACTTATTCCTATCAGGGAATAAATGTGAAATATCATGACTTCCAATAAACACTCATGAGTTTGGGTTGATCTTCACACAGGTCACACTCATGGCTTTGGTCTGGTATGTTCTAGGAGATGCACTCAAGAATTGACATTTACCGTTCCTTATTAAAGAGCTCCATGTTGCCCCCTACAAAAAAGTTTAGGTCTGACATCTCCCAAAAAGAAGATAAATTTTTATCCACTAATATGGTGATAATATTTAACAAGCATTTCTTTAAAGCCAAGTAGTTTAAGGTTTATGTCTAAGTAGTTGAAAGTCTGAGTGGTTCATATATAATATTGTCTTTAAGATGGTCCCTGAGCTATGTGATTAAGAACAGGTATAATTTGGGAAATGGATGAGCAATGTTCAGAACCCAACAGTCCACAACATCTTCCTGACCTTTTCTGGAAGCACTGTGCACAGTATTGACTTTGCTTTTGGGATCTAGGATACAGCTGGAATTCTTAGTGCTAATGTAGAGTGCAAGAGAGATCACACAGGACAGAAGTGGAGGATGTTAGGAGCATGTTAGATTTTAGGAGTCTTTATTGCCCAACCTTGGCAACACCAGCTCCTGGTACGTTCCAGAAGCCACTGCACCAAGTGGCAGAAGTCAAGGATTTTTAATCTCTCATCCTCCAATCCATATTGAGAACCATACAGAGCAGTTTCCATATATTCAGTGAAGTGGCCAGAGGCAGGAAGGGAGCTGCCAGAGCCCAAAGATTTCCTGTAGCTAATTAACCAGACCTAGCACAATAAGAGGCAGGTGCGGAGCCATTTCCATGCTGTCAACTCACTTGAATGGTGCAGGAGGCAGGAGGGGTGGGAGTTTCCATGCTGTTTGTGCTGTCAATTAATCTGACAAGTGGGTACTACCTATCAATTGGCTGTACCCCATCACAGTACTAGTGACCAATGTCTCATTTGAGTAATGGTTCTCACAATCTTTTTTGCCCAATAAATATTTCATTCATACAAATTCATGAGGCATCAGCCCTGTTCTCTTTTTACTGTTTCCTTGAAGAGTATTGATAGTTCATAGAAATGAGAAAATGAAAACAAAATAGCCAACTTTACTTTTTTCTAAAACAATAGGATAGAGCTAAGAATACATTTCTTTTTTTAAGGATTTATTTTGTTTTTATTTGAATGGTAAATTGACACAGAGAGTATAGACAGATCTTCCATCTACTGGTTCACTCCCCAAATGACCACAATGGCTGGAGTAGGCCAGTCTAAAGCCAGGAGTTAACAGATTCTTTCAGGTCTTCCCACATTTGTGCAGGAGCTCAAAGATTTGGGTCATCTTTCACTGCTTTCCCAGATACATCAGCACGGTTTTGGATCAGAAGTGGAGCAGCCACAACTTGTGTCAGTTCCCATCTGGGATGCTAGTAATGCAGGTAGAAGGGTAACCTGTCATGCATGGCATTGGTCATAAGACTTTTTGATTAATATGAGCTAGAATAAGTTGGCCCAAACTTATACACCAAACTTGGTTACACATGTACCCATGTGTTGCCTCACTTAATATTCAAAGTGGTAGTTTGGTGTATCTTTCCTCCACCAGAGGGATATTTTGGCACTTTAAGTTTTGCATAATTATAATAAAGATGCTATAAACACCTTTGCACTGGGTTTGTGTGAACTCAACTTTGCATTTGTGAAATACCAAGAAGAATTTCTGAATTACATGGTAAACTGTCTTTAACATTAAATAGATGAAGGGCTGGCATGATGGCTCAATTGACTAATCCTAAACCTGCAAGTGCCAGGATCCCAGATGGACACCACTTTGTGTCTCAGCTGTTCTACTTCCCATCCTAGCTTCCTGCTTGTCTTCTGGGAGAGCAGTGGAGGATGATCCAAAACTTTGGGACCATGCACCTGCATGAGAGAACTGGAAGAAACTCTTGTCTCTTGGCTTCAGATAGATTCAGCTGAGGCTTTTGCAGCCACTTGGGGAATAAATCAGTGACTGGGAGATCTTTCTCTTGTCATTCTCTCTGTAAATCTGCCTTTCCAACAAAATGAATAAATATTTTTAAAAATACATTAAGTAGCTCAAGCCTGGGAACACACAGTAGCTACCACGTACACGTGGGGAGCTGCTCCCAGATTTGCCGGAACCTCGATGGCTACCCCTTTTCTGGGTGAGTCCCGGGGGTCTGTGTAGCGGGTCTGGGCCTCCCCTACTGCTCGCCATGTGGCTTGAGCTGGGGGGAGGAGCCAGGAAGGGTGGGACTGGGGCCCAAGGACTTGAACTTCCGGCAGGCAGCTACCTTGCTGCCTGCCGGGGGGCCTTGGGATGGCCTCGCCTCAAGCCTGGGAACACACAGTAGCTACCACGTACACGTGGGGAGCTGCTCCCAGATTTGCCGGAACCTCGATGGCTACCCCTTTTCTGGGTGAGTCCCGGGGGTCTGTGTAGCGGGTCTGGGCCTCCCCTACTGCTCGCCATGTGGCTTGAGCTGGGGGGAGGAGCCAGGAAGGGTGGGACTGGGGCCCAAGGACTTGAACTTCCGGCAGGCAGCTACCTTGCTGCCTGCCGGGGGGCCTTGGGATGGCCTCGCCTCAAGCCTGGGAACACACAGTAGCTACCACGTACACGTGGGGAGCTGCTCCCAGATTTGCCGGAACCTCGATGGCTACCCCTTTTCTGGGTGAGTCCCGGGGGTCTGTGTAGCGGGTCTGGGCCTCCCCTACTGCTCGCCATGTGGCTTGAGCTGGGGGGAGGAGCCAGGAAGGGTGGGACTGGGGCCCAAGGACTTGAACTTCCGGCAGGCAGCTACCTTGCTGCCTGCCGGGGGGCCTTGGGATGGCCTCGCCTCAAGCCTGGGAACACACAGTAGCTACCACGTACACGTGGGGAGCTGCTCCCAGATTTGCCGGAACCTCGATGGCTACCCCTTTTCTGGGTGAGTCCCGGGGGTCTGTGTAGCGGGTCTGGGCCTCCCCTACTGCTCGCCATGTGGCTTGAGCTGGGGGGAGGAGCCAGGAAGGGTGGGACTGGGGCCCAAGGACTTGAACTTCCGGCAGGCAGCTACCTTGCTGCCTGCCGGGGGGCCTTGGGATGGCCTCGCCTCAAGCCTGGGAACACACAGTAGCTACCACGTACACGTGGGGAGCTGCTCCCAGATTTGCCGGAACCTCGATGGCTACCCCTTTTCTGGGTGAGTCCCGGGGGTCTGTGTAGCGGGTCTGGGCCTCCCCTACTGCTCGCCATGTGGCTTGAGCTGGGGGGAGGAGCCAGGAAGGGTGGGACTGGGGCCCAAGGACTTGAACTTCTGGCAGGCAGCTACCTTGCTGCCTGCCGGGGGGCCTTGGGATGGCCTCGCCTCAAGCCTGGGAACACACAGTAGCTACCACGTACACGTGGGGAGCTGCTCCCAGATTTGCCGGAACCTCGATGGCTACCCCTTTTCTGGGTGAGTCCCGGGGGTCTGTGTAGCGGGTCTGGGCCTCCCCTACTGCTCGCCATGTGGCTTGAGCTGGGGGGAGGAGCCAGGAAGGGTGGGACTGGGGCCCAAGGACTTGAACTTCCGGCAGGCAGCTACCTTGCTGCCTGCCGGGGGGCCTTGGGATGGCCTCGCCTCAAGCCTGGGAACACACAGTAGCTACCACGTACACGTGGGGAGCTGCTCCCAGATTTGCCGGAACCTCGATGGCTACCCCTTTTCTGGGTGAGTCCCGGGGGTCTGTGTAGCGGGTCTGGGCCTCCCCTACTGCTCGCCATGTGGCTTGAGCTGGGGGGAGGAGCCAGGAAGGGTGGGACTGGGGCCCAAGGACTTGAACTTCCGGCAGGCAGCTACCTTGCTGCCTGCCGGGGGGCCTTGGGATGGCCTCGCCTCAAGCCTGGGAACACACAGTAGCTACCACGTACACGTGGGGAGCTGCTCCCAGATTTGCCGGAACCTCGATGGCTACCCCTTTTCTGGGTGAGTCCCGGGGGTCTGTGTAGCGGGTCTGGGCCTCCCCTACTGCTCGCCATGTGGCTTGAGCTGGGGGGAGGAGCCAGGAAGGGTGGGACTGGGGCCCAAGGACTTGAACTTCCGGCAGGCAGCTACCTTGCTGCCTGCCGGGGGGCCTTGGGATGGCCTCGCCTCAAGCCTGGGAACACACAGTAGCTACCACGTACACGTGGGGAGCTGCTCCCAGATTTGCCGGAACCTCGATGGCTACCCCTTTTCTGGGTGAGTCCCGGGGGTCTGTGTAGCGGGTCTGGGCCTCCCCTACTGCTCGCCATGTGGCTTGAGCTGGGGGGAGGAGCCAGGAAGGGTGGGACTGGGGCCCAAGGACTTGAACTTCCGGCAGGCAGCTACCTTGCTGCCTGCCGGGGGGCCTTGGGATGGCCTCACCTCAAGCCTGGGAACACACAGTAGCTACCACGTACACGTGGGGAGCTGCTCCAGGGCGGCCAGCGCGCCATTTGGTGCCAGGCTGCGCCTGCTGGCCGCCCGGCCAGAGAGTTTTTGACTTTTGGTTCATTGACCTGCTGCCTGGGAGGCTCCCTCCTGAACCCACAGTGCTGCGGGCGTGAAGCACTGTGCTTGCTAGTAACCTGATCTCTGAACACCTCAAAGTCTCTTTGGGGATCCCTTCAATCAAAATGGAGGAAACAGAATGCTGGCAATGAGGGAATCCCAAATGAACTTGTGGCTTGCAGCTAATGCTCCTCAGAACAACCACGGGCAGGTGTGTGATTTACGGCTAGGAACAGGCCCAATCTGGGAGGTAAGGGGACACCACAACCGGGATGAGCTCCCACCAAGGAGTGTATGTGCTGGAATGGGGGCTGCGTTCTATCTAGGAAACAGTTGTAGTCACCCTAGGCACTAGTGTGGGCTGGGACTGGATGCACCAGGCCGGTTCAGATCCCAACACCATCTGGTGTTATGGAGAACCAGGGTAGATGTGGGACTGAATAGGCTGGGTCTCACTCCTCTTCTGAGCCATGTGTGAGCTGTATGTGGGTATGGACGAGCCATGGCTGGGCTGAAACATCCAAAATCAAGAACCAGAATGGGGTGAAAGCCAGCCAGGAAAAACCACTGTTCCTGCTAGAACAGGAGGTGAACTGAGTAGGGTTGGCTCAAGAACCCCCTGGTATGCGCAAAATCTGGCATTGGGAGGGGTTCTGATGGAGGAGCCTGGGCAACTCCTCTGGCAGGACACCGTCCCTGCAGGTAAGCGCAAGAAGCATGATAGGAAACAGCCCAGAATAGGCCATGGAAAGTTTCCCACTGGCATACATTCGGCATGGGTCAGGAGCAGACCAGGCTGAATCAGTTCATGTCAACCACTGGCAAATCCGATCGCCAGAACAGAGTGTGGGATGGGCCGGGTTTGGTTGCGACACAACCAGTACACATTATGGAATGCCAGGGCGTGGCTGCCTGTACTGGATGTGAATGCAGCACCCATCCAGCACACGTGAGATCCAGGAAGGAAGGGGCAGAGCTGGCAGGGGGATTAAGGGGCTGGTCCCCTCGCTGGTCAGCTACTCCCACTGGAGAGCGTGGGCTGGGATAGAGACAGACCCGACCAAGCAAGGCTATAACACCTGTGCGCTGCATGTGGACTAGATCAGGGCCGCAGCATCAGCTGGCAGAAGCTGGCACTGGGGACTAATTCTGTCGAGTCAAATCTCAGGACCACCTAAAGAGTGCATAAACCGGGACAGAGAGACCTGGGAGGGAAAAGTGGGTTCCCCCTTCTTGGGTCACTATTCCCGTGGGAGGGCATGAAAACTAGGACGGGGGCTGGGATGGCTAGATAGAGAGGCACTCAACAACATCTGGGAGGGCTGGATGGTTGAGTTGGTTAGATAGAACTAAGCTTTAATACCCATTGACAAGTACCAGAGCCAAATGGGATATGGGACAGACTGGTCTTCTGCTACACATACTGGCAAACCAGGGTAGGGGGCGGGCTTGGTGGGGGTTATTGTGGGTCGCCCCTACTAGGCTGCAGCTCCCACTGGGTGATGTAAGGGCCGAACCAGACTGGACTGCAACACCCATTGGTTCCAGTGCAACTCGGGACTGAAAACAGAACCAACCCAGCAATTGCAACCACCAGCTGATCGGGGTGATGGACTGTGCCGGGCCCTGTGCTTGCTAGAACATACAAGAAACTAGTCTGGGAATACCTCAAAGTATCTTTGGAGATCTCCCCAATCGAACTGCTGGACTCAGAACTCTAACCAAGAAAAGACAGAAGACAGAACAGGACAATCATTCATCTCAGCTATATGTTGGCAGCAAATTATGGGGCAAACGGAGACTTTATGATGGACCATATCAATTGGTGGACGACCTCATCGAGCGAAACTGGCAGCGATTCATAACTGCAGAACTATTAACACCACTCGAGCACATATCTCAGAGCATGCCCCACATCCGGGACTTAGGGTGGGCGGGAAACCGGGTGGGGCTTCTCCCTCAATATCCCCCTTTACCTCAGATACGTGACGGAAACAATATGGAAATAATAGCATTACCCACTTTCCTATCCCCCTAAACCTTTTTTTTTCCTTCTTTTTCCTTTAACTGTAATTAACTATGTAAAGATTGTCAACAACAATACAATAAAAAGAAAAAAATTAAAAAAAAAAAAATACATTAAGTAGACTACTCAGATGTGGGCATTTGGAGTAAGATGTTAGGATACAAAAGTCCCATATCAGGGTGTCTGAGTTTGACTCCTGGCTCCTCTTCCAATTCCTGTTTCCTGCTCATGTGCACCTCTGAGGGCAGCAGGTGATGATCCAGCTACATGGGTCCCTGTCCCATGTGGCAAAGATATGAATGGAGTTTTGGGCTCCTGGCTTTGGCCTGTCCCAGCCCTAGTTATTGCAGGCAATGGGACCAGCAGACGGAAGCTGTGTTTCTCTGTCTCTGCCTTTCAAAGAAAAACTGGAAAAACAAACAAAACAAAACAAAAACCTGCCCAATTACCCTCCAAGATGAAGATCTGATCCCGTTCTTTGGTAAAATGGAACCCAACTTTCCAAGCAGTATTTATTGAAAAGATTGTTTTTTAATATTTGATAGTCTTTGCACTTTCTTTTCTTTTCTTTTCTTTTCTTTTCTTTAGTTCTGCAAGAAACATTGCTGAGATTTTGAGAAAGATTAAGTGGTAGGCATCTGGGAGTGGCAGGGGCAGGGCCTAGATGGTGGAACTTCAGGAGCTGAGGTGGCATGGGAATAGCTGGTGGCAGCGGCTGGGCTGTGAGGGTGCAGGGAGGTGCCTCTGCCCCAGGCCAGGAGGGTGTGGACTTGGTCCTGAGCCTTGAGCTGGTGCTGTTCAGCTACCTGGGCACCACCAACAGGGAGGTGCTCATTTCTGAGTTCCAGATGCTGCTCTGCTTGCCTTCTGGACAGCTGCATCTGATTCCTAAGCAGCGAGCGGTGAGTCTGCTCTGCAGTGCCAGCACGGACTGTGCCCTGGGGCCTCGAGGAGCAAGGGAAAAACACAAAAGCCCAAGGACTGGGCTGACCAGGAACAGGTCTGGCTAAGCTAAATTGCAGTACCCAAGGGTATGTACAAGAGCCAGCAAGGTTAGACTAGTCTATAGCAGAAGCTGGCATGTGCAAAAAATGGGTTGGGAGTGGCCTGGTGGCAATTATTAGGGGGTGCCCTGACTATGTCATGGCACCTGGCTGGTATGTATAAAACCCAGGTGTGTGGCAGGCTGGATAGGATACACCACAATGAGATAAACGGCTAGGGCAGAACTGACCAGGCAGCTGCATCCACTGGTATATGTGTTGGCTGGTGCAGGTGACAGACTGAACTTGACCCTGAATTGGTTGGCACATATAAGAATCAAGTCTGAGATCACCCTAGGCGAGGTTTCTTGGAGGGCTCCCAAACTAGACTGCTGGACTCAGATCCTGGCTACAGGGAAAACCACAGGATGAGTAATCTGACTTTGGAATGCATCATTGAGGCTAGACTTCCTTGGTTGCTGATGCCAGCTGCTAGGCCAGCACAAGACATTATGTGCTTTGTCAGAGGATAGAAAGCAGAACAGGTTGGACAACTCTCCTGAAGAAGCTTTGCAGCATATTCCTGGGTTTGTTGATGTACTAGAGTGGAGTCTGTTGTCCAACAGACCTTGAAAAGATTTTCCTCAACCCTAGAGCAATGAAGCCAGCGACTTTTCAGAACATTTCCCCTCACATTGGGGTCTCTTAAGATGCCATCAGGTAACTGCTATCCCTAGGTCTGATGTAGTTTGACAACAGGGAGCGGTCCCCACTCTTCTTCCCCGGTGGACAAAGGAAAACAAAAAGCACTGAAACATCTGCCCCACCCACCTGCCTTCATGCCTGAATCCCCGCCCCAGACTGGGGGCCCACATAGGTTCGCATCCCTCTCAATTGTGTTTAATATTACTATGTAAACAATATTAAAAAGAAAATAAAAAAGCAAACCATATGAAATCCAGATTAAACAACTGTGGTTATCGCCCATCTCCTTTCATTTCTACTCCCTATCCTGTGCCACCAACCAGTGCTTATTTTTCAGAAGTTCAGAGAATTTAAATGACATCAAATCCTTTTCTACTATTTCCTAAGTGTTAAGCACTAATGTAATCATTGGGGTATAGACACAAATGGTATTGGGTTCCTTTCAACACTATCACAAATACAAGTGTTTACTAGCCATTTTACTGCAAGAATCAATTATTTGGAATTCACCTTACAGAGAAGACAAGCATCTTTCTCAAGCATGATGAAGCTGCAATTCTAACCATGGTAATCTACTTTTACAAGTCCTATCAGGTAGGGAGAGCAACTCACAAATAATTTGACAGGATAAGTGTCATTGCTGAAGGATCAGGAAGCCACATGGCTCTGGCCTTAGTAGCCAACCAGCACCTTCTCTGCTCTTTGCTCTTCTCCAGATAAAATAGCATCCAAGGAGAGCAGACTTGGTGTGGCAGCACCCACATCAACACCATCATAGCCCTGGCCTGTCTGGAGCTAACTCTCTGATGGTCTGAAAGCAGAGAAAATTCAAATACTAATGACAGACTTTCAACCTGCTTATTTTTAAGGAGCTGATAACTGAAGTGTATGATGGAACATGTTCAGTACTGGGTGGCAGGGGACAGCCTCTGAAAAGTCTTCAGGGTGATAAAACTGGAGGCTTTGTAACTTTCCTCCTAGCACTGGTCCAGCCTCACTCAGTTCCAGCCAGCAGGGCCTTATCTGGAGCATCTCAGCTACATCATTATGTGACTTTCAACTAAATATCGCACTCATTTATAAGCATTATTCCTTATCAGTAGTTGTGAAGAGTGGAAAAAATTGCCTTGGAAAGATGTTCCTCTTGATTTATGCTCTCAGTTCTCCATGGATATTCAGTTATTATGTGACACACACTCAGATTAATTGCTTATGTGATTAGCAGTGATTTTTCGTTCCTGCTCTAGGGACAAAAATGGCAGCTTTGTCATGTTTTAGTTAAAAATTGAATGGATAGGCATGTAAACTTCTAGTTGCAGTGCTGGGATGACCAGAGAAAGGAGGAAAAAAAGGGGAGGAAACAAAGAATAAAGAAAAATTTCTCCTTTGTTATAAATAGTAGTAATATGAGGCATTAAATGTTTGGAAATTATCATCTAAACGTGAAATTTCTCTTAGAGGAATCAGTTGATGTTAGAATTTGAATCTCCTAAGTGGACTAAAAATGTGCAACCATTACATTTTTATTTTGTCTTGACATTTTATTCTTTTTTTTTTAACATTTATTTATTTTTGGGCCTGACATGGTGGCCTAGCGGCTAAAATCCTCGTCTTGAACGCACCAGGATCCCATGTGGGCACCGATTCTAATCCCAGCTCCTCCGCTTCCCATCCAGCTCCTTGCTTGTAGCCTGGGAAAGTAGTCGAGGACTACCCAAAGCCTTGGGACCCTGCACCCGTGTGGGAGACCTGGAAGAGCTCCGGCCTCCTGGCTTCGGATTGGCTCAGCTCCAGCTGTTGCAGCCACTTGGGGAGTGAATCATTGGATGAAAGATCTTCCTATCTCTCCTCTCTACATATCTCTTTGCAATAAAAATAAATAAGATCTTTAAAAAAGATTTATTTATTTATTTATTTATTATGGAAGCTTCTGTTTCCTCAGTGTTTGGAAAACACTGCAGCAGAATCAGTACTTTCAAATTCTCAGTGTGCTTTTGATGGAATGAGCTTTTACTTCTCCCAGAGTCACTTTCCCATTACAAAAGAGAAAGGAGAAATGCAGCCTCCGTCTCAATGACTCATTAGAATTGAGCCTCCATTTCCCAGTTCATCTGGGGCTCATTAAGTTCCAATTCTCTCAAATGGAAATTCTAACAACAGTGCAATCTAAGAAGGCAATGAAACCATTAACCTCCACAGTTTTTACACTAGTAAAAAAGGTTTGGCATACAATGTACGTTGCTGTGTCACACTCATTACTGTGTGTGACAAGTTTTTACATTAACTTGACAACAGGTATTTTACACACAAGCTCTTGGTCATATATAGACTAGTCAAATATTTGAAATTATCACATCGAAGAATGCTCTACTCTTTTTGAAAGTTTTCATGATTTAAATATGAAAAGCATAATCACAATTTTGGTCCCGGCGCTGTAGCCTAGCAGCTAAAGTCCTTGCCTTGAATGCACCAGGATCAAAATGGGCGCCAGTTCTAATCCCAGTGGCCCTGCTTCCCATCCAGCTCCCTGCTTGTGGCCTGAGAAAGTATTTGAGGATGGCCCAAGGTCTTGGGACCCTGCACCTGCATGGGAAACCCTGAGGAGGCTCCTGGCTTCAAGAAGGTTCTTGATTTTCTCATTTCTTCAACGACACATTAGTCATTCAGTAGCATGTTATTTAATTTCATGGTGTTGTTAATTTCTTTTTTTCTTCCTGTTATTGATTATGTTTCGTGGTTTTTTATTTAAGGGATGTACAGTTAATGTATAATGGAGACTATCATATCTAGCAGCATGTCATTTAACTTCATGGCATTGTAAATTTATATTTTTCTTCCTGTTGTTGATTTTGTATTGTGGCTTTTCATTTAAGGGGATGTATAGTAACTGTGTCATGGAGATTATCATATCCAGATGTGAGGTTACTATGTAGTATGCATCTCTACTTCCAGACAAAGATGGACTTCTAATGAAACTGTTTACTATATCTTGACAATCGGATGCTGGACTCTCTTCCATTGTCCATGCCCGCAATGATAGACATATGACTGTGTATGAAGAACTACACTATTGTAATGATATAGGGGAACTCAGTGATGGGTTGGGAGGGAATTGGCAAGGGGGTAAGGGAAATCCCAGAGCTTATGGAATTGTATCATAAAATGATAATAATAAAAAGAAGTGAAATTTAAAAAATGAAAATATGATCTTGAAAAAAAAGAATTGTCACTGATAAGACTTAATGAACATACTAGGTATTTTAATAAATAACTGAAAAACCTTTTGAGTCAAGTATCCTATTTGAAAGAAAGGCGCTTGCAAATTTGTACTTATTTCTGATATTGCATTCTGATAATACTGGATATTGAAATTGTTTTTGTGAGACTGTTCCATGGCATTAACTCTATAAAGGATTATTTTTTTCCCATTGGACACTGAATGGAATTATGACTGAATTATTATACAAGTTGATTGCGTAAAATGTTATGTTACAGTGTATTAGGGTTCTTCAATGAAACAGAGAAACAGAGAAACAGTTAATCTCACTAAAACCTTAATTTCAGACTTGGGGCTTCTAAAAGTGTGAGGAAATAAATTTCTGCCATTTAAAGTTACCCAGTTTATGCTGTATCATTGTGCAGTTCAAAGAAACTAATATATCAACTCTCTTTAGAATTAGTGTTATTCTAATTCTTTTTGTTTTTAAAGATTTATTTACCTACTTAAAAGAATAATACAGAGAGAAAGAGAGAGAGAAAGAGAGAAATCTTTCATCCACTGGTTTCCTCTCCAAATGGCTGAAGTGGTTGGGCCTGGTCTGGCTGAAGTCTGGAGTCTGGGGCTTCTTCCAGATTTCCTACAAGGGTGAAAAGTGGAAGCATTTGGGCTATTTTCTGCTGCTTTCCCGAGCACATTGGCAGTGAGCTGGATCAGAAGTAGAGCAACCGAGTCTGAAACTGGCATCAGCCATGCTAAGACATGCCAATCCAAGAGATTAGCCCCAAGATGTATTTTTATAAAAACACTGTTTTAAAAAATGTCTGAATCGATTAAAAAGAATTCTCAAATATGTGCTAGTTATGAGGGACTCAAGTAAGGACCCATGTAGACATAAAGTGACTATCTTCAAAATGTGATCAATGTTTTGCAGAGAAATGTCACAGTATACTTGAAGCATTTCTAGTTTCTAGGCATAAAGAGATAATTTCAGTCTGATACTAGAACATTTCTCTCCACATTCTTTTGTAAACACTGTCCTGTGGGTACATCAATAATTTAGCTTCAGTAACAAACGGGCATGGGCCAGGCTGAAGCCAGCTGTTCCCGGTTCATGGATACAAGGCTGTGGATACACTGCACCGCAGCTTGAGGCAATATTCAAATACACACCCTTTCCACACCCACCTGCGGGTCACTTTTCAGGGAAGCCAAAGTGGGCTCATGCCGCTCCCCACTCGGGGATTCGACACTCCGAGGTCACCTTCCGAAGATTCCTTCTTGCTTCCCGGTTTTCGCGCAGACGCTCCCTCTGGAGTGGGGGCTGTGCCTCCACATTTGGTCTCAGCCAATTTGTGCGCCACGGGCTTTACTCCGGACCTCTCACCGTGGTGCCTCTGTGGTTGAAGGAGGTGCCTCTGTGTACCTGGAGGGGCTCTGTGTAGCTCCTGGGGAGCAGAGCAGCCTTGAGGCCGCCATGGGGGCCTGAGGAAGCCGCCTGCCTGAGTGAGGAAGCCATGGGGGCCTGAGGAAGCCGGGGGCCTGAGGAAGCCGCGGGCCTGAGTGAGGAAGCCGCGGGCCCGAGTGAGGAAGCCATGGGGGCCTGAGGAAGCCGCGGGCCTGAGTGAGGAAGCCGCGGGCCTGAGTGAGGAAGCCGCCTGGGCCTCAGGCGCCTCTCACCCTGACTCTGCGTGATGCGCCAGTGTGACCCTGCGGGCGGGTGACCCCTGGGTTTCGCCCACTCACGGAGAGGGGCACCAGGATCAGGGAGCCCGTAACAGCACTTCGAGGTCACGACACTTCCTCCGAGTCCCGCTGCGAAGGCCTGCCAGTGTCTCAGTTCTCATGTTGTCTTATAAGGGGGTTTACTTCACTCTACCAAGGCCATCCTGTGTCACTGGTCACGACAAGGCCATGAAAGCTGCCGGAGCCTCCTCTGTGGACTTGACACCTGCCGCTGAGGAAGACCCTCTCCTGCTCGGGCACCATTGCTGGAAGCCTGGTCCCTGTTTGCCGTGTTCCCAGCCCCAGGAGCTCTCCCAGTCCCTCGTGGGAGGACATGCGAGTCCCTGTTTGGATGCGGCCATCTGAGAGGGCTTGATGGCCACCCAGAGTAACAGCCAGGGCCGGGCAGGGACGGCACAAGCCTGTGGCCGCGGCCTAGGCCTTAACTGGGTTCATACCCACTCCTGCATTGGCAGCCCTCAGTGTCCAGCCCCAGGGAGCAGGGCCAAAGTGGTCACTTTCTGTGATGTCCACACCTTTTACGATGGCAGCTGTGTTGTCTAAGATCTTTTCTAGTTGTGTGGACAACTTGCAAAGGAATTCCTCTGGGGATTTTCTCTCTCCTGCCACATGCTCTGTCCAAGTCCGAGTCCTCAGGAGCTGCTGTGAGGCTCCAGGAAACCACGGGATCCTGTGGGTGGCAGCCAGGCTGGCCTCAGGCCTCTCCCACAGACCCCACTTGTACCTGGCTGCCAGCATCTCCTGGCCAAGGTAGGAGCTGCCATTTGCTTGAAGAACAAGTCTGCTTCTTTTCCGTTCTCGCTGGGAGAGATGGTAAGATACTTAAAATGTTTGTCTCTGAGAATAAGATGACAATGCGTAGAAAACGCACTTAGCTTCTCTTACAACTGCTAACATTTGGGCATCAGTTTCTGCTTGTTTGGGTGAGCTCCGGGAGTTGGTGGCTATATTCTTAGTGTTGTTTTCTACAAGGCAGTTCACCTCTTAAGAGTGGCAAGAAAGTCCACGTGAGATCACTTACTTGCCAAGGCAAGGAATTAGAAAAAATGAGGGGAGTAAAAAGCCAGGCTTTTGCTGATTCTCTGAAGAGCTGTGAGCAGCAGGTGGAAGCAGGTACCTCACCCTCAGACATTCAGCTTGTTTGATGCCTGCTATGCAGAGGGCCCTTCCTCTGGTCCTCATTGGCTGAGCAACATGGGAGGTACAGTCTAGATCCATAATTTATATTTGTAACAGCATTGCATTTTTCTGTTGATATGGTCGTGGGATTTGTTAATTGCTGCTTTGGTTAGTCCTTCGGCAAATGCTCTTATGCAGGGAAAACCTTCTGCCACAGTGATGAGAGAGGAAATTTTACCCATTTAACCCAGACATTTCCATTTTTATACCCTGCCTCTACTGTTTGTGGTTCTCTTCCTATGGAGTTTCAGTTACTGGTCCTTCTATTCAGGTATTATGAGTCCAGTGAAAGCATAGCATGGTAATCCTATGCCTTCAGCACCAGCATCCCATGCTGTTGCACTGGCCCCATTTTTAGCATTTTTGTAATGCATGTCTGTTAATTTTCATGTATCTGAGAGTGTCTTTGTGTTTCTGGCACCTTTTCACTTTGTTATGGTGAAACAGGGAACCTGTTGCTAGCACTTCCGGTAACCCCTGTGTGCCCAGTGCTGAGATGCCTCTGTCCCTCAGAAATAACTAATATCCTCACTTCAATGTGTAGATTTTGCCTATCCCCCTTTAAAAATCAGCGCCATTAGAGAAAACACTGTTACAGAATAAGAAGGCATATTCTATTGTAGTTTTCAAATTGCAAAAGTAATGCAGTACAAGATATTTTCCTTAGTGCTCATGTACCCAACATCCACCTAGTAGGTGGGACCTAGGACCTGGGCCAGGAGACATAAGCCCTGCCAGATCTCCCACCCCTGGGGTTCACAAAACCAACACCCACCTAGAAGGTTGGCTCCAGGATCTGGGCCAAGTGAGTCAAACCCCACTGGTTCCCCGTTCCTGGGGATCAGGAACCCAGCTCCATGACCTGAGCCAAGCTGCCCAACCCGTGTCAGATTACCTGTCCCTGGAATTCATGTACCTGGCCCCTGCTGGGCCAGGGCCGGCATGACCTGCCTCACCTCAGCGTCTGCAGTCTTATTGTGCAGCCTGGCCTAGTCTAGTCTTCCCCCTGTTCCAGCTCCTGGTGGTGGGTGCTGCAGCTTATCCCAGCGCAGCCTGATTGCTGTCCCGGTCCTAGTGTGAACTGGCTGGTGTTGTGGCACGATCTGGCTCCTGCTGCCCCCTGCCCTGGTTTTCAGATCTGCCAGTGAGTGTTACGTGCTGGTGCAGACTGGTTTGTCCCCAGACCTGAAGCACATGTATGCCGGCGGGTACTGTAACCTGACAGGGTCTGGGCTGCTCTTTGCCTTACTTGTGCTCACCTGCAGGGTCTCCGTCCCAATGAAGGAGTTTCCCAAACTCCTTAATTGAGTCTCCTCCCAGTGGCAGTTCTCTCACACACCTGTGGATTGTTGGCCCAGGTTGACTTTATCCACCTCCTGTCCTGACAAGAACAGTGGCTTTGCTCAACTGGCCACACCCATTCTGGTTCTTGTTGGGTGTTGCAGCCCAGTGCTACCTGCTCTACGCCCAGACACAGCTTTCACGTAGTTCAGTGGGAGTCATGACCTAGTCTGGCCTGTTCTACACCCATCCTGGCTCTCATGAGCACCAAAGGGGGCTGGAGTCAAGCCCAATCTGTTGCTCCACAGTGCGCACCTGCGCTAGTGCAGTCTGTAGTCATATACAGCCATGCCTGCTGCCCTCAATCCTACTCTCATTCTCTCCAGTGGGAACCCCAACCCAGCTGCGCCACCACTGTAGCTCCCCAAGCAAGGCCTGACCCCATCCACAGTTCTTGGGCGAGCTAGCACAGATTGCAGTTCCACAGGAGTGAACCCACATTGCCCCCACAGATTCTGCTGTCAGACCCACTTCTCTCACTCTTGTTTTCCCCTCCAAACCAATTTGGTGTCAGTCCCCTACATACATACACATGTGGTGGACTTATTTATAGAAATCACTCAGCTCTTATTCCTAACCTGGGCATAAAAATCACAGGTCATCTCTCACTACTACCTGTGCGATCCCATCATTCCCTCGTAAATCAAGGCACTCTAATGGTGAGGGTGTGCCTCTGGGCAGCCTGAGGGGCTTTGCCCATTACCTTTTGCTCAGGCCCTTCGGATGGGGGAGTCATACAGCCTGGCTACTTTCGCGGGCCAAAAAAACTAACTTCCAGGATGGGGTGGTCCTGGAAGTCGACTGAGCTTCCCTCCCCCCAGGGAGCCAGTGTGCTCCGCTATACATACCTGTGCTGGTTTAGAAAAGCCTCCACGCAGGGGATTTTGCATAATAAATCTTTAGTCCTTTTTCATCTTGTAATAAAGTATGAAATGTATATCTGACAGATATAAATTTCCCCTCTCTCATTCCTCTCATCCTCTGGATCCGTTTTTCTACTTTGTGTTTGTAAGAGTTTGACCACTTTAGATACTTCGTGAAACCAGCAGAGAACAACTCTGTTCATTGGTGATTCACATTGGCATTATGTTTTAAGGTCTCATTCTTGTAGCAAGTGACATTTTTAAAGGCTATATAATTTTGTGTTATAGATCACATTTTCTTTAGTTATTCATATGACATTGTGCATTTGCATGAAATCCACTTGCTGGCTATTATAAATCATGTTGCAGTGAACTTGGGTGTGTAAATTGGAATCTATGATCCCAATTTAAATAATTTTGGATAAATTCTAGGAAGTGGAATTGTTGGACCATATGATAATTTTTAATTTATTGAGGAGCCTGTTTTTCATGGTAGCTGCCCCATTCTGTATTCTCATCAATACAGTAAGTTGTTCTAGTTTCTCTTGCCAGTGCTTACTATGTTCTATCCTTCTGCATTTTGCCAGGCTGATGAGCATGAGATAACAGCTCACTGTGAATTTCTAAAATTATTGGTTATGTAGATTATCTTTCTCATGTGCTTATTAGCCATTTGGAGAAATGTCTTAATTTTTTGTGTTCTTATTTTTTAAATATTTCTTTACTTTTATAGAGAGTCAGAGAGAAAGATCTTCCATCTACTGGTTCACTCCCCAAATATCGACAATAGCCAGAACTGAGTTGATTCAAAGCTGGGAACCAGGAGTTTATTCTTAGTCTCCCATGTAGGTACAGGTGCCAAGAACTTGGGCCATCTTTCACTGCTTTCTAAGGCCAGAAGGAGGAAGCTGGATTGAAAGTGGAGCAGCCAGGACATGAACTGGCACCCATATTATATGGGATGCCAGCACTTGAAGGTAGAGAATTACCCTGTTGAGCCATGTTGCTGGTCCCTTTTCCTTTTTTAAAAGTTATGTTTTATGGAGCCAGTGCTATGAGGCAGAGGGCAGGGCCTCTGTATATAACATCAGCATCCTGTAGGGCACCATTTTGTGTCCCAGCTGCCAAATTTCTGATACAGTTGTCTACTAATGGCCTAGGGAAGCCGCTGAAGGTAGCCCAGAGTAATTGGATCTCTGAACTCACTTCAGTGTCATGGATGAAGCTCCTGGTTGCATTCTTGGCCCAATCTTGGCTATTGAGGCAATGTAGGAAATTAATCAGTGAATGGAAAATCTTTCTCTGTGCCTTGTCTTCTCTCTGTAACTCCAACTTTTAAATAAATACATCTGATAAAAAATCAGGTTATTCTCTCCAATTTTATTTTTCTTTTGTTTTATTTGAGAGAAGTGAACTTTTATTTAAGAAAACGAAGAAGATGCTCTGAATTGTATGATTGAAGGGGCTGGTAAAAATAGAGTCCTGGCCACTGAGCTCTGACAGTCTGGGGATATTTGTTTATCATGTCTCCAAGGAACAAAGGTAGTGTTTATAATCAGTTACTATGAAGTCTGAAGGCAGTCTTAAAGGAACCACTTCTAGCTTATTGTTATCAAAACCAGATCTTACCATGGAAACCAATATATATATTTTTTTATCCCGAAGTATTTGTTACAAGGGGCTTCCACCTGTTTCTGTGCTGCCAGGGAGCTGCAGGATGGAGTTATGCTGGTCTGCTTCTAGTCCAATACTCCCTTGTTTCTCCTTCTGCTTATGTAAACCCTGGCTGCCAATAGGGGCTAGGGTGACCACTGCTCTTGCTTCTTCAAGCTGAATAGTCATGAAGGTAGGGCTCACAGTCAACAAGGGCTCCAACAGAGGGTGGCCTTCTGTGTGTGTGACCACGTAGAATGCTGGAGGAAATAGATAGGACAAGCAAAGTCAATAGACTGAGTCTAAAAAAAGCACAGAATCATTGCCAGAGGACCTAGGAAAGGTCATATCCCAACCAGGAGGAAGTTTTCTCATTAGAGGCAAATAGAAACTTACAGGAGGGGCTTGATGATAATCAGATGGGCTTTAAGTCCTGGGCCAGGTATTTGTGAGGCCCAATCCTGTCTATCTCTGTATGGAGTTCTGGAAGAAATATAAGCAGGTGTGAACTTCCTTAGGAAATATACCCATTGACTCTCTGTTACCTGGCTGGCCTGAGAAGAAACCTGGCCTACAAAATAGGTTAGTATAGAATAAGAAGGCATTTCTAAAAGGAAATTTACAGTCCTGCCTATAATGTTACTGATCCTAGGCCTTGCCATCATTAGGAGTGATTACTGCAGAAACTGTGCAGAGTGAGGTTTTTCAGAGAACCAGCAGGATGTGTGACTCTGTCCTGGGAGTTTTTTGATTTCAAGACAGAGCTGACTGGACCTGTTGGAAACTGGTTTCTGTCATGACAGCTGTTTGCCCCAACTCCTGGCTTTCTCGAATGAAAACCAGAGCCATTGTGGGGTAGACTGGCCTTGTTGAGTTTTCTTGATGACAGATCACTATATGAAGCTGTGATTAATTGGCCTGCTCCATGTCTTTATGTTACTCCTATTGTCTTGTGTAGTTTTTTCCCTCCCGGTCTCTAGTTTGTAGACTAAAGAGGTAGCCTTTAGGAGGCCAGTCAAGGAAGTCCTCAATGTCATATAAAATCTCTGGTGGCCTGAGCTAACAATTTGCAGTCATAGGCATGCTCTGATAGTGTTTTCCTGTGATGTAAGACAGTACCCATGAGGAAAACACCTCCTTCTAAGTAATATCAAATGTGATGATTGCCTTACTCAAATGCTCATTACATTCTAAAGTCTTTACTAAAAGTGTATCTTTCCCTTTGTTTGGTTTGAAAAAGAGGAGATTTTGCCTGTCTACTATGCTGGTTAGAAAACCAAATCTTGCTGCAAAGTCATTTCATAATTTAAGCTCTCATTTTTTGGCTGTGATTTGGTCTTATGTATGTAGCTTGACATTATTATAGAAAAAGGTTATTAATTTCACTCACTCTCTCCTTTAAGATTTATTTATTTTTATTGGAAAGGCAGATTTATAGAGAGGAGAGACGGAGTAGATGATCTTCCATCCACTAGTTCACTTCCTAAGTGGTCGCGATGCGCAGAGCTGAGCCGATCCAAAATTAGGAGCCAGCAGCTTCTTCCAGGTGGGTGCAGGGTCCCAAGCTTTGGACCATTCCCTACAGTCTTCCCAAGCAACAAGCAGAGAGCTGAAAAGGAAGTGGAGCAACAAGAACACAAATTGGTGCCCGTATGGGATCCTGGCACATGCAAGGCAAGGATTTAGCCACTGAGCCATTGTGCTGGGCCTAGTAATCTCTTTTCTAATGCCTGAAAACCAAACTGTTCATCCTGCTATTAATTTTTTTAATTGAAACAGATTTACAGAGAGAAGGAATGACAGAGAAAGGTTTACATTGGTTGCTTTCATCTCCCAATGGCTGCAAGACTGGAGCAGAGCTGATCTAAAGCCAGGATTCAGGAGTTTCTTCTAGGTCTCCCACATGGGTCCAAGGTCCCAAGTGTTTTGACCATCCTCTACTGTTTTCCCCAGCCTTAATCCGAGAGCTGGATTGCAAGTGGAACAGCCAGGACATGAACCAGTGCCCATATGGGATGCCAGCCCTAGGGAGGGGAGGAGTAGTCAGTTGAGTGAGTGCACCCCCATTTCCATCTTGGCATTCTGAAAAGGGTATTTCTATTGGATTAGAATTTTGGATTGATAGATTTTTCTTTAAATACGTTGTTTCTTTATTATCTGGCTATTAACATGAATATTGGTTGTTACTTCTCTTCATGCAGTGTTTATTTTCTTTTGGTTGATTTTTTATTCACTTATTTTTATTTTTATAAAGGAAGGAAAATTATGTATTTCATATGCGCAGTTTTAATAACAATTATACTTCCCAACCCGCCCTCCTGCCTCATTCCTACCCTCCCTTCTCTTTCTTAGTTTTTTTTATTTTTACAGTGATATACTTTCAATTTACTTTATAATCATAAGCTTAATCTTCCAATGAATAAAGAGTTCAGCAAGTATTAAGTAAAAAAACCCACTATTTTCAGGAATTTAGACAAATGCTATAAGCAATCTCAAAATATCAGTTCACTCATATATATTACTTTTTTCATAATTTTTATAATATATATATATATAACCACAAATCAGAGAAAATGTAACTTTTTTGGGGAAAAGACTGACTTTATTCACTAGGCATAATGGTCTCTAATTGCATCCATTTTGTTGTGAAAGACAGAATTTCACTCTTTCTTGTGAAGTTGAGTAGTATTCCATCATGTATATATGCTACAATTTGTCTAGTCATCAGTTGATGGACATCTGGGTTGATTCTACATTTTAGCTATTTTGGATGGAACTGCTGTTAGCATGGGAGTAAAGATAATTCTTTCATATGTGATTTTATTTCCTTTGGGTAAATTCTTAGTATTGGGACCACTGAATTATAAGGTAGATCTACTTTCAGGATTTTGAGGAATCTCCATAATGTCTTCTATAGTGGTTGTACTAGTTTACACTTCCACTAACAGGGTGCTGGGATACTATTTTCTCTACATCATCATCATCATTTGGTATTCTTTTTGCTTTTGATAGTAACTATTCCTACTGAGATGGTGTGAAATCTCATTATAGTTTGTGTTTGCATTTCTCTGATGGTTAGTAATCCAACAGATACATTAAAAAATTTAATGTTTCTGTTGACCATTTGTATTTCATCCTTTGAAAAATCAGGCCTGGCGGCATGGCCTATTGGCTAAAGTCCTCTCCTTGAACGCCCCGGGATCCCATATGGGCACCGATTCTAATCCCAGCAGCTCCACTTCCCATCCAACTCCCTGCTTGTGGCCTGGGAAAGCAGTAGAGGACAGCCCAAGGCTTTGGGACCCTGCACCCGTGTGGGAGACCCGGAAGAGGTTCCAGGTTCCCGGCTTCGGATTGGGGCAGCACCGGCCGTTGCGGCTCACTTGGGGAGTGAATCATCGGACAGAAGATCTTCCTCTCTGTCTCTCCTCCTCTCTGTATATCCGACTTTGTAATAAAAATAAATAATAATCTTTAAAAAAAAAGAAAAATGCCTATTCATATCCTTAACTCATTCTTAACTATCTGTAAACCTGCAGTTTCTTTTTGGCACTATTGCAGGTCACTGTGCTCATGCCTATACCACTGTTGTCCCCAGGCCAGCTCCAGCTCCTCCATCTGCAAGTCTGCTTGTCTGCCTGCCTTCCTTCCTTCCTTTCTTCCTCTCTCTCTCTCTCCCTCCTTTTTCCTCCCTTCTTCACTCCCTCTTCTTTCCTTCCTTTTAAAGGTTTATTTATTTATTTGAGTCAGAGTTACAGAGAGAGGGAGAACCAAGGAGATATTCCATATGCTGGTTTACTCACCAAATGACCAGGTCAAAATAAAGAATCAGATGCTTCTTCCAAATATCCCACATGGGGAACAGGAACCCAAACATTTGAGTTATCTGCTGCTGCTTTTTCTAGGCCAATAGCAGTGGAAGTGGATTGGAAGTGAAGCAACAGGGCCACAAAACTGGCTCTTCCCCACAGCTCTTCTCCAAACAGTTTGCTTTTCCTCCCCATGAGAGGTCTTATCTTATCTCCAACCCACTGCTCTCTTTGTTCTGTTTTATGTGGCATGCTAGTGTAGGTGCAAGGGGTCAGTCACAACAGTGAATCAGACAGAAACCTGCAGATGCAACTGATAATTCCATGAAACCTGTCTTCTGGTGTGGGAGACAAAAATATGCTTAAATTCCACAGGAGGACCTCAGTAGGGGAACTTGCTTAGCCTCTGTCTCTGTGTTTCAGTTGCTTCTATTTTGAATTGGGCATAACTTATAGCATCTGAGTAGTTATGGTGATTAAATGGGTTGATATTTGTAAAATACGTAGAAGTGGTAAAGAACAGTGCCTGGCTGCAGGGCACTACACACATTTGTTAAATAAAGACTTATATTAAATAAAAACACAAGATTTTGGAAGATTTTTTAAAAACAATGATAAAACAGGGCCAGGTGAAATAGCCTGATGGTTAAAGTCCTTGCCTTACATGTGCTGGGATCCCATATGGGCGCCGGTTCTCATCCCAGTGGCCCTGCTTCCCATCCAGCTCCCTGCCTGTGGCCTGGGACAGCAATTGAGGACGGCCCAAATCCTTGGGACCCTGGACCCGTGTGGGAGATCAGAAGAGCTCCTGGCTCCTGGCTCCGGATTGGCTCAGGTCTAGCCATTGCGGTCACTTGGGGAGTAAGCCATTGGACAGAAGATCTTCCTCGCTGTCTCTCCTCCTCTTTGTATATCTGCCTTTCCAATAAAAATGCAGAAATCTTAAAAAAAGAAAAAATAAATGAACTTATGTTAGTATACAGTTATGTTCCATATTTTTATGAAATCTTCACAAATCTGAGTTGAATCTTTAAAGTTAACTCTACCTTTAAAAATTAAAAATATTGTTTCTGAGTGTACTTTTGGTCTAGGGATTTATAAGCAAGTGTAAGCCCTGGCTCAGGTTCTGATGCCAGCTTCTTGATTATGTACTCCCTGGCGGCAGTAGATGATGGCTCCAGTGGTTGGTCCCGTGTTACTTACCTAAGTAACCTGGATTGAATTAGAAATTGCTGGCTTTGAACTGTGTGGCCCCCGCTGCTGTGCATTATCTCATAAGTGAACCAAAGGATGTAAATTCTTTGATCCCATCTCTCTCTCTCTTCTGTCTTCCCTCTCATCTTCCTCCTTCCCTCTCATCCTCTCAGGTAAATACAAAATTTAAAAAATTGCAAATGGGTTATTCTAGTAATTGTTCATATTAGTTATTTTAAATGTATGCCTGGAGAACATTGAACGGATATTATTAGGAAACATCTCATTTTCTTGAAGGGCAAGCCTATTAGGCTAATGAGGAAGTAGGGAATTTCTGGAGGAGGAAAAAACGAAGAATGGGTTTAAGGGTAAAAACGTAAGACTCAGGGAAAAGGGTCTAATGACACCCAATCCTGCAGCTTTACTTTTAACCTGATTTACCTGACAACTTCATCTCTAGAGATAAAGGTTGAGCAATGAGGCAGGGCTTGATTTTATGTGTTGATAGTGACTGTCCTCTGGGGAACTGAATGTTCAAAATGATCAGGACATTGGTAGTGATAAAGACAAGTGGAGCATGTTGAAACATCAGCTCCGCTGGTGACGGTCATACAGACACATGTACACCACCAGAAAAACTCAAGCTTTTCTAAAAGCTCCCTTTTATTTGCTGAAGGGAAACAAAATGATTAAAATTTACACAGACTGATATTTCTTGTTGTTTTTATTGTTGTATGAGAAGAAATAAAGAAAATCCACAGCTTTTTGTCCCTTGCTGGAGGGTGCTGAACATGAGATCTGTGCCTTTTTGTGATGTTGCCCATATCCCCATTACTTCCTCCTTGCCAGTCCTCTGCCTTGACCCCGCCTTCTCTACCTGTGAGACCAGAAGTAGTTCTATATCTGAGCACTCCAATTCTTTTTTTTTTTTTTAAGATTTATTTATTGCTTGTATTGGAAAGTCAGATATACAGAGAGGAGGAGAGACAAAATGACAAGTGGCCTTAACGACAGGAGCTGAGATGATCTGAAGCCAGGAGCTAGGAGCTTCTTCCGGGTCTCACGCGAGTGAAGGGTCCGGATTCTTTGGGCCATGCTTTACTGCTTTCCCAGACCACAAGCAGGGAGCTGGAAGGGAAGCAGTCCTGCCAAGACACCAATTGGCATCCATACGGGATCCTGGCACATACAAGGCGAGGCTTTTAGCCACTAGGCTACCATGCCCAACTGCAACCGAATTCTTGTTGCAAGCAATTTTCTGTGATCTCTGTATTGTAAAACAAGTGTACTATAATGTGCTTTGTTATTTCCATATTTTGTGGGTCCTGAATTCTGGGCTCATTTCTTGTGAAACCATAATTAGTACATTGCATTCTCTATTTCAGTTGTGTGGTGTAGAAGAAAAAAATCCCAATACGTGTGCTGGATGTGCGAAGGTGTATTATTTGAAATCAGGAGGAAACTGCATTCCTGATATCTTCAGATTAATGCACACATGCATTAAATAGCTGAATTTGTTTTGGGCAAGTGGCTTATGCTCTGGGCATTGGTATATCTGCATCTGAGATGAGAGGAAGCAACGTTCCCTTGTGTTTCATTCACTGCTTCAGCATATTGCCTGGTTCAGGCATTTCCCCTCCCCTCTTCCCTGATTCCCCTTCCCACTGAGCCTATGGAACTAGCATTAAAAGAAAAAAAAAAAAGAGGCCATGCTGGATTTTTATCAATCCCTGAATGTAAAATTACTGATGTTTATCCTAGTACTCTGCAAGTAGCAAGTACTAACCTGAGGCTGGATTTTTCTGTATTGTTGGCTTTCTCTGGAGAGTCTTAGACTGCTTGCCATCATCTTAAAATTGTTCATACCCTTGTTTATTTTGGTATCTTTTCAAATCTATTCCTTTTTAACTCATTTCCTTTCTCAAACTATCAAGAGTTTTGCTGTATGACTAACACCAAGAAATGTGTAGCAAAACAATGGCAGAAGAAAATTAAAATCTCGCTTTGATTATAGTAATTCTAGTAATTTGATAGTGGATCTGACAAATAAAATTATGGCTAAAAAACCTTTGGACACAACTTTCAAAATTGTCATGCTGGTATAACCAGGAAAGATTTAAGTCTAAAAATAAACAAAAGTTGTTCCTGGGGGTCAAGCAATAGGGAAAATAAAAAATTTTTACAGAAACCCCTATAGAATTTTGTGTTCTGGTGATTGTTACAGGTGGACATGCTAAGTTGAAAATGTGACCAAAATATTCAATAATGTTACTTGCACAGCTCTGGGATGAAGATATCTAGATACTTTGCAATTATAGCTTTTTTGAATGTTTAATCTTGTGATTTTCTCCTGAGCTCATTTATTTTTTTATAAAGAGTTGATGACAAAAATATGATGTAAAAGCTTTAGGTTTACTTAAACATTCAATTATGTTCACTTCTGTATTCAGCAGTTATATTTAGGGTAGTCTCAGAGTTTTAATTTTTCAGTATTTGAGAAAGAAAGGCGAAGATAAGAGTTTAATAGGGCACACTTTTGCTAAAATTAGTAGCATCACGAACTTACTGAAGGTTGATTCGTGAAATGTGCACTTGTGGATTTTTGTCAACCAGTGTGGGAGTCACTTCCCGTAGGCCAATGTGTTAGTATCTGTTTCTGTCTGTGATGATAGGAGAATGGATTTGAGAGTTCAAATGTGATTCATGTCTTCTTTAGATTTTCTGTCCTTACAATTCAATAACCTCAACTTTGAGGTACTTTATGAAATAGATAAACAGTATAAATTTCTCCTTGGCATAAATTTGACTTTCTTATCTGTACTGTTGTAAAGCAACTTATGTAGTAATTCCCCAGGTTGCATTTTCAGAAGTAAAGAGGACAATTGGTTTCTCTCAAAAGTGAATCATATAAAAACAAAAAAAAATCCAAGTTTAATTATCAGTCAGCTGCAGCTTAGATAAGAAGCACCTATAGATGGGAAGATTTCGAAATGAAAGTCATGATCGATGTTTTTGATTCTTTTTATCTTTTATAGCACTAAGCTAACTCTTCATATTGCTCTTCCCCAGGGTTACAGTTAGTGCCGTGGATTATATAAGTCAAAGGTTGGACACAAGGAATGCTGATAAGGCCATATAAATGTGAACTTTGATATGCTGCTGCTTTCCTGGGATGGAGCTCTGGGCATTAGTTTCACTAAGTGGCAAGTGAAATGACACCAGGAAGAAAAATCATGTGTCAGTAGGGAGAAAGGATAAAAGAAAGTTTTTGAACTGACAGGAGCTGGGAAGAACACTTAAGAAAGTCAGTTAATATAATTTCAACCAACAGATTTTTTTCTCATATCACATAGTGCTAATATTTCAGAAGATGATTTAGACTATACACAAAGTAACTGTTTTAATCCTTTAAGAATAGTGTGGTAGCTAGGAAGATGAGCTGCTTGACATTGTAGATTTGTCTTTTCCTGAAAAGTTAGGACAGTAAATATTCTCTCACTTATTTTTTATATGCCTACTTAGCTGGGTGAACTGGAAAAGAGATATGGCAGGCCTTAAAAATAGTTTCTGAGACCTGATATGAAGATTTTTTTTTTGAAGATTTATTTATTTTTATTGGAAAGGCAGATGTACAGAAAGAGGAGAAACAGAGAGGAAGATCTTCTGTCCAAAGATTCACTCCCCAACTGACCACAGTGGCCAGTGCTGTACCAATCTGAAGCCAGGAGCCAGGAGGCTCCTCCAGGTCTCCCACATGGGTGCAGGGTCCCAAGGATTTGGGCTGTCCTCGGCTGCTTTTCCAGGCTATAAGCAGGGAGCTGGATGGGAGGCGGGGCTGCAGAGATTAGAACCAGCACCCATATGGGATTCAGGTGCATTCAAGGCGAGAACTTTAGCTGCTAGGCCATGGTGCTGGACCCTGAAGATTCTAATAGTTCAGTCTTTTTTCCTAGTCATGACATAAACAGTTGAAAAAACCAGCGTTCTCTTCATTCTGGAAAGGAATGAAGCACTTCAAAGTTGGTACATGGGTTCATGTTTTTCATTTCAGGCATCTGTTGATTTCCCTGCAGTCTAGGTTGAGATGAAAAAGGCAGCTATGCAACAGCTGCTTAGAAGTCTGTTTAACTCTATTTTGGGAACAATTTTATTGAACCTAACTATTTAGAAAATGAGAATTAATCATGTAAGTATGCTATAAAAAGAAACAGGATATTTGAGAGGTGCAGGCACAAAAAGTTAAGGCTATTTCAATATACTACATCCTATTACAATCACTTAGAGTTAGTTAGCAGAAATGGCCTCATTCCAACTTGTCTGATAAAATGGGTATCATTTTGTTTGTTTGTTTTTAAGAAGTGACCAAAAAATTTCAATTAATTATTTTAGTGATTATAATATGTAGCTGTCATGTGCAAGGTAGAGTGTGTGGATCATGAGATTGGAGTGAAACTTGGGAGCAATTTCTTTATCTTAGGACCTGAGAACTTAGAGGCATCATTTCACTACTGAAGTATCATTAATTTGATGGAAATGTTGGGTTTTGTTATTTTTTTCTGGAAAATTTTCTTATGTTGTAATGTCTGCATAGTCTAAGAAATCTCACTGTGTCATTGTGACAATCAGGTTAATATCTTCAATTACTTTTTAAAATATAATGGAGTGTATTGGCATAATATTACACGTTGTGAAACTTAGGAGCAGAAAATTCTTGATTAATTTTTTAAGCACTGAAATGCACTTTTTAGCTGGTTTGTTAATATTTTGTTGGAAAAATAAAATATTTTTAATTTCTTTTCCATGGGAAAAGAAGCTACTGTGGTACTGAGGTCTTAATTTTAAGAATAAGAGCTTCAAAATACTTTCATCTGTTTTAGGATTTCTATATCACTAGAATCTATCATATTGTTGCTACATTATTATCATATTGAAGAATTTCATCCGGGCATTTTAAGTTTGTGATACCATGCACTAGAATGAGAAGCTACATTTTAAATGAAACTATGAATCAAAAAACTAGTTAACCCTTTGTGGAATAGAATTGTCTAAAGTCGACAGTGGGGCCCAGCGTGGCCTAGCGGCTAAAGTCCTCGCCTTGAAAGCCCTGGGATCCCATATGGGCGCCGGTGCTAATCCCGGCAGCTCTACTTCCCATCCAGCTCCTTGCTTGTGGCCTGGGAAAGCAGTCGAGGATGGCCCAATGCATTGGAACACTGCACCCGCGTGGGAGACCCGGAAGAGGTTCCAGGTTCCCGGCATCGGATCGGCGCACATCGGCCCGTTGCGGCTCACTTGGGGGGAGTGAATCATCGGACGGAAGACCTTCCTCTCTGTCTCTCCTCCTCTGTGTATATCTGGCTGTAATAAAATGAATAAATCTTAAAAAAAAAAATAAAGTCGACAGTGAACCCAGTCTTTATACCTTATACCTACAAAAATTAGATCATTAAGAATAATAAAAAATTAAAAATTAAAAAATGTATTGACGGATTGTTAAATACATGGGCAAAATGCAAATGATCATCTCCATAATATTGTCTTAGTTGCCTCAGTGGGAAATTTTGGTTATAATTGCTTTTGGTTTCTAAGATGCTTCATATAAAAATTTGAAACTTTTGTACCATAAAATATTTTATGCATAACAAAATCCAAATTGGTTCTGCCTATTTTAACTTTATTATCTGCAAAGAGAATATGTTGTAGCACTAGTTATATTCCTAGTAGGGCGTGGTGTATATAGTTGTCATTGAAAATATTAAACTAGCATGTCTAGATCTTTTTTCATACAGTCCACAGCAGACATATGCCATTGAAATATGTTCTACCTTTACTGTAAAAAAGCAAATCATGTTTTTTTTTAAATTTTGGATTCATTTTGTCCTAGTAATGGCTTCTTGTACTATATTATTACTTTTAGCACGAATTAATTTTGAAAAATGTTAGCCAAGTACAAAATAAGTTAAACTAAAGATAAGTATATCTTAGAAGTCATTTAAAAGAATATGGGTGGTGGCCACGGCAGCTGGTGTGGGGTTGAGTCAGTTGTGAGACCTGGTATTACTGACCCAGCGGGCAGCCTACAGGACCAGCATCATGGCTGAAAGCATTAGCCTGACGCCTTCCAGGAGATATGCAAAGCCACACCATCATGCCTCTCATCCAGTAAGTAAACGGCCACCCCTTCTCTGCATGGTCTTTCTGATGGGAACTGTCTCTGGGGCCACTGAGAAGAAGAGCAGGATCCTGATCCTTGACTCGTACACAGACCTAAAAGTTCAAAGGGCCTTTCACAAATCTGAAACTGGAAAACCATTTCATAGAAAATCCATCAGCAATGCTGTGTAAGGCCCAACAGTGTAATCATTAACCCAGGGTCCACTATGACTTTTCCAATAATGCTACAGTGCTTAGATGGTGTTCCAAATGAGAAAAGTAAACACAAGTTTATGGTACATTTTCTGCTCCATTTAACACTTCAAATGAGGAAGCTGTGTAGAAAGACACAAAACATGATCAATGAATGGATTCTAAATTGAGGTGTGTATTTAAGATGCCTAAATGAAAATGATCATTTGAATGGCAAGGAACCTTGCAAAGCTGCTGCACTGATTGCATAGAAACAAGTTGGACCTACGTCAAAACCACCATGTTTAAATTGATAGGAAAACAAGGAAACTAATGGAAGAGTGTAAAAGACTTTAGGGAGAATTATAAAGCTATTAGAAGATAACTGACACTGTAGGATGAAGCTTTAAGAAATGTAGCACATTTGGGCCTGACATGGTAGCCTAGTGGCTGGGTTCCTTGCCTTGCATCAGCTGGGATCCCATATGGGTGCTAGTTCTAATTCCGGCCGCCCTGCTTCCCATCCAGCTCCCTGCTTGTGTCTTGGGAAAGCAGTTAAGGATGGCCCAAAGCCTTTGGACCGTGCACCCACGTGGGAGACCCGGAAGAGGATCCTGGCTCCTGACTTCAGATCAGCGTAACTCTGGCCATTGCAACCGCTTTTGGAGTGAGTCATCAGATGGAACATCTTCCTCTCTGTTTCTCCTCCTCTCTGTGTATCTGACTTTCCAATACAAATACAATCAATCTTAAAGACAAAGGAAATGTAGCACATTTGGATAAACTTGGCTCTACCTCAGCTGCATCCTTCAAAGGTAATGCCACCAGTTCTCTCTCTAAGCTTCCTGTTGTAACTGGGGCAATTTTTTTAAAAAAAGATTTATTTATTTGTATTGGAAAGGCAGATATGCACAGAGGAGGAGAGACAGACAGAGTAAGATCTTCCATCCAATGATTCACTCCCCAAGTGACCACAATGGCCAATCTGAAGCTAGGAGTCAGGAACTTCCTCCAGGTCTCCTATGTGGGTGCAGGGCCCAAAGTTTTGGGCCATCCTGGACTCCTTTCCCAGGCCACAGGCAGGGAGCTGGATGGGAAGTGGAGCTGCCGGGATTAGAACTGGTGCCCATATGGGATCCTGGCGCTTTCAAGGCAAGGACTTTAGCCGCTAGGCCATGGCACCGGGCCCCAGGAGCCATTTTATTGGAATCTTTGTAGGGAAATTCATTCTGTAGAGTGAAGCACCAAAATGCCATTTGTTTTCTTCCTCTTGATCAGAAAAGATTTGTTTACCTACCATTTTACTGGTAGGATGGACTATAATAATTGTGTGTATATGTATCAGGATGTTCAGTAAAATATGAACTTTGTCCTTAGTGATCTCTTTCATAGAACTTACAATAAGAACAGTACAATAAGAACAGGCTGGGGGCCTAACACTATGGCTTAGTTGGCTAATTCTCCCCATTTCAAGCTTTGGGATCCCATATGGCTGCTGGTTAGTGTCCGGGCTGCTCCACTTCCTATTCAACTTTCTACTTGTTCTGAGAAAGCAGAGGAAGATTGCCCAAAGCCTCGGGACCCTGCACCTGTGCGGGAGACCTGCAAGAAGTTCCTGGCTCCTGGCATTGAATTGGCTTAGCTCTGGGTGTTGTGTCTCATTGGGAAGTGAACTAGCAGATGAAAAGATCTTTCTCTCTGTCTCTTCTTCTCTCTGTAATCTGTCTTTCCAATAAAAATAAATAAATCTTAAAAAAATCCAATATGGCTATAATGTAAATTGTATATTACATGTTCATTGCTAGCAGATATCAGTTATACAGCGTCTAATGAAATTTATAAATAAATTGTTCTCTTTGATTTTAATAAAAGTGCAAGAATCATTCAGAATCTTGCAAATATTATGTAATAATGCCTTTGCATTTTTTCTGTGCTGTTACCTTTTGAAATATGATTTATTTAGATCACTAATCCCAGTCAAGCAGGCAATGCCAAGAGTTTGTTTTGTGGGAAATTGGTACCTCTTACAGTATAAATTTTCTCCTTGAACTTTGCTCATATCATGTCAGAATCTTATTCTTTGTGAGGCCATTGTTCATTGACTTTTTCTTCTTAGAATCCTGTCCAATAATATTTAACATAAAAAACTTTTAACAGGTGAAACATATATAATAAACAGGATATGGGAAAATTTCCAGGAATACTGGGTATCCTAAAAAGCCATCTTCTTCTTCTTCCTTTTAAAAAATATTTATTTATTTTTATTGAAATGTCAGATTTACAGAGAGGAGAGGCAGAGAGAAAGATCTTCCATCTGCTGGTTCACTCCCCAAGTGGCTGCAATGGCCAGAGCCAAGCTAATGTGAAACCAGGAGCCATGAACTTCTTCTGGGTCTCCCACAAGAGTGCAGTGTCACAAGGCTTTGGGCCATCCTTTACTGATTTCCTAGGCCACAGGCAGGGAACTGGAAGGGAACTGGAGCAAGAACTAGCACCCATATTGGATCCCGGTGCATGCAAGGCGAGGACTTTAGCCACTAGGCTATTGTGCCAGGCCTGCCATTTTCTTCTTGAACGATCATTCTTTTATGAAATTCACTATACATTCATGTACCTTGAAGACATACTGCTGCTTTTTTTTTTAAATATTTATTTTTATTACAAAGTCAGATATACAGAGAGGAGGAGAGACAGAGAGGAAGATCTTCCGTCCGATGATTCACTCCCCAAGTGAGCCGCAATGGGCCGGTGCACGCCGATCCAAAGCCGGGAACCAGGAACCTCCTCCAGGTCTCCCACGTGGGTGCAGGATCCCAAAGCATTGGGCTGTCCTCGACTGCTTTCCCAGGCCACAAGCAGGGAGCTGGATGGGAAGTGGAGCTGCCGGGATTAGAACCGGCGCCCATATGGGATCCCGGGGCGTTCATGGTGAGGACTTTAGCCGCTAGGCCACGCCGCTGGGCCCAGACATACTGCTTCTTTGAAGTGTACAGTGTGGAGACTGAGAATAACCACATTATACCAATTGCAAGATATAGATAATACTTTAGTAGTCTTGAAAGCAACCTAAGCAAAAGTGAACTCTGAAAAACAGCTGAAAAGTGTAATTCATGAATTATGTTTATATATTTATTACTTTTCTTCAGTGAATGAGATAAATCATGTCTATTGACATAAAGAATAACTAATAGAACTAAAAATGGACATAGGAATAAACTGGCCTAGTTTCTAACTTCAAAGACAGGCAACTAAAATGATTGGAAATGAAGTGAAAAATTTTGGAAAGAACTAAGGAACTTAATTGTTCTTATGATTTCAAAAAAAGACTTATTTATTTTTACTTGAAAGGGTGATTTAAGAGAGAGGAGATACACAGGAAGAAATCTTGCATCCACTGGTTCACTCTCCAAGTGGTTGTAATGGCCCAGGTAGGCCAAGCCAAAGCCATATGTGTCTCCCACATTAGTGCAGGGGTCCAAGGAGACTTGAGTCATCGTCGGCTGTTTTTCCAAGTACATTAGCAGGGAGCTGGATTGGAATTGAAGCAACTGGGATTTGAAATGGAATCCATATGGCATGCTGTGGTATGTTGGTGCCACAGGCAGAGGCTTAGCCTATTATTTCGTGGCACTGGTCCTATCTTTTTGTTTTTTAACTAAGGCTATATCCTTTACTTTTATGCCCTATCTTTTTAAAAATTTAAATAATTTTCAAAATTAATGATGTAGTTGAATAAAAATTTAAATAGCATTGAATGTCGCAGGTTATAATTTAAAAAGTAATACCAAGCCTGGTATTATGTTGTAACAGGTAAACTGACTCCAGCATCCCATATGGGCATCAGTTAGATTCCAGCTGTTCCACTTGTAATCCAGCTCCCTGACAACTAGGCTGGGAAAAGCAGCAGAAGATGACTCCAATGTTTGGGTCCCTGATGCTCTTGTGGGAGACTTGAATTAACATGCCTGCTTCAGCCTAGCTCAACACTGGCTGATGGGGCCATCCTGGAGTTGAACCAGCAGAGGAAAGGTCTCTCTTTCTCTCCTCTTGACCCCTGTAACTCTGACTTTCAAATAAATAAATAGACCTTAAAAATGACCTGTCCCAAGTCTCTAATACAATTATTAATATAATGGTGATAATAGGTAACTATTTTTGGCAAGTGAATTATTGTTTCATGTCCTAATATTTGCCTTGATGTACAGTTGTACTTTTATTTGAAAGTACTTGCTTTTTCTCCATTCTCCTTTGACTTTCCCTGGCAGAATTATAAAACTTCTCTCAACATAAGGCAACACATCATGTTCTGCTCACCTCCAGTTTACCCTTGGGACCGTAACCCCAGTAGAGTAGATTAGAGCTGTAATCTCATTAGATTAAGGACATCTGCTTCCCTCCTCTGCTGCATAGTGCTGTCCTCTAGGTTTGTTCTCAGTTGTCATGTACGAACTGGGAATTTTGATTCTTTCCTGTGTAGAGTTCCACTTTGTGAATCCCAAGTCTTCTTTCTTGGCTTTTCTCTTCTAGCGTATTCTGTTTGCTTCTTGAGAAAGATTGCTTGGAAAATTCAGTTTTTTTCAATTTTATTTGTCTGAAAATACTCTTTGTTGTACTGTGAGTGTTTACCATTACACAGAATTTCAGACTGGGAACTGTTCTCAGTTTGTAATTTCAAGTCGCTGATGCAATTACCTGTAGCATTGGTTCTGGAGAAGCAATTACTGTGGCTACATTTTAAGGTTTTCTTTCTGATAATCTGAAAATTTCTGTTGACATGTCCTTGCAGTATTTTTTTCTCTTTTTTTCTGTGTATATAATTGGTTCTTTTACTCTAAAAGCTTAGATTCTTAAAAAGCTAGGGGCATCTTTTTATATTGTATCTCTTTAACTTGCTATTTTCTTAAAGATGTATTTCATTAGAAAGGCAGGACAACAGAGAGAGGTAGAGAGAATGAGCGAGCAAGTCAGAGAGAGCTCTTCCAGGTGCTGTTTCTTTTTCCCAAAGATCACAGCAGTTGGGTCTGAGCCAGGGTGAAAAAAATGTGAGTTACTCATTTCCTGTCATAAAAATGCAAGAAAATGTTTAATGTGATTTCTGTAACAAAGCCTCTAGAAAAACTCGGTAGTCCTAGGAATAGTTGGCAGTGTTATTAGTTAAATAAGAAAAAAATAAAAGTAAATCTGACATTGTCAAAGACGGATTGGAGAAATTTAAATTCAGTCCATGAAAAACGCAATGAGCGATGTTTATCAAACAAGGCTCAGTAACTCCTTGTTCCTTTGCTCCTTCCAAATATGTGAGTCAATGAACACTCATCGCGTATTAGGTTGATTGAGATGGTTTTCTTTTACTTAGAACCAAACTCCCTTACCATGACACGTTTTCTGTATTTAAAAAAAATCATTTAGCTTCCATTTTAGAAGGAAATAAAATTTATTAAAAATAAAAGAAGTCATACTTCTAGATCACATCCAGACTTTAAGGAAGAAACATGCAGGAACCTGCAGTGTCACTTCATAGCAGGTTAAGTTGTCACTTGCAAGGCCCTGGATTGAGTTCTAGGTCCCAGGCTGTTGCACTGTTGCAACCAGGCAGCTATGAATGGTTCTTTTCAAATACTGGAGAGTACCAACTACAGTCTTGACAACTGGAATACCTTGAAACCTTCCTACTAGAGAGATCATTTGTTGACTTTTCCAACTGAGCCCATACTGCAGCCATCTCCTTCAAGATTCCAGACAGATAAGCAAACCAAATTAGATTTGTTGGGTAAATATTTATTTATTTTTATTGGGAAGTCAGTTCGACATAGAGGAAGAGAGACAGAGCTTCCATCTGCTGGTTCACTCCCCAAATGGCTGCAGTGGCCAGTGCTGAACCAATTAAAATTTGGGAGCCAAGAGCTTCTTCCAGGTCTCCCACATGCATGCAGTGTTCCACAGCTTTGGGCCATCCTCCTCTGCTTTCCCAGGCCACAAATAGAAAGCTGGATGGGAAGTGGAGCAGCCAGGACAGGAACCAGTATCTATATGGGATCCTATTTGATGAGAGAGGATTAGCCAGTTGAGCCATCATGCCTGCCCCACCCCTCCCAAGTTGAATTCTTAAAACCAGTCCATTTACCACTTGAGTGCCAATTATAGATTCTATTGACTGCATAAGTTATACATAAGTTACTTAGCTGGACTCTATATGAATTTCTAATATTCAGGAACATGAAGTCTAATGAACAATTGGTGTGTTGAAATCAGTAAGTTTTGGAATGGCATGTTATATAACAGTAGTAACTGCAGCACACATGGTTTGATTTCAGTATGAGTTAGTCATACTTTGCTGTCTATGCTCAAGATTGCTTTTGTTATAGAACTCAAGCTACTGTTTATATTGAACTTCAGTCTCTTCTAATAACAATCACATCTTAAACCATTATTTAAAATTTAATATACTGGAGCTGGTGCAGTGACATGTATCAGGCCAATGTTCTGCCATCCTATGTGGATACTGGCTTGTGTCCAGCTACTCCACTTCAATACAGCTCTCTGCTTGTGGCCTGGGAAGGAAGTGGAGGATGGCTGAAATACTTGGAATCCCGCACCCATGTGGGGAACAGGGAAAAAGCTCCTGGCTCCTGGTTTTGGATCAGCAAAGCTCTGGTGTTTGTGGCTATTTGGAGAGTGATCCAGCAAATGGAAGGCCTCTCTTTACCTCGCCCTCTCTCTGTAAAAACGTGCCTTTCAATTAAAAATATTTGAAAAAACTTTACATTCTGTTCTCTGGCCAGATAACATTCATTTCACATCTTCTGCATTTTTAATGTCACCAAACCACAAAAAGTTCAGCTCTGAAGTATTGAAAGTTAACAGAAGATAGTCATCAGGTTTTAAATGCAAATAAAAATGTTGTATCTGTTCTAATAATTAACTGTCATCTTAGTTGGCAGTTCTGCTTTCTTGAGTAAGTTCACTGTACTGAAGCCAGTATACCACTAGTGAAAGAACCAGATATCTGTGGAGAACACATGATTAACTCTTTTTATTTTATTTATTTTTATTACAAAGTCAGATATACAGAGAGGAGGAGAGACAGAGAGGAAGATCTTCCATCCGATGTTTCACTCCCCAAGTGAGCCGCAACGGGTTGGTACGCGCCAATTCGATGCCAGGACCAGGAACCTCCTCCGGGTTTCCCACACAGGTGCAGAGGCCCAAGGCTTTGGGCCATCCTCAACTGCTTTCCCAGGCCACAAGCAGGGAGCTGGATGGGAAGTAGAGCAGCCGGGATTAGCACCGGCGCCCATTTGGGATCCTGGCACATTCAAGGTGAGGACTTTAGCTGCTAGGCCACGCCGCCGGGTCCCATGATTAACTCTTGCTGGCAACTTTAATCAGAAACATTACAAGATGTACAAGAGAGAATGAAAAATGTGGATTCAAATTGTAATTCATTCTATACTGTGAATATTATAAATTCATTTTCTTTTTCTGGGTCTTAATTTTTTACTGTAAGAAGAAATGAAGAGGGCATCATTAAAATACCCACAATTTTATATTGAAACAGAGAAAATGAGTTGTTCATAACCATGAAACTTAAAGTGAAAAGCAAAAAATAAATAATGAAGGTCAAAGCGTTTTTAAATAACATTCTTACCTGTTGAAAAACATTGATGACCTGGCTGCATAGGCTATGGAAGTGGTAGCTGCTGACTGAGCCTGCTGCATGCCTGCTAGTGCTGGACTACAGGAAATGTGATTGGCAGGCTGATTAAATATATTTCAGTTGCATAATAAGATGGAGCTTATTTTATTCAGCAACTGCTGAGAGACCAAAAGGTAGGAGTTCCTTCCAGTCAACCTCTGGAAACTTCTAAGGCAGTAAAGGAGAACTACAGTTATGTCTACCCAGATTTAGTAAAGGGATTTAAAAAGTGTATCATAGATGGGTTAAAGTAGATTTAAAAATTGATTGAAATCAATGCTATCTCTAAGAAAGATTTCTCCACTTATTTTTTTTTCTGAGAGATTCTTGGGACCTGAAATACTTTCTTTTCATTCAGAGTTTGCTAATCCAGACTTTACTTATCTCAAGGGTACTTATTTATTTCATTGACAACAATTTTGACGAGCTGGGTTCCCATTTTTGTGCTATAGACTATTGTTGCCACATATGTTATTCAGAATGGGCACCATAGTACCCACACTTTATTGAATCTTGTTTTCTCAGGCCACTCTCAAACTACTTGAGCCTCAAATCTTTGACACCAGAAGACAGATCAGGGAATCCCATGTTGAATAAAGGACTGGAAACTGGAGAAGAGGAAGCGTCTTCCTAACACTCCTGTGAGATGGTAAGCCTATGCTTAGTTTTATGAGAAACAAACTTTTTCTCTAAAGTTACTGGGTAACTTTACCAACTATCAGCAAAGAATGATAATTCCTACTGACTTCCTTGATAACAATACCAGTCACCAGTGGTTTGGGTTTTAGTCATTCTAATAGCTATATAGAGGCATATCATTGCTTTAATTTGCCATTATTTGTGAAATAAATAGGTATAAATACATTAATGAAGAGCTGTTAGCATTCTTGCACAATATTGGAATGGCTGACATTTTGGACCATGGATGAAAAGAGATGATATGTTAATGTCATGTGGCCTAGTAACAAAATTAAACACTAAGTTGTGAGGTTAGCGTGATTACTATGCTAGGACTACAACACATAAATATAGGCACTCTAAAAATTTTTTTGGTGGCAGCTAAATGGTTTTGAAGTCTATTGGAATAGAATAGGTGGGTTACTTTTAAAAAATCACACATTATTTGAAATAAAAAGAACTTCTGAATTAATGTTTATGACAATTTGGTTTGGTGAAAAATGGCAGTTATTCAGAAATTTCATGAATTATGTGGTACAAATATCTCAAGGATCACTGTTGTTAACTGGTTGGAGTTAGGGTATGTTAAGGTTATGTGCTAAATGGACATTATCCCTAAGTCCACATCTTAGTGGGCTTACATTTTCAGGAAAAACCACCTTTGGTTATATTTTAAGTTGCTGAATGGGCAGTTTGAATATATTTACCACACAGCTTGAGTATTTATACACTAATTCCTGATTCAATAAAAGAGATGTCTATGTAAAGACACTTCAAAGTTTAAAAAAATGAAACTGATATGTTCATTTTTGTTCAATTTGTGCGTTTTTTTTTTCATAATAAAAATCTTCCACAAACTTTTTAAAGCTTCCTTGTATGTCAGAAGATTCCCCAAGATCACATGCATGTTTATTGGTTTGTTAGGAGATGTCATGGACAGCATGTTTTTATCTTTAAAATTCATGATGAAGGTTAATCCCTAATGTGATGGTTTTAGAGATGGATCTTTATGGAGGTAATGGGTGATTGAGAAGCCCACCTTGTGGGACTAACATGCTTATTAGAAGAGATATGGTGTTTTAGGAGTCACACAGATAGTAAAAAGATTGCTATAGTTAAGCATATTGATATACCATCATCTCACATAGTTACTCAAATTTTTTTTTGTATGACCAGATAAAATTCATTCGTTTAGCATGGATCACAAATGTAGTTAAGTGCTATTACTCTATGGCAATAAATAAAACTTTATTATAAGTAAATAAAAATACTCCAGTATTTTATTATTCTTATTTTATTAGATAGCTAGACTTGTTCTTAATAATAAAGATATGGAAACAACTGGCATGTCCTTTGATGAAGTAGTGCCTAAGACAGCTGAAGGGCATTTATGCAGTGGACTGTTATTCAGACCTATAAAAGAAAGAGTTCTTGCCCTTTTTTACTAAGGGGATGACTCTGCAGGAAAGGTGCTAAGTGAAATAAACCATAAATAAAATTTAGAAATTAGGAAAAAAGTTGATGTTCATTTACAAAACAGAAGTTAAAAACAAAATATACTTCTAAAATGTGAATGAAATTAAATGTGTTAAACACTGTATCTTGTACAATAGCAGGGTAAAATTATAAATTTTTAAGTTCTTTGTAAAAAGTATTTTTCATAATATAGTTTTTCGGTATAGGGATTTCTCCCTCCCGCTCTCATTTCTCCCTCCTCATTTTTTGCTCCCTCCATTTTCACCTGAAAAATCACAGTAGTTGAGTACTTACTAAGTTACAAGTTTAACATTTTGCTGTTTAAATTATGGCATTGTAAGTATAGGCAAAGGTAGAAAATATCATATTCTAAAGGTGTATTTAGTAATAGGACAAAATTTTCAATTTTTAAAATTTATTTTTACAAATATATACTTATTTGAAGGTGAGAGAAAGAAAGATCTTCCAGTCTGCTGGTTCGCTTCCCAAATGATGCTTCCCAAATGATGCCAATACAGTCCAAAGCCAGGAGCCTGGACTTCCACCTGGGTCTCCCTTGTGAGAAGCAGAGGACCGGGGCTCCTCTGTTTGGGCTTTTTCTTTTCCAGGCACATTAACAGGGAACTGGATCATCAGCAGATCAGCTGGGACTCAAACTGTCACTCTGATACAGGGTTCCAACATCTCACGCCACAACCTAACCATTGCTAACATCCCAAATTGCAGATTTTTGCCCTCAAAATCTGCTGCTACCTTAGATATATAAGCTTCTCCCCCACCGCACTCCCAGAACATGACAAGTGTCTTCTCCAGATTTTTTTATATGCTCAGAATACAATCGCTGTCCCTGAGCTATAGTCTTTTTCACTCTGCGTTCTCCAGTTCCTTCTTCATGTCTCATTTGTATCTTTGCCTCTTGTAGTTATATTCCAGAAATCAAAAGAAAGTAGTTGGAAAAGAACTGCATTTAAGAAATAAAGTCTAAGGAAATAATTTGAATTTTCAATTTTACAAACTATAATTATCCTTCCTCCTAGGTTTTAAAAATTTTATTTAGTGTTAATTCTACTATATATTCTAAGTATACATTCCCAAATCAGGTGTTGACAGGTGTGAATAAGTGTTTTATGCTTACCAGAAGGATTTTTAAATTGTTACTGTTATTTATTTGAGAAGTAGAGAGAGAGCTCTCCCATCTACTGATTCATTCCCTTGGTTCTAAATTTGTCTCAGAAAATAATAGGAAGTTTCTGTTCAATAAAAGAAAATAATATTTTGCCTTCAATGAGTAATTCTAATAATTGCGTCTGTAACTTTTTAAAAAAGGTTTAGTTTATTTTTGCTTGAAAGAGTTACAGAGACAGAAAAAGAGAAAAAAAAGGGAGAGAGGGAGATTTCCACCCATTGGTTTTCTCTCCTAATGGCTGCAACTGCCAGAGTTGGGTTGTTCTGAAGCTGGAAACCAGGAACTTCTTCCAGGTGTCCCACATGGATGTAGGGGCCCCTGGCCTTGGGCCATCCTGGCTGCTTTCCCAGACCATTACCATTAGCAGGGATCTGGATTGGAAGTGAAGTAGGTAGGACACCAACCTGCATTCATGGGATGCTGGAGCCACTGGACACAAGACGGTGTTATTGTTTTTTTTTTTTTTTTTTTTTTTTTTTTTTAAGATTTATTTTTATTGCAAAGTCAGATATACAGAAAGGAGAGACAGTGATTCACTCCCCAAGTGACCCCAATGGCTGGTACTGCGCCGATCCGAAGATGGGCGCCAGGAGCTCTTCTGGGTCTCCTATTTGGGTGCAGGGTCCCAAGGCTTTGGGCCATTCTCAACTGCTTTCCCAGGGCACAAGCAGGGAGCTAGATGGGAAGCAGGGTTGCCGGGATTAGAACCGGCACCCCTATGGGATCCTGGCGCTTTCAAGGCGAGGGCTTCAGCTGCTAGGCCACCGCACCGGATCGAAGACGGTGTTTTAACACACTTGAGCAACTATGGTGTCCAGACTTACATCAATGGAATCAATAGAGCATAGAAATTAAGACATAATAATTTGTGTCTCATTTTATGAGTTTATGGTGGTCCTTCTTTTCATTTATAAGTCTGCTCTTTCATTTTCAAAACTTTCTTTTCAGGAAATAGCATAAAGGCTTATATTGTTTCAACATGGTATACCTAGGGCAATAAATATTCATGTTTACCTGGACATAGAAATGGTGCAATTACTTTAGTTAAACATTATCTAATGACACTCTGAAAGAGCAAATTAACTGCCTGGGAAGTCATTTGGTTGAGTCCCTGATAGTTTCCAATAGTATCTGTTCATAAGAAGCAAGTCTGAAAATATAGAAAAGAAAAAAAAATGCTTTTAATTATGAATTCACCATTGAAACTGCCTGATCTTGATTGGTAGATAATACCAAGAAATGTTCTTTTCCCTGGCCAGCATGCCACCATTCCCAGTGAAAGGAGTTTTTTGTTTGCTATTGATTTCCTGCTTGTTCATTTCTTCATGGAATCAGCAAATAGCAGAAGACTTTCAGTGCAGCAACGGGGTCTTCTTGCCTGCTGACCACGTGTGTGACTTCACAGATCAGTGTGGGGACAACAGCGATGAACAGCAATGTGAGTGCCTTTTCTGTTCTTCAGGGTCAGTCTCCTTGCCTCCTGAAACACAGATTCCATGATCTGTCTTGAGATTGGTTACATTCCTGGTCCTGCGTGGATTTTATGCTGTATGCTGTCAATATAAATTAGAAACTAAAATGTATTGCTCCATGAAGAAATGAGCTATTACATTAAAAATTTTCTGACCAGTATCACATTACTGAGACTTTAGCTGATCAGTGTATTCCAGGTCAGTTTTTATTTTTTTTCCCCACTAATTTTAAAGCAGTGATTAGTGGAAGTGCAGCTATTATGTTAATGAAGTAAAACTTAAATGAAACTCGTTGAGGAAGGTGTAATGGAAAGTGCGAGATTCAACTTGCATTTAGTATAGAAATATTTGAAACCAGTTTTAGCTTGCATGGATAGATTTTATTTCTGTCCACAGGATGCTAGTGGTAAGAGTGTTCTTACCAATTGCATATGTAACACAACCTGAAGTTGTAGTCTCTGAGAACGATGCAAAGAGCACACATTCAGAGTGGAAGACTTCTACTTGGGTGCCACAGGCACCTTGAACTTCCATTTCATTATTATTATTTTTTTTTATTACAAAGTCAGACATACAGAGAGACGGAGGAGAGACAGAGAGGAAGATCTTCCGTCCGATGATTCACTCCCAAGTGAGCCGCAATGGGCCGGTGCACGCCGATCCAAAGCCGGGAACCAGGAACCTCCTCCAGGTCTCCCACACAGGTGCAGGGTCCCAAAGCTTTGGGCCGTCCTTGACTGCTTTCCCAGGCCACAAGCAGGGAGCTGGATGGGAAGTGGAGCAGCCGGGATTAGAACCGGCGCCCATATGGGATCCTGGCACGTTCAAGGCGAGGACTTATAGCCACTAGGCCACGCCGCCGGGCACTCCATTTCATTATTAAATGTCATGAAATGAGATAAACCAACTCTCACAGATCAAACATCTCTGATTGCCTACTGGAATAGCATTAAAGAGCAGGAAGCATTTTAGCAAGGGAAGGCATGGAGAACAAAATATGTTTCTGTAGTTTTTCATGCAACAGGAAATCTTGAAAGAATGCTGTATTTCAGCATAGAGTAATGTTATTCCTATACACAATCGGCTTCCACAAACCACATTTTCATACAATTGCCATGGCTTCACTACTGGTTCATAATAGCTGTTTTCAAAATTAGTTTTCTGGTGGCACTAATTGTAGTAGTGTAGATCGTTCTATACAAATGTATGTTTTCTAGTTTATATTCATGTATCAGCTAGTATGTGTACAAAGTCTCATGTTCTGCCAGAATAGGGTTCTGCTCTTATTTAATTTGGTTTTGCTCTGATTTGATTTGATTTACATATTGTTACTGTACTAAAACAAGAAATTGATTATTGAAAATTGCCTCTCTGTAGAAGAAAAGAGCCTAAAGATTTTTCTGCTGTAATTTGGTATAGTTGCCATGTTATTAATTCTTAGTAGCTGCTTAGTCTAAAGGCCAACAAAGGACAAGCGTTCAGTTGCATTTATCCAGTTTGCACTTGGAGGCGAAGTGTGGGATGTTGCCTCTTGCTTCCGTCTTTCAGGGAAAGCCCTTACTGTTCTTCCATGAATGTTCAAGAGGAACTGCTTGGCTGGTTTGACAAGAAGTGCAAAGTCCTTTCCAGTATTCATCTCCATGAAGCTTCCTTTAGCGCTGTCGCTCTGATAAGATGCTTGGTCCTGCTCAGGGAAAAGGTTAATGTGAAAATGGAGAAGGCTGCAGTGTGCTGAAGGTCTCCACAGTGTGAAAGGACAGTGCAGGCTCAGAGCTGTGGAAAAAACGCATTTCATTTTATACATTGTACTGGGAGATCACCTTTTGGCTTTTACATTTTTTTTCATGTTAATTTCTGAGAAGTTTCCACTTTGGTAGTTTACTTAAAATGTGTGTAAGAATTCTCAGATTATCACGTTAAGTGTGAGTTTCTTTTAATCACCATGCTAGGGGAAAAATGTGAAGGGGTAATGATAGTCCAACACTTTAATTCACGAAAACTTGTTATGCTAAAGTTATAAATCAGGATTTTATAGCATCTAACTTTGGAATGATGTCCAAATAGCCATGTGTTGAAAAAAAAAAAAGAAATCAACCTGTGCTCCATTAATATGAAAATGGTGTTATCTTTAAAGAAATGGTGTAATATATTGATTTTTCTTAAATTTGAGTAGTTGAAGTTGGATTTCAGAGGCAACTTATGTTTTAGCAGTTTTAAAAATATATTTTATATGGAAGACTTAATTTTAATAATACATTGCTGTTGCTTTAACACAGTATGTATTTTAAAGAAACTAAATAGAAAATTTAATTTTCAGACCACTTTCTATTTACAATGCTTAAACTTAATTTGTAGTAAGCAAGAAAAATAATTTGTATATGTAACAAGTGTTGTATTGAGAGTCTCTCCTTTGAAGAAATGTTTTACATTCTTAGGTAAAGCTATCTTGTAACCCTGATCTGTGTATTGTTTTAAAAATCATATTTCAAGTCCTGTGTTGTCTGTATCCATAACAATTCATAATGACTAGTCTTCCTCATTTTCTCATTCTCTTTTCTTATCTTTATTTTTACTGATATCATTTTTAATATTTTATTTAATACTTTATTTTTATTTGTAGAAAACATGGTGACATTATGCTGTATGTATACAACATGATATGAAAAACCAAGACAATTAAAATGTTAATCAGCTCAGTTATTTATCAACTTTGTGATGAGACATTTGAAATTTACCTGGTTATTTTGAAGTATAAAATAAATAATTATTGACTATAGTCATCCTGCTGTGCAACACATCTCAAAACTTAGTCCTCCTGTCTGTCTGAAATTTTTGTATTCTTTGTAGAATAACTTACCCTCTCCGCCCCTCTCCCAGTTTAGGTTACCTCTTTCTGCTCTTTTTTTCATCGAGTTCAACCGTTTAAATTTCACATGCAATTGAGTTCATTCAGTATTTGACTTTGTAATTCCAGACATATATCCCTTATGAGAGTGCCCTTCAGGTGCATCCACTCTGTTACAAATGGCCCTTACTTTCCTTTTAAGGTTGAGTGTAGTATTCCACTGTGTATTTGTACCACTTTCTGTTTATTCAGTCACTAGTCAGTGGGTATTTAGGTTGTTTCTGCATCATGGCTGTGGGTGAACACTGCCTCAGTGAAAATGGAAGTGCATCAATACCATCAACATATTGATCTAAATTACTTTGGTTATATACCCCCAAGATGAGATTCTTGAACCACAGGTAGTTATTTTCAATTGTTTGAGGAACTTCCTACTGTCTAATAGAATGGCTGTATTCATTTGCATTCCCATCTGCAGTGTGGAAGAGTTCACTTTTTACTGAATCCTCGCCAACATTTATTATCTTTCTTTTTCTTTTAATTGGAAAGTCGGATATGCAGAGAAGAAGAGCGACAGAGAGGAAGATCTTCTGTCAGTTGATTCACTCCCCAAGTGGCTGCTCTGCTGATCTGAAGCCAGCAGCCAGGAGCCTCTTCTGGGTCTCCCACATGGGTACAGGGTCCAAGGCTTTGGCCTGTTCTCTACTGCTGTCCCAGGCCACAGGCAGGGAGCTGGGTGGGATGCAGGGCTGCCGGAATGGGATCCCGGCACATGCAAGGCGAGAACTTCAGCCACTAGGCCACTGTACCAGGCTCGTATTATCTTTTATCTTTTTGATAAAAGACATGCTGGCAGACAGATCTCAGGTAACCCCTCATTGTCGTTTTCATTTGTGTTTCTCTAATGATTAGTGATACTAAGCATTTTTATTTATTTATTTTGTAATTTATGTGCCATCTTTTGAGAAATACCTGTTCAGGTAGATCCTTTGCCCATTTTTAAATAAATTTATTTTTCTTGCTATTAAGTTTTGTGATTTTTTTATTTTTATTTTTTATTAATATAAAAGAACAGTTCCAAGAAGATAACCACACTTCTTCACTCCCCTGTTTCCCCTCAAACTCACAAATCTCTCCTCTTTTCATCATTTTTTTTTGTGGGGACATAATTTTAATGAACTTTATATTCACAGAGTTAATTTGTTGGTAATGACAATATTCAGCAAGTAAAAAGCAGTTTTTGTTTGAATATAAACATGGGCTAAAAATGACAATCATATTCCAGAGTAACTATTCATTTTCTATACGTTTTTTGTCTTCTGTGTAAACTGTTACATATCAGTGAAAACATGCTGTATTTATGTATTTGAGACTGGCTTATTTCACTAAGCATAATGGTTTCCAGTTGCATCCATGTTGTGGCAAAAGACTGGATTTCATTGCTTTTATGTCTGAGTAGTATTCTGTAGTATAACATATATTTTTTTAAAGATTTATTCATTTTATTACAGCCAGATATACACACAGGAGGAGAGACAGAGAAGAAGATCTTCCGTCCGATGTTTCACTCCCCAAGTGAGCCGCAACGGGCCGGTGTGCGCCGATCCAAAGCCGGGAACCTGGAACCTCCTCCAGGTCTCCCACGTGGGTGCAGTGTCCCAATGCATTGGGCCATCCTCGACTGCTTTTCCAGGCCACAAGCAGGGAGCTGGATGGGAAGTGGAGCTGCCGGGATTAGAACCGGCGCCCATATGGGATCCCGGGGCTTTCAAGGCTAGGACTTTAGCTGCTAGGCCCCTATAGTATAACATATTTTCCTTACCCAGTCATTAGTTGATGGATATCTGCATTGATTCGCTATCTTAGCTATTGTGAACTGAGCTGCAGCAAACATGGAGGGTACAAGTAATTGTCTTGTGTGCTGCTTTTATTTTGTTTGACTAAATTCCCAGGAGTAGATGACTGCATCCAGTTCCCTGCTTGTGGCCTGACCTCGAAAAAGCTCCTGGCTCATGCTTTGGGATCAGCTCAGCTCTGGCCATTGTGGTCATCTGGAGAGTGAACCAGCACATGGAATATTTCTTTTTCTCTTCTTCTCATCATAAATTTGCCTTTCATATATATATATATATATATATATGTATATTTGTATACATATATGCACATATATGTATATATGTATACATATATGTAAATATATAAGGAAAGACTGAAAGCTTTTTCTCTAAAATTAGGAACAAAACAAGATTGCCTAATTTCATCATTTCTATTCATCATAGTACTGAAACTCCTGATGAGCATAAATTAAGCAATAAAAAGAAATTAAGCCATTCAAATCAGAAAAGGAGAAGCAAAATCACCTCTATTTATATAAATACTGTGATCTTAAATGTACAAAATTAGCTCACAAAATCAGTTGCTTTTCTGTATACTCACGAAGAATATTGTGGAAATGAAATAATTGGGTCAACTGCATTTATGGTTTCATCAAAAATCACTAAATACCTAGAAACAAACTAAATGAGATGAAATTCATAATGGAAATTATAAATTCATTGCTGAAAGAAGGCTAAAAGCCATAAATATATGATAGGCATTCTGTGTTCATGGATTAGAAAATTTAATATTGCTAAGTTGCTGAAACTTCCCAAAGAGAAATACATATTAAATGCAATTTCCATTATATCCCTTATTATATCTATTACAGAAATAAGAAAATTCATCCTAAAATCTGTATGGGAATTCCTACCTTCCCCCCCCCAAAAAAAATCTATATGGGAATTCAAGAAACCTCAATTAGCCAAAACGATCTGGAATAAGAACAAAATTCTAGATCTCATACTTCCATTTTCACAGTTTATTATATTAAAATAGTGTGACACTGGCTTAAAGATTGATGCATACACTGACAGAGAGCCACAAATAAATCCTTAATATAAATGGCCAAATGATTTTCAAAAAGGGTGACAAAATTATTAATTAGGGTTAGGATAGTTTTTTAAAACAAGCTTTGTTGTGCTCTGGCACAATGGCTCAGTGGCTCAATCCTCACTTTGCAAGTGCCTGGAACCCATGGGGGTGCCAATTCATCTCCTGGCTGCTCCATTCCCATCCAGATGTCTGCTTGTGGCCTGGGGATGCGATGTAAAATGGCCCAAGTCCTTGGGATCCTATACCTGCGAGGGCACCTGGAGGAAGCTCCTGGCTTGTGGCATTGGAATTGGATCAGCTCCAGTCGCTGAGGCCATTTGGGGAGTTAGCCATTGAGTAGAAGATCTTTCTCTCTGTGTTTATGTTTCTCTCTATAATCTGATTTGCCTTTCTAATAAAAGTGAATAAACCTTAAAAAAGCAAACTGATAAAAAGTGGATATTCATGTGTAAAAAGAGTAATATGCCATGTATGAAAAAAATTAACTGAAAATAGATTGGAGACCTGAGTGTAAGAATTTAATCTATAAAAGCCTTAAGAGAAAACAAAAGATAGGCTTAATGATACTGGATTGGACAACATTGTTTTTGGCAGGGTGCCAAAAGCACAGGCAACTAAGATGTATTGAGCTCTTTAAAAAATGAGACATACTACTTTTATATCCATTCAAATTGAGTGGTACAAAAAAAAAAAAACACAGGGCAAACTTTTTAGTCCCCACCTATAGCAAACACCTGGGCTTAATATCTGACTCCAGCTTATTGTTAATGCAGATTTTGCAAGGTGGTGGTCATAATGATAAATAGATTCCCAAATGGCCATTTGGGAGACCTGGGCCAGTTTTGGACTTTGGCCTGACCGCAGACTCAGCACAAGTCTTGCTGTTGTGGGCATTTGGAGATTGAACAAGAATAAACGTTCTTTCTTTCACCCCTCCTCTCTGACTGTACTTCTGTGTTTATCTAAGGAGTCCAGGAATTTGGGTGACCAGCCTTGTGGTGCTGCATGTTAAGCCACTGCTTGTGATGGTGACAACTCATAGTAGAGAACTGGTCTGCACCCCTTGGGTTCCAATCCAGTTTTCTGCTCTTGTGCCTGGAGAAGCAACAAATGATGCCCTTTCTGCTTGTGTGGGAAGCCTACACCTAAATCCTGTCTCCTGGGATATAGGAGTAGAATTAGTAACATGGGCCATTGGTAATTAATCATATTTAGAAAATGTTTAAAAGAGACATTTCTTTCTTTAAAATTTTATTTATTTTTATTGAAAAGGTAGATACACAGAGAGAAGGAGATAGAGAGAGAAAGATGCTCTGTTTACTGGTTTACTTCCCAAGTGTCTGCAGTAGCCGAAGCTAAGCTGATCTGGAGCCAGGAGCCAGAAACTTCCTCCGAGTCTCCCATGTGGGTGCAGGGTTGAAAGACATTGGGCCATCCTCCATTACTTTTCCAGGCCACAAGCAAGGAGTTGGATGGGAAGTGGAGCAGCTGGGACGTGAACTGGCACCCATATAGGATCCCAGTGCACACAAGATGAGGATTTAGCTGCCATGCTATTGATCTGGGCCCAAAAGTGACATTTCTAAATCAGGTTTCAATTCGTATCTGAATGATCTTGAAAAACAGAAAAAACTTTTCCAGAGTTAAATTAACTTTTTTTTTTCTGTAAGGTGATTAAATAAAATTAAGTTTTTGTGTCCAGGTCACTGAGCACTCTCAATTTACTTATATTTTGGTTAATGCAGGGAAAGAAGAAACTTGTCAATGGGAAATCTGCATGAGTGTGGAGGACTAACTCCAGAGAGGTGTTATTTGTGTTTGAAACAATCTATTTTTAGATTGTGGCATTCTAAGAATTTAGCCCTGTTTGGGAACTCTTGTAAACATCCAAATGCTAGGATACTCTGCTCTTTTGCATCTATTATATTGAGAAAAGAAGAGCCTGAGATACTTCCGCTAAGATAAGAATATCAGACTTAGCAAGGATGCTGAGATTCCTCAATGAGGGGCTGTGCCAGGCTACATCACAGGGCTGTTGGGCTTCAATCAGAGCAACTTGTGTGGGGTGAACTTTTAATATGCCTAGAAGCCAGGAAGATTGAGTTGAAGATGCAACCATAATCATTTCATATTTTTATGATTACTGAGAGTTTTCCTTTGAAGTACATAATAACCATTGGAGAGAAAGAGAAGCATAGTATGCTTATGTTACAAGTGTGGGAAAGGTCTTACTGTACTTGAATGACTTAGGAGAGACATTTCATTAATAAAAATCAAAATCGGTATCAGGTTTTCAGCCTTCTGACCTCTTTTGAGTTTCTTTCCATCTGAGCACACTGTGTACAGTAATTTATTAGAATCTTGTATACAGGAAAAGCATTGTATTAATAAAATAAGCTTAGATTTGTAGGAAAGAATCCTGATTAATTTATATTTGTGATTTGTTACTTAATTTCCTTTTCTGAGTCTTGTCATATTTTTGAAACCAAATCACATTGTGAACACTAGTTTCCTTTTTTTTCTCACTAGGCTCGAATTACGAAAGATGTGATTTTGAGGACAGTGTCTGTGTTATGGCACAAGATCAGGATCTGCACCTTGGTTGGATGAAGAAAAATGGGATGATGGGTCTGTTCCCTCCATTTTATGATCACAGTGGTGATGAGTCTGGTAAATGCTTTGAATTTATTTCCTTTCTTTACTCCATTGTTCTTTTTTCCATTGCCTGCTTCCTTCCTATCCCCCACCAAGTATTTGATTAGTGGAGCAGTATCTTGGACTGATATTTCCATATTAATAATTATCATGTCTAATTTTAGGAATTCTTTAGCCATTTACAAAATGTTTATGATTCTAAATTTTCTGTTTTTTCTTTTTTTAATTCATTACATTTCATTTTTATAACAGTTTCATAGGCTCTGGGATTCCCCCAACCCCTCCCCATACCCTTCCTCCCATGGTGGTCCTCCATCTTGTTGCAGTATCACAGTTCAAATCCAGTCAAGATTCTTTCACTGCAAGCAAATACCAAGCATAGAGTCCAGAATCTTATTGTCCAGATAAATTCAACGGTTTCTTGGGGAGACCATCTCTGGTCTGAAGACAAAGCTGGCAGAATATATGATTCTGAATTTTCACATCACATTCTCCTAGTTTGGTTCATGGGATTTCAATGTATCCATCTAACTTACATTTGGTATTTTTCCAGTTCTTTTTGCTATGGTAATTATAAAGTATAAACATGGAGGCTTTGCTATGACTTGGCACATGTAATGCTAGTATACCATATGGGTACTGGCTTAAGTCATGGGTGCTCCACTACCAGTTCAGCTCCCTACTAATGGCCTGAGAAACCCTGGAGAATGGCTCCTGTCCTTGGGCTCCTGTAGCCAGGTAGGCGACCTGGAAGCAGCTCTAGGCTCCTGGCTTCTGCCTGGCCACATTCTGGCCATTGAAGCAGTTTGGGGAGTGAAACAGCTGATGGAAAAATCATCCCAACACTGCCCACTATGTATCTCTGACTTTCAAATAAAAGATTATTTTAAATGATATGAACATTATAATGCTCATTTTAATGCTAAATAGGTTATTTGGACAATCAGATTTTAAAAAAATGGACTGAAATCAGCTTTGACTAGTTACACTTACTTATTCAGGTGGACTAGAAACCTCTGGAGGGTTAATCACTAGCCTTTGAGGTGATTCTGAAGCCCATAGGGGATGTCAGCACCACAGGGCGGAGAGTTAGCTTGCTGTGCCACTGCAATGGCCCTGGAACTTCTGTATAGAACTTATAATAATTGATGAGAGTAAGTCAACCTCGTCTCAGGAAAGGGACCGATTCAGAAATAGGAGCAACCACTAACTGCAATACAGGGAGTTTTTAGTATGGATTTAGTTACGTTAGGTGATGGTATTGCATCTTGTTTCCGATAGCAGCCCCTGCAATATTTTGCAAGTGTTCATTGTGTACGTCTTTCCTTTAGTGTCAGTATACTGTTTTGCTCTTTTTCTCAAAAGAATGGTTGTATTTATTTACTGTAGCTGTTTTGAGGGGCAGAATTCCAGCTATTTTCTCTTTCTTGTTGGAGCAGCTGGGACATGAATCGATACCCATTTGGGATCCTGGCACTTCTAAGCTGAGGATTTAGCCATGCCAACCCCCCCACTCCACTTTTTTTTTTTTAAAGGTTTGTTTATTTTTATTGGAAAGGCCATTTTACTTTCAGCCTTTTTGGGTAGTTGAATCTAGAATGTATAGTTAGCATATGGTCGGAGAAGCAGTTTTTTGGGAGCTTCCTTTTTTGAGGGCACTAATACCATTTTTGAAGTTCCATCATCATAATCTCCTCACTTTTGAAAGACCCTGCCTCCTAGTGTTGTTCCATTGGCTTCAATCTTTGAATTTTGGCGGGTGCATATTAAACAGTCAGGTCACAGCAGCATGGAGCCGACAGATCTTCCAGTGCTTGCTGAGGGACACTCTGTGCCGGTTGGCTGATGTACCTTCAACATTCATCCAGGCTGCTGTAACTGCGACAGTTTTCCTTTTCTGCTCTCGTAGAGGCTAAAGAATGCTTGGAGCTTTTCTCATTCTTCCAATGCATTCGCACACTTCTATTTTGCAGAAATACATTGGGATTTCTAAAATTCCCTCCTAATATTTCATTTCCCATGAGCTTTGGGGTTAGTTCATTGCTTGCTCCACTTGTCACACAATACCTCAGGAAACTATGAAGTTAAACCACTTACTATGAATTATTTTCAGCAAATATTTCTATAGTGAATTAGTTTTTTGCATTTATAGAGCTATTACCATGCTCAGTTTTAAGTAGCTTTTTTAGTGAGTTCTGTCAGGGTACCACCAGATATAGAAAATATTGATGGTCTTGATGAATGGGGAATTGACATAGCTCTTGTTCGATTGTGCTCATTCTGGTGCATTCTGGGTTGAGCCAGGAGTGTGCTGCTATGTTTCAGTTTCTATGGCAGTGGAATGGACAAGGAGTCCAGTACATATTAAGAAACTATAAAATTCATTGCTTTTGGTGGGATTTGTCTATTTCTTGAATAAAGTTTTCCATTGCTGTAAGTACTTGGCTGTTTTACAGAATACTAGAAAAGTCAACTTTAACCATGAATGCCACTTTATAAATTGTTTTTATGGAGAAGAGTTTCAAAGGTGTTTATTCCAGCATTTTTATTAATATAACCCTTATTTTATTGTGCTTTATGTTCTTCTAAAATGATTCACCTGGCCTTTTGTCACAGTAGCCAGAAAATTTTTTTATGGTGGCTTGTGTATATAAATTGCCAGCAATCCATAAGTAGTAACTACTTGTGGGTTTCCTTTGAGAGACATAATGCAGTTGAAACAACTGTTATCTGGTTGTATTGAGGTTACTGAATGGAGATGAAACAAAATTAATATTCCAATGGAAGTAATGTAAGAAATGACAGATTTTACAAGCTTGAAGATGGTTTAGCCCTTGGACCTATTTTTTTCTTACATGCATGTACATATAGATTTATTTACTTGAATTCAGAGAGGAATCTTCCACCTGCTGGTTTACTCCCCAGATGATCTCAACAGCTGTTGAGTTGGCCAGGCTGCAGTCAAGAGCAGGAATCCCATCTGGATCTCCCCATGGTGGCAGAACCTCAACTATTCATCATTATCCACAGCTCCCTAGGTGTATTAACAGGGGGCTGAATCAGAGACAGAGTATCAGGGGATCCCTGTGTCCCACAGGGATGTCTTCATCTGCTGTCCCACAACACGGTCCCCTAGAACTTGTTTAGATAATCCATTCCTACTGTTTGTTTCTTTTCTGGGAAGTGACCTTGAGAATTGGTATTATCTCACTGTTAGAATGATTCTTTCGAGTTTGTTTTTGCCAATTGGCTGCTTTGTAGCATACAATAAGATGTATGTTTCTGCTGCTCTTATATATTTGTTTGTTTTTCTTCTTCTTCTTCTTCATTATTATTATTATTTTATAATACAGTTCCATACACTCTGGGATTTCCCTTACCCACTCTCTAAGTCCCCTCCTCCCTCCGCTGATTTTCCCCCATGTTATCATAATAGTATTGTTCCTCACAAACAGTTATAAGTCCATCATGTCGGGCATGGACAATCATGTTTAATACCAGTTTCAAGTTTACAAGTTTCAGTCACCTGAAACTTGGGAAAGGGAAAGCTACAAAGCTACCTATCACTGGTTGAATGTGAGGCTGAAATTTTCACCTTCAGCCTTAATGGAAGATGAATGGTGAATGGAATTCATTACCATAGTTACTGTATTTAGCCATGTTTTTGTTGTGCTCCCCATGTTTAGTTATCAGATTTGGTTTGCATTGGGCTTTATTTCAACTGAGATAGTGAAAAAAAATATTCTTGACGGTATTCTAGGGAATAGTGCCATGGCATGATAGACTAAGCCTCCACTTAGGGTGCTGGCATCCCATGAGGGTGCCAGTTTGAATCCTGGCTGACCAGATTCTGATCTATATCCCTGTTTGTGGCCTGGGAAAGCAGCAGACAGTGGCTCAAAAACTTACACCTCTGCACCCACCACCTAGAAGAAGCTTTTGGCTCCTGACTTCTGATTGATCCATCTCCAGCCATTGTAGGCATTTGGGGAGTGAACAAATGAATCAAAGACTTGCCCGTGTCTCTTCTCTCTGTAAATCTGCCTTTCAAATAAAAATGAAATAAATCTTTCAAAAAAGATATTAAGATATATACACTATACCTGTTATGTAATTTTAACAATTAGTACTTAATCTCAAGATTGATTTATATGTGTTAAAGTTAAGTAATTGTTTTTATGTGTGCAGGCATAAATGAGAATTTGTGAATCATAAGTAAAATAAAATAGATGTGGTAAAAATTTTCACGTCTTTTTTCACAGACATGATGTGAATAATACATGTGTGTGCCCATGATATGGGAATTATAAGGCTGACTCATAGACAGGAATGTGAATAGAAAATACTAGATGTCTTTTTTATTATCATAAACAATTAGAGACAAAAGGAGGCAGTTAGATGAAGTAATAAGTATATGGAAAAGGTAGAATTCCAAGGACTTACCTTATTTGTTTAAAAATAGATATGATGACTTATTTCTCTGAACATTAAGATAACTTACTTACATAGGATGGTATTGTTATCTAAAGAACATTTCCATCTGTGAATTAAAGCAATTGTATACTCATACGATAAGGAGTGAGGTAAAATGGAATGTGCACTAAAATAAAGTTTTGGCATTGCCATTAAGCTGGAAGTAAAGGTATTGAACATCTATTGATGTTGAATGCATTTGGAACACATTGTGTCTATCCTTGAAAAGAAAGATGTTCATTACTGCCAAGGTCAAAGGATCTGTAGTTGTTCCTGAATGTAAAATTTAATGAATATAAGCTAAATATTAACATTTAATATTTAATAAAACAAAATGATTTATACTGTGATAACATGTATCAGCATGATTTATATTCATGAAATGTGTTAAAATTTCAATATTTATATGAGATTTGAAAAATATTAATGTAAATGCTATTTTGTTGTTTAATGGCTTAGCATTTTAAGTCAAGTCTGAGTTTTAAAGCCAAGCTTTCAAAAAATACAGTTAGGGCCCAGTGTTTTAGTCTAATGGCTAGTCCACTCCTTGTACGTGCCAGGATCCCATATGGGCACTGGTTCGTGTCCCAGCTGCTCCATTTCCCATTCAGTTCCCTGCTGTGGTCTGGGAAAGCAGTAGAGGATGGCCCAAAAGCCTTGGACCCTGAACCCTTGTGGTAGACCTGAAAAAAGCTCCTGACTTCGGATTCGCTCAGCTCCGGCCATTGCAGTCAATAGGGGAGTGAACCAGTGGAGGAAGATCTTCCTCTCTGTCTCTCCTTCTCTAAGTAAATCTGACTTCCCATTAAAAATATGGTTAATAGAAAAATTTTCTTGATGAATAAAAATATTTTTCTCTTTTATGATGAATTATAATAGAATATTAAATTATAATTTAAGGGATATTCAAGACAATTATCACTTGCATTGGTAATAGCATTTAAACTGAGACATCTATATCCACAAGGCTGTTGCTGCTTGATTATTTAATCATGCAATATATGCTTACCTGATGCAAGAGCTGACTAATAGTATCCCACTTGTGTCTCCATGATACTAACTCTTCATCTAAATTAAGTTCATATAATAATTCTAGGGAGTATGGTTTTAGAATAATCTTCTATTATGGTAGTGATTTTTTACGTCTCTCACTATAAGAAATTCGTAATTCTGCTACTTTCTTCAAGTTCAATTTTGAAAGTGAAATGCAGAAATTTTTAGGTGTTGTAATTATACCATTGATTAGCTATCATCATCTGCTTCATTTTTTTTTTGTTTCTTTGACATGTGTCAATTAGAGAAGAACAAAACATTTGTTCTCAAATTATGAACATAATCCTTTTTTGGAAAAGATTTATTTATATTGGGCAGATCTACAGAGAAAAGGAAAGGCAGAAAGATATTCCTTCCACTGGTTCAATCCCTAAGTGGCCTCAATGGCTGGAGCTGAGCTGAGCTGAAGCCAGGAGCCAGGAGCTTCTTCTGGGTTTCCCACGCTGTTGCAGGGTCCTATGTCTTTGGGCTGTGCTTGACTGCTTTCCCAGGCCACAAGCAGGGAGCTGGAAGGGAAGTGGGGCAGCCAGGATATGAACTGGCATCCATATGCGTGGCAAGGACTATAGTCACCAGGCTTCTGTGCCGGAACTGAACATAACCCCTTTAAAGTACTGGAAGAAAATTTGTGCCATCCCAGGATATGCTCAATGCTGGTTTGATAGCCTTCAAAACAGTGGCAGGTTACTGGCCTCGCAGGTACTGCAGCAAACAGGAAAGCATCGGGACTCAATGTTCATTTCCACAATCATGGGAAAAATTGGGATAGACTTTCTGATTCAACTCTTTCCAGACAGAAACACATGAAGTGAAGATCTGTTTTGAAGTTTTGATTGAATTACATATTTTGGTATACAGTCCCAATAAAAATTCTTTTATCTGTGTATCATCTTGGCAAAGTTTTAATTCTCTATGTTAGATATGGTACATTTGATTTTGTTTCTATACCATTATAGCAGTACAGGAAATATAATCACAATTATTTATTTTATAGAATAATAATATAAAGAAAGAAAAACATGAGACCACTTAGAAAAGCAAATAGTGTGTTTCAATGTGTCACTCTTTGATCAAAGTTACACTGACATGTCATGGTTGTGTGCTTCAGTTATTGCTAGTGTTTAATTGCCCAGTAATCATTCAGAATTGAACATACGGACTCTTGTTTTTGGCAGCCCACTTCCTTTCCTTGGTCTCCCAACTGAATTCTACTTCCTCACATTTAAGAAGCAGAGTTTTCCTTTCAACCCATAACCAACATCCTTGTCAGGTATTTGAAAGCCCGATGCATTTTGAATATTTTATCACATTTGGTACCTTCTTTGTTGTAATTGTTTGTACACCCCTCCCTCCCTCTCTCCCTCTCTTTCTTTCTTTTTTTTCTTTCTTTCTTTCTGTTCACAGATTACATTTTATTACTTCATCAGCCACGTGAGCTGTAAATTAATGGTGGGACTTCAAAATGCATGCAGTAGTCCTATTGAACCTTTATGGCAAAATGAAGCTGGGCTCCAAAATCAATGGGAGAGAAAGGTCATCAAAATCCAGAGCTCACAGAAATTTCAGGTTGGTTTGTTCTGTTCTCCAATTACATTTTTTTTGGGGGGGAGAAAAATGTTAACATCTGCTTCTTCAACAGCAAATGACGTAAAAGTACAGTGACAATCCCAATTAGCTGTGGCACGTCTCAGGATTTTGTGTGCTGGAAGTGGATGGGTTTAGGAAAATCGGGATAATCAGTTCTCCTGGAAGTCACTTCTTTAGTAGTGTTTTGAATTGACATCTCAAAAGCAAAAGCTGAAATGTTCAAAGATATATCAGTAAGCATGATTTTTAATTTGCACCTTATTTTCCCAATATCTTCTATTTTGCCTCTTACCATTTAATCTCCATTTCCTTTTCATTCTTTCCTTCCAAGAATAATTTTCCTTCTAACCTAGATAATATTCAGTCATGAGGAAAGAAACTACTTGATTTAAATATTAATTCTACTTAGAAAATGTCTTTATACCTGTAAGAATTAGAAATAGCCAAGGTTTTAATTCTTTGTGATAAAATTCATATCAGCAAATAATGGCAATGAAATAAGTTTGCACATAAAAATATTAATTTCAAATGCTGTTGAGGTAGAAACATTGTCATTTTCACTTCATGATTAAGCTCATTTCAATTAAATCTTCACAAAAATAATTTTGAGGTTTAAAGATGATGAGATTAAAGTAAGGCACACTCATTTATGCAGTCTAATAAGACTTTCACATGGTGAAAATCATAATCTAGTGATTGTTATAAGAGTTCCTGGGATTGTGTTGCACTTGATCATTTAAGATAATCAAACAAAATTTTCTATTTAAAAATGGGTTTTTAATGCAGATTACTCCTAATGAATTTACTTCCTAAACCTGGCTTGTGTAGAGGTTTAGAAACAAATTTAGAGATTTTTTTTTATTTTTTAAAAGATTCACTTTAAAATTTTTCATTTGAAAAGCAGCTACACAGGAAGGAGAGAGAGGCAGAGAGATTTTTCATGCACTGGTTAACTTCACAAATGGCTGCAACAGTTGGAATGAGCCAATCTATAGCCAGGGATCTGGAGCGAGGAGCTGGTTAGGAAGTGGGACAGTCAGGACATGAACTTGTGCCCATATGGGATGCTGGTACCGTGCAGGTGGAGGCCTAGCCTACTGTGCCATGGCACTAGGCTTGACCTCCTTTATCATTTATAACCAGATGATAAGAAGTAGCTAATCATATGATGTGTAATGAACTTAATACTTATTTAAATATTGATGTAGATTGCGATGAATTTTACCTGGTTACAGTCTGGCCCAGCCAAGTCTGTTGTGGACATCTGGAAAGCGAATCAATGGATAGAATCTATTTCTTTCCCCTTTCTTTGTAATTCTGACTTTGACATAAATAAAATAAATCTTAAAAACATCCCACTTACCGGGCTCAGTGTGATGGCCCAGTGGCTGAAGTCCTCAATTTGAATGCGCTGGGATCCCATATGGGCACTGGTTCTAATCCCTGTGGCCCTGTTTCCCATCCAACTTCTAGCTTGTGGCCTCCTCCAGGTCTGCCACGCAGGTGCAGGGGCCCAACGCTTTGGGCGATCCTCAACTGCTTTCCCAGGCCATAAGTAGGGAGCTGGATGGGAAGCGGGTCCACAGGGATTAGAACCGGAGCCCATATGGGATCTTGGCATGTTCAAAGCATGGACTGTAACCGCTAGGCTACCGCACTGGGCCCCACATGAGTATTCTGTTTGGTGTGAAGAAAGCACAACTGTCTTAAGTGTAATATGTTAACAGACTTCTGGGTAGGTTATATCTGTTTCTCATTGGATTTAAAAAAGAGACAGGGATAGAGAATTGCTGTCTGTGAGTTCCTGCTCCCAAATGCCCACATTGGCTGAGACTGGGACTGGGTGTGGCTGAAGCCAGCGACCAGGAACCCAAACTCATTCTTATGTGAGTGGCAGCAACAAAACTGCATGGCCGTCACCGTTATCTTCCAGGGGCTGTATTTGCAGGAAGCTGGAATTAGCAGCCAGAGACAGTCTGAAATTGAACCCAGGTACTTCTCTTTGAGTTGTGGGAATCCCTAACTAGTGACGTAAATTAAATGGCAGAGGTCCTGGCGCAATAGCCTATTGACTAATGTCCTCAGCTTACATGCACTGGAATCCCATATGGGTGCCTGTTTGTGTCCTTGCTGCTCTACTTCCCCTGCAGCTCCCTGCTTGTGGCCTAAGAAAGCAGTCAAGGAGGGTCCAAAGCCTTGGATCCCTGCACCTGTGTGAGAGACCCAGCAGAAGCTCCTCGCTCCTCACTTTGGATTGTCTTAGCTTCAGCTGTTGTGATCAGCAGATGGAAGATCTTCTCTGTTTCTCCCTCTCTCTGTATATATGCCTTTCCAGTAAAAAGAAATAAATGTAAGAAAAAAATTAAATGGTGGACCAAATTTCTACCTATGTCATTGAATTTTAATAGAGGTAGACAGTGTCTGGTTTGAAAGGACATCAGAGAGATTTACCAAAGGTTAATGAAAATTGCAAATTAATGAAAACACAATGTATGATTTTCAAAATTATTTGTATTAAAATAAACATATTTAAATTAACAGAGCCAGAAATGAACATGCAGCACTATAAGAACCAGAGATCAAGAGAAAACCTAGTTTCAAAAAATGGAAAATGCCAGATAATTTGACAAATAGGAACCTAAATACAGAAGGGTGTAACACAGGAACTAGCTGAGTGTTGTTTCCTTTCCCTATGTTAGGCTGGCATTTGAAGTATAGCAATGACTATCCAATTTTTGTTCTTAACAATTTTTGCTTAGATGCTTTTCCACTAGGTATTGGCATGGTCACCTAAGTGTGTCTGTAAAGTGAGGTGTTTTTGTAGGTTCTCTTCTTGAAGACTCTGAGACAATGATGTTTCTTCCTTTGTTATATTTTTCTTGCACAGGTTGTTTTTCAGGGTCAAATGATTTCAACTCATGGACAAAATGAAGTCATAGCTATCGATGATATATCTTTCAGTTCAGATTGCTTCCCTGCTTATGGTAAGAACTTTTGTTTCATTTTTATTCCTGAAATGTATTGTAAATATAGCTACATTAAAAAAAAATTTAATGGATTTGATCTGTTCTTCATTTTTGGCTATGGGCTTAATGTGGATTATTGACTGTTGTTCTAATACATGACATAATAGTGACTGGAGTTATAATAAAAGCAAAAATAGATGATCTTCACTGACTTGAATACTGTAAAAAGCTACATGGTATAATTTAGCCTCATATTTAAAACCTTACAGTGATATTTATTCTGGCTAGTAAAACTTTAAAAAGAGAATTCTGTGTCATCTAGGACACTGGTAGAAAACTGGTTTCCATAGACTTGAAATTGGATGCTTAGAGAACTGACTTTATTATTTTATTAAAAAACACAAAATGGAGAGAGTGTTACTTATAATTTATTTTCTGCTTATTCTAAAATATATCAGTAAAGCATATCTCATATATTAGGCTTAAAAATAACTTATGTTGGGCCCGGCTGCGTGGCCTAGCGGCTAAAAGTCCTCGCCTTGAAAGCCCCGGGATCCCATATGGGCGCTGGTTCTAATCCCGGCAGCTCCACTTCCCATCCAGCTCCCTGCTTGTGGCCTGGGAAAGCAGTTGAGGATGGCCCAAAGATTTGGGACACTGCACCCACGTGGGAGACCCGGAAGAGGTTCCTGGTCCCGCTATCGAATTGGCGCGTACCGACCCGTTGCGGCTCACTTGGGGAGTGAAACATAGGATGGAAGATCTTCCTCTCTGTCTCTCCTCCTCTCTGTATATCCGGCTTTCCAATAATAATAAAAAAAAATCTCTAAAAAAAATAACTTATGTTTACCCCTTGGTTATATTAACTAGATAAGATTGATTGCTCATTTTTATTGTTCTCAATAAAATATTCAGTACTAAAACCAGAATTCCATCAAAACAATTAATTTAATCAGATGAGCAAAAGCCATACATGTGGGTGTGTATATAGATTTCAAAATTTGAAGATCAATCAAAATATAATGTAATTTTTCCATGAATTTTTTGAAACCTGATTATATCTGATGGATATCTTTATTTCTTTTATAAATGTGATTATATATGAAATGATTAGCAGAATAAAGAGTGTTGGTTTGTAGACAAATGTTCTAAGTCCTAATTTGATGAAAAATATGGTAGTTATGGTAAAAACTTTTTTTAAAGTCAGAAGAAATGTGATAGTGGTATCAAGAGAGCTTAGAAGTTTTGATAGGAGATGTCTGTGTTGTGCTTGGATTTTTTACAGTATTCTTGCTAAGGTGAAGGAGCTCATAGATATGAAATGCATCCTTTGCCTCACAGACTGAGGTAAAGTTTTATAAGACAACCCCTTCAGACACTGGGATACATAAAGTTGCGTTTCATTTTTGTGTTACTAGTACTCTGTTCAAATTAGGTGAGAAATCACTATATATTGTGATACATAGAAAATTGAAATGGAGAACTTGAAAGGAACATATTGTATCCTCCTTTGAGCTCCCTATAGGAAGTAATTGAAATAGCAACCTCAGTGCCTATTCAGTAAAATAAGTTGGCATGTATTAGATTTGTCAGAAGTTATATATCAGAAAAGATGAACAATGGCGGCTTAAGGTGAAAAAAGAGTACAAAGGAAATGAACAGATGTTTTTCAAAAGAACAGATTCAAATGGCTAACAGACATATGAAAAGATGCTTAGGCTCCCTGTCAGGGAGATACAAATAAAAAACACATTGAGGTACCACCTAATTCCAATAAGGTTGGCCTATACTCAGAACTCTATTGACAACACCTGCTGGCATTGATGTGGGGAGAAAGGTACCCTCCCTCACTGATGATGGTAGTGCAGGCTAGTACAACCACTATAGAAATCAGTATTGTGAAAGTACTTAGAAAATTGCAAATAAACCTGCCATATGACCCAGCTATCCTGCTCCTAGGAATATACTCAAAGGAAATGAAACCTACATATGAGAAGGGGATCTGTAATCCTATATTTGCAGCACAATCTACAATAGCAAAGACATGGAAACAATCCAGATGCCCATCCAAAGAGGAGTGGATAAAGAAACTATGGTACATTTACTCCATGGAATATTACTCAACCAATAAAAAGAATGAAATTATACCATTTGTAAACAAGTGGTCCCAACTAGAGGCCATTATGCTCAGTGAAATAAGTCAATCCCCAAAGGACAAATACCATATGTTTTCTCTAATATAAGGAAACCACTGTGCAAATTGCAAGTTCAATAACTCTTTCCATACTGTTTTGGCTACATCCCATGTGTTTGATGTTTTTGTTTTCACTTTAATTTCTTCCAAATGGTTTCTTTTCTCTTGTCAAATTCATTGCTGGCTCATGGATCACACATCGGCATGATTTTACCCAAGAGGCTGTTCTGTTTTCTTTTTGTCATCCATGCTTTGGTGATTCAGTGTCACAGTTTCTCGACTCCATGGTGCTGTATTTTTTTCTCCTTTTTTGCTTCTGTTTTAACTTCATACCTATTTTTGACCTTATTTTATGGGTTCTCATTTAAGGGAATGTACAGTGATGGAGTAACAGGGACTACCATATCCAGATGTGAAGATACAATGCAACATGCATTCCTGCTTCCAAATCAAAAATAGACTCCCAGTGAAACTGTTGGACATGTCCAGACAGTGGGATGCTGGACGGTCTGACATTGTCTGTACCAGCAATGTCCGGGCACACTTAAATAACAGACTGATGGAATTATAATTCCTTGTAAAGGAGTATAGTATTGTAACAATATGGGTTAAATCAGTCAGGAGGTGGGAATTTGGGGGATCAAATCCCAGACTCTATAGAATTGTACCATAAATTCAATATTTGAAATAAATTAATAATAAAAAGAAGTGATATATCAGTAAGGTAAATGCTTACTACACTGCTGCACACATTTCCCTTAAAATTCCCCATTCTGCCACTCTGAATAGTCAGAACCAGAGCATAGTTAACTCATTTTTTTCTTGGTAAGACAACTGGTGCCAATTAAGATCACTTAGGTAATATTTTTACATGCTTCAGGTTTTTTGTTTAAAGATTTTATTATTATTGGAAAGCCGGATATACAGAGAGGAGGAGAGACAGAGAGGAAGATCTTCCATCCTATGTTTCACTCCCCAAGTGAGCCGCAACGGGCCGGTGTGCTGATCCGAAGCCAGGAACCAGGAACCTTTTCCGGGTCTCCCACGCGGGTGCAGGGTCCCAAAGCCTTCGGCCGTCCTCGACTGCTTTCCCAGGCCACAAGCAGGGAGCTGGATGGGAAGTGGAGCTGCCGGGATAAGAACCGGCGCCCATATGGGATCCTGGGGCTTTCAAGGCGAGGACTTTTAGCCGCTAGGCCACGCCACCGGGCCCACATGCTTCAGTTTTATAATTTCTGCAGAAATAGAGATTGGCAAGCAAAATGATTCCCCACTAGTTTTATTCACTAACCAGCATTACTACCCACATACAAAGTAGAAAACAGCAAAGAAATCAACTGCTGCCTGAATTTTTGTAAGTTTTGGAAGTTAGGCACTGGTTCCTGACCTTGAAACTTTATTCACGTTACAAATTTTTAGCAGAACATCTTTGGATAGACTTTGGAATTGATATTGTCCATAATAAGACTCTACTATCATTTCACAAATGCCATTTTTAAAAAAGATTTATTTATTTTTATTGCAAAGTCAGATATATAGAGAGGAGGATCTTCTGTCTGATGATTCACTCCTCCAAGTGAGCACAACAGCCAGTGCTGTGCGATCCAAAGACGGGAACCAGGAACCTCTTCTGGGTCTCCCACGCGGGTGCAGGGTCCTGAAGCATTGGGCCGTCCTCAACTGCCTTCCCAGGCCACAAGCAGGGAGCTGGATGGGAAGTGGAGCCGTCAGGATTAGAACTGGTGCCCATGTGGGATCCTGGCACATTCAAGGCGAGGACTTTAGGCACTAGGCCACGCTGCTGGGCCCTCAAAATAAACACTTTTAAAAAAATGAAGTAACTAGTAAAACTCACAAAAGAGAGGACCACAAAGACCGAACTTAAGGGAAAGGGAACAGTTCGTGTTTAATAAGTGTCCACCACACGCCTTGTAATATTTCTGGGAATCAAAATCATTTTGTTAATTACTCATGGTACACCTACAGGAACAAAAGCATGTTCATAACAAATGTTCCAAAGACCGAGTGCCAGATCTTGTAGTGAGCCCTTAAAAAAGCTCCAGAAAATAACTATGGGTATAAAAAATTAACTGTGACATTGCATGAGAACATAAGAATGTTGACTATTCAAAGGAATGCTGTCAATTAGAGAAATACCAATGCCTGGAATTTCTAAGGCAATAGTTCCAGACTGCTATAATAAAATGTAGTATTGTATTTGAGGTGATACAGAAATGAAGTTTATTGAAGTCAGGCATCAATGCATTTTAAGGTTAATGTATTGGTCAGGACTTCTACATCGCTATAAATTTATACAACATGACCAAATTTGGTGCAAGAGAAAACCTTAAACCCTAAGACTGAGGTGTTCAATGAATTTAGAAAATAGGTATATAAACAAGAGAGGGTAATAAGGTGAATGCCATGAGTCAAGATATTTTACAAAGGATGAAGAAGCATTATTGGAGGTTGAGAAGAAAGTCAATCTTGATTTTAGGCCTTGTGTTTTATGGAGCTTTGGAAAAGGATTTCTCCTCATGATAAAGCTGCAAAGTATATGATCTTTTTAGGAAAAAGCTAGGAGTCTGGTGAGATTACTTGGTTTGTTCTTTGAATGGTGAAGCTATAGAGGGTATTTTGCTTTTAAAAATAAAATAATTATTGAAGCTCTATTTTAGCTTTGGGAATGAAATCATACCTGTATTGTGATTAATAATGTGGAAAAAACATAAAATTTTAGGGGATAAGATGGTCACCTGCATGGATTTGTATTTTGTAAATGGCGGGAATGTTAGAGTTGGTAAATTAGAATGTGACTTAATGCCCTGTGCCACAATACTGGTCCCAGACAAGAACATATATGTATATATATTTTAAAATTTAATTATTTATATTGAAAAGGCAGATACACAGAAGGCAGGAGACAGAAAGATGCTTCATCTGCTGGTTCAAGTGCCTGCAATGAATGGAGCCTAACTGATCTGGAGCCAGGAGTTTCTTCAGGGAGACCATGTGGGTTCAGAGACCCAAGGCTTTGGGCTGTCCTCTGCTGCTTTCCCAGGTCACAGGCAAGGAGATGAATGGGAAGTGGAGCAGCTGGGATATGAACTGGTGCCAATATGGGATCTAGCACATGCATGGTGAGGACTCTAGCCACTAGGTTATCACAGTGGGCCCCAGACAGGAATATTTTAAGAAAACTGTAGATCAGCATTCTAACAGACACAGAGGTCATCAGCATTTTGAAATAGAATCCAATAATACATAAAAGATAATATATCATAGCTATCCAAAAAAATGCAAAGCTAATTTAATGTTTGGAAAATAATCAATGTAATTCACCATGTTAATAAACTGAAGAAAAGTATATGATGATCTGAATAGATCAAGAAAAGACAGTTGGTTAATTGACCATAGATAGATTCATTGTAAAAATGTCAGCAAACTGTGAACTTCTTTTTAAATTTTTATTTTATTTTATTATTATTTTTTTTACTTATTTTTAAGTTTTTATTTCATTTTTTAGTAGTGTTTTTTTTAATTATTTATTATTTAACTTCATTAATTACATTGTATTATGTGACACAGTTACATAGATACTTGGGTTCTCCCCACCCCTCCCCAAACCCTCCCACCATGGTGGATTCCTCCACCTTGTTGCATAACCACAGCTCAAGTTCAGTTGAGATTCCCCCATTGCAAGCATATACCAATAAATAAATAAAGATTTATTTATTTATTATTGGTAAGTTAGACACACAGAGAGAATAGACAGAGAGGAAGATCATGTCTGATGATCCACTCCTTAAGTGGCTGCAACAGCTGGAGCTGAGATGATCTGAAGCCAGGAGTCAGGAGTCCCCTCCAGGTCCCCCACATGGTTGCAAGGTACCAAGGCCCCGGACCATCCTCAGCTACTCTCGCAGGCCGCAGGCAGAGAGCTGGATGTGAAGCAGAGCTGTTGGGACTAAAACCAGTGCCCACATGGGATACCAGTGCATGCTGGGTCCAAGCAAACTGTAAACTTTAATTTTGTAAAGGACATGTACAGAAACTGTACAACTAAAATCATATCAAATGTTTTGCTCATAAGATTGGAAATTAGGAAAAATTCTACTCATAATTTTTGTTCAAGATACTGGAAGTACTAGCCTGTGCAATAGGGCAGGAAATGTACTAAAGACATACAGTTAGGAAAGTGGAAAATAATAGGTGTTTATTTGCAGATAACATGGTTGTGATTAAGATTTTGGATATTAATACTTAATCAGATGTGAAATTTCCAAATATTTTCTCCCATTTTCTTGGTTACCTCCTTTTCCTTTGTTGAGTGTTTCCTTTGTTTTGCAGAAACTTTTTAATTTGATGTAATCCTATTTGTTTTTGTGTGTAGTGCCTTGCTTCTCAGGTCTTGTGCCAATGTTTTGCAATGTTTTCTCTATGTCTTTCTGTAGTAATTTAGTGACATAATGTCTTAGAGTTAGAGTTAGATTTCTGATTCACTGTGAGTTGATTTTCATACAGAACATAAGGTTGAGGTCTTGTTTCTTACTTTTGGTTCAGGTGCCTGGTTCTTCCAACATCATTTGTTGAAGGGTCTAGCTTGTGGTAAATGATTAGTTGGTGTAGACACATGGCTTGATTTCTGGAGTGCCTAATCTGCTCCAGTGGTCCACGTTTCAGGTTTGTCCATACCATGCTGCTTTGTACATAACTGCTGTGTAATATATCCTGAAATCTGATGGTGTGATTTTTTTTCCAGATTTATATTTTACAATTACTTTTTCCAGATCTTAGAAGAGCATCTGTGATATTTTGATAAAGATCTTAATGAATCTGTGGATAATCTGGGCATATTGATGATAATAATTCTACTAATCCTGTGTTTGGAAGATTATCTCCCAGTTCTTAAAATTTTATAGCTTTCATTGTAGAACCCTTTCACAGTCTTGGTTATATTAATCTTATTTGAATTTTTTGTAGCTGGTATGAATGGGGCTGTTCTGATGCGTTCTTTCAGAACCATGGTATTATTTGTGTAACAAATGCTATTGATTTTTCTGTGTTTATTTTATGTTCTGCAACTTCGCTAAACTCTCTTATGACTTCTAATAGTGTCTTGGTGGTCTTTTGATTCTTTTGATTCCCCTAAATATAGGATCATGTCATCTGCAAACAGGGATATTTTCACTTTTTCTTTTCTCACTCCTATGGCTTTGATTTCCTTTTCTTGTCTATGGCTCCAGATAATACATCCAGGACTCTATTAATAATAATGGTGACAGTGGACGTCGGTGTCGGTTCTGGATCTTAGTGGACATGCTTCCAACATTTCCCCATTCAATATGATGCTGGCTGTGTGTTTGACAGATATTGCCTTAGTTGTGTTGAGGACATGATCCTTCTTACACTCGTTTATCTTAAGTTTTTTGTTTTTGTATCATGGTAGAATATTGCATTTTATTAAATGTTTTCTCTGCATTTATTTAGAGAATCACATGGTTTTGGTTTTTCAGGTTGTTAATGTGATATATCACATTTATAGATTTGCCTTTGCTGAATGATTGTTGCATAACAGGGATAAATCAGACTTGGTCTGGGTGAATGAACTTTTTAATGTGTTATTGGATTTGTTAGCTAGTATTTTATTGAGAATTTCAGCAACTTTGTTCATTGGGAACATTGGTCATAGTTATCTTTGTTGAATCATTTTCTGATTTGAGTAGAATTGGAATTAGAGTTTAGAAATTTAGAAATTCAGGAGCAAAGGCACCTGATCCTGGGTCTTTCTTTCTTGGCAGTATTTTTGTTACTGCTTAAATCTTCATCTTGATTATCAGCCTATTTAAGTTTTCTGTGTCTTCATGGCTCAATTTAGGTAAATTGTAGGTGTCTAGAAATCTGTCTGCTTTTTGTATATTTTCTAAGTTGTTGGTATATAACTTCTAGTGATTCATAATGAATCTTTTTATTTCTGTGGCATCTGTGATAGCATTTCCATTTTGTATTTGATTTTTATTAATTTGTGCTCTGTTTCTGGTTAATTTAGTCAATGGTGTATCAAATTTATCAAGTTTATTTTTTCAAAAAGGCAACTTTTATTTAGCTAATCATTTGTATTTCATTATTTCTTCTGTAATCTTTGTTATGTCTTTCCTGTTAGTAATTTTGGGTTTGTTTTTTCCTGGGACTCCACACCAATTCGCTTTGGAGTTTCTGGTGTTGCGTTTTTAGCTTTTTTTTTTTTTTTTTTTTCTTTTGGGTTTTCTTCTTTTCGGTAGTAGAGAAATCTCAGAGACTGCTGACCGACCAAGTGGCTGGAGCCCAGGGAGTGTGGGGGCACCAGGGGCCAGCCTGTGCCCTGGACCCCGCTCACCACGCTGAAATCCCACAGCCTTAAGAGAGGGGCCCACCCCACCCTGCAACCTGTCCCTCCTGTGTGGGGGCCTTTCCAGTGCCTTGGGGGTCCCAGACCTCCCGCGAGAAACGAGACTGTCGCCCTGCCCCTCCTTTTTTTTAACTTTGACAATGGACTCGGTTTCCTTTTTTGGTTTTTATCATTCCCCATTCCCTTCGCCTCTTGATGCCTTAAACCTGGGCCACAGGCCCACCGGCCCCGGGCCAGAGCCCCTGGGACGCCAGGCGCCAGGAGCAGCTTGACTGGGGACCAACCAGCTCTGGCCTGGGGAGGGCGGCTACGGGCTCTGCTCGAGCTCGGCACCGCGCCCACCCTGGTGGGCCTCGCCATCCGCCCCCCCTCTGCATCAGACAACTCCACGCAGACATGCCCGGCACCGGCCACCAGCTCGGCCACCCGTGTCCCCTCTGCGGACCTCTCCCTCCCCCCCACATCCTCCCACACAGACTTTTGCGAATTAAAGTTTGTAAGTAATAAAAAAAAAAAAAAAGATAATTTATTTGATACCTTTCCAGTTTCTTGTTGTGTGCAGTAATTGCTATAAACATCAATTTTGTTGCTTTTTATAAGTTTTGATATACAGTTTGTGGTCTTCATTCATTTCTAGGATTTTTAAATTTCAGTTTTGATTTCTGCTATGACTGACTGGTCATTCAGGAGAATATATTGATAGAGAGGAAAGGAAGTGAAATTGCTTCAGTGACTCCTGAAATAATCAAAAGAAGTTACAATTTCTGTAAAAATTAAAGGAGTGATTCAAAGAAGAGCATAGAATTTGACCCAGTTGCTGGAGGAAAGAAAACCAGCATGGCAGGGAGATGGGATGAGTTTTTTATTTATTTCATTTTTTTGAGTAAAATGTGAGGCAAGATGGCTAGGTGTAAATGATCATGTGGTAGGATGGCCTGCAAGTTTAAAAATGGAATAGAGTTTTGGATAGCTGTGCAGAGAAGGAGGAAAATGAAAGAGGAAAGAATGAGGTATACTAGAATATGATGAAATGAGTGATCAGTGCATATGCAAATGTCAGCTGGCCTGTCTGTAGCTGTTTTTTGTGAACCTGTTGAGATCAGGGCTGTAGCAGGTAAAGCGTGTTATTGACCAATGTCTTTGCCATGAGAATTCAGGAAGTATAATAGCCAGAAGATGATTTCTTGTATAGCATTTGAAAGAAAAGAAATGAGGATGTAATAGTGAATAAAAAGAATCAAAAAGATTGCACGACCATAGGCTTCTGAGTTCTTTTGTAGTGAAAATACAGCCATGCTGAAACATGACAATGCATTTTGAGAACTGTATCATTAAATAATGTTGTCATGTGTAAATATTAAGAATGCACTTTCACAAGCTAAAATTGGTACAACTCACTATGTGATGTAATCTCTTGGGACCATCATGTGCAGATTCTGTCACTGATCGAAATGTTGTTATGTGATACATTGTTGTATTGTTAGATTTGAGATACTAAAAGGAGTAAACTGGAAAGGCAGGGATGGAGAATGGGCTACTTGAAATTAAGACACAATACTGCGATCATTAGAAGTGATAATACTCAGAAGCGTGGCAGGAGATATCCCTTCATTAAAAATTGCCTTTCAAGGTAAAAAGAGGTTAGGAACCTGAAAAGCAAGATGTAAGTGAATACTAAGAAACAATGAATGACAGTGAGAAAAGAGCTCAAATCTATACTCAACTGCCGTTCAGTAATGTCTGTGGATGATTGTACCAAGATGGGCCAGTGAGAGGTGCCAATTGATATCCAGAGGGTCAAACCATATCTCGGAGGATGATAACAAGAATTGTCTGGAGGTGGCAAGAGAAGCAATCATGACATCAAGTCCATGTTTATTCGGTTGTTATGTTGAGAAGGCTAAGGGAACAAGAACCAGAAAGTCAAGCACACTTCGAAAAGGATTCCAGGGAAGTGGTTCCAGGGCAGGTTTAATATCTAGTTAGAGTACCATGTTGTATTTGTTGCCAATATGGTTGTTGTAACAGTAAGCTCTTGATTTCAGCATTAAGATATATCACCTATTTCTATGTAAAATGGAAGTTTTGTTTTGGGGCTTGCCATCACAAAGATCTTATTAAAATGTAAAAGCTTTGGCATGGTTGTTTAACTTTGCCTTTGACTCCGTGTGTGTGTGTATGTACGTGTGCGTGTATGTATGTTTTGATTTTTACATTAATAAGAAAGCAAGATTATGTAAGTGATTATCCAGGACTAATGCAGGTATGGAGAAAAATTGGTGGAGGAGGTGTGTAGAACTAATGTTAACAATTTAAGAAATACATCGCTTTCCAGTTGCACCTGCATTTCATCTCTTCCCTCTCTTTAAATTTAACAGATGAAATTTTACCATGTCAAGAAGTGTCTGAGACCAATCAGGAACTGTGCCACCCAGATACAGACCTCTGTAGATTTGATTCTACAGAAGAAGGATCGAGAGGTAAGTGTTAGGCCAAAGTGTCCACTTTGCTGTATAGGCACGTTTTAAGAGTCAGAGACTTCCATATGGAGGAGCACACGCCAATCTGTGTTGACATTAAGGTTCTAGCTTTGCTTGGAGTGCTAATGGAAGTCTATGGTTCATTTAAAAAGGAAAAGTATGGTATATGCATGTTTATAAATATATACTTGCAATATTTACACACATAGTGAGGATGGGAATGGCCAAATTTTTTAAACTTAGCAAATCTATGTGCATTTCTTTTGCTTTTCTGTATTAAGTATTGACAAAAGAGGGCTTGAAATAAAAATAAACTTTGAGAAATGATTAGAAAAATAGAAGATGAAAAAACTAAATGTATTATATATAAGGTGATATCTTAAAAAACAAAGAGCATATTGGAATCATATGCAGGGTTTCTCTTTTAAAATATCACTATGATTACTAGTAGTTAAGATTTGTATTAATTTTTCCAAAGATGTATTTCTGTTATTTGAAAGGCAGATTTATAGAAAGAAGAAGAACCAAGGAGAGAAGGACTTTCCATTTGGTTCATACCCCAGATTGTCACAATGGCTGGAGCTGAGCTGATCTGCAGCCAGAAGCCCGATTTGTAGTGTGCTGTGATACCATGCTGGAGGGTTCGTCCCTCCCATTCTGCTGCTTCCGCCCATTTCCCCTGGCTGTTATTCCAGTTTTCTATGAGTTTTGAAATATTTTTATTTTTGATATATTAAATATTTTAATATAAAATAATTTAAATGTGTTTATTAGTTCTGAGATAACATTTAAATTACAGCCTAAAAAGTTTTATGTGAGTAAAGTTTTATTATGTGATTAAATTTTTCCCCCACATTACAGATTTACATGTATAGTGGATCTTCCTCCCCCGCTCTCATTTTTTTCTCACCAAATGCCCTTCCTAATTATTTGTCACCAGCTATTACAATGATATTATCATTCATTTAACTGTTACAGGCCTCATTTCACTGTTGCAGGCCTAACATTCTGGTACATAATTGTATCATCACATGACAAGTGTAGGAAAAGGAGGAACATACCATAACATGATGTAAAGGTATAATTAAAAATAATGATAATTCTCTTATTATTCAGGAGTAAAAATGCATACTGTTTACATCTCTTCTTTCCCAGTATGTTAACTTCCTTTGTAGCGTTTATAGAATGTGTGTGTGTTCTGTACATTAGTTATCATTTATTAGAGAGAACATTTTACATTTGCCTTTTTGGGACTGGGTTATTTCACCAAGCATAGCAGTTTCCAGTTGGGTCCATTTTGTTGCAAATGATAACATTTCATTATTTTTTATGGCTAATACCTTGGAATAAATCTAGCCAAGCATGTGAGGGACCTCAACGATGAAAACTAGAAAACATTAAAGGATGAAATAAAAGAAGATATCAAATGATGGAAAAATTCTACCATTTTTGTGGACTGGAGGATTAACATGATCAAAATGTATTGCCAAAAGCAGTCTACAGATTCAGTGCAATTCCAATAAAAATTCCAATGGCATTCTTAAAGCTAGAAAAAATGATGATAAAATTGGTATGGAAATGTAAGAGACTCTGAGTAGCTAAAGCAATTTTAAATAATAGAAACAAAGCTGAAATACCACACTTTAAGACATGATACAGGACACTGGTAATCAAAACAACATGGTTCTGACACATAAACAGATTTGAAGATCAATGGAGCAGAAAAAAAGCCCCAGAGGTGAATCCACACATCTGAGACTGATGTTTACACGTGAGCTGAAAGCAACCTAGGCGGCAAGAATAGTCTCTCCGACAAATGGCGCTGGGAGAATTGGATAAATGCCCGCATAAATAAGAAATAAGACCCTTACTGTTCATTTTATACAAAAATCAACTCTAAATGGATCGAGGATCTAAATGTATGATTGGACACCACCAAATTGCTGGAGGAAACATCAGAGACACTTTGCAAGACATAGGCATAGGCAAAGACTTCTTAGAGAATACCCCCAAAGCACAGGCAGTTAAAGCAAAAATAAACAAATGGGAGTACATCAAGCTAAGAAGCTTGTACTGCAAGGGAGTAAAAAAAAGTGAAAAACAACATAATGGGAGAAAATATTCTGAAAATACACAACAGAATAAGGGCTAATATCTAGCATTCATAAAGAACTACAGAAACTTTACAACAATGAAATAAACAACCCAGTTAGGAAATTGGCAAAGGACATGAACAAATACTTTTCAAACAATGAAATTAAAAGGGCTAATACCCATGAAAGAATGCTCAGATTCTCTAGCAATCAGAGAAACATAAACAAAAGCTATAGTGAGGTTCCACTTAACTCTGATGAGAATGGTCTACTTACAGAAATCAGCCATCAATAATTTCAAGCTAGGATGTGGTGGGAAATGGTACCCTAGTCTATTGGTAGGGATATAAACTAGTACAACGTCTATGGAAGTCAGTATGGAGATTCCTCAGACAACAGAAAATAAATCTACCATATGACCAGACATCCCAATATTGGGAATGTATTCAAACAAAATGTGATCTGCCTATGAGAGAGGTACCTTCAACCTGTCATTTTAAAAAATTGCAGTCATGACACACATAAAGAGCAGAACACTGGCGTTGAGACTACAGCTGAAGAACTGTGTTATTGTAATATACAGGGAACAATGGATAAGGGAGTTGGGGTGTGGGAAGAGAGGGAAAGGGGGAAGCCCTATATCTACAAAACTGTAAAATAGAAAATAATAGTAATGATGATAATAAAAATAAACCAAAAATTACAGTCATTGGGGCTGGTGCGATTGCTCAACTAACATCCAATCTGGGCACCAACTCATGTCCCAGCTGCTCCAGTTCTGATGCAGGTACCTGCCTGTGACCTAGGGAAGTGGTGGAAGATGGCCCAATGCTTTGGGAACCTGACCTATGTGGGAGAGCTTGAAGAGGTTCCTGACTTTGGTCGGCCCTGCTACGGACTTATGGCCATTTGGGAATAAATCTGTGGATGCAAGACCTTTTTCCATGTTTGTCCTCTCTGTAAATTTGCCTTTCCAATGAAAGTATACACATCTTTAAGAAGAAAAGTTGCAATCATCATGATGGTAGGAGAAATAGTAGAACTATAACTTCTTTGTGCCAATGATTCTCATTGACAGGATACACATTGCGTCAACTGACAAAATTTTGAGGAATAGTTTCCACTGTGCTCTAAATCTTACTGCATCAAGATTTCCAGGCAGCATCTGTGTGCATGTGTGTATATGTATGCGCAGATTACACTGTTAATTGATCATAACAATGTTGGGTAAGCCTCCATTGTTGGAGTTCATAGCAGTCTACCAAGACATTTTTCTCCCATCTTCAGAGTGTCATGCCTGTGGATTTGAATCTGATATGTGTGACTGGACATCAGAAGCACCTACTGATCATGTGTCCTGGATGCGGACAAGAGCAAGCGACATTCCCACATTAGAATCCGCACCTCAGCAGGATCACACTGGTCATGATGAAGGTACTAGAGGAAAATAATGTGTTTTATGTGTTAGTTTTAGAATTCTCCTTCATTGGAACAAGACACTAATGAACATACTGTAAATCTTCTGCTTAAATATATCGTAGTTCAGACACTTCTCAGAATAGTTAATTTCCCCTCTCTCAGCTGCAGCCTTAATTATTATGACTTTTCTCTCTCATGACCTGTTAGGGCATTTACATGTAAAACTCACAGAAGTCTAAGATGCCTCGCTGAGTAGGGGTTCCTTCCAAGTTTTTTTTTTTTTTCGTCAGAGTTGTCCACACTTAGTTTGTTTTAGGTTTTTTAGTTGAGGAACTGATGCCCACAGAGATTTGCAGTCTTGGCTTTTGGCACTAGTAGAATGTGATACTCTGTCTTCTTGACTCTCTCTAATCCTGCAACAGTGATGAACGCTGTGACCTCAGTTCTCTAACGGTCTGTAAGGAGTTGTTAATGTTATTTGTCCAGATTTTCTATTAGTCTGAAGGACAAAGTAGCATAGTTCCCTACCACAAGACTTTACCTTTTTCGAGAGAATTAGACTGTTTCCTGCCTTTTGAAACGTTAAAATTGATCAGAATCCATGCTGCCATAACATGTTTATGATTTCAAACTCCATTCTTTGAGATGTTTTATCTTGTCTTTAATCACTCCGATTTTTGAAGTTTTCTTTGTGATTATCTATTTGTACGCCAGAGACCAAGTGCAAAACTCACAGTGCTATTTTGATCAAAACCCCCTTTTTTTCTAGGAAATGAAAGTTTCTGTTAAATTTGTAGTTCATGCACAGTAGAAATAGTTAACTTATGCAGGCATGAAGTATTTCACACTTTTTGAATAATGAAATTGTAAAAAAGCTGGGTCAGACGTGGAGCAGCTGGAGCTCTTAGCATCCCAGGTTAACAGAGCGCTGACACCTAGAAATAACTGTGCGTCTCTGCATCCGTCAATATTGGTGCATGCAGGAACAGTTTAATAGTTTCTTGAAAGTGCTAAGTATCAGATGAGTAAAAAAGTTGACAACGTTTTTGTGTAGTACACAATCTATAAATGCAATTTATCATTCCATGTTATTTGACAGTAGCATCTTAAATTGTCTTCAGATTTTAAATAAAATTTTTATATCTTAAATTTTAATTTTAAATTTTAAAAATGTGTTGAAAATCCTGTAAGTCTTTTCACAGAATAGCTAAAGAACAAATTGTTTGTGGAAGAACAAAGAAGAATTTTTTTTTTCAAAGCGGAATTCTTGATTAGAGAAAGGTTGCATTCTGACATTTAAGTGAAAATGTTAATATTTTGGTAGGGAAAGATTTTTGTATTTGTAGCTTTTTTTAAAAATAAAACATAGTATCATGACTGTTATCAAAGGATTTTAAGGATTAAACATTTGAGAAATCACACATGAAAATGAAAGTAGTGTTTATACTTGATATAACCCTTTTAAAACTTTATATATTATAAATTATTTGTAATTCATTCTAGGGTTGGAAATTTTCAGAAATATAATTTTGTTCAGATATAAAGTAGATAATTGCTTTCCTAAAAGATGTTTCTTTTGTTTTTCAGGTTACTATGTATATGTTACTGCTAAGCATGCTTTTACTCTTAGCCAGTTAGACAGCAGGGCTGATCTAAAGAGCTCTGTGTATCACTGCTTGGGCAACAGCTGCCACTTTCAATTCCATTACTACATGGAAAACAGTATTTTGAGAGTAAGGTTGTATAATAATAAGGTAAGAAAAAATGTGTCATAGTCTCATTTATTGAATAAATGAAATTTATGTTCTTGATATCCTGGCATTTCTGCATGCATTTCCAGCTATATGTGTGCTTTATGTATCTTCATTTTATTCACTATAGTTTTATTTATTTGTGTATTTAAATATCCAATTATTTTTTTTGAAGAGGCACAGTTAGAAAAATAATGAGAATGGGAAAGTGAGAAAGAGATCTGCCAAATGATTGCCTTCCCAAATGATCACAACTGCTGGGGATGGCCCAGGCTGAAGCCAGGAGCCAGGAACTTCTTCCGTATTTCCCACCTGGGTGTAGGTGCCCAAGCTATTAGAGCATCCTCTGCTGCTTTTCTAGGCACACCATCAGGGAGCTGGATTGAGTGAGAGCATCTGGGACTTAAGCTGGTGCCCATGTGGGTTCCCAGCTTTGAAGCCAGTTACTTAACCTGCTATGTCACAGCATTGGCCCCATCAGTGCATTTTCATTTATTCATTCATTTATTTTTTAAAAGGTTGATTTCTTTTTTTAAGATTCATTTATTTTTATTTGAAAGGCAGATTTACACAAAGATAGAGGAGAGAGAAGAAAGAGAAAGAGAGAGAGAGAGAGAGATTGATTGATTGATTTAGCTGGTTCAACTTCCCAAATGGCCGCAATGGCTGGAGTTAGGTTGGTCCAAAGTCAAGAGTATGAAGCTTCTTTTGGGTCTCCCATGTCAGTGCAGGATTCCAAGGCTTTGGGCCATCCTATACTGATTTCCCCGGCATACTAGAACAAAGCTGGATCAGAAAAGGAACAGGTGGGACATCAATCAGTGCCGAGGTTAGCAGTTGAGCCATTGCACTGGCTCCTTGCTAAATTTTTAAAGGCTTGTAGTTATTGATAAAAAACAAATTAAGCATTTGCTTAAAACCTGACACATCAGGTGAAGTGACAGTTGTGATGATTATACTAGTACTACAACCAATTCAGTCATTTTAACCTACTGTTAGTTGAAGAAAATCTGCAAGTGGGAAAATATCAGACACAGGGAGTTTCTATTGAGAATGATTTTTACTTATAGATGGGAAAAAGGGAGTGATAAGGTAAAAGATAGCCAATTCTAAAGTGGAACAAATTTGGCAATAAGTACAGGGATTCTGACAAAAGCAGAGGACAATAGTAAAAGGATACAGGTTAGTTTTCTGGTCTCAGGATGCTTTGTTCAACTTCTACATGAAACCAGCTTGATATGTTTTCAACAATTTTCTTAATCATCTGTACTTATTGGATACCACTAACCACCCAAACATATTAGGTTCTCCTGCTTTGCTTTCTTCTAAAGTTTTGAACATCATCATCATTTAACCTTGGACATTAGAATGTTTAATATCAAGATACTTGAAAATTCAACAACAGTTTTCTTCCTGGTCCAATCACATCATTTCTGTTTTTTCTTTATTGTGTTATTTTCATTATCGAGTCTTTCTTCAACTCACTTTTTCTTTCACTTTTTCCTTGGACATTCACAAGGTCTTATGCATAAAGTTGGATAATACTCTCATTGCAATGCCTAATAGTTACCTTTCTTTTTTTTTTCAAGATTAATGAATTTACTTTTCTTAAACTAAAATTGCATTTATCAAAATACACTATTAGCAGAGTGAAAAAGCCCACGAATTGAGAGAAGGAAATTACAACACAAATATATGTTAATATTATTGTACAACAAAAAGGACAAGTAAATGGCATTGAAGGGAGCAAGAACATAAGTTTGTACCTTATATTCTAGGGACAGTAAATAGAGAATCTCCCATTGGGAATTCTTACATTTAATTTCTTTTATTTATTAATTATTTTGCATTATGTGACAGTTTCATAGGCTCTGGGTATCACCCCTCCCCACGCCCCTCCCCCCTGGTGGATTCCTCCACCTTGATGCAGTATTACAGTTCAAATTCAATCAAGATTCTTTCTTTGCAAACATATACCAAGCATAGAGTTTAGCTACTTATTGTCCAGATGGGTTGAACAGTTTCTTGGGGAGACTATTTCTGGTCTGAAGTTAGAGCTGGTAGAATATCATCCCAGTCAATTAAGAGTCCCAATATAACATCAACAGCAATTTGCAACATTATGGAATTGACATGGTTTTGATTAACCAGTATGTTAAAAAAATGCAAGTTCTTAATCAAATCCTATGATTAGCTCATTGACATTTCAATTTTAGTTTATATACAGGACCGGACCGGCTGCTATATACCTTAAAATGGCTATAAGGTACCATTCAGCTGTCTCGTGTCTATTTCATTTTAGTATTTAGCCATTTGCTGTGTTGAAGTATAATTTTGCTGATCTTGATAATCTAGACTGGCTTGTAACTCTAACAAGACATTTGTCAACAATTAAGGTGTAGAACATTTTTTTTTGGGGGGGGTGTGCAGGAAAATCCTCAACACCATGGTGAGGAGTGACTAATCTTTGTGTCCCACCCAGCGAGGCATGAGCAAATCCACGCCAGCTCTTTCCTGTCAGATTCCAAGCTCTACTTTTTGTTGTTTGTCTATTTATTTTAGTTTTTTTTTTTTTAGTTTGTATGATTGTTTGTTTGCTGTGAGGGGTTTTCGAAGCGATCCCGATGGTCATTGCGAGGGAGTGTGGGGGTCCAGAGCCAGAGCCAGGCTAGGACCAGAGAAAGCTCTCCTCCCTGGTCCCGAAGGACATTTGTTGTTCTTCTGTTTCTGCGGACTGCTCAGGGCTTCTGGTTGTCTTTCTGATGACGTTGGTTTCTGCACAGTAGTGTTTGGACTTCTTCCATCCCCTGCGGAAGCTCCGGTTGGGGGTGGGTGACCTCAGAGTACTCGGCCTCCTTGGCAGTTGGGATATAGTCCTTGTTGCTCGTATTAATAGTTTGTGGTAAAGGTCTGGGAGTCTTCATGGTTGGGATCCAAGCTTCCTTCTTACCACCTGCTCCACTCAATACAGTTACCTTTCTTACTGGAATGAGGTCTCATATATCTAACATCCTGTAACTGTGTTAAATTTTGTAACAATTTTAAAGTACTACTTGGGAATTCATATACATCAGATACACTTAATGCAGTATGCTAAGAGAGAAGGCCTAAGATTGAAAATGAAACAAAAGAAAGCAAACAAAGGAAAAACCATCTAGTAGCTTCCTGTAGCATTACAAACTTCCCATGTTCATGGAACACAACTTGATATCTGGAAAAAAAATTAAGCTTTAGAGATACATTATAGTACTCATGTCTCTATCATTTTTCCACTGATTGTCTCCTGGGCCACATAAACTAAGCATACAACATCAGATGAGAAAACATTTTATAATTTTCAATTTCAAACTTTAACTGAGGTGTTGTGAAAAAGCCTCTGGAGTAATTTAGTTAAATATTCCTTAAAACACAAGTTCCTAAAAGGATTCTTTTTATAGGCAAGTAGTTAATGAATGTTAATTTTTATATTCAATGAGTATTAAAACTCAATTTCAGTAGAAATTTACTGATGCAAGGGTACTTCAGGAAGTTAATGGAAAATAAAAAGTCAAAGATTAGTTCATTTTGATGAAAACCTTTTTGGAAATCCATTCATGGAAAAGGTTGTCGGGCCCAATACATTGGCTTAATTGGCTAATCCTCCACCTGCAGGCACCAGCATACCATATGGGTGCTGGTTCACGTCTTGGCCTCTCCACTTTCAATCCAGTTCCCTGAGTGTGGCCTGGGAAAGCAGTAGAAGGTAGTTCAGTGCCTTGGGATCCTGCACTCCCATGGAAGATCCAAAATAGATTCCTGCCTCCTGGTTCCTGGCTTTGCATCAGCTCAGCTGCAGTCATTGTGGCCATTTGGGGAGAACCAGGAAATGAAAGATCTTTCTGTCTGTCCTATCTGTAAATCTGCCTTACCAATAAGAACGAATATCTTTTTAAAAAGGTGTTCAAAAAAGTTCATGAAGTTAATATAAAAAACAATGTATGGTAGTCAAAAGTTTTTGCATCACAGTTGATGTGGTGATGTATTAGGCTAATCCTTCACCTGTGGTGCCAGCATTCCATATGGTGGTAGTTCATGTGCCAGTTGCTCCGCTTCTTATCCCGCTCCCTGCTGATGGTATGGGTAGGCAGTGGAGGATAGCCCAGATGCTTGGGCCCTACAGTCATGTGGGAGATGCAGAAGAACCTTGTGGCTTCCAGCTTTGGATCAGCTGAGGTCTGGCCATTGTGGTCATTGGAAGATGAACCAGTGAATGAAAGATTCTCTCTCTCTGTGTAATTTTGACTTTCAGATAAAAAGAAATAGATCTATGTTTTTCTAAAGAAAGGGTGCTTCAATAACTTTTTGCACCAACACAAAATCTTTTATTTTTAATTTCTAATAACTTTTTGAAATATTCCCATATATGTTGTAATCCTAAAGATTATTTTAACCTGACCTGAAAGTAACTGATGTATTTTAAAAGTTTTAGTGCAAGAGCATAGAGTTATGAGTTAATGGAAATAAGTATTAGTTTTTTTCCATTGACTTTGGGGTAACACAAGAAAAGAGACAAAAGAAATAGTCTTAGATACCACATCATACAACAAGAACACATTTATTAAGAGTTTTTGTCCCATGTTATGAGAAAAGAAGATAATACTAGAGAACTGGTCTAGTATATTAGCAAGAACCAATTGGACATACAATTTGAATAATGTTGGCCAGTGTTGGATTTGTTAACTTTTAGCTTGTATTCTGCACAATATCTTCTCTTCTGACACTCTATTTTCTATCCATTGTACATAAAACACATTTGTTATTGATGCAAATTTTTCATTAAAGTATATATAAGGCACAATTGACATTTTGTTACAAAGCTAAAATAAACCCCAGAATTTTAAAGATTAGTCCTCATGAAGATGGCTCATTTACAACTTCTGTGAATAGAATGCTCTTCTTAGACATATCCACAAGGGCATTTGAAAAGGTCTGTGGGAAAAGAAATTAAAACATATGTTTATTTTGGTGCAAAAACCACTGAAATCCATGAATACCTTTTTTCATAATTGCATTTCTCGTGACCTTTTAAAAGATCCCTTATATGAATGGATTCCAAAGTGTCCCAACATCAAAATGAATGTTTCATTTAAATGCATGTTCCACAGATCTGCTAAAGCACCTTCAAACAAATTGATATAAATGTGAGCAGGTAAACTAAGATCTATCCAGTAAGAATGGTACAAGTATATTGTTGTTTTCAGAAGACATTAGGAACTTGAGATGTGGAAGACAAGTTGTTAAATAGAATATTCACTTTTCAGAGTAGGCCTTGTATAATCCAAACTGTTGGGTTATATCTGCATTCATTGACTATAAATAATCATTGCAACAGACTGCCTCTTATCCTTCAGGGATCATACGTATCAATGAGCCATTGGTGGCAGGATGACCATTTTGTGGCACATTTTACATATTTTCTAAATTCCTGTTGTGTTCTGGGCAAAAAAAGATAATTGAGACAAAGAAAACATTGTCTTAAGAAGTGTTTTTTTGAATGTTACACAGTTTTTAAAGCTCTGCTTGATGGAATATCTGTTTGCCAGATTACATGGTCCTATCCTGGATTGCAATAAAAACTGGTTTTAAAAGATACTGGCAGGGCACGGCACAGCAGCCCAGTGGTTAAAGTGATTGCCTTGCATGCACTGGGATCCCTATTGGTGCTGGTCTGTATCTGAGCTGCTCCATTTTCATTACAGTTCTCTGCTTGTGGCCTGGGAAAGTAATAGAGGATGGCCCAAGGTCTTCAAACTTTGCACCTGCGTGGAAGACCTGGCCTCTGGCTTTGGATTGACTTAGCCCGGGCCATTGTGGCCATTTGGGGAGTGAACCAGTGGATGGAAAATCTTCTCTCCTTAAATCTGACTTTCCAATAAAAATCAGTCTTAAAGTTTTCAACAGTCATTACTTCGATACTTCTGATTTGTTAAAAGGGGGAAGGATGTTTTCTCATTTCTTAAGAGATGGTGATTTAACATTCTATTGTAAGATAAAACTGCATTTTTACTTTTAAAAAGATGTGTTTATCTGAAAGGCAGTTACAGAAAATTGTGCGTGTGTGTGTGGTGCAGGGGGTGAGGGTGTGGGGAGACAGAGAGTAGTCAGAGAACTCCCATCTGCTATTTCACTCCCCACATGGCCAGAGCTGGGCCACATTGAAGCCAGGAATCTCAGGTTTCACCTGGCTCTCCAGTGTAGGTTACAGGTATCCAAGTACTTGGGTCATCTTCTGATTTCCCAAAATGAAGCTGGAGTGGAAGTAGTAGAACCAAGAAGCAGTCAGCACTCATCTGGAATGTCTGTGTCACAGATGGTGGCTTAACCTACCGTGCTACAACACTGGCCCCAAATCTACGTGAATGATTCCAGTGTGGGGAACAAAGCCATTTCTACATTTTTCATTTATTGATTTTCAACATAACATAAACTAGAATATCACTAGAAATATTTTTTGGGGGGGATCAGTTTCTTTTTTCCCCTGTCACCCTTTATCACTACTTATCAGACAAGAAAATTTGGTGGAAAAATGTATATTTTGTAAGCAGGATTTCATTATCTTAGTATATGAAAAGATATTTTAGTTTGGAAAGACCGCTTCACTTTTCAGAAAAATGTAAACACATTTCTTCTCAAATAGAATAGAGGAAAATCAGGTAGTTAATTATTAAAGAACAGCGTAACTCAATTTCCATTAAATGAGTATCGGGGAAGTGATACATGCAGTTTGCCAAATTGTCTTACTAAAAGTATGTGCAGGCTATGAATGTCTGCACGTAAGTTGCGTAAAATGTAACTGGAAGAAAAATTAGTGCATCTCTCAGCCTTTTCTAGCTAATGATAAATGCATCCCCGATGGGCCATGGGGACTTCAGCTGCAGATGTATCTATCTGATGGACACTGTAGTGGTGATGAAGGATATTGTGACAGATTTAAATTTCTGAAATATTTAGTACTTGAAAATTCAGAGTAGAGCTTAGAGGGTAAAAGACTAAATTGGAAATTGATTTATTCTTGGAAAAACTTGTGTAGGAATGAACTTATGTAGGAGTGAAACTGAGGAAAGCAATAAATGCTTAGGAGAGTGAAAAATCTGGTCATATGTCATCTGAGTCTCAACTTACATGTCACCTTCCAAAGCCGCTTTTATATCACACTAGCAAGCAAGTAAATTGAGCCAGTCTTGCACATCAACCTAAGACATATTTATGTGTTCTCAGAATGCATAAACATTGTTTCCATGACCAATACATGAATACAGTAAGAATCACTGCATCTTATAGGTAAACATTATGAGCCATTGGGTCTGAACTTCCCAGGAAATGTTAAATTATGTTAAGTGTTTGAAGTAACTAAAGAAATAGTAGCACAAAAACGTGGTCATAAATCATAAACAAAATAATACAAACACATTTCTGGAGTACATTATAGGCTTTTATTATGTTTTACCTCATAGCACATTATGACAACTTTGCATGTAATTTACATGTGGAAAAATTGATCAGTATACAGGAGCACATATAGCATTCCCTTGAAGGTCTAGAAAAGGCTTTGATTAGAATGACCAGAAGAGATCAACTTTAGGATTATAATTTCCAGAAAATAATTATACCATTTGTAAGTTTACAATAATTTTTTTCTTGGGGAAAATATTTAATAGAATTTGAGATTATCCAAGTGGGAAACCTGGAGGGGTGAGGGGTGCAGGTTCCTGGCTTCAGATCAGCACAGTTCCAGCCATTGTAGCCATTTGGTGAGTGAATCAGTGAATGGAAGAGCTTTCTATTTCTCTTTCTCTCTATAAATGTGCCTTTTGATTGAAAACAAGTAAATCTAAAAAAAAAAAAAAAAGAAATTGAGATTGTACAGAAGATACACCAGATAGCATTTTTATCTTTGCATCCAATACTTGCCTGTTACTTCCCTTGCTTTTAAAGCATCTGCAATTTATATGCATTTTTTTCAAAGATTTATTCATTTTTATTACAAAGTCAGATATACAGAGAGGAGGAGAGACAGAGAGGAAGATCTTCCGTCCGATGATTCACTCCCCAAGTGAGCCGCAACGGCCAGTGCTGCGCCGATCCGAAGCCAGGAGCCAGGAACTTCTTTCTGGGTCTCCCACGTGGGTGCAGGGTCCCAAAGCTTTGGACGTCCTCAACTGCTTTCCTAGGCCACAAGCAGGGAACTGGATGGGAAGTGGAGCTGCTGGGATTAGAACCAGCGCCCATATGGGATCCCGGGGCTTTCAAGGTGAGGACATTAGCTGCTAGGCCATGCTGCCAGGCCCAATTTATATGCATTTATATAAATACATATATTTAAATAGAAAAATGATATCAGCATTAACATTTGAATAATTGATATTATCAATTATTATTTAGTTGTATTTGTTTTTGAAATGTAGTACTTTATTTCTTTGATTCTATTCAGATTTTTTGCTATCTTAATTCTCTGTAACCATTAAGAAAAAGCAGCTTTAGTTTTTGAATGTAAAGTCATTTTTTGCTTTTGTTTTTAAGAAGAGTTTTTGGATTTTCATTCTTGCAGTCATTACTTTAGATTTCTTGGCCCTGATCATCATACAGCTAGAGAATTAAGAGAGCATTTGAGTAAATGTGAGAGTAGAATTTGGGGAACGAGTCATGTTTTTTTTTCTTCATCGAAGGAAGAAGAAATATTTTGGACATACAACACATCAACTCACAGCAAGTGGGTGAAAACAGATGTGTTAATACCAGATTATCTGAAGATATTTCAGGTATGAAAAGAAAAACATTTTTTAAATCTTAAGATTAGCTTTTACCTTTTAGTAATGAATTTATCTTCCACTGCTAAATTTAGAAGAATGTTTTTAAGGATGGAAGGTATTGTATGTAGGGAAAGCGATTGTCCATTTCTTTTGCTCTTCATACTGCCCCTATTCAGGTACAGTTGCCCTGAGTCGAGCAACCATTGTGTGTCACTGTTAGAGCTTACTCATTCTCTGGGTTCTCTGTCCCAGCACTCTCCAGCACCATGCACTGCACCTAGGAAGCATAGTATTTATGAAGCTGATATATAGTACTGATGTTCAAATTCAATGGGTTATTTCCAAATGAATGTAGTAATTCATGTTTTTATAATGTTCTGGTAACTCCCTACATATTAGGGTATGTTTGAAACATTTACGAATTACTTAGTGGAATGCAGTCTTAAAACATATAACTCATTGTAGCTAACATATGGACCCAATGTTCATCAACTGCTGGCAGAATGAACAAATTGTGGTATATACACATAATAGAATACTAAACAATAAAAAATATGGTCCTATCTTTCTCAAAAAAAAAGGGATGTAATTGGAGATCATTATGGTTAGTGAAATAAGCCTCTCCAAAGAGAAAATATAATATGATTTCTCTGGTTTATAGTAACTAATATACACCGTATATTAGTTAAAATTATAAAAATGTGTATAAACAACATTGACATCTTGTTATTTAATTTTTTCATAGCCCTTATATATAGTCTTAAGGAACAATGGTTTTTCTACTTACTGCTTGAATTCTTTATTTAGTGGAGGGTTAAGTCTGTGATTATAAAGTAACTTGAAAGTATATAATTTTAAAAGTGTAAAGAAAAATACGGAGGAGGGAAGGTAAGAAGGAGGAATAAGGTAGTGTTGAAAGTATTGCTATGCTGTTAAAACTGTATACAATGAAATACATGAAATTCTATCACCTTATGTAAATGACAATAGTTTGAAAAAATAGCAAGGTTTTATGTTGCATATCGACTTGTTTATAATGTGACATTGATTGGATGAAAGAACTTGAAAAAGTTCATGGAAAGTCCACCTTAAATTTGTTGAGGAAATTTTAATTTTATTTTTGGGGCAGAGAGGGAGAAACAGAGAGCTTCCATTGCAGTTTTTACTCATCAACTTCTGGGAGCATGGAACTCAACCCAAGCCTCCTGTGTGGGTAGCTAGGACCCAAAATTTGAGTTATGACCTGTTGCTTTTCAAGGTGTACATTAGCAGGGAGTTGGGAGCAGGAGCATGGCCAAATGTGACCCAGTCCCTCCAGTGTGGGATGTAGCACTTTAATTACTGCACTGAAGAACCATATCACATGATCTATTTTTGTTCTGTATTTTATTTAGACAATTAAAAACAGATGTTTTCAGGCAGGCACAATTAAAAGAAAGAAAGCGGCCATTTTATTATGCATTTTATCTTTCTTCTTTGTAACCAAGCAGCAAGGGGAAAAAGCATTTGCCCTTAGTTTACAAAACTACGCCAATACATAGTTTTCTTCATATAATAACATATATAATAAAAACAATCTCATTGTAAATAAGAGAAATTGAATGGTGGCTTGCACATTTAAGAAGACAACAAGCTGTTGAATTATAGATGAATAACCCTTTCTGCCTTCATCTGATACTCTGAGATTTAACCATCAGTTAAACCAAGTTGATTGTTCAGCACTCGAGCTAATTCACATTCCCTGGTTTTTGCCTAAAGCAGAGAGTAACTCAGAAAGGCAGTGTTCTCTGCTACTAATTTTTGTCCACTTATTGTACTTTGCAACAGTCAGGAATTCTGGAGCCCGCTAAGCCGTCTCTAGCAGTAAAGAGGGGAAGGCAGGGAGTGAATAGATTAGAGGAGGGTAAGAATGGGAGGTCCTGCCTGGACATGATTCACACTGTCCACACTGTGTATACTGGCCCCTGACATTGTTTTACATTTGTAGAAAAATGTGTGGTAGTTCCCTTTGCTAATCTTGTATCCCTTCAAAAGAGTTAGCAACTCAATTGAAGAAAAAAAAAATTTTAGCAGTTCTTATTAGAGAAGCTGCTTTTTTAGACAAGTTTATTTTTAAATATATAGTCTTTTACTTTTTGTATATTCTTATAGTCTTTATATCTGCCTGTTAACAGCCCTTTATTCACTAAGACACAGATTTGAGTGTTTGACAAAGTAAGTTCCAGTAAGAGTTCTTACATAAGTAATGATAATACTTAACTTTAAAACGAAAGAAAGAGAACTGTGAAGATGCTGAGCAAGTAACACATGTGTCATCAAGAACATTTGGGTGGTCAAGTCGGGAGAGGGCTGTATTTATTGTTTGATCCCGAGGCGTTGGTAAAGCTAATGTGTCAAATTACCCTATAAATGTGGGTCGGGTTTATCAGATAAGAACTTTGTTTTTAGTTGCACTTGGTTGCTTTTTAAAAATTTTTTTAAATTTCTAATATTTGTTTTAAAGATTTTTTTTTTGTCTAAGAGATTAAAAACTCACAGTGTTATTTTCACAATTTTCCTGAAGATTACTTTTGAAGGGATAATTCTGAGCCAGAGAAGTTTTATTGGACTGGATCAGCTCTGGGTCTATGGCTGTGAAGAGGCCCCCTCCCAAAAGCTTTGCTCATCTGATGAATTCACTTGTGCAAGTGGCCAATGCACTGCCCAGGATTTAATGTGCAACTCTCAACAGAGCTACTCTGACACAACTGAAGATTCAGCAACTCTCTGTAAGTGAAATGGTAGCTTACTTGTTGCCCTCTACTTTGTACTGTTTACACTTAGCCTTTGCTCAGGTTAAAGTTAGCATCTGGGAAATAAAGAAAATGTACAATTTCAGTCTGAAACTATTCACATGGTTCCTTCCAGAGACTTGGTATCCATTTAATATTTAGGTACTTTTTGCTAAGAATGCAAAATTTCTCTATTTAGCGCCCGAATGACTGTGGTCAGGGTTGTGTTTATCTGTGTTGCCAATGCATGGGTGCATTTGCATGTGCTTTAGTTCCAGAGGAGTGGGTGGCAGAGACTCCTTTTGACCATCTCTTTGAAGGCAGATCTTACTGATAGTTAACCCATAATAGATGTATATTCTTTTTCTTTTCTATATATATATCTATTTTTTTTTTTTTGGAAACGATGAGGAGTATGTAGGAAGGACTCCCTTTGCCTCCGTGGCAGTCACTCTGGCTCTGGATTTTACTTCAGCCACCCTTAGTATTCATGAGGGCAAAAAAGATCAATGCTTTACTTTCAGGTCTTTGTTGAAAGGTCTTTGATAAGCATGATGACAACAGATCCTATTGTAGCTCAAGGCTAGTACTATGTGAATGAAATAATTCGATAGCCTACATAACAGTTTACATATTAAGGAGTTTGGCAACTAGGATATTTGTGTGTATTTAGAAACAGTGATTTCCGATGAAATGAATTAATTTTCTGTATCACAAGCAAGTGGCTGTTTAAAACGTATTTAAAGTTGATGTTTGTGGGGAGCGGCCGACCCCTCGTCTATGAGGGGCCGCAAGATGGTGGCTGGCCGAGAGCCAGGAGGCAGGATTTGTCCCGCCAGTAGGTAGGCAGGAAGTCACAAGGATAGGCTAATCCTCCCCCCCTGCGATTGCTGGCCTATCAGCGCCCTGTGGACCCACGGGGAGAAGTGATTGGTGGAGGACTTTATATAAGCAACCCATTTTCGGCAGTAAACCCTTTTTCGTTCAGCTTTTTCCCTTGCCTCCCTCTTTTGGTTCGCCTTTCTTTTTTGTTCGCCTGTGGCGTTTTTCGTTCATCCGCCTTCTTTCTGGTTCGGCTTTTCGTTCGTTCGTTCGTGTGTGTGTGTGTGTGTTTGTTCAGTGTGTGTGTGCCAGTCGCGGTGGCGGTTCCTGTTTTTTTCCAGGCCCTCGAGATTCCTCGTCATTTTAGTGTTGCTGCAGGGCGGCGACAGATGTTATTTGCTGTATATTTTATCCTAGTGAGATATTTTGTGGAACAGGGAAAATATTACAAGATGAATGTCATTTTTAATGAAAAGCTATTTCTACAACATGTTTATATTGATAAGTATTTTATTAAGAGCAGAGAAGAAAGACACAGAAAAGAAAAATTATGAAAGCAAAGGGGAAAATCCCGTCCTGACTTGTTTACAAACAGACCAATGACTTCCTCAAAATCTAATTTTAAAGCAGTGAATTGCCAACCTGGGTAATCTCATTGATGTTTCAGAAGACTCTCTTTCATTCAAAAGGAACATATAAGAATAATTTATGTCTTCGAATGTGAGAATAACAGATTTTCTTCTGCACTATCATTTTTTTATACAGACAGTTTGGTTCATTTCTCAATGGAAAGTCTTTCTGACAGTTTCTGTTACTTTTAATATTGAAATGTTATTCATAGTTCCCATAACTGAAAGGAATTTATTTTCTTCAGTATCTGGATGTGATTTTGAAGCAAACAGCTGTGGCTGGTTTGAGGCAGTTGGTGGTGACCAGTTTGACTGGATCTGGGGCTCCCAAAGTTATCTTTCTGCTGATTTTGAGCATCAGGCCCCACCTCAGGATCATACCCACAACACAGCTGAAGGTAGGAAGCCAGGAGACATTCTAAGTGCTTTGAAATACTATTTCTTTGGGGCTAAAGCAAAACAGAAGTAGTTGGAATTCTCTGTTAGGATAACAGACATAATTCTAGATAAGTCATCTATGTGTAATGATTCTGTTGTGTGTAGTATAGATGAAGAATATATTTATTTTTGACTGAATTAACTAAAGTAACCAATTGTTTGGGGATCATTTAGACACAGATGTCAGTAAATTTTACTTTCAGTCACTTTTATTGATTTTACTTAATTATTGCATTGTCTTACCTTTGGATTTGAAAGTTACTTGACATAGGATAATGAGGGAGATGCTTTATCTTAGAGTATAGTGGGTTAGCTGATCACTTGTCTTATGTCTCCATAGGGCATTTTATGTTCATTTTGAAGCAAAATAGCAGTTTGTCACAAATTGCTAAACTCCAGAGCCCAACTTTCAGCCAGACTGGACCTGGATGCACACTCTCCTTCTGGTAAATATTAAAAGCAATTATCAATTACCCTTCTTGCCTGGTGGTTGCCAGGCAATATCTACACTTATTAGCTGTTTTATCTAACCTCTGGTTTTATTTTCCAAATAGCTATTACATTAAATTCACACAATTTACCTTTTACATAGGTGTATGTTTTAAGTATTTGGTTTTTTTGTTATAAGGAAAGGACATTTTCCTTCTGCTGACGGATTACAATGTAATGAGAACTGCTTCTTTTGTTTTTTTTCTAAGCTTCTGGAGAAAGTCTTCCAGGGTTATGAGAGCCATGCAGCGCACACTTCAGCAGGTGGGCAGCCACTGTTAATGCAGGCAGGAAAGGTGTCCGTTTATGATAACCAATTGTTAATTGCTAACCAAGTGGATGAGTCTCCAGGTTAGATATTTAATCTAGCTATAAATTGTTTTCATTTCTTGTGCTTGCTATTTTCCAGGTTTTATAACTATGGGTTCTCAGTGGGAGCAGCTGAGATGCAACTACACATGGAAAAAGCCAATGATTCAACACCTGTCTGGAGAGTATTATACAACCAGGGTAACCAGTGGTCAGAGGCAACCATTCAGTTAGGGCGCCTCACTCAGTCCTTCTATCTGTCACTGCAGAAAGTCAGTCTTGGAATTTATGAAGGGATCTCGGCTATTGATGACATCAGATTTGAAAACTGTACACTTCCTCTTCCGGCTGCGAGCTGTGATGAGTCAGATCATTTCTGGTGTCAGCACACCAAGGCTTGCATAGAAAAGCTTCATGTATGTGATCTGGTGGATGACTGTGGTGATCGCACTGATGAGGCCGACTGTGGTAAGTTGCTTTGGATCTCTTATTCTTTTTGGGAGTGATGATCTTTATGAATTATATCTGTTTATCTGTTGAAGCCAACAGCACATCATAATTTCAAAGCTGATGAATATTATGTGTGGTTAGTTTAATTGTCAGACTATTAGCTTTGTGAACTAGATTTATTAACTAGATACTAAGAATACAATGGTAACAGTTACAGAACCTCTGGCTGCAGGGAGACTACAGTCTACTTAAACAAATTGATTTTATGTTGGTTAATGAGGAATTAGATATAGTAGCTTTGAGAAGAACTACAAACAGGAATGCTATGATTTTATGTGATCCTGGCACTGGACTTTCTAGATGCGGTGATTTAGTTGGGTAATGAAAAACAAATCAAAGCATCTGTCTAAAAGCTCTGATGGGGACTAAGAAAAATGACAAAGAATGTGATTGAAAAGGAGGAAAGAAGGGTAAAGAAGGAACAACCTACAGAGGAAGATGTGGGAGAGGCCAGAGTCACAGAAATTTTCCTTCATTTGAAGGAGTTCAAGAAGGACATTATAATAAAATGCACACATTTTAGAAGGTCACTGTGGGTAGAATATGCAATCATTAGAGGAGAATAGATGTAGGGGATCCTTTGAAAGTTATTGTCAGATACAGGAATGTGCTTGATAGTGGGTCACAGCGATAGTGGTGCAGATGAGGAATGAAGCTTGGGGTGTTCAGGAGGACTGTTTGATGATATTTTGGTTCTAAGCAGCAGAGAATCAGAGGTGGGTGTCAAAGTCAAGTCCTGATTTTCTGGCTTGAATTCCCAAAGCATTTGTGATCCTATATGATTGTGAGGGTCTTGCAATTTATTGCACTTAACTGTGGTAAAACTTCATGCATCTGCTTTTTAAAGATGTTTATTTTTTTACTTGAAAATGAAAGCTACAAAGAATTAGGAAAAAACTAAGAGAGAGAAATCTTCCAAGTGGGTGTAGGGGCCAAAGGCCTTGGACCATCCATTCACTACTTTTTCCCAGGCCATCAGCAGGAAACTGAATCAAAAGTGGAGCAGCCAGGACACAAACCAGTGCTCATATGGGATGCTGGCACCACAAATGGAAGATTAGCCTGGCATGACACCTCATCAGGCCCTAGGTACTCACTTTTTAAAAACACAGTTTATGTATGTATTTTTGAAAGAGTTACAGAGACAGGGAAAGAGAGATATCCTCAATATGGTCTTGACCACAACGGCCAGGGTTGCTATAGGCTGAAGTCAGGAGCTTGGAACTTCACAGGGGTTCATGGTCACAAGTGCTTGATCGGTTTTCTTCTGCTTTCCTAGGTGCACTAGTAGGGAGCAAAAATGAAAGTGGAGCAGCTTGGACTCATATGTGATGCTTGTGTTACAGGCAGTGGCAGAAACCATCATGCCACATTTACGCACTTTTAAAAAGGGCCCGGTGGCGTGACCTAGCAGCTAAAGTCCTCGCCTTGAACGCCCCGGGATCCCATATGGGCGCCAGTTCTAATCCCGGCAGCTCCACTTCCCATCCAGCTCCCTGCTTGTGGCCTGGGAAAGCAGTTGAGGACAGCCCAAAGATTTGGGACCCTGCACCAGCGTGGGAAACCTGGAAGAGGTTCCAGGTTCCCGGCATTGGATCGGCGCACAGCAGCCGTTGCGGCTCACTTGGGGAGTGAAACATCAGATGGAAGATCTTCCTCTCTGTCTCTCCTCCTCTCTGTATATCCGGCTTTCCAATAATAATAATAAATCTTTAAAAAAAAAAGACTTTACCTTAGTATTGCATTTTAAAGCTAAATGGTTTACATTAGAAATTAGCAATTTTAAACTAGTGTTTTGTTTTGTGTTGGATATTCTCAATTACCTTTGGCTGTTTCAGCACCTGAACTACAGTGTAACTTTGAAGAAGGACTTTGTAACTGGGAACAAGATACAGAAGATGATTTTGATTGGACCAGGAACCAGGGTTCAACTCCAACACTTAATACAGGGCCAATGAAGGATAATACTCTGGGCACAGCCAAAGGTTACTACCTATACATAGAATCTTCAGAGCCACAGATGTTTGAAAACAAAGCAGTTTTACTCAGCCCTATCTTGAATGTGACTGGTAAAGAGGGCTGCACCTTCCGCTTTCACTACCACATGTTCGGAAAGCATGTATATAGGCTGGCCATCTACCAGAGGATCTGGAGTAACACAAAGGGGGAGCTACTGTGGCAGATATTTGGAAATCAAAGCAACAGATGGATCAGGAAAAACCTCTCCATTTCCAGCAAACAGCCTTTTCAGGTATGGGTAATGGCTTTCATAATGTTTGTTTGAAAAGCCTTAGAATGTCTCTATATGAACACATATAGAATGTCTCTGTATGACCCCTAAAGATCAATCTATTCTTATATTAAAGGTATTGAATTTGGTTAGGATTACTGTGATGTACATTTATCACTTAGTTAAGGGTGTTCCTAAGCTTTTAAAATTGCTGTCATCCTTGAATATCCCCAGTAATGTGTGCTTAGACTCCCTAAAGAAGATGAGCGATCATGTGGGAACAACTGCCGGTCATGCCACTTACCCACTTTCCTGTAGCCCTTGACCCTTTATGCCCTAATCAACTAAGTAAGATTATTTAAAAAAATAAATTAATTTAAAAAAGATTTAAAATTAAAATTTAAAATGAATAGCTTATCAAGTAATGCTGATAATAAACTAGATTTCTAGAAGAATGAACATGTTTAGTAACTTTGGAAATAGTAACTTTGGAAAAGATAAAAGTGAGAACAAAGAATAATAACTTGCCTTCAGATACTTGAAGAATCAAAGGAAAACTAAGCAAACTAGAATAAATGTTTGAAAGTTACAGGACACACACGTAGTAATCTGATGTACTAAGATGACAAAAAACTGAAACTCTTCAGAAACAGCATAAATTTGTCAGTCTAATGGATCCTTTAAAGCTTACAGCTTCCTGTGACTAAACATTCAAAGAGAGGCCATATGAACACTCTGGAGACTTCAAAGTGTTTTGTGAATGGTGCAGAAGAGGGGTATCTTTAGATATCTTCTGAATTCATTTCTAACTTGCAGATTCTATAACATAATTTCTCTCACAGTGATCACAATTTTCTCGCATTCCTTTTAGATTTTGCTGGAGGCCTCAGTGGGAGATGGCTTCACTGGAGATATTGCAATTGATGACTTGTCTTTCATGGACTGTACTCTCTATCCTGGTAAGAGAAAAATGTTAATGTATGAGTGTTTCTAAATCATATCTACAAACATGGAGAGATTTAAAAAATATTTTCCTATTAATTAGTTTTAAGATTTTTGCAAACATACTAAAGAGATTTGCATCAGCTGTATTTCCATCTCACTGTATCAAATGTGCTAGGGAGTCATACAGGAAGTTGGACTGTAATTCCATTATGTTTGAGTGATTGTAACAACCAAAGTGATTACAATCTGTGACACCATGTTGGAAACTGTACCAGCAGTTCTCTTCAGGGTATTCTTTACTCTTGGGCTACACTGTGAATATCTTTAGGGTGATTGTCAATAACTCCCTCTGTACATAATAGATTCACTTGTATTGAAAAAGAATATATATTTACCAAAATATATAGCTCCATCTCCATCTTTTCCCCTGAACCTGCACTTAGATACAAATTTCCTACTCAGCATCACATCTGGGATGTCTAATAGGAATCTCAAACTGACCAAAAGAAAATAGCTCAATTTGAAATAGCGTAATTGGGGACAGTGTGTACCGATTCAGTTGACTGTATTTCCAGCCCTTAGAAGGTGGCCATTGTTCAGGCTGGAAGCACTACATGTCAAGACGTAGTACAGTGCCTTTTTTGGAAGCATCAGCATTTGATCATTCTCAATTACTGAAGGCACACTGTCACCTTTGCTTCATTGTTTTGAAGTTGTTCAGCATGGGAGTGCTGGTCCATTCTCAGGCATCACTGAAGAGTTCCATTCTAGTCCTTTCAGCTGGCTGTGTGGCACTGGGCTGATCCTTCCCTCCATCTCAGAGTTCCAGCAGGACTGATCACCATCATTGTTCTGTACAAATGTTTCCATAGAACTTTGTAGAAAGCACATCCTCTGAAAGGTCAGCGAGCAAAGAGCCAGAATCCTGGACAGCATTGTCTCTCCAAGCAAAATCGTTGTCCATTTCTTCTCAGTCCTGCCACACTCTAGCTCTTCTTAACTCAGTGACGGATTGTTTCTAGCTGATTACCCCACATCAGCAAATCTGACCAGTCACCAGCTTCAGATCTACCCAGAACCCACTTCTTTTCATCACTTTCACTGCTTTCCCCTTTGGTTCAAGATGCCATTTTTTTCTGCAGGGATTGTTGTGATTGTTTGGAAATAATTTCTCTGCATCCATCTTTAAACTTCACAATCTATTCTCAATAGAGAAGCCCATGTGACCTTTTTAAACTTATGCAAGATCATGCTACCCTGTCTCTAGTCCTATGACTTTCTACTTCATTGAGTGTAGAAGTCTCACATCTTGCAATAGCCTTTTGGCTTTCTCATGCCTACAGACTTTTCCCTTCTGCTGGTGTACCTCAAATTCACTTCTAACTACCAAAGACTGTTTATAGGATTTTTGACCAGGGTTTTTCCACTTTTCTTTCTCTTTCCTGAGTACACTTCCCTCAGAAGCCAGTTGGCTCCATTCCTTACTTTATTGTTGTTTTTGTTCAAAGTCTTCTGTGAAATTTTTACTGAAAACCACACATACACAGTGTCTCCTTAATATTTTCTGTCTCTATTCCCTCTGCTGATGTTCATTGCAATACATATTATCTTTATAATAAATTTCCATTGTCTCTCATAACAATGGTTGCATGAGAACTTGCATATTCCCTGCTTACTGTCTTTTTTTTCCCCAGCAGCTAAAGCATATCTGGCACATAGTTATACCCAATAAATATATTTGAGTGGGTGGGTAGATATATGCAGAGATGCACCTTTTTAGATGTTATACATATATATTTATTTATATTTATATATTTTTATCATATTTCTATCTCTATCTAATCTATCCACATATCCCTTTTCTCTCTGTAATTCTGCCTTTCAAATAATTTTTGTTAGAATCATAAGAAAAGAGACCACAACAATGTGTGGTCCATCATAGGTGAATAGATGTTGAATGCTGAGTAGGTTGCTGGGTTTCTTATCCTACTTTTTGTAAGAGACTTGGGTACCCAGCTAAAAGCACAGTGACTCTTTGTAACTGTAATGTTAACCATAGTGTTCTGCTCATCCAATACACTTATCCTTCGAAGAAAGCTACCATTACCATTTTACAGGTTTGAAGAATTGACTTAAAAAGCATAAGTCACCTGGATGAGAATTTCAAACTTAAAGCATAAATGAGGTTGTATTTTTAGCTTTTCTAATTTCAATGGTCACCGTTTTTTCCACATTTCCTCCCTAAACTAAAAAGTCACTCTGAGGAAGAGAACAAGATAAAAACACAGAAAGGGAACATGGGTCACCACTGAAGTGCTATTGTCCAGTTTTCCTACTACTCCTATTCTGTGGTGACAGTTCAAGGTGGAGCTCCCAGAGGCATAGAGAGATGTGACATCAGTTACTGACTACTTGCCCCAATTTTCTGGTCAAACTTTTGAAAGAAAAATATGTAATGTTACCATAAGCTGAAACATAAAACAGGTTAGACTTGACATAAAAATATTGCCCTTGATGGCCGTGAACTTTTTCCTCACAGCATCAGTGTAGCTGAGATGAGATAGTGTTTGTAGGTATACTCACAGACATTGATTTGCTTTTAATATTAACTGTTTATCCGAAGCATTTTTCTTTCTTGGCTGAGAAACAAAAGTTAATACTCACATAGATGGGGCTAGAACTGTGGTGCAGTCTGTTAAGCCTCTACTGCTTGTTACTTCGAAAGCAGCCTCTCTTTTCCTGGGCCTTCCTTGTTATGTTTAATGATGTAAATCTTCAACAACCCAGGCTTGAAATTACAGGAACGTATGACTTCTTTTGTTTGGGAGCTCACAATTCCAAAACATTGTTTGCATCTGCCCTTTAATTTCTATTGCTCTGTCAGGACGCTAGTTCAAGACGGTGTTGTCTTGATTGGGAAGCTTTTGAGTCACAAATGTTTATTAATTTTTACAAGTTAAAAAAGTTATTTATCTATTTGAGGTGCAGGTATCACAGTGTCTTAACCATTATACCAAACACCTACTCAAACTCTGCTTTTTTCTTTCTTAACATTTATGAATTTGATATAATAATTTGTATCTGATCATTTATTTAACATTTGCATTAAATTTAGACTTTGTGTGTAAATTGCACACTCTGTCACACACACAGAGGAGAGAAGAGAGGAGAGAAGAGAGGAGAGGAGAGGAGAGAAGAGAGGAGAGGAGAGGAGAAGAGAGGAGAGGAGAGGATACAGTTCCAGAGGCCCTGGGATTTCCCCCCTCTCCTCCCTAAATTCCCTCCCCTCACTGATTTCCCCTATATTATTACAATTGTAGTCTTTCATAAACAGTCATAAGTTCATCATTCTGCTATTTAATTATATCCTGATATTGTAGGTATGGACAATTGCAGAGTCCAGCATCCTATTGTCAAGATATATTTAATATTTTCATTGGGAGTCCATCTTGGATTTGGAAGTAGAGACATATATAATTGCCTGAATTAAGGAAATTATTGTTCTGATTTCCTATTTCAAAACCACTACCAATCATCCTCCACACTAACACCAGAAAAAAAAATATTTCTTGAAGTAGAAATGCTGTATCTTGGTATTTCATTACAATTTTAAAATTTAGTTCAATATCCTCAGTTGGTACTAACATGGCTCTTTTAAAACCTGCTAATAATCTAGTCTGTTTGATTCTGTGTGAGATCTTCTGTTTATTGGTTCACTCCCCAAATGGCTCCAATGTCCAGGGCTGTGCCAAGCTGATGTGAGGAGTCAGAAGTCAGGATTTTTATCCAGGTATCCTACAGGAGTACAGGGGTCCAAACATCCCTAGACTATTTGCAGGGGGCTAGATCAGAAATGGAGCAGTCAGGACTTGAACTGGTTCCCACATGGCATATCAGCATTGCAGGCAGTGGCTTAACATGCCGTATCACAATACTGTCCTCTTGATCATAACCTTAATTCATGGCACCAGAGTGAAAGATCTATGTGACTGCCTTATATACTTGTCTTAAGTAATTCTGTGTTAGAAATGGTGTATTTGGGCCCAGCCTACCAGCTGAAGCCCTTGCCTTGTATGCATCAGGATTCCATATGGGTGCCGGTTCTAATCCTGGTGGCCCCACTTCCCATCCAGCTCCCTGCTTGTGACCTAGGAAAGCAATTAAGGATGGCTCAAAGCCTTGGGCCCCTGCACTTGAATGGGAGACCTGGAAGAGGCACCAGGCTCCAGGCTTTGGATTGGCACAGCTCCAGCTGTTGCGGCCACTTGCAGAGTGAATCAATGGACGGGAGATCTTTCTCTCTATCTGCTTCTCTGTATATCTGACTTTCTACAAAAATAAAATAAAATTTAAAAGAATGGTGTATGTATTACATGAATGTTATCAATATGTTTATTGAATAATTTATTATGTAAGTTAATCTTCTCAATTTCTCTTCTCATTTTTATAAGTTTGGAAATTCAAAAATTAGTTGTGTAAACTTTTACACGGTAACTTCTGGTTTGTGTCTCTCCTGATCTTTTGAATTTTACATGTGTGTTCATATGGAAAACGATGAATCATTACTTTTTTGTAGCACTGGAAAACAAAGTGTTTTTACCTCATGAGCTGGCATTACTCAGACTTTCAGTTGTTTCTTAAGTTTTAGTTTGATTTATTTGAAGAGCAGAATGAGAGCCATAGAGATATTTTCTATCCGTAGTTTCATTCCCCAAGTGGCTGCAATTGCTTGGTCTGGACCTGGCTGAAGTGAAGGGTCTTCAATTCCAGTTGAATCTCCCTGTTGGTGGTAGGAGCCCAAGCCTCTGGGCCATCTTGCACTGCCTTTCCTAGCAGGGAACTGGAGAGAAAAAGAAGCAGAGGGTGCTCTGGCGTTTCCCTGCTGCTTTATAATTCTGGAAGCTTTGCTTTGCTTCCTCTTTTTAAATTGTCTATAATTTGTATATTTGAAAGGCAGAATTACAGAGACAGAGGATAAGAGAGAAAAAAAGTCTTTCATCTACTGGTCATAGAGGTTAGGGTTGGACCGGCTGAAGCCAGGAGCCAGGAACTCCTTCCAGGTCTCCCATATGAGTGTCAGGGTCCCACTTATACAGGACATTTCTCCCTTGTTTTCTCAAGTGCATTACGAGTGAATTGTATCTGAAGTGCTACCATCTGGAGTTAAACTGGCACTCATTTGGGATGCGCAGGATATAGGCAGCAGCTTAATCACTGGTTCCAAATCTGTAACTCCCTTGATGCCTGCTTTTCTTCCAAGGCTTGTCCTTGGGCCTCCTATTTATGTGGTAAGTTCTAACTAGTTTTTCACCCTTTTGCACTTTTCCCTATTTTTATAACTTTAAAGACTATTTTCAGTTTTGGTATTTTTTGACATACTTAGAATTGCTATATATATATGTACATATATATGTACATACATATTACATAAAATAGGTGAGTGTATTAGTCAATACCATAAATTATTCCTAGTAATAGTTAATGCACAGCATACTTAGAGAACTTCATTGTTTATAATCTCTAAAGAAATGGAAAGCCTGCTTGATTGTGCCTCTGTTTTATTTCTCATCAAGGTACTTTGCCAGTGGACCTTCCATCTCCAACAGAAACTTCAGTTCCAGTAACTTTACCTCCACACAACTGCACAGACAATGAATTTGTCTGCATGTCTAATGGCCACTGTGTTACAAAGATTCAGAGATGTGATTTTAGATATGACTGCCCTGACAAATCTGATGAATCATCCTGTGGTAGGTGAATCCCTAAAATAGATAAGAAAATATAATCTTTGGGTAGCACAGCCTAATGTCATGATTATTTATTTTCAATTTAGCTTGGAACAATCTCCTATCCTAAGAGCTGTGTTTTATTCTAATAAATATGTATTTTTTTAATTTATTTTTAATTAATATTTAGCATTATGTGACAGTTTCATAGGCTTTGGGAATCCCCCTCCCCTCCCCCTCCCTTCCCCCCTGGTGGATTCCTCCACCTTGATGCAGCATTACAGTTCAAATTCAATCAAGATTCTTTCCTTGCAAACATATATTAAGCATGGAGTCCAGCTACTTATTGTCTGGATGGGTTGAACAGTTTCTTGGGGAGACCATTTCTGGTCTGAAGTCAGAGCTGGTATAATATCATCACAATCAATTAAGAGTCCCAATATAACATCAACAGCAATTTGCAATATTATGGAATTGACATAGTTTTGAGTAACCAGTATGTTAAAAACAACAACAACAACAATAACAACAACAACAACAACAACAAAAGAACAAAATAACAAAAAACAAGTCCTAACCACAACCTATGATTAGCTCATTGACATCTCAATTTTAGTTTATATACAGGACCGGATCGGCTGCTATATACCTTGAAAAGGCTATAGGGTACCATTCAGCTGTCTCATATCTAATAAATATGTATTTTTAAGTAAAGCCAACCCACATGTAAGTATATTTAGGTGAATGTTCTGAATTCAGAACCATTGTTTTCATGAACTTGACTGCGAGTACTAGTATTAAGTCTTCCTTATGGATTTTCCCCTCTTGATTTCTTAAATTATCTAATGGGGGGCCATTTGGGAAGGAAACTTCATCATTATTTAAAATTAACTAACTCATTAAAACTGCCAAAATTTACCAAAATGCTCACATATGAGTAACATGAAAACATAACAAATATGCAGATTTAATGCAAAAGCCTGACCTAAGCCTGATGAGACCTTCAATCTGTGCTCTAATTACAAGAACATTTTTGTTTTTTGGTTTCTGCCGTTATATGGTCTTTGGTAGCTTAACTGAGGGTACATTGCTTTATTTAAAATTGAATTTTTCAGCATGTTTTCTGAGAAGGAAAATTAATTTGAATTTGAATAGTTAAAGCATCATATAAGAAGGAATTCATAATTGGTATTGCTTTCCCTTCTCTTAATCTTTATTAAGTGTGCATGTGTGGGTGCCAATTCATTCCATATCTCAAGTCTATTGATGGTGAGATTCAGAACACACAGATTATAGAAAATATAGTCAAACTCTTATGTATCATGTCAACTTTGTAAAGAAATGCTAGAATTTAAGAGATACAGTAACATTGATAGTTATTATTTTAATAAAAATATTATGTGTAATTTACAAGCATATGCAAATTAAATAAATATACCACCTCACCCACACAGACTCCAAATCATAAAGTCAAAGCTATCCTACTGTGTGGATGGAATGAGATTAGTATTGGTCAGGGATGCCTTGCATCACAGAAGGAAAATGACCTGTGGGATAAGCTGCAGTTTTCAAACTTCATGGAAGAATTGAAATCTTAAAATCATATGTGAGTGGTAGTATCTGTGAAGTTTATAATATTGATTCTTTATTTTGAAGATTTATTTATTCTCATATTTCAGAACTATATATATGTTTTAAAGATTTATTTATTTTTATTACAAAGTCAGATATATAGAGAGGAGGAGAGACAGAGAGGAAGATCTGCCGTCTGATGATTCACTCCCCAAGTGACTGCAATGGCCGGTGCTGTACCGATCCAGAGTCAGGAGCCAGGAAGTTCCTCCAGGTCTCCCACATGGGTGCAGGATCCCAAAGCATCGGGCTGCCCTCGATTGCTTTTTCAGGCTACAAGCATGGAGCTGGATGGGAAGTGGAGCTGCTGAGATTAGAACTGGCGCCCATATAAGATCTCGGCCCGTTAGGGCGAGCACTTTAGCCGCTAGGCCACGCTGCCAGGCCCACTACAGATATATTTTTTTAATATATTTTTATTTTGAATTTTGAATTATGTGGTACAATTTCATGTAGGCTGGGATTCTCCCCAAGCTCCCACCACCCCCCGCCAGATTTTTCCCATTTTGTTACAATAATGGAGTCCTTCATAAGGGGTTATAATTCTATCAGTCTCTTATTTAAGTGTACCCGGACATTGTTGGTACAGACAATGTCAGACAGTCCAGCATCCCATTGTCTATGCACGTCCAACAGTTCATTGGGAATCCATCTTTCGTCTGGATGCAGGGATGCATGTTCCATTATACCCCCATGTCTGTATATGATAGACCCCAGTACTCCATCACTATACATTTCCATATGTCGAAAGCCATGAAACAAGGTCAATAACTGGTATGAGTTAGAACAGCCACAACAACAACAACAACAACAACATCAACAGTAAATCACAGCACCATGAAAAAAATGTGCCCAACACATAAGTGACAAAAAGGAAACACAGATTTCTCTTGGAAAAAATGATGCCATTGTATAATTCATGAGCCCATGATGAATTCGACTAGAGAAAAAGAGATTATTTGGAATGAACGAAACTGAAATAAAAAACATCAAAACACATGGGATACAGCCAAACAAACAAACAAATAATCAAAAAACAGTATGGATTGGACTATTGGAGTTACACTTTCTATGTTGGTTTCCTTATAGAAGAGAGAATATATGGTATTTGTTCTTTTGTGATTGACTTATTTCATTGAGCATAATGGTCTGTAGTTGGGACGACCTGGTTGTAAATAAAACAATTTCATTCTTCTTGATAGCTGAATAATATTCCATGGAGTAATGTACCACAGTTTCTTTAACCACGCTTCCTTGGACACAATTCTGGATTGTTTCCATGTCTTTGCTATTGTAGATTGTGCTGCTGTAAATATAGGATTACAGATTCCCTTCTCACATGCAGATTTCACTTCTGTTGGGTATATTCCTAGGAGAGTGATAGCTGAGTCATATGGCAGGTTTATTTGCAATTTTCCAAGCACTCTCCATACTCATTTCCACAGTGGTTGTACTAGCCTACACTCCCACCAGCAGTGAAGGAGGGTACCTTTCTCCCCACATCCATGCCAGCAGGTGTTATTAGTTGAGTTCTGAATGTAGGCCATAGAGAGATACAAATGAAAACCATATTGAGGCACCTAACTCCAGTACTATAGATATTTAAACAGAATAATCCTAGATTTTTTGGGAAACTTTTAATGATTATACATATGTTGAAGTAATAGTAATTATATTGTTTGTTTTTATTATGATTTGTTCATTTCTTTTAAAGGCCAAGCTACAGAGAGAGGGAGAGACAGATAGAGAGATTAATTATCCAATGGTCCACTCCCCCATTGGGTACAATGGCTAGGGCTGATACAGGCAGAACCCAGGAGCTGGGAGATTCATGTCTGTAGGGGCCCCCAGTGTTTGGGCCATCTTTCACTGTTCTCCTGGCGCATTAACAGGAGTGATAATAGATTTGCATTGGTGCCCATGTGGGATATCAGCAGTTCAAACAGCAGCATAATCCCCTGTGCCACAATGTCAGTCTCTGACGTAATAATTTTAACAATACACAATACATAAATACACAGTTTGATTATAATATAAATAAATCAAGAATAAAAAAGAGCTGGTGCAGATAGACATTTCTGTTTATTGATATTTTCTTTGTTCTATTTTAACCAAGTTACAGAAGTTTGCAACTTTGAAAATGGAAGCCTGTGTAATTGGTATCAACCAATCCTAGTGGACTTACTTCCGGATTCAAATACATTCAGATGGGGGCTTGGTAACGGAATCAGCATTCACCAAGGGGAAGAAAACCACAGGCCGCTGGTTGATCATACAAAGTAAGTGGCCCTGGGTTTTGAACCTGTCTTCTAGGAAATGTTTATCAAGTAGTTGCCAAACTCTTGCCCATCTTACACATTAAACCAAGCCAGTGCTATTGTAGATGTGAATGTAAAGATGTAAAGATACTATAAAGTATGTACCTCTCCTCCTAAATGAAAATAGGACTTCCAATAAAACTTATAAATATACTTTCATATTACAATGCCAGGCTTTCTATCTTTGCCTATACTTATCATGCCATAATGCATTTAAGTATAAAAAAGTTAAGCTTGTAACTTGTACTAAGAGATAACTCAGGGACAAATGGTAGGGAGGAAGGAGGGCTTTAGGGAGGAACCCCGATACCTACAACACCGTATCATGAAAAACAAAATAAAAAAATTAATAAAATGAAATGGGAGAAGAGACAAGGCTTGCTGTCATGAATATGATTCATGAAACTATAGAAAAGCGTAAGCAAAAATAATTTTTAATGTATCACTCTTATGGAACACTTAATACCTTTTTATAATTATTAATTCACTGCACTCTTCTCAAGTTTCTTTTTCCACTCTTTTTCTCAATTTTCCTTCAGCTCATTATTTTTCCTTCTTCCTTCATTTTTCTTCCTGTCACTCTACTTTCCCTCTTTCTTATTCCTTTGTGTGCTAATTATTTGCATATGAAAGCAACTAACTGTGCAGATTATCTCCCCAGGAATATGAACACATTTTTTTCATCTTCAATAAGTCATACCAATAATTACTTATTATAATGTGATTTACCATTCAATATAGGGTCCATCCAGTAATTTTCTCATCTGTTCCCAATGGTAGACTTTACAGTTAATATTGGTTTATCCCCATATTATGAAGTAATATAATGTAGCATTCTAGGAATTCAAGATAAAGAGAAATTTAAAAAGTCCTCAGAAATGAATAAAAATGAAACCAAACATACTAAATCTTAAATGATATGGCGGAATTAGCACTGAAAGAACATTGTTTTGCACTATAATATTTGATGATTTATTTGAAATTTTAAAATTTATATAAAGGAAAAATTCCATGTGTTTTAAAAAGATAATGATACTTCCCATAATGCAAGGAAATTTTATAGCAAGAAGTGCCAACATTAAACAAAAATAAAAAAAAAGAAAAAGGGAAGTTTTCAAATAAATAATATAGCAGTGTATTTCAGGTACCTGAAAAACAGGACTCAAACTCCAGGTGGTAGAAGGAAAGAAACAATAAAACAGAAGAACGTAAGTAGAAAGAATAAAAGGGTAATGAAATGAATTGCTCTTTAGAAAAGGTGAGCAAATTGATAACCTATTAGACTAACAAGTTAGAAATGGAGAAGACAGTTATACATACAATCAGAGACAGAAAGGGAGATATTACAACTGCTGCCACAAACATGCAAGAATCAGGGCTAGCTTTGTGGCACAGTTGCTGTTTGCAGTGCCGCTAGAGTCCCATTTAGATACCAGTTTGAATTCCTGCTGCTCTACTTCAGAGCTAGGTTCCTGCTAACGTGCCCAGGAAAGGAGATGAAGATGGCCCAAGTCCTTGGCTCCATTACCCATGTGGGAGACTTGTATAATGCTCTTGTTTGTTTTCCTGCCTTGGCCATTGGAGTCACCTGGGAAGTGAACTAGCAGATGGAAGATCTCTGTGTTTCTCCTTCTTTCTCTGTAATGCTTTGAAATAAAACAGATAAATCTTTAAAAAATTGCGGAGAATCACTAAGAGCTATCAATATTAACTATATGTCAATAAATTGGAAAACCTAGAAGAAATGGATAAATGTCTGGAAACATGCTTAATCAGAATTGAATCATGAAGGAAGTCTGAGCAGACCAATAATCTAGGATAAGACTGAATCAGTACTTAGGAGTCTCCCAACAAAGGAAAGCACAATATCATATGGCTAAGTTGTATGAGATGTTTAAGAAGGAACTGGGTTCTGGGGTGGCACAATGGATAAGCCAATTCCTATGTTGGCAGCATCCCACATTGCAGTGCCTGTTTCAGTCTTGGTTAGTTTGCTTGCAATTCTGTTGCCTGCTAAAGTACCTGGGAAGGTAGCAGAAAATTACTCGAGTTCTTGAGCCCCTGCAACCCACATGGGAGACTTGGATGGAGTTCTAGTCTCCTGACTTGCAGCCATTGTTTTAGTGAAACAGCAGATGGAAGATATCTCATTATTTCTGCGTCCTTTGCTTATTCTGCCTTTCAAATACAAAAAAGTGTACATTTTACAAAAGGAAATACCAGTGTTCTCAGAGTATTCCAAATAATTGAAAGCGTATGGACACTTTCAAATTCATTCTGTGAGGTGAGCATTACCTTCATTCCGTACCAGGAAAGGATGTAACAACAAAAAGAAAATTACAGACTAAAAATCCTGATGACTATAGATGGAAAAATCTTGAACAAAATGCTAACAGATTGAATCTAGGAAGACATTGGAAAGATCTTTCTCTATGATCAAGTGAATTTATACCAGGGATAAAGAGATACTTCCATGCATAGAAATCATTGAACATAATCATATCAACATAATTTCAGTAGTTGAAGGAAAAGTATTTGATGACATACAGCATCTATTCATAGCAACTCTGAACTAATTGACTATAGAAGGTGCATATGTCGGCACAAGCTCATAGTCAATGTATATTGAACAAGGAAAGCTGGAAATATTTGTTGTAAGATCTCAAGTAAGACAAGTATTATCACTCTCTGCTCTTATCCTATGTTGTTCTGAAGATGTAGCTAGAGCCAATAGGCTCTAGAAAGAAATAAAAGACATACAAATAGGAAATGAAGAAAAAAAATGACCCCTGTTTACAGGTACAATTATTGTACATATAGGGGAATCAAAATATTCCACTCAGAAACTATTAGAATTAATAAGTTAATTCTGCAAAGTTTCAAGAAGCAAAACATGTAAAATTACTAACATTTTACATTGTAATACTTTGGCTGAGAAAGAACTTCTAACAGTTGTCCCATTAATAAGAACTAGAATAAGATTAAGCACTCTGAAATAAATCTAACTAAAGATGTGATGGGCTTCTACAATGAAAACTTTGATGAAAAAACTAAAGATACATACAAAAATAGAAAAACTCACATGTTTATGAACTGAAAGTTACTTTTATTCAATGATATTTGCAGTCAATGCAATCTTTATTATGGAATCAATGGCATTCTTCACAGACTCAGCAAAATAATCCAAATCCAAATAGTTAAAGCAATCTCAAAAACAGAAACAAAGCTGGAGGTACCACAATATCAGATTTCATGACAGCCTGCTGAGCCACTGTATCCAAAACAACAAGATTGGTCTAAAAATGGATATTATATTAATTGAACAGAGTAGAGAACCCAGAAATAAGTAGCTTACTCTTTACAAAGTTTCTAAAAACATTCCTTGCAAAAAGGATGGTATCATCAATAAATAGCATTGGAAAAATTAGATTTCTACATGCAGATTTTTGAAATAAGACCTCTAAGTTCACAAGGACGCTGGTGCTGCAGGTATGGGAGCCTGATTTTGAGGCCCATGAGCAGCATATTGGGATTACCTGGAGGCAATGTAAAAGATAGATATTCAGGTCTTTCTCCATCGGTTAAATGAAACTGTGGTGGTTAAGCTAGGGGGTGTTTTTATGATGCATCTCAAGTATGGGCAGCCACATCCTGAAAGGTACAAGACAGATAATCCAAATCCAAGTTCTGGAGACTATTTCTTATCCTGAGTCTCGATCAGGATAGGTTGGGATTGGTTGACAGTGTATACAGATTTTTTAAAAATAAATTTTGTTTTTCAATAATGATTATATGGTTGATTAGGGTGGGAAAGATCGAGGATTAGGAAAAATTGGATGAACTCATTCTTCCCAAATTTGCCATTTCTTCTTGTTCCTGGAGGAAGGGGAGAAACAGAGGGGAAAAAAACTTTCATGACTTTCCACACGTCCCAGTACCCAGGGATGAGGAACTGCCAGCTCATGTCAACCCAGAGTCTGCATGTGTACATATTCCGAGGGTTCTGTCCAAGTGGTTTGGAGAGTTCTAAAATGCTGCCGATTTCACTGATCTGAGGATGATGTCACCCTCCCAATGTCCACTGGCTCCATTCACTGAGATTTTTTGCTGTCATTGTTTGTTTGGGGTAGTTGTCCAGTTAGTTCTGTTCTTCTGCTACAGCACCAGATGTGCTGCCATGTTCTCTTTTAAACAGGGCCTGTGTCCACTGCTCCTCCTTTTTCATTAAGTAGGGCATGTTTTTGCAGGCGCACCCAAGTACCTGGGCCAGATGTTCTACAGCATCACCAGATCTGCCACCCCTGGGGCTCATGAACCCAAATTAACCTAGTAGGTGTGCCCCAGTGCCTGGGACAGGAGACCCAAGCCCCGCCCTATCCCCCACCGCTGGGACTTATAATTCCAGCACTTACCTCGCATGTAAGCCCCAGGACCAAGGCCAGGTGACCTGAGTCCTGCTGAATCTCCTGCCTTTGGGACTCACGAAACCAGCACCCACCCACTTGGTGGGCCCTGGGACCCGGGCCAGGTGACCCAAGCCCTGCCAGATCCCCCACCCCTGGGGTTCACCAAACCAACACCCACCTAAAAAGGCAGGCCCCATGATCTGGACCAAGCAACCCACATCCCACCGGTTCTTCCATGGGGTTCAGGAACCCATTCCTCACCACATAAGAGAGCCTCATCAGATTTTTTTTTATACTATTAACTACTTATATGTGGATATATTGCATTGGTATATGGGTTTTTACTAAAAAGAAGAACCTTTAAAATCTTCAATTATAATAAACATGACTAAAGTTACTGTCAAAATTGTATTTGCTCTCTTTGTGAAGATATTTGTGAAATGTTAGCTTGTGATGTGTTATGAGATGATAATGTAATTTTGTAGAACCAATGGCTTGGTGCTGTGTTTTCTTAAGGCTCTGATTTATATTACTGTCTATGTTTCTGTCTTGACATTGGCTCATGGAAAACTTCAAACCAAATTTTAAATCCAGTTTCAGTAATCTGTGAAACTTTTAAAATGCATTTTCTGATCTAGTTTCATTTTTATCCTATTTAGTATCTCAATACTTGTTTTAAATTGATCTTTTCTGTCTTTCTAAATTGAATTTATGGCAATTCATGCATTTGAACTGAATCCTTACAATAGACCCAACAGGTCAAACCAATTAATTTAATAACAGCCATACTGGCTAGTGTGGAAGGTAGCCAGTTGTTACAGCTAATTGGCTGATTGTTGAACAAGCTGTAGCCAGTTAAGTTGTTTTCTGTCTCTTGCTTATGTTTTCCCATTAAGTGTTGCTTAATGCTGTTGGTTGGAATTCTTAGTTCTTTCCCTGGCTTGTGGACCTACTTAGTTTGTGAGTCATTATGTTTTTCGTTGCTCAAGTAAACTTGTTATGGGTTTTGTAGGATATATGCCCCCTCCAAATTCCTGGAGCTATTCAAACTCTGTTGCCTTAATGGTAATATTTGATGGGTTAAACGTGGCAACTTGATCTAATTGTGAGATCTCCGGTCAGCTGTGTTAGGAGCTTCTTAAGCCACAGGGGGTGTGGCCTCAGAGGTTGGTTCTTTCCAGAGGGTTGATACACTTGAACTCACATTCGGTCTCCCTGCTTGCTGGCTGCCGGGTGTGATATTTCCTCTCAACTTCTGTGAGTTTCTACCAAATACTGACAATGGGACTGCTGCAGCCTGAACTGTGACCTTGCAACTGGAAGCTGAAAAAACCTTCTCCTTCCTAACTTTTTTCAGCTATGTTGAGGCAATGAAAAGTGAATTAGAAGGAAACTCCACTGAATTTAGTTGGTCTTAGAAACAGTATGGCATAGTCAGTGGGATTTAAAGCAAGATTCAGGTCTCCGAGTGAAATGAGTAAATGGTTAATGGGTGAAGAAAATGGCCTTAGTAATGATTGTTGAAGAAAAATGAGTCTTCAGAGAACTGGATGGTTTGTAACAGGTTGCCTGTGTGTGGTATACCTTCTCTCCTGTGGTGAGGTGATCTCCAGAGAATTGGTGGTGAGTGCTTTTTGGAAGTTCTGTTTTTAATTAAGTGGAAGAAAGCTTAAGCCTTCCATATTGTTATTTTTCAAATGTGTGGACTTAATATATTTCAGTAATTTATTTTTGGGTGATACTTCCTAAACTCCTTTAAATATCTAACCTTTCCCTGAGAAATTTAAGCCCCATTAAGAGTGAATGCACAGTGTGTATTAATCTACATGGAAGTTGATAATCTTGTTACAGCTGCAGCAATTTTCTGTGGTTTGAAATCTTGGGAGACATATTCTGGATGATTCAAGGGTAGAAATTTATAAAATGCCATTCACTACCAAGTAAGTTAAAAAGACTATAACTTGTTCTTTTTTTTTTTTTTTAGGAACTTCTTTTTTTTTTTTTTTTAAGATTTATTTTTTATTTTTATTACAAAGTCAGATATACTGAGAGGAGGAGAGATAGAGAGGAAGTGGAGCTGCCGGGATTAGAACCAGCGGCCATATGGGATCAAGGCGAAGACCTTAGCCACTAGGCCACGCTGCCAAGCCCTATAACTTGTTCTTAAACCATTCATCGTAATTGCTGTGTTCATGGAAAATGTGAAGAAATAGTTCATGTTATTCAAACTTGTTTTAGATTTCCTGAATAATTTTGAATTAATTAGAATTATTTGATATGTTAAACTGCATGGAGAGTATGTTCAGATAAGTGGTAACGTAACCTTGAATTGTAATGCCTTTTAAATACACATGTGTTTGAAATTTAAGGCTATAGATGGGGAAAGGAAGAGGTGGAAAGAAGTAGGGAAAGGGAGTTTGGTGGGTAGAAAGAAACATTCAATCTGTTCGCTCACTCTGCAAGTGGCTACCACACCTGTGGCGAGACCAGACCTAAGTCAGGAGCCAGGAACTCCAAGTCTCACACATTGGTGTCATGAACTCAAGTAAGTGAGCCATCCTGTGCTGTTTCCTAGGCACATTATCAGAGAGCCACATCAGAAGCAGGCTAACTTGGACTCCAGTAGATAGTCGTCTTGTAAGGAATGCAGGTATCCTAAGCTGCAGGGAAAATTCACTGTGCCACAGTACACATTAGTTTGAGATATTTCTTTGAATGTGCTATTAATACTGTATGAAACTCATAGAAATTGATAGTTCTGGGGGAGAGTTTGGTCCAGAAGTTAAGATGTTATTTGGGAGTTGCATATCTCATAGTGTCAGTGTTCAAGTGCTGGTTCTGTTTTAGCTTTGAGCTTTTGGCTGATGTGGTCCCTGGGAGGCAGCAGTTAGTGACTGAGGTGTTTGGTGCTTGCCATCCCATTGTGTGGTCTAGTGGTTTTTGGGAACTTGGAAATCATATTTGATGAGCTAAAATTTATTACTGAGATGTGGAATGTGAATGAACTGCTAAAGTTTGCCTAAGTTATTCTGCACTGGATGGCTTGTTTAATGGACAGTAATATTCACTTAAATTGGAGAAACAAAAGTGATACTTGAAAGAACGTGAATTCAGGGTTCAGCATGGGTTCATAAAGAGCCTTCATGGTCACCAGGTTTTTGTCAAATCTTTACAGCCTTCCATTGCCAAGGGATCTGCCCTGCTACTTATCATGGAATGGACAGCCTAATGCAGATTGCAGGGGAATCTTGCTATGGTGGTGGTTACATATTGTCACCACCCATATTATAGTAAGCCTTCAGACCCTGAAACCTTGAGTTTGGGTATCTTGTCTTAATGGAACCCCTCTGGGCTGCCAGAGCTGTAACATGCCTTAGAAACCTGAGGTAGAGCTTGCCGAAAACATAGTTCCCAGAAGTAGACATCTCCCCAGCATGGTGGAACTGAATTACCATGACCAGACTTTGAACTTCTAGACACTTTCTTATTTCTATTTTAGTTTAACTTGGTTCATGTAGCACTAGGTGACTTACTTAATAGGTAGAAATTTGAAGTTAATGATCATTTTGTTACTTCTGCATAGGTAGAGTATTGGAGTCTATTACTAGAAATTAAAAATACCTTGTTAATATGAGTGAAATCTTATTTGGCTCATTCCTTGATCTATTTATCTCTTTATTTTCATTGGCTTGGTTCATAGTGACCTTTCCAAGGGGCATACAACTAACTCTTTGTGTTCTCTTTCTCTCTGTGTCTTAAAGATTTATTTATTTTTACTGGGAAGGCAGATTTACAGGAGAAGGAGAGACAGAGAGAAAGATCCTCCATCTACTGGTTTACTCCCCAAGTGGCCGCATTGGCCAGAGTGGAACTGATGTGAAGCTTGGGACCAGGAGCTTCTTACAGGTCTCTCAAGCAAGGTGCAGAGTCCCAAAGCTTTGGGCCATCCTTGACTGCTTCCCAGGCCACAGACAGAGAACTGGATGGGAAGTGGAGCAGCCAGTACAGGAACTGGTGCCTATATATCCTTACAAGGATCCTGGTGCATGCAAGTTGAGGATTTAACCATTAGCCCTTGTGTTCTGTTAATGGCACAACAGGGGAGCTGTCACTATGACTATGCTCTCTCAAAGTCCTGTCCAGCCTTTAACTGTAATGTAAATGTTTAGAAATGTTATCTCAAAAATTTAAATATGAAAGGATGAAGGGAGGCATCTTTATGCTTTGAATTGTATCTAGGAACTACATTGAAATTTGCTCTGTTTGTATTAATACTACATAAGCATGAGGATTGATAAAAATTGTGTTGTAATAATTATAATGCATTTGTGGAGAAGCTGAGAATCTAAATGTAGTAAAGGATTCCTTTTTTTTTCCTTTTTAAAAGAAAGTCTGTTTCCAGCTATTTGCTAAATCCTAAGTGGACTTTCTTGAGCTTGAATAAAAGTTCAAAGACATGCATGGTCATAAATTTATCGTGTACTCACAATGGCGTATGAAGAATCGAAACCCTTGACAATGGTAACTAGGGGTACCATTTATGCCGTGAGCTCTAGTGAAATTTGTGGGAGGTGGTGGATTTGTTCTGAGCACCTGCATTAGGCCCATCAGACCAACCTCATGGAAACACAGTAATTTAGCTTTGAGTGGTTTCAGAAAGACCTGCAGCTTGTCAGCTGATTAGGCTAGAAATAAATACTTGGTTAAGCTGTAGCTAATTAACTGGTTGATTGAATTGGCTGTAGTCAATTAAGCTGTATTCTATGCCTCATTTCTGCTTTCCTGTAAATGTTGTCAGGTTACAATATTGCTTGGCATTCTCACAATTTGTTCTGGTTCTGGGACCTGCCTATCTCATTCTGCTAAAGCAAATTCATTGGCTTAACCTATTTTCCTTTCATTAGTTCAAGAGGAACTTAAAAGTTAGTAAACAGCTTGCATTTTAATTTCAATTTCACATGAACTTTTTGAATTATTTTTCAGAAAATGCCTGCAAAATAGCATTAAATCTTTTGGCACAAAGTTGGAGGGTTTACTCAGTTTGCATATTACATATGTTGTATGAACACAGAGGACTTTTCTATGTAATTGTGTGCATGTTTTAGTTTGATAATCTGCCAAATTGTATGTACTTTCATAGAGTTAATTCTTGAACAGTGCAAGGTTTAAATAGTGAAAAAGGAAGTGCAGGCACTGTCATCTTATGAGAAGTATATTGGTCTATGAAATTTTCCCTGCTGCTTTCATTTTTTATGTATTACATCCACTTTCTTATTCAGAATAAGATAGTTTTTAAGATTATACTATCATTAAAAAAGGAGTATAGATTTCCTTAGGTAACTAAAAATATCAGTGACCTGATAAGTACAGTTAGTGCAGCTCCTAGAATAAAGTTTGGTGTCTAGATTCTAGATGTTAACTATATTTGCTATTCCAATTATTTTCCACATAATTAGCCATATTTTGTAATATTGTGGCTTCATACAGCCACTGAAATGTATCTATTACAACAGTATTCTGTAAGAAATGTTACTTTCGAGGCTTGTTAAATGCAAATTAATGAGTTTATGTCAAGCCAGTTATGACAAATACTTTCTGGAAGTAACAAAGGGAGTGTTGTTATGCTATAGTGTGCAAAGCTACTACCTGTGATGCTGGCATCACATATGGGTGCAGGTGTGTGTTCAGTTTGTTCCACTTCCAATCTGATTCCCTTTAGTGATCTGAGAAGAGCAGTGGAAAACAACCTGAATACTTAGGCCTCTGTCACTCATACTGGGAGAGCCAAAAGAAGCTTTTGACTTGTCCTGATCTCAGCCATTGTGGCCATCTGGGGAGTATACCAGCAGATGGAATATCTCTGTGTCTTAAGCTCTCTCAGTAACCAATTTTCAAACACATGAATCTTAATTATTAGAGGGTAAAAAATTTGAATTCATATAAGGTAAACAAGTCATTCAAAGAAGAACATGAAGATTATTACTCCGGTACAAAAGGGGAAAGCTTCATGATTCTGAGCGTTGGAATCTATTGGTCTCACTAATTTACATTTCCAGTACCAGTGGGTTAGTATATCTTTTCTGAAAGTTGTGTGCCAGCCATTCTAACTTGGGTGAGGTGGAACTGTGAAACCACATTGTGGTTTCCATTTACATTTTCCTAATGGCTAGTCATCTCATCATATTTCATGCTTGTTGGTTATTTGAATTTCATCCTTTGAAAAGTTCCTGTTCATATCCATTGTCTTTCTAAACTGGGCTGTTTTGTTGTTGAATTTCTTGAGTTCTTTTCAGTTTATGGGTATTAGTCCTCTATCATTTATGCAATTTGCCATTATTTGTCTCTTTTAATACTTTAAGTGTAATGGTTACACATGCTCATTTTTGTTTTCCCTTGGCATAGAATATATTTTCCCATTTTTCACTGTTTCTGCATATCTTTCTTGGTGAAGTATGTTTCTTGTAGGCAGCAAATCAATGCATCTTGTTTTTGAATTCATTCATGAAGTGTATCTTCTTTAGAGAGTTTAAGCCATTTGCATTCAGAGTTATTGTTGAAAGATAATAATTTAGTCCAACCGTTTCCCACATATATTGTCACTGTTTGCTTTAGGATTTTCTTCGAATCTTCGCTGGGATAGTTCCTATTTTCACATTCTTTCATTGTGGTGATTTTCATTTTCTATTTCTGTGTATAGCACATTCTTAAGCATCATGATTAGACAGATGGTGGCAATTAATCTTTTCAGTTTTTGTTTGGGAAAGTCTATTTCACCTTCATGTTTCAATGTAAGCTTTGTTGGGTATACGGTTCTGGGTTGGCAGTTTCTCTCTTTAAGACCTATACTGTGTCTCTCCTAGCCTGTGGAGTTTTCCAAAGATCTGTTATCTAGCTCAGACATCCTTCTACATTGCCAAGGTTTTTCCCTGCATTTTAAAAATTGGCATAATGTATTCTTCATTTCTAATATTTTGATTTGATTTCTCTTCAAAATCTCAGTATTGTGGGAAAATTTCTTGCCCATGTCATGTGTGAATTTTCTAACTCATGAATTTGCTTCTTGTTTCTCATCAAGCTTTTCGGCTCTCATTCTAATATTGAAATGTTATTGTATTCCTTTGGAAATGTCATACTGTCTTTCTTGATCACGTTTCTCTCATTTTTGGGCATTTCTGAAGCACTTGTGGTTTTTCTTCTCTGGTGGTTTTTATCTCTGAAATATTATGCCTCTGTGGTTGGTGGAGTGACTGCTCTTCAGTGGAAATTGCAAGGCATGTGCTAGGTATGGGCCTCATACTCTTGTCTGTGCTCAAGTGTTAGTTGAGTATCCAAGGTGAAATCCAGGTTGGGTGTGGAGAAAGGCAGAGCTACATAGGGAGAGGGAAAGGGTGAGAGAGACCATCAGAATTAGTGCTCCCTCTATTTACTTCCTAAATGGCTGCAACACGTAGGACTGGGCCAATCTGAAGCCAGCTCCAGAGCTTCTTTCAGGTCTCCCAAATGGATGCAGGTTCCCAGGGATTTGCTGCTTTCCATGGAACATTAGTGGGAAGGTAGAAAAGAAGTAGAGCAGCTGGGACTAGAACTCATGTTCATATGGGATGCTGGTACTGCCTAACCTATGCCACAGTACCAGCTCCTATAGCAGGTTTAAGAAGTGGATTTGGGAACATAAATATAATTTACATTTTAAAAAGACCATTCCATGTGTTGAGCAGAATAAAGAGCAGAAATGGGAAGACCAATTAAGGGATTTATTCTTCCTTGCAAGAGGAGGTAAAAGTTTGACTTAGTGTGGTAGGTGGCACTGAATTGAGAAGGAATGTAAAATTCTAACCTATAGCTCAAAACTATTATCAAATTTCATAGAGGACATATAAATACATTGAGCCAACTTTGCTAAAATACTACATTTAATCATGACCAATGCTTACTTAAAGAGGCATATTAAATAAATTATAATGATGAGGTGGTATGTATATTCTTTTTTCTCATTGTTGTCATTTTTGTTTTTGTGTGCTTGAATGTGTAAGTGCATTTATCTTTGTTATGGGCACTCTTGGAATACTGGCTGTTAAGCATGCAAGGAACAAATTTGGAAGTGATTTTTCACTGAGACATAATTCGAACAAATCCCTAACGTAATCATGCCTCTTAAAAGCTACACTAGATCACACCCGAGCTGATTTACAGTAGTTGGAAGAGCTTGCCTTTCAATATTATTTAATGATATGGCATGAAATACAACTGATATTTATATAATACTCAATATAAAATAGACTAGGAAAGTTAGAAAGGTGCAACATGTTAAGGAAGCAAGATACTAGAATGCCCAAACTGTGAAGAATGATTCTTCATTAACAACTTGAGAAGGATCATAGAAGTTGGCATGTCTTTAATGTTTTATAATATTTTGAGGTACCAAATTAAAGCATAGAGTTTGTTTTTTCTGGAAAGAATACATTGATGTATGTTTTCTATTTTTGTTTCAATTTGGGCCTACAAAAGATACATTTAAGTTTATGTCCAAGTTTTTTCAACTATGAAGTGAAGCTGAAATGCATTGATACTGGAGAATAAATTTGAACTGTAGCATTTCACATTTCTTAGCTGAACTCAGGTTTTTTGTTTGTTTGTTTCGTTTTTCTTAATATGCCTATAAGATTCTTTGCTCCAGGACCTTGTTTTACTCATTTTATAATAGATTAAGAAGTTGAACAGGGTTTTTTTTTTTTTTTTTTTTGCAATAGAACTGTATATTTTTTTAAGATTTATTTATTTTTATTGCCAAGTCAGATATACAGAGAAGAGGAGAGATGGAGAGGAAGATATTCTGTCCAATGATTCACTCCCCAAGTGACTACAATGGCCAGTGCTGCGCCAATCTGAAGCCAGGATCCAGGAGTCTCTTCTAGGTCTCCCACTTGAGTTCAGGGTCCCATGGCTTTGGGCCAACCTCTACGGCTTTTCCAGACCACAAGTAGGGAGCTGGATGGGAAGCAGGGCTTCTGGGATTAGAACCAGTGCCCATGTGGGATCCTGGTACTTGCAAAGTGAGGACTTTAGCTGCTAGGTCACTGTGCTAGGTCCGCAATATAACTGTCTTAAAAAAGTTATTACAGATTTCATTAATACATTCTTGGCAATTATTTATGTACATAATGACAATTCATATCATAAGCACAGAATTAAAAATTAATATTTAAGGACTGATGGGGTGGCATAACAGGCCTGTTGTGCTGGCATCCATTAGATTACTGGTCTGTGTCCCAACTGCTTTACTTCTGATCCAACTCTGTGCCTGTGACCTCAGAAAGCAGCAGAGGATGACTCAAGTATTTGGATCTTTGAACCCATGTCGGAGACCCAGAAGAAGACCCTGGCTCCTGGTTCAGATTAGTTCAGCTCCTACTAGAGAGTGAACCAACAAATGGAATCTCTTTTTCTCTCTCTCAATCTGCCTTTCAAATAAGAATAAATAAATGTTAAGGAAATATTAATATTGAATTATGACTGAATGTTATAAACTACATTATACTATTAAATATACTTATTCCAAAAATGATTGGAGCGGTAAGATTTGGTCCGTCATAAGCTATTTCATAGTTTTTTTCTTTGGTGAACACTGTACAGGAATAGTACCGATGGCTGGTACCTGTTTGCTGACAGCTCAAATGGGAAGTTTGGTGCCGTGGCTGACATCCTTACTCCTGTCATTTCACTCACCGGACCAAAATGTACCTTGGTGTTCTGGACTCACATGAATGGTGCCACAGTTGGTTCTCTGCAGGTACTGTTTGAGCAATGAAATTTCCTAGCATTTCTCCATAAACATGTATCCTGCATAATTTAGTATGTGTTAATTAGCCACGTTAATTTATCAGTCATTTCACAAGTGCCGTAGTATTATTGAGGGAAAGGTTTAGGAATGTACATAAATGGCTGTTTTTATTCTTTTATTCCAAGTTCACAGCTTCTGTGTAATATTTTATACCTAGAGGTTGTTACATATTTGTTAGTATCAGTGTCTTGTGCATAACACAACCCAGTACACGTACATTTTGGTGTTATATGGTTTTGTGTTCTTGCTATTTTTTATGTTTTTAGTACTATATTCTCCATCTTTTAAAAATAACTTCTTTAAATAACCAAAATACAATAAAGCTGTTTGAAACAGCCCGTTTCTAGAATAGTACAAACAACTGCTGTATTGCTTTTATTCAGAGATGCTATTTTTTTTTTTTTTTTGGTCAATTACCCCAGTAATGAGCCTTTTAAAGCGAGAGTATGAGAGAGTTTTGTACCATGCCCAAAGCCAGTAGCTTCATCCAGGTCTCCCATGTTTGTGGCAGAGGCCCAAGTACCTGGTCCATTTTCTGTTGCTTTCCCAAGCACATTAGCAGGATGCTGGATCCGAAATTAAGCGGCCAAGACTCAAACCTACATCCATATGAGATGCTGGCAATAGAGACAGCTTAACTTACTATGTCACAATTCTGCCCCATCTGCATAAAGTTCTCAAGTCATATGTATAGACACATCACTGGGACATTGGATCCAATTTCATTTGGACTATCTCCAATTAGATTCAGTTTCAAAATTTGTCATTCCCAGGATTTTGTGTCTAAAAAAACCCCCATAAATTCCAGAAAACTAGGCGTTATAGGCCAGAAATTTCTTCCTAGAAGCAGTTTATAGATGATCCTTGTTTTCCTATTCCACCTAACTTTTTGCTAAGAGTTTGGTCAATTTGGAATGAGGTGACACTTAGGTGCAACTGCCTGCTGTTTCCTTAATAACAAAAGGGAGTTGAACATCAGGGTAATACCAAATCTGTGTCAAGTGCTTGATTTGAATTTTGGTGTTATATATTCCCTGCTCATTTTATGATTGTTACATTGTAGAATTTTGTTGATCATCATTAAATATTTTTTCCTAATTTTTAGAGTAGCATAGTTTTCTTCAAAATGCTATTTCTCGGAGTAAGCACCATGGTTCAAAGGGCTAATTCTCCACCTTCAAGTTTGAGCATCCCACATGAGCGCTGGTTTATACCCTGGCTGCTCCGCTTCTGATCCAGCTCCTTGCTTATGGCCTGGGAAAGCACCAGAGGATAGCCCAAATGCTTGAGACTTTGCAACCACATGGGAGACATGGAAGAAGCTCCTGGCTTCAGATGGGCTCAGCTCTGGCTGTTGTGGCCATTTATGGAGTGAACCAGCAGATGGGAGCTAGGTCTCTGTTTTCTTCCATCTGTAAAACTGCCTTTCAAATAAAAATGTTTTAAAAATGCTTTTGGGCCCGGCGGCGTGGCCTAGCGGCTAAAGTCCTCGCCTTGAAAGCCCCGGGATCCCATATGGGCGCCGGTTCTAATCCCGGCAGCTCCACTTCCCATCCAGCTCCCTGCTTGTGGCCTGGGAAAGCAGTCAAGGACGGCCCAATGCATTGGGACACTGCACCCGCGTGGGAGACCCGGAAGAGGTTCCAGGTTCCCGGCTTCGGATCGGCGCGCACCGGCCGTTGCGGCTCACTTAGGGAGTGAATCATCGGACGGAAGATCTTCCTCTCTGTCTCTCCTCTGTATATATCTGGCTGTAATAAAATGAATAAATCTTTAAAAAAAAATGCTTTTATAAAAAATATTGAAAACATTTAATGTGTAGACCAATTTCAGAATAATTATTGCTCTTTGGATAGATGAAATTTAAAAATAAAATACAGTGTGAAAGTCTGTGTATGTGTAAATCTCAAAGTAACCAGATAGTCTGAATTGTAGTTATGTATATATAACATATATACATATAATTATGTACATATAATATATACATATGATTATGTACACATTATATATATATTGGTTCAATATAATCCACACAAATAATTATATAATACAATATATAATGTGCACGTGTATAATTATTTACATATATCATGTATGTATAACTTCAACATATATTATACATTCTTCTTTCATAATGGTTTTAGGTACAATAGTCAACACAACTAACCATAGACAGTTAATAAAAGAAATTACTTACCTGGCATATTTAGTTGAGTTTAAATGATCTGAAGTACCCTTGAAATTTTTTAGAACAAATTTCTATGTTGGTGGATAAAAATTATAAAGCATTGATATTTTGGCAATTATGAGAATACTAAAATGGTGATACAGTGTATCTTTATGTTTGTGTGACTAAAATATGTTAATATACTGGTTGAACATTCTTTTTGAATGAGTTGTGTATGGTATAGTATTCATACAGATACATACTTCCTATGTATTCCTTTCAATGTCTCTCAAAATTATTTAGGTTAACTAGTGACAATTTATATTTTTTTTCGCTTTGCTAATGTGTTTAAATGGATTTTATATATCATGAATCTTTATTTTTGCGAGCCACATATTTCCTACAGCACCAAGAAATAAGACTGTTTAAGAAAATTCATCTGAATTAATTTAAGAACAGATAAAAAATTAAATTCTACCTAGAATTTAAATCAAGATTTCAATAATACTTAATGTGGAAAAAAATTCTGGTTTCTGTAATTGTGTGTTTACAAATAATGTGCGAAACAGTAAGTAATTTTATGTGATTTTTCTACTCTTTCCTATTTATCATGGCTACTCTCATGGCTTTTTCCAAACTCCAAAGGAGGAGCAATGATAATTTGATGGATAAGGATAATCCGGATTCTCTGTCCTGGTACTGATATTGGTCTGTTGGCTCCAAGGGTGCCGGGCAAGTGGACTCTCAGTTGTCCAGCACTAACGGATGCCTACTGGGTCACATATCTGTGCTGTAAATTTCAAAGGGCTCACACCACAATATTACTGCCCCATTGAAGGCAATTGGATGAAGAAGGTCATTCTCTTTTTCTTTTTTTTTTGAAGAAGGTCATTCTCAAAAGATAATTTCAGTAAGAAATTTCAATTTTTCTAAATAACCAGCTAAATATTATTTCATAAAATATTCATTGCTGCTATTATCAGACTTTTAAAAAGGTAATGCGCTGGTATACAGGTGTGTTGGGATTTGACTGGCAGCAGTATACAGCCTGATTAAATTAAAAGCCTATAAAGTTCTCTGGGAATGCAGTAATGCTCCTAATTTGTACTAGAAAACAGAGGTAATCAATTAAAAGTCTCAGCTCTCAGCAAGCTGATGAGGATGATAAAGTTAAAAATCACTTGAAAAGCTTAATTTTGATGGTGATCAAAGATTTCAACGCTTTTTACCTGATTTGTCACCACAGGTTCTCATTAAGAAAGACAATGCTACTTCAAAACTGTGGGCTCAGAGTGGACAGCAAGGTGCACAGTGGAAGAAAGTGGAAGTGTTTTTAGGTATCCATTCACACACACAGGTTTGTATATTGGTTATGTGAAGATGAAGTTTTGTGATTTTCTTTAATCTTATTTCCTTTCCTCAGTCTTTGCCTGTCATTCCTTTTCTAACATAGTGTGTGAATTCATAGCCACAAGATACAAAACTACAGGTGAGAGTTTTCATAAGGAACTTAAAATTGTAGAATGACCGAATTTAAGTATGAACATCTAATTCAGAGAAATTCGGTCATAAGCAAGGTGAGAACCCAAAGCCATTTTGTAGGAGGAGAGCATTTTTTTTTTAAGTCCTTGAAATTAAACTCTGGGCAATTAAGATTTAGAATACAGTCATTTCTAGATAGAAGGGATAAGATCCTGGTTAAAATTTCATTTCTCCTCTTCTGAATATGCAATAGGAATAGAATATTGGTTTTGAATGTTTAATAATATCTGATGCATCAGCCCCTTCCAGCTTCAGCGGATGTGCAAACTATATAGACTGCATTAAGACACCCAGCATTATGTTTAGTATCTTGAAGTAACAGGTGCATGAAGTCTCATATGAGTACAATTTTTTTTTTTTTTGCTTTTTACTGGAAGCTAGTTTGCTTGTGAATAATTTACAGGTAATTGAGACTGTGGACAAAAAGTTCAGTTTAAGAAGTTATACCTTGCTTAAAGGCTTTTTACACTCTGAATCTTACTATTAGAAGGATTCTAAATGTTCAGTCTCTAAGAAGTAATTTGAGGCAGGAAGAATTCTCAGCCACAACATACAGAGAGCACTGTTCTGCCAGGGCTAGGGGTTGCACCCAGGCAATGACTAATTTTGTGCATGTAGAATACAGTTCTTCACCGTAGTGATGTTTTGACCAATGGTGCAATATGTAAATGATAGCGATCTTGGTATAATTAAACTGCCTCTGAATGTTTGGCAGGCTTAGTTTGTGTAAATAATTTCTGTAATATCAACGCAAAAATCAGTTCACCCAGTGATGTATACCTGAGAATGTATCCATGTTAAGTGAAACATACCTGCATTTTTGTAGTAAAATCATGTTCAGAACAGCATGAAGGGATTTCAGTAAGCGGAATTAATTATTTAAACTTTCTGAAATTCTGGTTTATCATATGTTGAAAATTGATGAAAGATAAGTATATTCATGTTGTTTAAGTGTTCATTAATGGCTTATGGACATTTATTGTTTCACGCAATTGTTTAATTTCTACATTAAAAAACAGATTGAGGCCTTATTATTTGCCAAGTATGTTGCCATGCTCAGTAGATCCAGGAATGAGTCTCCACACAGTTGTTGGCTCTTCCTCTATTCTTTCTTTTTTTTAAAGATTTATTTATTTTTATTGCAAAGTCAGATATACAGAGAAGAGGAGAGACAGAGAGGAAGATCTTCCATCCGATGTTTCACTTCCCAAGTGAGCCACAACGGGCCGGTGCGCGCCGATCCGAAGCCGGGAACCTGGAACCTCTTCCAGGTCTCCCACGTGGGTGCAGGGTCCCAAATCTTTGGGCCGTCCTCGACTGCTTTCCCAGGCCACAAGCAGGGAGCTAGATGGGAAGTGGAGCTGCTGGGATTAGAACCGGCGCCCATATGGGATCCCGGGGCTTTCAAGGCGAGGACTTTAGCCGCTAGGCCACGCCGCCGGGCCCAAAAAGATTTGTTTTTATTGGAAAGTCAAATTTATAAGAGAAGGAGAAACAGTGAGAAAGATCTTATATCCACTGGTTCACTCCCCAGGTGACAACTGGAGCTGAGCTGATCTGAAGCTAGGAGCCAGGAGCTTCTTCCAGGTCTCCCATGTGGGTGCAGGATCCCAAGGCTTTGTCCTGTCCTTTACTGTTCCCAGGCCACCAGCAGTTTGTTGGAAGGGAAGTGAGCCAGCTGGGATATGAACTAGAGCCCTTATGGAATCCTGGCACTTGCTAGGTGAGGACTTTAGTCACTAGGTTACCGCAGGCCCAAGCGATAAATCTTAAAAACAAACACTTGACTATGTTCAGTATTAAAGTGTGTGAAATGCCAACCAACATCATTTTGCCCATAGTTAGAATATAGTTCATAATGAAACAGAGATGAGTTGAATATTGAGACTTTGCAGATAGCAGAAGCTATTTTTCGTTTTGTGGGACAATACTCCCTGCCCCCTCCCTAGATCAGGGCCCAATTTCTTTGGGAGAATGCTGTACTTTTTGTTCTGTCCAGTTTCACATCTTAATTATTCCCAAATGCTTAATTTACCTTACAAATTTGTTTTCCTTTTCCAGCTTATCTGCTGTGGAAAATGATTTTTTTTTTGAACAGTGAATTTGGAAAAAACTTGTATTTTTTGGCTAGTGTAAGAGGCACAATTTTAATTGTAATGCTTTGTCACTTTAAAAGGAAGCTACACTAACTCACATTGTACTGTAAAAGCATATCTTAAGAAAAATTGTTTTTATCAAGTATAAATTATCAAGAATCAATCTAAAGTATTTAAGATATTGGTAGCAGTAAATATTTTGCATGAAATAACTAAGATAAATATGCTTTATCTAGAATTTCTAATATATTTATCTTGTAATAGGATATAGTAGATACACTGAAATAATTTTATTTAGAGAGCTGGAAATAAGCAGTGAGACTACAATTTCAGGTACAGTGTTTGCTGTTGCTCTGTGCAGTTGATATGTTGCAAACTGAAGATAGAATTTTTGAATACTTTAATAATTCATTATTTTTAATCCTTTAAAAATTATTTTTAAAATTTCTATTTGATAAGCTGGTTTCCCAAGAGGGATGGAGAAAAAGATATCTTGAATCTGCTGATTTGCTCCCTCAGTGGCTGCAATGGCTGGAGCTGGTTTGGTCCGAAAACAGGAGTCAGGAACTTGTCTTAGCTTTGTTTTGCTACATTCCAAAGCACATTAGAAGGGAGCTGGATCAGAAATGGAGTAGATGGGCTTTAACTGGACACCTATATGGGATGCCAGAACCACTGTGGACGTGTCATAATCCACTGTGCCAGCCCCCCTTTTAATATTTTATTCTAAAATCATGTAAGTGGGAAATAGAGACCAAGTAACAGGACTGTGAGGATGATGTTTATCACATATATTAATCAAAGAATGATCAAAATTAGTTTCAAAGATGTGGTCAGTTTACAAAAATATCATTGTACTTAGGCTTAATCTTTTTAAACTTTTAAACTGTTGAGATGGACAATAGACTTGAGAATGGAAAGGGTGTTTTGTGCATTTTTTTTTCCTTTCTGTACTTTATATAAACTAGTCGAGCTTCTTCCATGAGTGTTCAAGCTGTAAAGACTGAGCAGCAGTAGTGGATGGGTGACTTGTGCTATTTTAATGGACCTGTGTCCTAAATTTGTCCATATAAGGCAGTTGTATTATCACATTCTCATTTTTAGCTGTTGAAAGTAGTAGACAGTTCTGACCCTCAACTTCACTGGATCAAATTCAGCATGGGAACATTTCTGGTGTGAATGTTGTGAGATTGAATATTGATGATCTGAACACTTAGTGTTTCCTCCAGGTTTTGGATGTTTTGATTAACAAGTAACTTTTTTTTTTTTTAATTCCTAGATCGTCTTCAGGGCAAAACGTGGTGTGAGCTATATAGGTGATGTAGCAGTGGATGATATTGCCTTTCAAAACTGTTCCCCCTTACCTAACCCGGACAGAAAGTGCACTGCTCAAGAATTCACATGTGCTAATAAGCACTGCATTGCAAAGGACAAGCTATGTGATTTTGTGAATGACTGTGCTGATAATTCAGATGAGACGTCTTTTATTTGTGGTAAGTAGGAGTGGGCTGCTTCCTCAATCTTTCTTTTATCTTCAACATTGTTACTCAATGTGGTCTGTCACAGTGTTGAAACATAAGGCATGCATATAACTCAGTAGCAGAGGCTGGTAAGACGGTTGAACTATTTAAAAGCACCCCTTCTCAATTATTCGTGTTTAGAATTCATTTGAAACTAGTTGATGGCTCTTTCTGTAAATGAATTGGAGGTAAATTAGAAAACTATTATCTGCAGAGACAAAGTAGAATCAGGTACTTACTGCATGAAACTTTTTTATTTAAATAAAACACAAGCAAAATATCTGTTAGTCGTGTATGCTTAGCAAACTTCTATTCTTTGATGCCATTTTGGAGGGTGGTTTTGACTTTGTATTAATAATCATGATGATTTGTAAGATTTATTTATATATTATATTTTTAATTTTAAAAATTACTCTCATTTTATGGTACAGTTCTGTAGACCCTGGGATTTCCTTTACCCCTCCTCAAATCCCCCTCTACACAAACACACACACACACACGCACATACACACACACACTGAGTTTTCCCATATTATTACAACAGCATAGTTCCTCATAAACAGTCACAGGTCCATCATTGCAGGCACGGACAATGGCAGGGAGTCCAGCATCCCATTGTCAAGACACATCCAACAGTCTCACTGGGAGTCCATCATTGATCTGGAGGTAGAGATGCACACTGCACCGTATCCTCACATCTGGACAGGAAGAAAGATCTTCTGTCCAATGGTTCATTCTCCAAGTGAACCCGAAGGCTAGAGCTGAGTCAGTCTGAAGCCAGGAGCTTCTTGTTGGTCTCCCAAATGGGTTCAGGGTCCTAAGGTATCCCTGTATGCTTTCCCAGGCTGCAAGCAGGGGAGCTGAAAGGGAAGTGGAACAACCAGGGCATGAATCAGCCACATATGGGATTCCTGTGTGTGTGCAAGGTAAGGATTTAGCCACTGAGCCATCGTGCTGGGCCATGACAATGTCTTTTTTTTTAAAAAAAACAAAACAAAACCTGTTCCTCTCTGTCTCTCCTCTCTGTATATCTGACTTTGTAATAAAAATAAATAAATCTTAAAAAAAAAGGGAGCCTGGTAGCGTGGCCTGGTGGTTAAAGTCCTCGCTTTGAACGCCCCGGGATCCCATATGGGCACCGGTTCTAATCCCGGCAGCTCCACTTCCCATCCAGCTCCCTGCTTGTGGCCTGGGAAAGCAGTTGAGGACAACCCAAGGCTTTGGGTTCCTGCACCCTTGTGGGAGACCTGGAAGAGGTTCCAGGTTCCTGGCTTCTGATTGGGGCAGCACTGGCCGTTGCGGCTCACTTGGGGAGTGAATCATCGTATGGAAGATCTTCCTCTCCTCCTCTCTTACTCTCTGTATATCTGACTTTGTAATAAAATAAATAAATCTTTAAAAAAACCCAAAAAACCAAAGCGTTAATCTATAAATACAGTGATATCTCAAAGGAAATTGATATCAATGGTGTAAAAGTATTGTAATGAATCAAGTCATACTAAATAGCACTTGTGAAGACACACTTACTTGATTGGACTGTAAGTATTCATTTAGATTAGTCTGTAACATCATGCTGCACAGAGAAGTTGTTGCCTCATTTCATTGCAAATGAGGGCAATATAAATTATGATGAAGTTTAAGAGTTTTTTTTCACCTTAGTATAATTTTGGAGCTACAACATTACATTTTTGTATTATTTGCTTCTAGGCATAAAGCCTGGACTATCAAGAACATCTTCCATGTGTAAGAGCCCATGTTTAAGGACTTGTAACTCTCAAAGCCTTTTTATTTACTAACTTTGACTTGCTTTTCATTTGTAATTGAAGACAAGAATGGTGAAACAGATACTGTTAACATTTCTCATGGTTGAAGTTACCAACAAGTGTAGTTAAGTTTTTTCACTGTAAAACTAATACTGACAAAGTTGGTGGTAGAACCTGTGTACTCTGATTTTAGTTCCATTTTGTTCCATTGTTTTGTCAAACTTTGGCAAATTTCTGTGCAAAACTTTTAAAATCTTACAGAGGTCATCTTACTATTAGATGCTTATAGTTTCTTAATTTGTGGGTTAGAAGAATATCCATTTTCATCACATAAACCAAGCAAAAATAATTAGCTCTGTCTAAAGCTCTTACATTTTTTGCATAGTTAATAGTACATTTCTAGTTTTTGCATCAAGTGTTTTCCATTTCTCCATTGACATTGTGATGAATATTGTAAAATTCAGTGATGTTATAAGTTAAAGCCAGCATTATGGATTTTACTTATATTTATAAATGAAAATATCTTTTACAGAGGGGTATTTGAGTAGAAATCTTTAAGCATATATTTTTGCTTAAGTTTTTCCCAAGATCCCTGTATCAGGTTCTAAGATTGTGAATATTTGTAGGACTTTTTTCTATGTACTTGAGAGAACCTGCTGATGCAGTATGGGTGACAGACATACATTGAAATCTTACTGTCTCTATTTCTTTTGTATCTAACACAACTAACCACAAGCCTTTGGAGACTAGATTGTACAGGCGGGGGTCTTTTGGGGAAACTGATAACCACATGTAAGTTTTGAATGAGCCTCTCTGAGTCACTAAGTAACATTGCAGCTGGAAAGCTGAATTAGTTCCAGATGCTACATATAGAAAACAAAGTTTTTCTGTTCCTTAGCGCAAAGAATAAAAAGACTATTTTCCCTATTTATTATTATTATTATATTATCCAATTCCACAGGCTCTGGGATTTCCCCAACCCCTTCCCCAAATCTGCTCCAGTGAGCCACTGATTTCCCCTGTATTATTACAATAGTGTAGTTCTTCATAAACAATCATAAGTCCCTCATTACTGGCACAGTCAATGACAGACAATCCATCAGCCTATTGTCAAGACATTCAACAGGTTCATTGGAAGACTAAATTTGATCTGAAAGTAGAGATACATACTACATTGTATCCTCACATCTGGATATGATAGTCTCCATTACACAGTAACTATGCATCCCCTTAAATGAAAACCCACAAAACAAACAACAGGAAGAAAAATAGAAATTTACAATGCCATGAAGTTAAATAACATGTCATGAATGACTAATGTGTTGCTGAAGAAATGAAAAAGAAAATCAAGAACCTTCTTGAAGATGATGTAACTGTATAACCTGTGAGTCAGTGAAGAATTTAAAATAGAAAAAACTTTTTAAGAAATTAAAATTAAAAAAAGATCAAAATCCATGAGATGTTTTCTGCTGATAATTGTTGGTGATATGTGTCTCCTGTAGGCAATAGATAGATGGGTTTTGTTTTTTGATCCAGTCTACTAATTTATGACATTTGATTGACGAGTTTAAGCCATTTACATTCAGGGTTAACATGAATAGGTGGTAATTTGGTCCTGTAATTTTAGCAATGGGTTGTTCATTATTTGATTTAGTCTTCTGTTATTTTACTGAGATATTCTTCACATTTGCTTTTGGTTTTAGTGGGTAATATTACTTTTCCCTGTCAATAGGATATCTTGAAGTATCATTTGTAGAACAGGATGGAAGAAGCTCAAATTTTTGAGCTTTTCTTTACTGTGGAAGAATTTTATTTCATTTTCAAAAACAAACGAAAGCTTTGCTGGGTACATTATTCTGAGCCAACAATTTTTTTCCTTTTATAACTTGGAATATGTCATTCAATTCTTTTATGGCCTGTAGAGTTTCTTATGAGAGTACAGCTGTGAGTCTGATTGCCATTCCTCTATATGTCTATTGATTTTTTTTCATGTGTACATTTAAGGATTTTTTCCTTATGTTTGATTGATTACCATGGATTGTAGTGAAGATCCCTTTTGGTCAACCCTGTTGGGAGTTGTGTGCACCTCCTGGATGTTACTTTCTAATTTCTCCAATTTAGAGAAATTTTTCTTGATTATTTCATTAAATACATTTTTTTAGATTTATACTTTTTATTGGAAAGTCAGATATATAGAGAGGAGAGACACATAGGAAGATTTTCTGATTCACTCCCCAAGTGGCTGCGATAGCCAGAACTGAGCTGATCCAAAGCTTGGAGCCAGAACTTCTTCCAGGTCTCTCACATGGACACAGTGTCCCCAAACCTAGTTTCAATGCTACCATTTCCTCTGTGACATATTCCGTAAATTCTTGTATGTCTTATTGTTGATATGAAACTTTATAAAGAGTGTGCTCAATCTGTACTCCCTATTTTCTCAGTGTCTTCCTCAGTTAATTCTAAGGTTGGCAAAGGCTCTTGCTCCTTTGCAGGGCAGTCTTCAGTAATGTTTGTTGTGCCTCTGTCTCTTCTTTTGCTCTTGGTCATTGAACTGCTGACTAGCAGGCTCTTCTCCTCAGGGCAGGTTTCTAAGCTGTATCACCCACAGGTCTACAGTTTAATTTTACTTATTGTGTTTGCTACTTGGGTCTTTGTTTGCAGTCACTTGTGCCACTCCCTCCAGTGAGTTTCAGTTCTGGGAATCCTGTGTTAGGCTTCTTCCATGGTCTTCAAAGCCCCAGCTCCTGACTTACTGTTCTCTACCTCCTGTGAACCTATGCTGTGGTTGCACTATTCTCTGTACAACCTTTCTCCCACTTCCAGTTCAAGCAGTTCTCAGGGAGACACCAGGTGTCCTTAATAATTATGTTGGTGGTGGTGCTGATCTTGCCAGAACCTACTGGCCATTAGGTCTGAGGGCCACCCAGACCTATTTTGACTTGTAGGTTGTCAAAGTCAGTATTATTTTTCCTGTGGTACAGGTCAATGCACTCAGCTAGAAGTGAGTTCGTTCCCAGCTCAGCATATGCGTAGTTCACTGTTGCCCTGCAGTCTCAAAGCCTTTGCTACACTGTACAAAATGGTGCCTGATGTTCCATTGGGTGATTTCTGGACCTCCTGGCCATTAAATCTTGGGGTATTTTGAACTTATTTTGAGCCTATTTTGGGGTGGAACCTGTATGATGCCATGTCAGTGCAATGAACTGAGCTAGAATGAGTTTGCTCCCAGCTTAGTGCATGTAAAGCTCACCCTACAATCTTTGCCTCCCTACACAAAATGGCACTCAGTGCAGTTCTGGTGGGGGTCTTGGCTGTGAAATCTATCCTGTTGCTGCACCACCTGCTTGGATCTGATGCTCTGTCTCTTCTCCTGGTTGAATCAAACAAATCAGCTGGACTGGCAGTTCTTTGCCTGGGCTTACCTCCAGGGTGCCTGGTGAACTCCCCTTTCCACCTGGCTGCAGGTGGAGTTCCAGCCACTGGTGCAGCTCAGATTGCTGCTTGCTGACTACCACTGGGGCACCTGGTCACTGCCACACCAAACCTTTGTCTCCACTGCATTCCCGTGTCCATCAGTTCCAGGTGCCCCTCTGCTATTGGCCTGCTCTGTCTTATTTTCTGGAATGTTCCCTCTCTGCTTCACCCTGGCTAATGATTCTCTATCTGCTTAAACATGTCCTTACCCTATTCTGCCATCTTGATTCTCCAGAATACAAAAAATCTTAAATTCTGAAGATAATCTGAGTCTTGGCATTGGTTTTCATTGCATAAGAATGATTGTTTCTTACATGGCATTGCTTGATACATTTTAAGAAATGAAACTGTGTTCCAAGTCTACTCATTCTAAGTGTTAGGCTTTAATTAGATTTGCTAGACTATGTTCCATGAATTATGAGTAGTGTTATTGTCCTGCTTGTATTATAAACTTGCATGTTTTAATTAGACTCGGGGAAAAGCAGCCAACCATTTCAGTTTAAAGTTTATAGTGTCTGTTTTATCAAGAATTCCAGTGAAAGGTGAGTATCACAAGTCTAGAAAGCTTCAGATATTAGTTTAAAATATTCAGAAATAATTAAAAAGATTTTAAAGGCATAGATACCTATTTTAAAGAAACATTTACTTGAAAGTCAATGTTTCAGAGAATGAGAGAGGGAGAGAATGATGCCTTCCATCCCCTGGTTCACTCTCCACATGGCCATGTCAGCTGACACTGAGTCAGGCTGAAACCAGGAGCTTCATCCAGGTGCCTCTGATAGATGAAGGGGTCTAAGCACCGGGGCTACTCTCCACCCGTCTCCCAGGCCCATTAGCAGGAAGCTGCGTGGGAATGGGACAACTGGGACTTGAACAAGTACCCACATGGGATGTTAACGCTTCAGGCAGTGGTTTAATAAAAACTAATTAATCAATCCAGGAAAATGGGGATAATTTTAATTTAATAGATTTATTGAGCAGTTATATGTATATCATTTAATGAAACAAAAGCCTTGTTTCTAATAAGCTTATATCATCAGGTTAGCCAATATCTGCTAACACAAAATTGAAAATATTTTGTAGGAACCTCCAGGGGACGTTGTGATTTTGAGTTTGACCTTTGTGCCTGGGAACAGGAGCAGGATGATGATTTTGACTGGAACCTGAAAGCTAGCGGTATCCCTGCCACAGGCACAGAGCCAGCAGCAGACCACACCCTGGGAAATTCATCTGGGCATTACATCTTCATAAAGAGTTTATTCCCACAGCAGCCCATGAGAGCAGCCAGAATTTCCAGCCCAGTCATAAGCAAGAGGAGCAAAAATTGCAAGGTACGGAAAAAACCAAAATATTCTAATTGTTGGTCAAAACAAAGACAGAAAGTAGAATGGCTGGTGTCAGAGAAAGAGGAACTGGAGTTCATTCAAGTTGAGATATGTGAGGGAGAAAAAGTGGGAGTTAGGTGGAAAGAGAAGGGTTATTTGAACTAGAAAAATTTCTAGTAGGTAAATTCTACAACTATCCAAATTTTACAAGCAACCGGAAAATTTTGTGATTATTATTTGTCACCATGGATAATAAAAAAAAGGTAAAAAGTTTTTTTCCTTCAGAAGTGTAGTGCTTATTGGAATCTCAGGCATTTCACCAAGAAGAAAAAATTTAAAACAGTGAAAAAATATTGCAAGAATTTCAGATTAGTGAAAGCTACATGGAATGGCTAAAGTAATCTTCATAAAGTCTTAACAAGGCCTTAAAACAATAGAATGATGTGGTTCTTAGCTTATGAAAATTTGAAGAAATGTGGCTTTTTGGGCCAAAGGCCATATGACACATATCTGTTGAGTTCTACACTTTCCTTTATTCATTGTTTGTGTTGTCTATTTTCAACAAAAAATTGAGTCATCTGGGCTAGAACTTAAGTTTACTTAAGATACAGTACAAATCAGGTTCTCAGAGATGATCTAATAAGACCTTTACTTCCAAGAGATGGCTTTATAAATAAGGGTGAGAACTGTAATCTCTGTAAGATTTGGGCACACGGATTCTCTTTAGGATGTTCCCTAATAATTGAAAGGAAGAAAAATTATATCCTCTAAGTTGTTCCCAATCAAATCAGATTGGGGGAGAGTTAGGAAATTTAAGCCTTTTTGTTCTCACATTGTTCTGGTGTACTTGTGCCCACAATAGGAAGAGCCCTTATCCTAGCAAAGACATGATGACCAGCCTTCAACATCCTGCTACATTCATAGTCCTTCCCTACAAAACAGCTGATTTTTGTTTTGTTTTGGCTTTGTGGGTGATATATGCACATCCATCTGGGATATTTGTATATACTTGTATGTATGTGTGTTTGTATATACATGTATAGCACTGAGGAGTAAAGAATAGGGACATGACAGAAAGACTATGTTTATTATCCTGTTAACCTGTGTACAAGCACATTGTCATTGATGTTCTCCTGGGAATGGAGATGTTGATTAATTTGCTTTCTTGTTAATCTGATCACACTGATTATGAAATGACCTTAATAATATTAATTACCTTAATAAAACAAGTATTTATTAAGACAAATAGGGATTTGTCCCCTTTCTCCCTTATTATACAATTAAAGACGCCCTTGACTTCCTACTCCTAATCTCTTCTCACCCTAGTTCTATTTTCTCCAGACCTTCTAGGAGACCCTGACAATGACACCCCTGCTAATCCACTCAATACACCGCCCCCATATTAAACCAGAATGATACTTTTTATTTGCCTACACTATTCTCTGATCAATCGGTATTGTTTGTTGCACAAAGATGAAAAAAAGAATGTGGAGTAGACAATGTATGTGACTATAAGAGATCTGCATAGATGTGGGCCATGCAGCTATTCTTGTATTATTTAGTTTTTGTTTTTTTAATTTGGAAGGCAGAGTTCTAGAGGGAGGAAGAGGAGAATCTCTGGTCCCTATTGATGCTGCTGGGTCCTCTTCATTTCGCAGAAATGGATTAGGCTCCCACAATGTTTCATCATTCCCAAGAGAATTTGCAATATCACAAAAATTCTCATGCTTGAAATATTAATAGAAACATTTTGGATGATGAAGTGAAAAGTGATTATTTCATTTGCTTGGAAATTTGGGTAAGGTTGCCATGGCTCCTCTGTTTTTAATTACTACCTAGTGAAGCATCATGCAGTATACATTATTAAAGTATATCCTTACCCTTTAAGCAAGTTAGTAGTTCTTGAGTATGATATGCATGACTGCTAATATTTAAAAACTGTGTTTTTCCTGTGAAATTTGTAGCACCTGTTTTTTTCTGATCAATACAAATGAGAAGGCAGAAGCTTAAAAGCCATTTTTTTTCTCCCATGTTTCTCCACGTTTTGATTCTGTACGTAACAATGCCTAAAAATCCAGTTAACAATACTTAAAGCATTACATTGTTAATCTCTAAAAAATACCTTTGTTGATTGTTACTTGGGCAGGAAATCCCAAGGCCCATTCTTGCATTTCAAGTAAAATGTAGATCAATGGTCTTGTGATGAGTTTGCCATATGTAGCAGAGCCTTGATAATTTTATAGAACTAAGAGATTGAGTGTCTAGTACCAGAACGTAGCAGAATAAGCCAAGCAGTATGGCATTTTAATGAAAGTTAAAGAAGTTCAATGAGATGGAAATGATCATCGTAGTGTGTGCTGCTTTGAGCTGGGGAAGGTCTTTTTATGTAATACATTGCCAGCAAGTGATACTATATTTCTTTGGCTGTGGCTTTAAAAGAGTTCAAGTGTCATAGTTCATTTTGAAGTACTGTAACAGTACCTGAGACTGAGTAATGTCTGAAGAACAGCCACGTTTTTCTTAGTTTCTTACAGGCTTGGAGTCCCAGTTTGCCCTTGGAAAGGGCTTTCTTGCCATGTGATCTCATGGTAGAAGGTGGAAAGACACGAAAGCCTTGAGAGATGGAGGGGCTGATTTTACTTACATAAAAACCCCACTCTCAGTAATGAACCCACTCCCACAATAACAAGATTAAAATAGAGCCTCATGACCTATAATCACCTGTTAACGATCCCACCTATCAACACTTATTGCAATAGGGATCACTTTTTTTTAAGATTTATTTATTTTTATTGGAAAGTCAGATATACAGAGAGAAGGAGAGACAGAGAGAACGATCTTCCATTCGATAATTCACTCTCTAAGTGATCGCATCGGCAGGAGCTGAGCCAATCCGAAGCCAGGAGCCAGGAGCCTCCTCCAAGTCTCCCACGCGGGTGCAGGGTCCCAAGGCCCTGGGTCATCCTTGACTGCTTTCCCAGGCCACAAGTAGAGAGCTGGATGGGAAGCAGGGCTGATGGATTAGAACTGGCACCCATATGGGATCCTGGGCATGCAAGGTGAGGACCTTAACCACCACACTATTGCTCTGGGCCCAGGGATCACATTTTTAACATTGGGGAGTGAGGGGCTAACTTTGTGGCTCAGCAGGATAAGCTGTCACCTCTCACATTGACACTGGCATCCTTTATGGATGAAAGTTCAAGTCTTGACTGCTCTACTTCTGATCCAGCTACCTGCTGAAGTGCCTGTGAAATCTGCAGAGGGATGTCCCAAGTACCTGGGCTGTTGTACCCACTTGGAAGAACTAGATAAAGCTCCTGGTATTGTCTTTGGGCCCAGCCTAGTCTTGGCTTTTGTAATCATCTGGGGGAAGGAATTAGCTGAATAACTCACTCCAACCCTACCTTTTAAGTAAGTAAATATCTATAAAACAAACAAGCAAGCAAGCAAGCAAACAAAAAACCATTGGAAGGCCTGATGTGGTGGCTTGGTGACTAAATCCTCACCTTGAAACTGCTGGGATCCCAAAAGGGCACTAGTTGATGTCCAAGCTACTTCACTTCCCATTCAGCATCCTGCATGTGGCCTGGGAAAGCAGGGGAGGATTGCCCAAAGCTTTGGGACTTGCACCCATCTGGGAGACTTGGAAAAAGCTTCTGGCTCTTGGCTTCAGATTGTCTCAACTCTGGCCACTGCAGACAGAAGATCATTCTCTTTGTCTCTCCTTCTCTCTGTAAATCTGACTTTCCATTAAAAAAGTGATTAAATCTTAAAAATATTGGAGAATGATTCAAATGATAACTTTGTGGAATCCTGCTTTTAGAAGTTATGGAAAGAAAAAGAAACTCAGTTCATTTTTTTCATCCCAAACTTCTGTCTTTCAACATACTCTCTTTCATGTATCACAAGACTAGCCTGTCTTTACTCAGTGGCAATAGAACAGGCAAATTTAATTTATATTACAGAATCTGTTGATACAAGTGATGTATATAGAAATAAAATGGAATCAATTATCCTAATCATGCCTAATATTTTATTCTTATTTCCAGATCATTTTTCATTATCACATGTATGGAAATGGTATTGGGTCTCTCAGCTTGATTCAGGTATCAGTCTCAAACCAAACAAAGATCCTACTTAATCTCACTACAGAACAAGGCAATTTCTGGAAGAGAGAAGAACTAGCATTGTTTGGTGAGGAGGACTTCCAACTCAGATTTGAAGGCATAGTTGGGAAAGGCTACCGTGGTGATATTGCACTTGATGACATTGTGCTTACTGAGAATTGTCTGTTGCCCGATCATTCTGTGAAAGAAGAACGAACAGTGCCTCTCTCAAAAGGTACATGTTAATTTACTTTTGATGTATTTTTTTCAGAGGGGAAGGTAGAATGGGAATGGAAAACAAATGATATAAAAACACCTAGACATTTGTTGCTTTCATTATGAAAAAAGGAAATATTTTTGAAGTATAAATTATTGTTTAAGTTTTTATTTACAATAATATCGTCCAATTTACTTTAAGCTTTGGCATCATTACCACTGCCTGGGTTTTGTATTAGGTCAGCTTTCTCTTGGATTAGTAAAATAGAAGAAGGTTCCTTTGTGTGTAGTCTGATCCATAAATCAGTAGTGAGACATAGTGGTAGGATAGGTGAGGAAGAAGTGGCATCACAAAGACCTTGGATATGGATTGTTCTTATATGGGAGTTCATTAGTTCGAATCAGGTACTTCCGTAGGCAAATATCTAAGATATTGTAAAGAAGATGGAGCTAAAGTGGGGACCCTTGGATATTTGTAAACAAAATTGAGCTGTTTTCATCCTATTTCTGTTGCAAGAATAAATTATGCAGTCTGGGTAAATTATGAACAACTGGCTGACAGTTCTAGAGGATGGGAAGTCCAAGATTGAAGGACCAAGTCAGGTGGGAGCCTTTGTTGTGTTGAGCTCTGTTAATCAGTGGCCCACTCATAGGGTAACAGTGATCATCCATTCTCAAAGGTTCGCTCTGGCCTAAATCATCTCTAGTTACCCACAACTGTGATGCTGACACTGAAAGGAAGCACGTGAAAAGTACATATGTGTTTACTTTCCTAATACTGTTGTATATTGTACCTGCCTTTGGAAGCTAAAAGTAAATGTCCATCTCTTGGTGAATGAGGTTTTGTTGAGCTTGGATTAAAGACTCAAAATCTGAAACAGTTCTGAAAAAGCATGAATTCACTGTGTACTGGAGGGAATCCATTGGAGTATTTGACATTTTGAGAATAGTGTGTGTGTGTCATTAGGGTGAGAGGACAGATTAGGAGGTAGTGATTGTGTTGTCTTAAACAAGTCAAAATCCAAAATGTTTCATTTGCTCTTGATGAAAGTTGGTCCAAGAAAATTAAGGAACACCTAATAGAAATACAACATTCATGCAAGTCACAATTATAAGCCACATGTCTGATTTTAAATCATCAAGTAGTAACATGAAGGAAATGTGAACTTAATTTCAACTACTTCGAAAATTTTCATCATCTCAACATAAATCAGTATAAAGTACTAACAAAATATTTTGTTGTTTTCATACTAAGTCTTTAGTTTCAGTGTACATAATATATTCCTAATATGTTTCAGTTTGTATCAGTCACATATATCAGGTGCTCAGGAGCCACTGATGATTGTTGATTAACCTAGTGGGACAATAAAGGAGATGAAATGAGTTCTGTCAGGAACTTTGGGGTCTGTCCTTATAATAGAATTCTAGTAGTTGAGGCAAGTACTTAGAATCACTTATATATTTACTTAAATAGAACCACAGCATATATATCACAAGTCAAATATGAAAGTCCAGACATCATGTTCTAGTGGATGAAATATTAATTTTAAGATCTGTATCAATATGTTTATACAGGTTATCTGAGTTTCCCTACCTATAAAGCAGATAGAACATAGTTATTTCTTAGATTCTAGGGATTTAAAGAATTAAAAGAAATAATTATATGATATGTATAGTCTTATATCTGGTAGATGTTTATTTCATAAAAATATCATTTAGCATCCCCATGCATCTTTACTGTTTTTCTTTAGATGATGAAAGCATTTAAGAGTAAGCCTTCATTATTTGTATTTCAATAACATTTTTCTCATTTTTGTGGCAAAATTGTTACAGTGATCACTAGCAAATAATTGTTATATCTTATTGAAAAAATTAATTAGGTTTTGGTGTTTCACAGAGTATGCACATGTATGTGTGTATGTTCACAATTGTTAGTGATTGTTTATTACTCATTACTGCAAAATGTAACCTCCCAGACAACAGAATGGCAACAGTAAGACTAGGCCTTCTGAAACATTTTTGTGATGTGTTTATAACCTTACCTTTGCCATAACCTTGAGTTTTTGGAAAGTCCTGAAAGGGGAATGAGAGTGCTTATCGCAAGAAGGTATCTCATTTTGGGATGAGATCTTTTTATTATTACTATTTTTAAAATTTTATATCATTTTATGACACAGTTTCATAGGCTCTGGGATTCCCCCAGCCCCTCCGCAAACCCTCCCCCAACATTGAATTCCTCCATATTGTTACAATAGCACAGATCATATGCTGTCATGATTCCTTCATTGCGGGCATAGACCATGCGGAGAGTCCAGCATAATGAGATCTTGCTTTGGGTTTTGTACAGGGAAGGACCTGTTTGCCTGATTCAGTTGTCTGCTACTAGGTGGGATGCAGCTCCTACTGACTCGATAGTTTAGAGTGCATGATGCTTAAACTGATTGGATATCTGTGTTTCATGCCATTATGGGTGATTGGATAATTTGTATCGTGCACTGATGTAAACTTAGTTGATTCAGTGATTCCTATCATATACCAATGCTCTCTTGGTTGAATGATTGTTAATTAAAACCCCCTGAACACAGCTGGTCAGGGCTGTTTGCTTCTACCTGTGGTGGTATGGGTCAGTCTGCAGGCCAGTGAATAAAGACTAAGGAGCTCCTAAGGGTCTGTCTCCCCTAAGGGATAGATTTGATCAACCCACACCAAAAGTATTTAACTTGTAACCTTCACAAGGAGAGCAAGGGGAAATGAAATTAAGTACCACTAGTAGTGGCAACATGTATTAAGCTCTTGGAAATGACTCTAATTCACATTGGCCTTCTTTTAAAGAATGTATGGTTATGAATGTTATGCTACTATGGCTTTAATGATCTTTGATTACTTTAAAAGTTATTGTGTATGAGAATGGTCATTTTTTCATTAAATTAGTATTCTTACCTGTACTCTCACTAAACTAATGTCTTTTTGCTCTTCGCTTGCTAAATTTCTTACTTGGTGCAGTACTAAACTTTTTTTAAACTGTAGTGTAAATTTTAAAAAATGTTATTATATAAACTAGAATTTAAAAAAGAGAAATGGAGAAGAGAGGAATGTGAGTGGGAGGGAGATGATTTGTTGTGCCAAGTGCACAGAGGTTGAAAAGTGTGAATTTTGGTGTTCATTGTCTACTAGCTGTGTGAACCCGGTTTTATCAATTCAAAATAATTTTGGTTCAAGCTTTTTTTTTGCTCACCTTGGATAGTACAAAAATGATCAGACTGAGTGAAATGCAGTTCTTCACTGCTGACTTAGCATGAAGAATGGTTTGTGCTGCGAAATTAGTTGAGTAAGTCTTTGTAAGGAGACTTCAATTTCAGCATATTTATTGCTCTTCCAAAGAAATTCCTTTTGAATATATGAATGTACTAGCTATTTTTCAAATGTTTTGGTGACCTAGAACATGCATTTCGATAGTTTTTTTTTTTTTGGAAATGTCAGTAATTTACAATGTGTACTTAGTGTAGTATAAAGTACTGGTGTAGAAGGCAATTTCCTTGTAATAATGAGAATATTTAAATATTCTAGAAATTTTATTGTGTAATCTTGCCAGCTCAGTTTCAGTTTATATTAATACTCTAGCCCATTCTACATTACTTTGAAATGTCAGTGTAGTATTTTTTATGATCAATATTCACATGAAAGATTTAATGATTGGTACAAAGCCCTGTAGCACAGTTATAGGCTGTTGGCTGCAAACTGTGATAACCATGTGGGTATGTTTTCAGAAATTCTGTGCAAACCTTTGAGGCAGTATATTCATTTATGCAGTATCACAGCTTGTCAACCTTTTAATACAAAATAGTTGGAGCATATAATCACACATATACAAGGGTGCTTCATAAAGTTTTTGGAAATATTATTAAAATATACATATAATTTGATAGAAAAAGCTTTGGTAACCATGAATATGAAAGATATTAAATAATTTCAAAGATAATATGTATTATGAAAAAAAACCCTCATTCATTGATTCCATATTTTCAGTAAAAATAACTTTACTCAATTTTATTTTCCATGAACTCTTTAAGGTACTCTCATACATGTTTTATATGAATGTAAGATCTTCAGCTGAAATTTTGTGAAATAAAGATTGCCCTAACACAATGTCTTAAGCAGCCCTTCAAAGTAATGAAGGAAGAAAGAAAATAGCTAATAGATATGTTCTAGTTTTTCTTTCAGGAACGTTTCTGGAAATTGTTGCAGCACATGTATAAAACATTAACCTGAGTTCAGTGTTACTACTAGATTAAAGCCCCTTCACAAATAGTTTTACAGAAGGTATTTCACAAAGTGTTAAACTGAGGTTATGAGAGCTAAGACAAGCAAAACCACAATTTTGTTTTAAGCACATTAATATACTAATTATGTCTCTTTCCTTATGGTAATGTTCATATAGTTTGACAGCAGGCTTGTTTTGTATCTAAGGCACATGAGGGATTTGGGGAGCTGCACGAATGGAGAAGGAAGATTGAACTGTTTGGGAAACTGATACATAGCTGATGAAAAAAATCATATATGCACATAGAAAACTGGAACTATATTTGTTATTTGCCTAATGATAACGTGCAGAGCCCAAAGGACAGACGAGATTGTAAGGGTCTCACATGAGAGTCCTGGGAGTAAGCTGCAAACAGGCAACACTGTATAAATGCAGTTAGACTTTATGTATCAGAGACTCAAAAGTGGGCAGCCAAATTGTGTAGCTTTTGCTTTTTGTCTTTTGCTTTCTTTCCTCTCTTTTCTTTTTCTCCTTCTTCCACTTCTTTATTCTCTTTTCTCTCTTTTCCTCTCTCTTCTCATGAGGTGAGCCTTTCAGTAAGACTGTCGATTAAATAATGTGGGGCCTGAGAAGGGTTTGGGAACATGACCATCCAACTATTGCCTTGAGTTTCAATATCATGACAGAATTAATAAATTTTGTTAAAAAGTATTAGCAACATTTATGGCTAAATGTAACCAAGAACTGTACACAAAAATCGTTGTTATAGCTCTCAAGACATGAGAGAGTCATTAGGTTTATAATAGAATATTCTCCAATGTGTTTTATTATTTTTAAGATTTAATTGAGTTACACAAACACCAGTAGAAGAATTGCATTCTACATGGCACTGGTTTGTGTCCAGGTGTTTTATTTCTGACCCAGTTCCTTGTTAATGAACTGAGAAAAGCAGTGGAGGATAGATAGCCCAAGTATTTGGTCCTTATCAGCCATATGGGGAACCGTGATGAGGCTCTTGATTCTCAGCTCCACTTTGCCCGTTGTGGTGGTTGTAGCTGTTTGGACAGAGGGGGAGCGCACTAGGAGATGGAAGATTTCTTTTGGTTTCTGAAAAAATGAAATTGGGCTGTATTTATTGTTTTATAAAGGGAATGGAGAAAGGCATGAAGGGAAGTTTTTGTTTTGTTTTGTTTTGCTTTGCTTGCTTTCTTAATGGCATAATAAGTGTTGGGGTTGGCCTTTATGTGAGGAGGGAGTGAGATAAGTCTACTTCATATGTACAGGGATCAGTTATTGCTTAGGGCAAAGGAGTAGGTTTAGAAATACATCCTTATTTCTCTGTATTAATTTTATTTCCTCTATTAAAGATCTTTATTAAATCACTTTACTGTTAGCTAAAAACTTACTTTCAAAGTTTGCAGATGTCATTAGTTTACAATGACATCTCAAAGTTTATGAAAATAATTGAAATATAGTGTAGACTGTTAAATACAGAAGATGAAATTTATTGACATGTATTGGGTAGTACTAGTTGACTGCTCTGTATTGTTCTGGGGATAATTCAGTCAATACTCACACACTGTAATTTAACCTCTGGGGAGGCATAGAAGGGCTGCCATTGATCCTACTTGACATCCTTGCTGACTGCACCAAACTGTCCCTCGATATTCAGTGGCAATTAAGTAAGTCAAGATGACTGTAAAGTTGCTTTGTTGTGACAGATTTTTCCCTTGGGCAGAGTTCAGCCTCTTTGTTCCTTGTTACTAAGAGTATAATTGTAAATCCCACATACCTCAAATATGGTACATCTAGAACCATCCCTGGAAGTCAACATGTCTCTAACACTGAGCTGCAGACTGTAATGCTTGAAAGAAAAAGAGAATTGTAAGAATTGTAAGCAATAGATGGTAAAAGGCGCTTGGATAGTGCCTCGAAGCAGAGTAAGAAGGCTATACGAATGAGGAAGACGGATGAATGGCTCACCTAGGTCATTTAACACATGACCTCATGCTTTAAGTTCCTGTGAATCAATTTGGAATGAAAACTTTTTTGCTCCACAACAAAGTTTTCTACTGCCTGACTAAGCATATAACCACCAGGGGGACTTCTACATAGATCTGATAAAAATTCCACTCAGTCCTATGAGGGATGCTGATCATAGTTACCTCTTAGTGTCTGTAAAATTTGACAAAATGCCCTGTGATGAGTCTCTCATGCAGACAACTGATTATCTTTGACATCTGGTCCTCCCACCTCATCATCAAGCTCAGAGAACACCACAGCTGTCTTGTTACCCACAGGCCCTATGTAGGAAACTGAGATGACTTGGAGCCAAAACATGTCCGGGATAAACATAACAGATGCAATTTCTGTTGCTTCAGAAAAATGTCTGAGGGTGAATGATATGAAGGCACTTCATAAAAAGCTCAGGCAAAAAAATGGAATTAAATATGTTTACTTTTGTGCAAAATTTTTGAAATCCATACAGTTTTTTCATAATATACATTTTTATGAACTTTTCAAAAACACACATATAAAGAGAAAGTGTGTTTAACTCAAGTTTAGAAGTCCAAAAAGATGGCACTAGCATGTGCTGAACTCTTGTGAGGGCCTATTTGATTATATCATGATGATGTCATGTGAGAACATGTATAGAAGAGGTCATGTGATGAGGCAGGGTACCAGAGACTGGGGAAAGGCCATTGTTCCTCTTTTATAACAACTTGTTTTCAAAACTATTAATGTGGGGGCCTATGAGAGTAACATTAAGCCCCTCAAAATGTAAGACTCACAGTGATTTAATCATCTCCCATTGTATCCCATTTCTTAAGTATTACACCATTTTAATATTATCACATTGGGGACTAAGTTTCTAACACGTGAACTTTGGAGGATAGATTAGTCTAAGTCAGATGACTTCTGTAATCCAAACCACATAGATATTTATTCACCTGTTTGAAGCAAACATGGAGATCCATGTACCTCTACAGAACTGAGAAGTCCAGCATGGCTCTTAGAATAAGATACTGTTGCAGCTCTACCACTATCTGGGCCTGACCTTCATCACCCTGATTTGATAATCTTTAATAAAAAGGGAGGTCAAGTGTGACCCTGAGGTTTCTGTGTATCTTTTAGGATGAAAGGCTTTATCTTCCAGTGGAGTTTCAGTGGAGTGAATGCTTGGGTAAGGATGACCCCAGGGAAGCAAAGCCACAGGGAAGTGGTAGATGCATATTTATGGACTTTTGAGTGACTGGCTGCCTTGAGGTTTAATAGCCATTAGTTCAACTCACTGGGATTGAAAGTAAAATAATATATGTTAGATCATTTGGACTTTAGATTTCCATTATAGTGGTTACTGCTGTGGACATAATTGGTATGGAAGTTTTCTTTCTACTGCAAATGTTCATGAAGTCTAGCTGGGGCATTCCTGAAGGAAAGAACATTTTGTAGAGAAACAACAGTGGAATTGGTATACAAAAAGACTACTCATGTTTATCACAAAAATAATATAGCATTCCATGAGGAGAAATGGGAGTCACACAACTTTCATAAGTGATTTCAAAAGGTAATATAGGGGCCCAGCACAATAGCCTATTGGCTAAAAGTCTTTACTTTGCATGCACTAGGATCACAAATAGGCAGCTGGTTTGTATCCTGGTTACTCTACTTCCCATCCAGTTCCCTGCTTGTGGCCTGGGAAAGCAGTTAAGGATGGCCCAAGGTCTTGGGACCCTGCACCCATGTGAGAGGCCCAGAAAAGGCTCCGGGCTTCAGATTGGCTCAGGTCTGGTCATTGTAGTCGCTTGGGGAGTGAACCAGCAGATGGAAGATCTTTCTCTCCATCTCTCCTTATTTCTGTAAATCTGTAAATCTGACTTCCCAATAAAAATGAATAAACCTTTAAAAAGGAAATAGAAATTTTTTGTTCAGAGACTTAATATTTAAGATTTATTTAATATTAAGATTTATTTAAGATATTAATTTGACTATAGCCAGTGAAATTTAGTTGTGGTCCTCACAATCCATCATTCTATTTAACTGTATCATGACACTGTAGGTATAAGCAATGATGGAAAGTCCAGCATTCTAGTGTCAAATATATTTAACAGTTTCATTGGGAGTCCATCTTTTATTCAGAAGTAAAGATACACTGCAGTGTATCTTCACGGTATACTTGCCTCCATTATACAGTTCTTCTGGATAAATATTTATATATACATGTTTACCTGTGTATCTATTGATCTTGTATTTTGCATGAAGATTGTCTTGTATCAGGGAGAACATATGATATCTGGCCTATTGGGATGTCCTATTTCACTGAGCATAACAATAGGCAGTAAGTTACTACACTATCCCACCAAGCCCAAAGCCTTAAATTACTTTAATTGTTTTATATATGTGCAATGCATACATGTAATAATTTCACAAATATATGCATGGAATACCTAGATTTGTAAAAAGCATGTGTATGTAATTACTTACAAACATGTAATGCGTTTCATACATATACCATTGAAAAACAAATTTACATAATTGGACATATAAAGGAAGTTTGTGTCCTGATCGTGCTAAAAGAACTTTGTTTATGATATATATATATATATATATACACACACACAAGAATGTGAACAAAATTAAATTCCAATATAGCTTATCCCAACTAATTCAAACATATACTACACAAACAAGTGATATTGATGCATACAGATAATGTGGATTTGTTTTGCTTCTGTTAGAATATAATTTACTCTTAATTTTCCCCTTAGTATTAGATAATTGCTTCAGTATCATTGAATATAGCTAGTTTTAACCAGATCACCAAGTCTTACAAATTGCCTTGTTATAGAATTGAAAATATATGATGACACTAAAGTGGTAGCATGACTAGAATTCTAAGCACATAATAGGGAGATCTTGATTTAAAGTATTAGACTCGCATATTTTGAGCAAATAGTAGTTTCTGTCAATATTTACAACAGAAGAAAGAAGTGAACATTGTTTGCCATAGTTACTGTGGGTCACAGCTGATTGTCTTTGTGTCATTATCTTAGTGTTTTCAGCCATTGCACACAGCCCTTCTTGTCCAACCACCAAACTGCCTAATCATATTCAAGTCAACCACCACCTAAAAGGTTCATGCCCACTCACTGGTTTGTGTTTATCTCTTTGTTCATTCAAGAACGTTTTACTGTTCACATTCAGAAAATATAAAGTGGGCACTTTCCTTGCAGAGTCACATACTGCATAGCAGTATTTTGGTAAACAATAGGCTGAATATATGATGCTTGTTCTAGAAGTCATTAATGGTGCTGAGAAATTCTTAGCTACAGATAGCATGAGTTTGAAGTGATGGTGGTGTGAACCAGACCACTGTATTGCTGAAAAATGTTACACCTTGATCTTGATGGTATTAATTGCCTATACTTCTCTTCAGTGCATTTGAAGCTTGTTTTTAAGTTTTACAGTGTTGATTCAGGACGGAAATCAGAAAAATTTGTTTGTAATGTTCCCAAAAGTTAATGCTTTGAGCCTGTGGACCATGTAATCTCTGATGAAGTTGCTCTACTCATCCATTATGATGTCAAAATAGCCACATGTAAGTGGTAGGCATAGCTAAAGTCCAGGAAGACTTTATTGAAACAGATAATAGGCTAGATTTGACCTTGAGATTCTAGCTAGTCAATTCATGGTCCAGAGTTTACTTCCTGCTAGAATTGGTCACACTACTGAAGAATATCCTTCTTGGAGTGTTCATGGCTTTCCTGTGTATTCACCAAACGCGTGTACCCTGGCTGGTAGAAATCCAGAGGTGCACTGATTCTCGGGGAAAAGAAACAGGCATCTGGTTATTACCCTCATACTTCTACATGAAGGAACTTTTCAGATTGCAGCTGCTAACACAACACTATTATATTTATAATCCACTAAAGGAGATGGAAAAGAGCTTCCAAATCAGCAGTAACTAGGGGCTATAAACTGAAGAAGGTAACAGAATTCAAAGGCAGCCAGGTATATCCTGGCTTTAGCTCAGCTTAGCACTGGACATTGCGGCCATTTGGAGAGTGAACCAGCAGATGGAAGATCATTCTGTCTCTCCGTCTCTGTAAATTTGTCTTTACAATGATATTAAATAACCCTTCAAAAAGATTCTGAAAATGGTAGTGGTCCAAATTTTATCTCTGTGTTTAAAAAAATTTATGTCATTAAGCATCTCTAATCTGTTTTCCCATCTGTAAATGAAAGTGTCAGTATCCTATGTGTAGCTCAAAATACTTTAATGTTAATGATTCTCAGTGAGCTCTATAGCTAAAATCTTGATCTTGTGTGTCTCCCCATGCCCTTGTATTAATACTGAACTGGGCACCTAACTGAAGGAAGTTAGGTGTCACACTGAGAAAAAGGTTAACAATTAGCCCAGACAAAAAAGTTTCCTTAGAGGTAGACTGCATGGCTAAAGCTTATTTCCAAAGGCCTTATAAAGGGAGATTCCATTTAATTGGGCAAAGGCAAATCAGTAGTCCAGGAATAGCACAGAGCACAGAGCACAGAGCACAGAGCAGCTTTTGGGTTTCAGAATGTGCATTTCCTCCCTGGTAGGGTTTTTTTTTTTTTTTTTTTTTTTTTTTTTTTGGCATCCCACTCATCTACTTCCTTCCTTACCATATCTGCCTAAAATGTGCAATGATTCAGGACATAAGCTCTTCTATATGAAGTTTTGTCACAAGGAGTTTCCAGTTCCCAGAACACCATCCAATAAATACCTGAAACATCACCCACAATGTCTGATCCATACCAGCCTTCAACCGTGAAGCCATTTGCCTCAAGCTTGAGAAGTGCCACTGCTAAAATGAAGCAACTGGCAGAAGGAAAAGGGAAGGAAGGAAGAACAAAGAAGTCTGATCCTTTAATGTCAGAGAACAAGTGTGAAGCTGATGTCACTAGATGGGTTTGTTGATGACTTCCCTGTTTTTAGTAACATTACCCATCAATGATTATGCTATGCTGTAACATTGGACCAATGCAGTGATAATACCTCAATGTGTATATTGAACTATTTGTTATTTCCAAAGCACTATATTTCACACTGAAAAAAATTGATTAGTATTTACAGTGTACCGACTAAGGACTAGGCACTGTTCAAAGCATAAGTAATAGATACAATAGTCTATTTCATTTGTTTAATTTCTCTAGGGTTTTGCTACTCCCACCCAGATCCCCCTCCCTTTTAGATAAAAAGACTGAAGCTCATCAGGTACTAGCATAATCCAAGTCAAATAAAGAATAAATAGAATTTCAGTTAAAAATTCAGTCATTGGAAGCATTGTTTTCTTTTTTGTTTTGTGAATAAATCTCTGTGGTTGACATTGGTCTGCAGGGAAATTGTTGTTAACAATCCAAATAGCAAACAGATAAATAGTTCTTCTGGAGAAAAATCTGCTGGAAAGATGGTTGTTGGTTATATATTTTTGTTCCTGCTTCTGGGAAAGTATCTTATATGTTTGGCTTCTGAAAAATACTGGGACAAATGAATCCTAACACATTGTATTCCGAATATCCCATAATACATGTGCTGTTAGTAACCCTAAAGATTTTGTATCAGAGTAAAAAACAAAATGACTCACCTTGGCTCTTAGGTATAATCTATATTCTTAACACACCTGGTAAAAAATGCTGCTGAGGGACTTGGGTTACTTTCCTAAATCAAAGTGATACTTTTTTTTTTTTTCCATTTCGGAATTATCCATTCGAGAACTCTAGAATGCATTAGGAGAACTAGTGACCTAATGCTTCAAATTCCTAAGAACACTCAGTTCCTTTACATAGTAAGTGAATGTATTCTTACGTTTCACCTCCTCATTGAATGTTCTCATGTTTTTCTTTTTTTTTTTAGGTAACTGCCCATATGGGTATCAGGAGTGTCAGAATGGCAAATGTTATAGACAGAAACAAAGCTGTAATTTTGTAGATGACTGTGGAGACAACACAGATGAAAACGAATGTGGTGGTTCCTGTACTTTTGAAGATGGCTGGTGTGGCTGGCAGAACTCCCTGGCTGAAAACTTCGATTGGGTATTAGGGGTTGGTTCTCATCAAAGCCTGAGGCCTCCTGAAGACCACACACTTGGAAATGAAAATGGTAGGTTATTGGGTTGGTAGAGTGGCTCTAATCATATTCACAATGAGCTTCACGTTATCCCCCCACTCAGCCCCATCCTGCTAGAACTCCAGAGGACACTCATGACACCAGAGCAGATCAGTTAAATGTCCAATGAAGATTGTTTCCCAGGGCTTCCATAACAAAGGGCTGTGGATTGAGCGGCTCCAACAGATATTGATTTTCTTACAGCTTTGGAAGCTGGAAGTTTGAGAGCAAGGTGTTAGTAAGGATTGGTTCTTTCTGAAAGCCATGTGAGTCACTGTCTCCTTGCCTGCTTCCTAGGTGCTGGGGGGTCTCATTCTTGACTTGTAGTTTGTGGTTCTCTGTATGACTTCACATTTTCTTCTTGCTGTGAATGCATTCTTTTCTGCACTCATCTCTACCTTTTTATTAAGGCAGTGCCATAGTGAGTAAGGGTCTTCCCTAGTTTGGTTCAGTTTAATCATCAGTAAATATATTTTCTTTTCAAATACGATCATTTTCATAAGGACTAAGTTTAGAGCTCAGGCATTTTGTGTGGGTCCACAATTCAGTCCATAATGTGGAAAACCTTGGGAATATACAAATGCATAATGTAACTGTCAGACTATATAAGTTAAGGATGTTAGGCATGGATCATTTCTGTAGTTAGCAGCTGAGGTCAAGGATGAAATGCTATGTCCAAGGAGGCAGGACATTAGCTGGATGAACAAGGGAAACTTGAATGTTTCAAAGTGGGAGTAATACACAGGTTTAAGAAAAAAAACAAAAAGAAAAATGATATTTCAGAGACTTGTAAAAAAAAAAAAGCCAACCAAAAAGCAAAACAGAAAATCCAAAGAGGTGACCAAGCCAGAGAAAGGATGACCTAAATCTCATTCAGATTTTCAGATACAGACAGAAAAACATTTGGGTATTTTGAAATCCAAGAATAAAACTCCATTTTCCTCTCATATTAGATGCTAAAATTCTCTGATCTACTTGCACATTCAGTAGGTAACTGAATTTTTGACAGCATTCATGCACCTATATTGATTTCTTGGGGAAACTGCATTGTTTGAACTCACTAGTTAGAAACCATTAAATGATTTCTATCACTATTTTGTTGACATGAATATGCTGTTAATTCGGCCATCTGCATAGTGTAAAGAGATTTGCTGAAAGTAGACTTTTGGAAACTATGCCATCAGTGAACTAGAGAGGGGTATTATTTTTTTTTTCTGGTTCTACGAGAAATGTTTGGCAGCTCAGATGCTATAGAATGTAATTAAAATCACTAGCATGGGCAAACTTAAAAATAATCTCATTTTGCATTGTGTGAATTCCATTGTTATTCCTAGGACACTTCATTTATCTGGAAGCTACCCCAATGGGTCTGCGTGGGGAGAAAGCACACCTCAAAAGTCCAGTGTGGCAAGAGTCTAGCGCAGCCTGCACCCTGAGTTTTTGGTATTTCATATCCACCAAAGCCACAGGATCCATTCATGTGCTCATTAAGGTAGGATCTTTGTGATGCCAAATAATAAGCTCTTTTTGATCCATAATAAGCTTTCTCTCTCTAAGAGAGCTAATTATAACCCTTCCAATTGACCAAGGGAGGCCTGTTTGCTGGGAAGGAGCTGCTGTAGTGATTCAAATGCCCTGTGGGGTTTGACAAATTGGTACCTGGACACCAGTTGAGTTCAGCATTCTATTCTGTGATTATTACTGAATCCACAGTCTCTCTTCTTGATACGTCTAAGCCATGTGTCTTTATTCTATGTGGATCTTCGCTTCACTAACCTTTTCGGTTAAAATAAGATAGATCACTTGTACATCTGGATGGAGAGTACCTATATACTTTTTTCTGTGTGAGCAATCGCTATGGATACTAATAGTAGACATTATGGGTCTAAGCACACAGGGTAAAGGACTGAACCACTCTGGAGAAGGATCAAGTTGTTAACCAACACAGTAAAGTGCTTCTTTTGGCAAATTATTTGGATGCTTCTGTCAGAACTTAAATTTAGCATAACAAAGTGACAGTGTTCAGGGATCAATATACCAAATTATTAATATCAGTGATTTTGGTTCAAATATATTTACTCAGATGCAACAAAAAAGGTGTGTATGTGTGTGTGTTCATTCTAAAAATCTAGTTGATATTCCAAGAAAGCTGATTTTAAACATACTGTCAAATCCATTGCCACTTAAAGTGAAGTGCCAAGTCCTTGATAAGAAATGCTTGACCCAAATACCAAAGGGCTCATACATAATGTCTGAATAGTTGTGACTGCACAGTCCATGTTGATTGGAAACCTGAATCGACTTTATAAGTTACAGTTCTCCTATAATGATACAGAAAAGTCTGCCTAATATAGAACATGCAGTCAATAACCATGGTGATTTTTTTTTCTGAGTCAGATGTGGAATCTAACTGAAATATTGTGCTTAAAATTCTCACAGGAGTGTTTTTCCAATTCTTTTGAATGTAATGCTTGATAATGTGGGATGTGTGTGAGTGATCCAGTCCATCAGAGATAGAATCTTCAATGAGTTATTTCACTCATGTTTCTATTTCAGCTATCTCATAATAGCACATTTCATTTTACTATAAGATGTTAAATTGACCTATTCTGAGATATTAATCTTCCTACCAAGTCATATGAAGCACCTGTGGTTTCTTCAATATATGACTGTAGAAATTTAACAAGGATTTAAAAAATCTATCTTCATCTTGTACAAATGACTCCTACTTATTTAAAAGGTATATAACTTTTATGTAGTCATACTGATTATGCAGGAGGGAACTCTTAACACTGATTTTATATTCATGCATTTAGGGTAAGTGTTTCACTTTGGTAACTAGCATAATATGTGTTTCTGTCATCATTACAGTGTCCTCCTTGGGCTACTCTGAGTGGAACTATACTGGATTTTTACCTGCTTTTTGGCTTGAGAATGATCTAGCCTGAGGGCAAGCCCAAGAGGAGCTGGGATTATGCATGTTTTTTCCTCTGATTTTACTTGTTTTAAATGTTACTTAATTTTTTTTTTAGATTTTTATTAATTATTTTGCATTATGTGACAGTTTCATAGGCTCTGCTCCCCTGGTGGATTCCTCCACCTTGATGCAGCATTACAGTTCAAATTCAATCAAGATTCTTTCCTTGCAAACATATACCAAGCATGGAGTCCAGCTACTTATTGTCCAGATGGGTTGAACAGTTTCTTGGGGAGACCATTTCTGGTCCGAAGTTAGAGCTGGTAGAATATCATCCCAGTCAATTAAGAGTCCCAATATAACATCAACAGCAATTTGCAACATTATGGAATTGACATGGTTTTGAGTAACCAGTATGTTAAAAAAAAAAAAAAAAGCAAGTCCTAACCACATCCTATGATTAGCTCATTGACGTCTCAATTTTAGTTTATATACAGGACCGGACCGGCTGCTATATACCCTAAAATGGCTATAGGGCACCATTCAGCTGTCTCGTGTTACTTAATTTTAAATGTTCCAATGTTGGATGTGTCCTCTCTGGCCCAATCTCCACTGCTGTCCCTTAGGAAGTATTCCTTCTGTGTTGAACCACTTTTTCCTGTATAGTAAGCCAAGTGAAATCTGGAGTATTCAGCATATAGTAAAACTTTTCTTGATTATTTTCTCCTAATATAATATTTCTGAGTACTCTTTGAGCCCTAGAAGTGATCTTTCATATTGGCTACTGATCATTTTTTATTTCAACATACAGATGACAAGATTTTGAGAAGAGATACTTGAGTTTTGAACAAGCAGGTAAAAGCTCTGATATCTCTCCTTTTAATTCTCTATCACTTTCCCATCTCATCTCTGTTTCTCCTCCCTTTATATCAGACTAAAAAAAGTTTTAAAAAATCATTGATGAAGGATTCATGCTGTGATATACTAGGTAAAACTGCTCCTTGCAAAGCCAACATCCCACATGGGTACCAGTTCAAGTCCCAACTGCTGCACTTCCAATTCAACTCCCTGCTAAAGTCCAGGAAAAAAACAGTGTAACATGCCCAGCTATTTAGTCCTCTGCTATTCATATAGGAAACCTGAATGAAGCTCCTGGTTCCTGGATTTGGAGCAGCACAATTCTGGCTGTTGTAGTTACCTGGGAAGTAAACCAAGGAACAAAAGATGTCTCTCTCCCTCTTTGTCTTTATTTCTTTGTCACTCTGACTTTCAAATAAATAAGTAAACTTTTTTTGAAGTAAATCCTTTAAGAAAAGGTAATTGATATGTAAAATATACGCCACTACTCCCTCATGTTACTTTCAAGCATGAATACTATGGTTTAGAAAATGTGAAAAATAAAATTACATTTTTAGACAATATTCACTATTTTTGATGTATTTTCTATTCTCCTTGGAATTTCAACACAAACTGTTTAGAGGTTTAGATTAAAAGTTTGTTCATATTAGTATGATTCCTAACAACTAAAGTGATGTCTGTCATAATAACAATATTATGTTTATTTTTAGTGGTTTCTGTGATGTCCACATATTTTACTGAAATTGAGAGTAATTCCAGAGTAGAAAGCTAACTACACTATTATGGTCAAAACATTCCATAGAGCTACTTCTGATTACTGATATTGCTGCAAAATTAAAGCTCACATACTATACAACAAATATGACCCAGAAGTTCTTTTTTGGAGTCATATATGAGAAGTCTCCTTTTCTACCATTATAAGAAAAAAAATGTATATTCCAATTCACAAAGTCAATAAATTTTGATTTCCTATAAATTTAATCCATAACCTTTTCATAATTTTGTCTTGTATCCAACATTGTAAGTCCTTACTAAACAACAGGTTTAAAACTTGTCCTACATTCTACCTTCACATCTCTGTTAGTGTCTGGGACAAGAATCTGTATTTACTTTGGCTCCTAGTAAAGTCTTTTTCTAAACTGCCACAAAAGGTTTCATTGTGGAACACATACATCATCATATAATTTCAGTATCGAAATCATTTAATGGCTGTCTAAGTCACAGAGGATAAATTCTATTCATTTCAGTATACACAGCTTCCTCTAGCTGACCCTTCCTTTAATATTTCCCTTCACTGCCACCTGATTCCCACATGGTCTATCTCCCATCTACCTTCATCTACTAATACTTAACAGTTTTCTTAACAATGTAGACTTCCTTACACTCAGCATTTTTAAATATTCTCTTATAAATATCCTCCTTCTTTAAAAGGGAAAATCATCTTCAAAACCAATTCAGAATAATTATTTCCCTGATGCTATTTTGCATTGTGTTTTTTATTTAATCCTATCATTTAAAAAAAGATTTATTTTTGTTGGGAAGACATAGATTGTCCATCCACTGGTTCACTCCTGAATAGCTGCAATAGCCAAACTTGGGCCAGTCCAAGGATGGGAGCCAGGAGCTTCCTTTAGGTCTCCCATGTGTGAGTAAGGGCCCAAGCACTTAGGCTAACTTTACTGCCTTTCCAGGCTACCGGCAGGATTGGAAGTGAGGCAGCTGGGACTTGAATCAGCATCCTTATTAAATGCAACACTGCAGATGGAGGTGTAGCATGCAACTCTACCACACCTGCCTCAATTCTAGTATTTTATGTGACGATTTTTCAGTGATTGGTGCATTCATGAAGTTATTGAACTTTCCTTATTCATAAGACTCAGGGCCAGTCATGAAACAGGTTTATTGAATAAATTACTGGACTAAACAGTGTTCTGACTTTATAAACGGAAAAAGATTTTAAAAAGAAGACATCACAGTAGAGGTTAAGTGTAGCTGGTCACTGTTCTATGTGGAAAGATTAAAAATTATCTTTATTGTTAATATAGTCCTGTTTCTTTCCATTGTGTCTTATTTGTGGAATCTAACATTCTTCACATTCAGCATAAGTGAGGAAGGAATGAGCTCCTCGTATATTCATCTTTGTGTTTAGTGCTCATCAGTAACTCATGTACTGGGTTGTGACGCATTTAATCAAATTTCAGCTAGATAAGAAGTATGCTGTTTATAACCACTATGTGTTTGTTTTTATCCATTCTTTAGTTGGGTCATATTTTTGCCCCCCATTCTGGATGGCTACACTGTAAGATGAAAATATTTTTACTTAGAGAAATGTCCAGATACAGAGTCAGTCACTGTGGTGTGGAAGGATGGTAGTATTCTCAAGCTTCCAGGCTTCCCTTAATGACAGAAAAATCAGTGTTCAAGTTGTGAGATCACCACAGGGCATGTATCCACTCATCTTCTAAAGAATTATGGTCATGTTAATTAATTAATTAACTAATTAATTAATTAGAAGTTAGAGTTAAACAGAGAGAGGAAGAAAGCGACAGCTGTATATTTCATCTGCTAATTCATTCCTGAGAATGGCTGCATTTGGCTGGTGCTGGGCCAGACCAAAACCTGAAACCAGGAGTTTCTTTCAAGTCTCCTACATGGGTGGCAGAGACCCAAACGCTTGGACAATTTTCCACTGCTTTTTTCAGGCCATTATCAGGGAGCTGGATCAGAAGTGGGGCAGCTGGGGGAGAATCCCAGTACCTATGAAACTGTGTCACATAATACAATGTAATTAATGAATTTAAAATAAAAAAAAAAAAAAGAAAAAAAAGAAAAAAAAAAAAAAAGAAAGAAAGAAAAAAGTAACAAAAAAAAAAAAAAAAAAAAAAAAAAAAAAAAAAAAAAAAGAAGTGGGGCAGCTGGTACTCAAACTGACACCCATACAGGACTACAGAGTTGTAGGTGGCAGCTTAACCTACTTCATTTTGGCACCACTCGCCAAGAGCAGTTTTTGTCTGTTTTCATTTATTTTAATTTTATTCACATAACTTACTTGGTGTCCTCTGGGATAATTTAAGAGTGGCTCAGTGGTTGGACTATGCTCTGGGAGGTGAATATCAGTGTTACCATGGTTATGAGGGGCACAGAGGCTGGTGTTGTTAGAAAATTCTTGCTCCATTGTCAGCTTTCTGTAAGAATGAATGCTCCCTTCAAATCTGCCAAATGGTAATAAACATTGTTGTCTTTTTCTGTCGCTGTAGATATATGTGATACCTGAATATATATCTTTAAAGGATATATATATATATATAAATATATATAAATGGATATATATATTTAAAAATCACTATTCTTGGACACTGTGTTACAGAAACTCTGCCAGTGAGGGCATTGATTTGTATGCTGGTTCTCCGGTGCACTAACATTCTTTGTATAACACTGTACCACTGGTTTAGGAGATGAATCAAGAATATCCTTGACTTAAATAAGGAGTAACAGGAAATATTCAGTTGACTTGGGTTGTGGTAGGAAAAGATGAGCTGTGTTCTAAAGGGGCATTTTAGATTCTTGGATACAGGCTTCTGCAGTTAAATATATGAAGCATTGCATAAAGTACAATAATTACTATGCTGATATACAGTTATCCAAGAGTTCATACACTCAAATATGTAAGAAACAAATTTTATTATTACAAGCTGGATTAGATGCAGCAGGATTAATTGTGCTATCATTGACATGTTCTGTATATTCCAAATAAGTCTCAAGTGTTTTCTCCACCATCAGAGCTCATAAATGTGACTTGGACAGCTCATCATCTCCTTCTCCAGTCTTCAAAACTAGATGGCTGCTGTTTTTTTTTTTTTTCTTGGTCAATGCAGAATTAAAAGCCTCCAATTTGAAAGATATATTGAGAGTTTGGCTTAGGTAAAGAGATTTCATTGATTAGAGCAGAGGTTAGTGTGTTTGTGCCAAGGAGGAGCATGGAAGTAGAAGGAAATGATGACCAGGCAATCCACCAGCGGCTGATTGCTTTGATGAAGCAACAATTAGTTAAATGATCCCAGTAATGAACCGAGTCCTCTAGAGGACTGGGGAAGATGCTGATGTAGAGAAACAGCATTTTTTTTCTGAAAGAAATTGTGAAAAGAGAAACCCACTTCTTTGATCTACAGGAAATTCCTATTGCTTCCATAGAGGCTCTGCCCATTTATATGTTGTTCTTCCCTACCTTTATATTAGCATCAGTCATATTTAGCAAAATATGTAATGTAGAATACTGCTAAGCAATATCTTTGCAATTTTATGATCAATAAGATCCCTTTATGTCAGAACACAGTAATCAGAGGATGAGAAGCTAATTTCACATAACCCAATAGCGAAGATTCTGGTAGGATATTGATTACATGTTAACAATGTCACATATACAAAATAGACACAGAGACACATAAATCAGAAGACCGCTAATATTTCAGGAACTTACAATTTGAAAATCTGAAGGCTAATAAGACAACATGTTACAAAATTTTTTAGAAAATACAATTATGGCATTATTTTTGCATACAATAGCAATTGATTTCTGGCTCCCGAGACACAAATTTAGAGTGAAATTTAACAACTGAGAATTGAATTTCTCTAGCAATGAAAGTAATTATACATTGCATAATCTTTTTTTCAGATTGCTTTTAAAATTAATTTAATTTTATTTTAAAAATCTTTATTTTTCATTATATTATTCCTTGGGCCCGGGGATTTCCCCTTCTATCCTCCTCACCCCAACATTCGCCACACTGTTTTCTCCGATATTCTGGCAATAGTTCAGTCACTTAATAGCCACAAGTCCATTGTTCTTCTGTTTAAGCTGATCATGACAGTGTAGGTATGGAATTATCAAGATATATTTAACAGTTTCAACCGAAGTCCATTTCTTTTTCAGAAGTAGAGATGCATACTACAGTGTATCTCCACTTTATGGTGTACTTGCCTCCATTATACAGTTCCTCTAGATAAATATATGTGTATGCATGTTTTTCTGTGTAGCTGTTGATCTTGTATTTTGCATTAAGGTTACCTTATATCACAGAGAACATGCCTTGGCTCTCCACTTTATTAATGACACATGAAAGACATGTGTGGTAGTAATCATTTCAGTGAGAATATGATTTTCAGGTAAATACTATATATAAAGGTCTTTATTATTAGTTCTAACCCCATCTCTGTATTCTACCTTTCAAATAAATAAATCTTTGTAAAGAATTTATAACAATTTCCAGAATACATTTTGCAGGTTTATGGATTTCCCCCTTCCATCATTACTACTGTAATAATATTGGAGAAAACAGGGGATAAGGGAGAAAATGGAAGGAGGAGGAGAGAGAGGTGAAGTGGGCAATCTCTATATCATATGGTCCCTGTGATAGAGTTGATCTTGACCAATTTCCATTATTTTATAGAAAAAGGGAAAGTGCTTTCATAGAATTTTAGCAAAAACCAATAAATCTATGTGACATTATGAAGTATAACCAACTATACTAAACTTTGTCATGGAAAATAACAATACAAAATAATAAAAAAGATTCTCTTCTCCCATTCTGTTTTCCCCCAAGTTACTACAGTAGTATGGTCCTTCAGCAAATCATAAGTGCAACATCCTGCTATTTAAGGGCATCATGGTATTCTAGGTATAGATAAAAGTTAGGAAAGGTAATATTAAATTCTCAAGGTTAATATTAAATCCTCCCAACAGTTTAATTGGGAGTCTCCCTTTTATTCAGGAGTAGAGATGCCTCCTGGAACATGTCTTCACTTCCTGATGTGATAGTTTCCACTATACATTTCATCTATGTGAATATATGTATATATATTTACCTGTATATCTATTTGTTTTATAATTTGCATGAAGGTTACCTTATATCAGAACATCTGATATTTATGCTTTGGGAATTGGCTTATTTCAGTGAACATTATGGTCTCTAGTTGGTATCATTTTGTTACAAATGATAGAATTTTATTCTTTTTAATGGCTATGAGTATCCCATGGGTAGATGTACCAGTTTCTCTTTCCATTTTTCTTCTGATGGGCATCCATTTTTGTCTTTGCTATTATGGATCAGGCTGCTATAAATATAGGGTTGCATGCCACTTACTCATATGCAGATTCACTTTCTTTGGATATGTTCCATGTAGTGAGATAGCTGGGCCATATGGTAGATCAGCCTATAGTTGCCTAGTCAGTCTCCATATTGGCTTCTGTAGTGGTTGCACCAGGCTACACTCCCACCATCAGTGAAGTAGGGTACCGTTGCCCCCACATCCATACCTGCAGGTGTTAGTGGAGTTTCCAGTGTAGACCAATCTCACTGGAGTTAGGTAGAACCTCACTGTGGTTCTTATTTGCATTTCCTGGGAATCTGAGCATTTTTTCATATACATTATATATTAAATTTGTTCTTTGAAAAATGCCTGCTCATTTCCTTCACTTATTTCTGAACAGGGTTGTTAGTTCTGCTGTTTTTAAGTTTCTGAAACTCTTTGTAAATCCTGCATATAAGTCCTCTATTTGTTGGGTAGAGTGAGAAGATTTATATTTTCAATATTTGCTGTGATATTTTTATTCAAGCCTTAGAAACAGTTTATACACTTTTCCTTTGGGAAGTGATATTTATACTTTACTGATCATTTTTTACACACTTATGTTTTACATATCTCTGTTTTATTATCTCTCTCATTCTTCTCCCCAGGAAAGACAAGAGAGCTAGGTTAAATTTAGTAGTTTTATCCTAGAGTGATGTTCTGCTGTTTGCCTTTGTTATTAGCAGTGATGAGTGACAGTGTGCCAATGAACAGATGAATGAACAGATGCAGTCATTTATAACTGCCATCATGTTTTTGACCTTGCTGTCTTTTTAAACTTTTATTCTGTTATATACTTCCTAAAGAATTATCATTTATTTTTTTCTCATTCTTCTGTGTTCAATGTAAAAATTTTTTTTTCTCCTTTGGGTGTCAAATATAGAGTGAAATACAGTGGAACTCAGTCATCAACCCCTATGTATACAGCATCTTGAATATCACAGATTAAGATTTTACAGGGCTCAGGGGTATTTTCTGTATAGAGGGTACAATTAAGACCTCACCAGAGTCATTCTGGATGTAACTTTGTCAGAAAAGTAGGCTTTAGTATATTAGAGATGATTCTTTCTCTTTTGTATTACCTGGGATTTAGAACAACTAATAGTATATAATAGGAAAATTATCTTCACAAATATAATTCATATTTAGGAGAAAAACATTTAATGAAGTTTTTGTTTCCATTTGAGAGGCAGAACTGGAGAGGCAAGTCAACAGGGAGAAATAGAGAAAGGAGGTTTCATTTCAATGTTTAACTCCCCAAATGCCTACTACAGGAAGGACAGGACTGGGGCCAGGACTGGGAACTGAGGAACAATCTGTATTTCCCATGTAGTCCATCACCACTGCTTCTGAGGGTCCACATTGCGATGAAGCTCAAATCAGATGCTGGTACTGGGATTCAACTCTAGGCATTCCAACGTAGCATGCAAGTGTTGAAATCACTAGACTAGACATCTATTCCCTTGAGCTATTCAAATGTTTAACATTCACACAATTTAAATGAGTGAAAATTAGCTTTTACCTCCTCAAGAGTATTTTAAGGCCAATAAGTACTGAAAAGTTTTGATCCAACTTTCAGCCCATTCATGTCAGGAGCTGGACCAGGCCAGAGTCAGTTGTCCAGATGTTCCAGAAGTTTGGCAGAAACAAGTCATTTGAGTTATCATTTCTTTTTTTTTTATATTTTTTTTCTATTCATTTATTCATTAATTACATTGTATTACATGACACAATTTTATAGGTACTGGGATTCTCCCCCCTTCACCCCAAACCCTTCCCTCATGGTGAATTCCTTCACCTTGATGCATAACCACAGCTCAAGTTCTGTTGGGATTCCCTAATTACAAGTTCACATCATACAGAGTCCAGCATCCCACTTGTCCAGTCAAGTTCAATGGCCTCTTAGGGAGGCCCTATCAGGTTTGAAGGCAGAGCCAGCAGAGCGTCACCTCGATCAATTAGAAGCTCCAACATATCATCAGCAACAATCCAGGTACGATGAGACTGGTGCAGAGTCCACTGATTGACATAGTCTATCTTAGAGTTTCCCCTTGTCCAGTTTTTTGTTGCAAACATATAGCTGAGGTGGTTGGTTGATCTACTCCATCTTCTATCTTTTCTTGGTTAATGTTTTGATTCCTCCATTTTGTTCAGGGGAATCCCCAAAGAAACTTTGAGGTGTTCCCAGTCCAGGCTCCTACATGTACTACTAGTAAGCACAGTACCCGCCACAGTCCATCACTCCGATCAGCTGGTGGTTGTAACCCGTGGGTTGGTTCTATTCTGAGCCCCAACCTCCATTGGAACCAATGAGTATTGCAGCTCTTGCAGCTCTGCCCATCACACACTCGTCCCTCACCTAAACCAGTGGGAGGTGTGCTGGTTTGGTGCTGCATTCCCTACTGGCACAGGTCATTTCACCTTGGCATTTTGTGTTTTGTACTGTTTTTATCGCAACCAAACCTGGCCAAGTCCCCACACAGTTCCAGCGCTCGGATTTGCCAGTGGATGACGTGAACTGACTCAGCCTGGTCTGCCCCCAACCCGAGCGAAATGTATGCCAGTGGGTCACTTTCCAAAGCCTCTTCTGGGTTGTTTACCTCCATACTTCCTGCGTTTATTTCTAGGGTCAGTGTCCTGTCAGAGGAACTGTTCAGATTCCTCCATCAGGCCCCTTCCTGGTGTCAGGCTTCACGCATACCAGCAGATCCTTCGGCCAGCACCGTTCTTCAGCCCATTCTGGTTCCTGCTGTTGAGAGTTTCAGCCCAGCCACAGCTCATCCATACCCACATATAGCTCATATATGGCTCAGTTGGGGTTGAAACCTAGCCGAGCCCGTCCCACATCTACCCTGGTCCTCCAGAGCACCAAACTGTGTTGCGGTCTAACCTGGCGTGGTGTGTCAAGTCCGAATCCATATTTGTGCCAAGGGATTACAACTGTGACCCGACCAGAACTCAGCCCCCTTCCAATTCCTGCGCCCTTTAGTGGTAAGCTCCACCCAGCCAAGGCCTCCCCCAAGCTCCCCAACCAGGCCTGTTCCCAGCCAGTGTTAAGTATGCCAGAGGTTGCTCTGGGTCAGCCCAGTGCACCCCATAGACTGTCATGCCTCCTGCATAGACTCCACCGGCCGTCCTAAACCGTCCAGTGGGGTCAGAGTTTTCAGGGGATTGGTCCACGCATACCTGACACGTTCTAGCCCCGAGTATGGTTCTCGAATGCCAGACAATGTCATAGTCCTGCTTTCTGTGACCCCTCTGCTGATCCCTCATCCTATCAGGTAATGGGGTATCCTGCTGGACAAGCCCGGAATTTTGCCTTTTGAATGAACTGGTGTTGGCAATCTGCACTATAAAGTGACTACAGGTTCTTCAGAGGAAGATGAATTGCCATTGAGAATCTTAAGGACTAATACACATTCTCAGAGAACTGTGGGTTCAGCATGGAGCGACTCATGTAGCATATCAAAGAAAACAAATTCCAGAACTTCCTGGCTGGGCGGCCAGCAGGCGAAGCCTGGCACCAAATGGCGCACTGGCCCAAGAGCCGCTCACCCCATGTACGTACGTACGTGGTGGAAAGCCTGGCTGTGCTAGGCTGGAATCGTGGCGGGGAACCCGAGCCCTCTGGGCAGCATGGCTGCCCGGGTGTTGAGACACTCAGGCCTCCTGAGTTATCATTTCTGCCTCCTGGAGGTCTTGCATTGGTGACAAGCTGAATTCAGAGGACAAAGCTGCTTATTAAACCTTGATACTTTGATATGAGAGCATCGTATTTTAAAAAGCGAACAAAAGCTGATACCAAAAGACTGATGCTTCCAACATGAGACCATCATTGTTACCCTTCATCATCTACCTTGAAATAATACTTGATAACTCCCCCAGTTCATAATAGAATCTTTGACTAAGAAAGTCACTGTCAATTCAGATTATTCTACCTTATAAAGAATTGAACAGCTGTGTAAATTAAGAATTTTTTTGTCACGAAACATCTGTGTACTGTTTCCATTTATTCAGTCAAGCTTTTATTTATATCAATATTTACTCATCAACATTTGTTTATACTGTGGGGTATAATCCAGAAGTGATTTATTACTCAAGTTATTCTGTCTTTGGGAACTGCAAAGTCTTTTGGTTGACTCCTGTATTTAATTGAAATACCCTCAATCATTATGTGTATTCTATGAAGCACTTTCTTGCTTTCTGAAATTAAAAAATGCTCAGGCTCAACAAACAGCAAACACAAATATGCAAGACAGAGGGTTAGTATGCATAATTATGGAAAATAAGTTAAAGTGGAGGAAATGCTAAATTATAAGGAAATATATTTCTTTTAATTTCTATGATTAAATATTTTATAATACTGTCTTGTTTATTATTAGTGTGGTTTACCACATTTACATGTGTGTTTCTTTGATGTCTTCAGTTTAAAATCACTAGACTGTAAGAGATAAGTTTCTGAATTTTGGCATTGTCATGAATTATAAGTGAGGTCTTTCTCTTTTTCTACATACACTGGATTGAAACATTAAGTAAATGAATAAGGCACAAAGATATTTGGGAAAAATTGGAATTGACTACATAACCACTCATTTTGAAGTTTTTGCTAGGAACATGTGTATTTGTCTTATTTATGTGTTTGTATGTATGTATACATGGAGAGAGGGAAAGCATTAGAGCTCGTATCTACTTATTTTTGTGTGTTCTATTTCAGCTTATTACCTCCAAGTGTTGTCTCTTTTTATCCCTGTCATCTGACATCATATTTAGTGCTATTGAATATTTGTTGAATAAATGAATTAATGGATGTATAAATAAATCACCAATGCACATTTGGTGAATTATTTTGAAAATTAAAATGATAAGACTCAATGTTCAACCCAAAGAATAAGAATAACAGATATGTTGAAATGATAGTTTACCATAATCCATCACTAGTTTGCTTAATGGCTCATTTATCTTTTCTTAAAATTACAGTGAATGTATTTTCCTCTCTGTGACATTAGAAATATAGCAGAATTACAGGATAGTTCATCTAAAACTAACTTTGTAGCTACTGTGTGTGTGAATTAGCTACAAAGTTAGTTTTAGATGACAATCCTGTAATTCTGTATTTTTAAAGAAGCCACACAGAAGAAAAACCATTGGGTCAAACATCTGATTCTCACTTAGCAGGACACAACATCATCCACATTTATTATCATTAGTCCCCTGAATTATGAAAATATTAATATATAGTTCCTTTGTATTCTATGTTTAGATGAGATCAGGCACGTTCAGGGTGGTATGGCCGTAGACTGTATCCTATGTTCAAACATTTCTGCTTTTTTTCATTATCCTGTATTCTTCGGCATATCTGTAAACTGTATGTTTCATAACCATGTACTATAAGCCTGTTGTAATATCTTGCTGTTTCTTTTTTTTTTTGGATGCTCTTGCACAAAATACTCTCCCATCCATTCTCCAGTTTCAATTGTAAGTTCAGAGGAAAGTTCTTATCCTGAATTCAAGTTGAAAATATGACTAGGGACCAAGGAATATTAATTATTCAGGAGCCAAAAAACACACACACATATATACATATATATATAATGTTTTTATTAGCTAAATACAAATTATTGTTATTTATGAGTCATCTAGATCTTAGGGAAGCTAGATCTAGACCATTCAAAGAAATATGTATATAATTCATGCCTTGTCATGTGGCCAACAGATGTATACATTGGTATAGTATACGGACATTTTGTTTGGTTACTAGAATTTTATGCATGGTATGGTATATTATACTGAGACTGCCCATCTATTGGAATGCTATTTTACTGACTGACCAATGTTAGACATTCACAAGAGATATTTGTATAAGTTTTTTTATTTTTTGTTTGAATAACATTGTAGAGTTCTCATTCATAAAAATAATTTTTCACTGTTAACATAAAATAATTGTGCATTGATAAAACCTTTGAAATCTGACTTATCATGGAAGTGATCATTTTCCCTGTGCTCAATTCATTTTACAATGCCTTTATCATATCCCATCAGACAAATGATTTCTGCCACATACTTCTTTTTACTTTCCTCTTTCCCTGTTTTGCTGATTTAAACCTCAGTAGTTAAGAAATATAGATAAATGGAACTGCGATTGGGGAAATAGAGAAATGTTTCCCCAGAGCTTTTGGTAAATGGTTCAGATTCCATCAAACATCAAGAATTTTCGAGTACGTATAAGGACAAGTTAATTTAACTGAGTAAGAAAGTATATTGCTGTCACTGGATGTACCAGAATGAGTTTATTGCTGTCACTGCTAGTATTGCTTTGGGGAAATACGTTAATGAGTTCACATGTCTTTTTTTTTTTTCAGTTTTCGCTGGTCAAGTGTTTCCATGCTAGATAAATTTGTACCTTATTATTTCATGATTAATAATTTCCCTAATATAAACTTCTTTTCCTCAGACAGAAAAAGATCTCTGGGAAGTATGGCAAGAAAGCAAGGACTCTGGTAATCATTGGCAGAAGGCTGTCGTCATGCTAGGAAAATTAAGGAATTTTGAAGTCATATTTCAAGGCATCAGAACAAGGGACCTGGGAGGAGGAGCAGCAGTGGATGATATCGAATTTGAAAATTGCACGACGGGTAAGTTTCTAGAAAATATCTAATTTTGGAAGTACTTTTATAATTCAGCCACTTTTTCTTTGCTATGTCTTTATAAATTGTTCTATGTTGCGTATAGACATAAATGAATAAAGTGTGGGTTCCTGAACCATTAACAAGTAGATGGTAAAAGATGATATCTATGCTACTCTGTTCAAGCTGCTGTCACACATTCTCATGGATGGAGTACCTTATATACAATAGACGTTTTTCTCCTCACAGTTCTGCAGGTTGGGAAATCAGAATCATAGCATTGGCAGATTTGGTGTCTGGAAAGGGCTCCATGATGGAAGGATGAATGACCTCCACTGCAGGACTGTTTTATGAGGATCTCCATTATGAGGATGCTGCCCCCTGTGACCTGATCACTCCCCAGCAGGTCCCTGTGATCTGTTGAGGATCAGGATTTCAACACAGGAATTCAGGAGAGATGTGAAGGTTTAGACTGTAACAGCTGCTTCTCTTTTAGTTGCACAAGTACTCCCCTCTTCACTCCATATGCTTTCTAACATGTGGAAATGTTATTCTTTGAATTTACTTTTCTTCATGACTTAGAATGATAAACTGAATATTTACATGCCTTTAGCTAATTTAGATTCATTAAAAATCGAGCAGTATACCTGGCAGTTAGTGCATACATGAAAAAGAAATCCAGCTGGCTTAAGTCCAAGGAGAACTGAACCTGAGAGCTGGGCTGAGGATATTTAATAAACACACTTCTCCATGGGAATAACAACTTCTAAATGTAAAGTATTTTGCACTAAACTTTTCTTTATGAAACTTCCCAGAAAATGTTAAAAAAATCCATGTGAATACATTTGCACAGTTTCAAAGCTTGCACAGTTCGTTCAGGGGGATTATTCCATTTGATTTCCAAAATAGCTTTGTGTGGCACAGACTGCCTGTGAAAAATATGCCTCCTGTGATTTTGTACGCTGCTGACTTAGTGGCCAGCCTCTGGGACTGGAGAGAAACCTGACTACTTATACTGCTGCTCTTGTATTAAAATACCCTTCCATTGAGGAAGTTACCCTCCCAATACCCTTCCATTGTGGCTGTCTGGGGAGTGAACCAGTGAGCTGAAGATCTTTTTGTGTCTTCCTTTCTGTGTAAATTTGCAATATTTACAGAGAAATATTTTTATTTCCAATAAAAATAAATGATTTTTAAAGAAGATATAAATTGTCTAATTCTTTTGCCCCTACCCACAGTGTTTGTAGGAAAGGTGGCTGCTGTATTTTTGTTTTGTTTTTGTTTTTGAAAAGCTACTTTACATATTCTCCATAATTTAACAACATTTACTCTCCTTGTGATTTTAGGTATACATAACTCTTGGTATCTGTGTTATATGGGAGCTAGGATTAGGATTGGAGAGGTTTGAGATAAGGTTTCTCAACCCAGGGAAATAGGATTCTGCACATATAAAAAGGAAAGCTAAGCGTGAAAACGTGCTTCTTGAGCCCCTTCCAATAAGTGTCTTTTCAGATATAACATTTTTAAAATTGTGATCAGTGACTTACTATAAAAATGATTTTTATACTAGAAAAGCAAAAATTCTTCCAAAATTTCCCTACGATTTTACAAAGAACGTAGCCTTTTTTTTTTTTCTAACAGAAAATAAATGACTGTTTCTTCTCAGGAGCAGGAGCAGAATTCTTAGATGGATAGACTCCCAGGCCAAAGCAAACTAATACTGTCCTGGCTTACATCCTGTCTTTCCTAACAAGATAAGCCATTCCTAAAAGGCACATATCATGTCTTCCCTGCTTTGTGTTGTCTAATACACAGAGGATGAAATTATCATCTATGTGAGCAAAATTGATAGTTTACAGCCTCTGTCTATGCTCTTGATGAATGACACTTAAACATTTTTTTCCTACATTCTGTTTGTTCAATTGTTTACCTAATGCAGTGTTAAGCCTGTGATTGTGAATTAAAGTGAGAGTATATCATTGTAAATTTTTTTTAAATGAGTGAGGGAGAAGGAGGGTAGGTAGGAACAAGGCGGAAGAGAGGTTAGGGTGGAAAGTATCCCTATGCTCTTAAGTCTGTATTATGAAATACTTGAAATGTGTTCACCTTACATAGAGAAAATCAGTTAAAAATGCTTTAAAAATAAATATACTTTGGACACATGCAAAAATAAGCATATTTACCAGTATGAAATCTATACTAAAGCTAAGAGGAGTTTCCAGATGTATTGAAAATATTGACTAATTACTGCTTTTGTTTTGGTTTGTCCCTTAGTGGGTGAAACTTCTGAGAGCTGCTCAGAAACCACAGATTTTTTGTGCCAGAACAACAAGTGTATTGCATCTCACCTGGTCTGTGACTACAAGCCTGACTGCTCGGATAGGTCTGATGAAGCTTACTGTGGTAGGTGCATCTGCCTGTTGTAGTGCAGCCATGTCGGCATGAACTCCAGCTTGATGAATGGAATAGCATTTTGGCATCATTGACTGAGTAAAAACGCTCTTTCCATGTGCTGAAATACTTTTTTTGACAGTCAAAATATCTTCCCCAGATTTTCGATGCAAATATCTGAAGGATGGCCATCTTATTGCTTTCATTCCCACACTGACAACTGTCACAAGCCTTTACGACAACATTTAAAAACTTTCCCATTGTATAATTGTGCTTAACTATGTGGGAGGTCATAATTGAAATGACAAGAAATTGAATAATGAGCTGTTGTCTTTTCATTGTCATTGTTCTCTCCAAAAAATGCTTCATTTTATTGAAGAGCACATTAAATACATATTAGTTTAACATTTAATCTAATGAGTAGTTTTATCATTTATATTATGCTAGCAAAAAGCAGAAATTCTCCTCATTTAAAAAAATTAAAATAAATCAAGCTTTGATCTAAATAATTTCTTTATAGCCATGTGTAAAATCCAGTCTATAGTTTTAGCATATACATCCAATTGATGAGCTTTTGCCCAGGATCTTGATGTCATTCCTGTAACTGGCTGCAGTTATTATCTGTTGCATAACAAGCTACTCCTGACACTTAGTGGAATAAAGACAAGTGTCAGTTTGTTCACACTAGTGTGGAACAGTAATTCCAAGGCAGTTCTGTGAGGCAATTTGTATGTTTTGTATTGCCCATTTAATTATAAAGAGGTTTGTTAACAGTTCCGGAGACTGAGGAGTCCAAGAGCATAGCACTGTTACCTACTCAGCTTCCAGTAAGGATAAAAAAAAAAATCCTGTAGCATATAAATACAGTGAGTGTGTGGACTTGGGTATTTACTGATATTAACTGAAGAGGCTTCTCTTCAAAACTATATGCTGATCCTTTACTGATTGTATAACTATAGCTAAATATTATATTCTGGAGAAAATTCAAGTTGTCTGAAAGAGTTTTGGTAATGCTTTATCCATTCAAAGGATCATGACAAAGATAATAATTTAGAAAATATTTTCTTTAAGAGCAGACTTTTAGCCTAGCAGTAAAATATGTGCATCCCATACCCAAGCACCTGGGTTTGATGCCCAACTGTGGTTCCTGATTCCAGCTTTCTGCAAACATATACCCCTAGGTGACAGTGATGATGGCTCAAGTAGTTGGGTTTGTACCAGAATCATGGGAGACATGACTACATTCCTGGAGTTTCATCTAGTCTACCAGGTTGGTGGCTGGGATCCAAACACTCAGATCATCTTCCTCTGTTTTCCCCAGCCATTTAGCAGGGAGGTGGATCAGAAGTAGAACACCCAGAACATGAACTGGTACCCAAATGGAATGCCAACATCACAGGTGGTGTCTTTACTCACTATTGCATAATGACAGCCCTAGAAGGATTATAATTTTTTTTAAAGATTTATTTTTATTTGAAATGCAGAGTAACAGAAAGAGAAGGGGAGATAGATATTCCGCCTGTTGACTCGTTCCCAAATGGCTTCAGTGACTGGAACTGGGTCAGTCTGAAGCAAGGGCCTCTTCCAGGTGTTCATGTTGGGCCACCTCCTCTGCTGACTTCCCAGACCATTAGTAGGAAGCTGGATCAAAAGTGGAGACACTAGGCCTTAAAGAGCACCCACGTGGGATGCTGGTGCTGCCAGGAGGAGGCTCTGTCCAGCCTTTTATGTCATTATGGCAGTCTTAAGAATAGAAATTTTAATTTTTTCCTTTCATTGCTTGAGTGTACATGACATAGAAGGTTCAATTGGGATCTTACAGCCACACATGAATGTAAGGATGAAAAGATGGTGGAAAGGAATGAAGGTAGTTTATTCAACCATTGCTCAAAATGAGAAGCTGAAGAACATTATAACAGTTTGGATATGAAAATCAAAAAAGGGCCTGGCACAATAGCATAATAATTAAAGTCCTTGCCTTACACTCAACGGGATCCCATATGGGCACTGGTTCTAATCCCAGCAGCTCCACTTCCCATCCAGCTCCCTGCTCGTGGCCTGGGAAGGCAGTTGAGGACGGCCCAAAGCCCTGGGACCCTGCCCCCAAGGAGACCCAGAAGAAGCTCCTGGCTTTGGATTGGCTCAGTTCTGGCCATTGCGGTCACTTGGGGAGTGAATCATCAGATGGAACATCTTTCTCTCTGTCTCTCCTCCTCTCTTTATATCTGACTTTGCAATAAAAATGAATAAATCTTTAAAAAGTCACATTAAAATAAGGTAGGACAGAAGGGACAAGGATGGTTGATAGAGAATGAAAAAGAATGTAGAATAATTATCACTGGGTTATGAGTCAGGGAATCAGTCACACAGCAATAAGAGCGTGTGTTATCTGTATGAAGGCACTTCCAAAAGTTAGTGGAAAATGAATTATAAGATAAGTTTGGGACCAGTATTGTGTGGCAGTGGGGTGAGCTTCTGCTTGGGATGCACACATCTGTAACAAAGTGCCTGGACTGGAGCACTGCCTCAGCTTCTTGCTAATGCATTCATTGGATAGAGAATGGTGCAGTGAGGTAGCAAATCAAGGGTCAAGTAATTAATTTCTTGCTACTCATTCAGGAAAACTGATGTAGTTCCTGGGTCTTCCTTTGGCCTAACCCAATTCCAGATGTTGCAGGCATTTGGAGATTAAGCCAGTGAATAGAAGAGATTTTTCCTTCGATCTTTCTGTCTTTGTTACTTTGCCTTTCAAATAAACAAAAGGACGAAAATACACGTTTTATACAGAAACATCTTGAAATTAATGCATTTTTTTCAAAGTGTATACTTTTCGCACACCTTTTGAAGACCCCTCTCAATTTATACATTGGAAGATTCTGAGTGTTTGCAGATGTATTGGGTTAAAAAGCTGGAGAACTGAATTTCCCATTTTTATTCACATTACAATAGTATAAGATCAGCTTCTCCTACCTTATATATAAATGAAGTTACAAGTATAACAGAGACACATAGTTTCTGAATAAGCATATTAATAGAGCAATGAATATATAATCATGTGGAATGCATGAAAGGAAGTACACAATTTATAGGGATTTTAGGGATAAGATGCAATAATTGTTAGAAGTGAAACACTGATACTTTATAAAAATACTATCAAGGATGTAAGAAATAAAACACAAAAGCTTTGTTAACAATATATTTGGTATCTATTTTAACAAAGACTTTCTGGTTGAATTTCTATGTGTTCAACAATTGTTTTGTTTTAAAAAATGTTATGATTGAGAAGTTGTGACAGATTTATGATTGAGAATATCACAAAGTTTGTATTTCTAGAAGTAATGGAAAAGTGAGTGACAAGCTTAGCTGACCTACACTGAGCAGATCACCCAATACTTACTCCTGAGTGGGTAACATGTTTTTTTTAATGCTGAATACTTAAAAAAAATACTGTTCAAGAAAAAGAAAAATGGAGGACCAGATATCGGGTATGAGGATGGCACTTCTTGTAGACAGCTAGAAGTAGATGGCAGTTATCAGGTAATGTTTTTATTGTGAATAATTCACTTTTAACTGTCAGTATTTTTAGAAGAGAATTTCTGTTTTATTCCTTACAGCCTAGCTGTGACACATAGTGCTCCAGTAATTGGTTTGTGTCCTATATAATAGTTTACTACTTCTCCCAGACACATTTGTTTAATAAATGTCTTTGTTTCCTTAATGAGCTTTACATTTAAACACCAAAGTGGATAGCGGGACCTAATTAAAGATCAAATAACTGAAGCTGTTTGTTCAACCTGAATTATCTATATTATCAAAACATTAGGTTTGATGTTCATATAGGGGCACAGTTGTATCATATATAAATTAGTCTTTCAATACAACTAAAGGATAAATGAGAATATTCATGTTCCACTTGTAGGTTCTTTTACTGGAAGAGGTTATACTGTCCAACACTGTCAATGAATGTAAACGTCTCAAATCTACCTTTTTACCAAAAATGAGAATAAACAAATTTTGATTTTAAATCATCCAAAATGTAGTATCAAATTCAATAGACATCTCTGGAAACTTTAATGTTTTTGTTTCCCTAGGACAATATACAAGTGTAACAGGAAGCTGCAGTTTTGAAACAACTTCAGGAAATTGGACTACTGCTTGCAGTCTTACTCAGGACTCTGAGGATGATCTAGACTGGGCCATTGGCAACAGAATCCACACCGAAGCCCTGAGCCTAGACTATGACCACACACCAGGTAAACCTAGTAGCAGCACTCGGGTAAAGTAAGGCACTATGTGTGTGTGAATGCCAGAGTGTTTTGCTTATTTCCTTTTGGAAGTTCATACTGTGTTTCTGGTGGTTAACCCTATTTTGTATGTATCTTACAGCACACATAGGGAAGACTTTTCTTATGAAATGTATTAGACACTACAGGTAACAAAAGAAATACTGAAAATATTCACCCTGAAATATTTTGGAAAGTTGGTCTCTTGCTTTTGAATTCTTGCACTTTAGCTAGGGCCTGCAAAACAAAACAAAACAAAACAAAACAAAAAAAGATGTGTTTAACATCCAAGAGGCAAAAGGTACGAAAAAAACAGAACATATAAAAAGTATTTATCTCTCTAAGATGTATCTTTCAAATATGGTGTTGCCATTTAGAGTCTCCAAATTGCAATTTGAAGACACAAAGTGTTATGTACCTCAAAAGTGCTTTGAGGGCCTGGAGGCGTGGCCTAGCGGCTAAGGTCCTCGCCTTGAACGCCCTGGGATCCCATATGGGCGCTGGTTCTAGTCCTGGCTGCTCCACTTCCCATCCAGCTCCCTGCTTGTGGCCTGGGAAAGCAGTCAGGGACGGCCCAAGGCTTTGGGACCCTGTACCCATGTGGGAGACCTGGAAGAGGTTCCTGGTTCCCGGCATCGGATCGGCGCGCACCGGCCTTTGTGGCTCACTTGGGGAGTGCATCATCAGATGGAAGATCTTCTCTGTCTCTCCCCCTCTGTATATCTGACTTTCCAATAAAAAAAAAAAAATAAATCTTAAAAAAAAAGAAGGACTTCAGGAAAAATTTTATCTCCTAATTCCTACAGGTACAGAAAACAGTAAATATAATTTTTCTTCCTGTCATATTAACATAACACCTCCTACTAAAGGATATTTACCTCAGTTACTTTTACGTAGGAATGCCACCCATTAGCAGCTAAAACAATAACATGACAAAATGTTGATGTATATATAACACTCAAAGCACTTTTTTAAAAAAAGATTTATTTATTATTATTGAAGAGCCAGATATACAGAGAGGAGGAGAGACAGAGAGGAAGATCTTCCATCCGATGATTCACTCCCCAAGTGGCCACAACTGCTGGGGCTGAGCCAACCTGAAGCCAGGAGCCAGGAGCTTCTTTCTGGGTCTCCCACGCAAGTGCAGGGTCCCAAGGCTTTGGGTCGTCCTTGACTGCTTTCCCAGGCCACAAGCAGGGAGCTGGATGGGAAGTGGGGCCACCTGGATTAGAACTGGTGTGTACAATGCGAGGACTTTAGCCACTAGGCTACTGTGCCGGGCCCATGTAATGGTATTTTTATTAAAGGCTGTAGAAAATTCATTTGCCTTTTGAGATGCTGTTATGGTGGTTTTCATTTTGAGTAAATTCTTGCTTGTTCTCTGAGCCTGTTTCCATTTTACAGCTTTTAAAAGCTCCAGGAACGTATATCTAGCATCTTAGAAATCTGGGGAAAACATGGTTGCACAAACAGAATTGAGGACATTTCAACTGATAGTCATTACATGTCCTTCTGTTCAAGGGTGTGGAACAGGCTGAAATTATAGCAGCAGGACAGCCATGAAAGTAAATCTGAAGAGAGCATTTGCTGTTTTGAAAGGGAGGTGTAGTGCAGATCATTTTAAACACCACGAGGCAGCTTCAGTTTCTGAACAGGGAAAAAAGACTCATGTTGCCTCCAACTTAATGGAGTGAACTTGGATCAATTAAAGTAGGATTGTCTTTTGTGCTCTGACTCTAGCACAGGTGAGTATGATTCTTCTTAGGGAGCTGAAAAAAACAAAAATATAGCTTTATTTTGAATGTATTAGCTGTCCTTATGGAATAAATACCAGATTTATTATGCTACTGCACAATAACTGAATGAAACAGTGGAATCGCCAAGACTGTAGGTAAACACATCTAAAAGATGAATAAGAACTTTCACTGTCTACTGTTCAGAAACTTGGAGATGGGTCATGGATGTGACTAATGTACTTCTGGCACTCTTTTGTCAAGTTGGCATTGTGATTTAAGCAAAGAACAGTTTGATCTTCAATTTACATAACTTGTAATATTACACTAAGCAACCCCCAATTTTCAGTGTGTCTAATTTTGTTAAGAGTTTAAGTGAAGTTTATACGTTAAGTTCTAACCTCCATTGAGGACATGAGTTGAGCTAATTCAGATGTTCAATATAAAATCTGTATCCCAAGAATCCTAAGAACTTGCACTCATGAAACTATACAAGCAAAAGTCAAGTTTTATACTGAAAAATATGCAGAAAATATTTGATGTTTGAGTATGTAGGGGAGGGGAAAAATCAGATCTCTCTAATGAATACCATGTCTCAGAGTACTACATCTGGTAGCATTTAATTAAAGTATGATAGATTTTACAAAGTTAACTGTAATGATATGTATGTTCTTCTTTTTATCTTCATGGTGGTTTTTAATTTTTTAAGATTTCTAATTTTAAATCTTTATGTTTGACGATGTTTACATAGTTGATCAGGATGAGAAGGATCAAAATCAGGGGAAAGTAAGCAAGATCATTGTTTGCACATTTTTTTCTTCTTCTTGCATCTGGGGAAGGGGAGGATACAATGGGAGAGACCACGCCCAGCCTCCCAACCATCCCAGGGTCTCCATTGTGGAGCATGTTCCAAGGGTTCTGCTCAAGTAGTTTCAATAGTTCTAAGATGCTATTGATTTCGCTGCTCCAAGGATGAGGAAATCCTTACAAGATCAGTTGATCTCCATTTGCTCAGAAATTTGCTGTCAAGTTTCACTGGGGTAGTTTATCAATCTGTTCTGCCTTCCTTCCTTCCTCTGCAAACCAATGGGTGCTACAGCCCAGCCCAACCCTGCCCATCACATGCTTGGCCCGCACATTCACCAGGGGGAGTTGAAGTCCAGTCAGTGCGAACCCCAACAGCCCCCACTTAACCAGCCCCCCACTCTGATTCCTGTGCCTGCCAACATGAGCAGTGAACTGGTCTGGTCTGTCTTACATCCCATTCAGCTCTCTTGTACATCATTGGTGTTGAAGCCTAACTCAATTCAACCAACTCTACCCTCTAGCTCACACTCATGCCATAGCATACCACTGCCTGTCCAGCCAGGCCTACCCAGAGTCCTGGTTCTTATGCTCAGTAGTGGGAGTTGCAACCCATCAGAGAGGTGCCCACAGCCACCCCACTGTACCCACTCCCAGCCTTGGATTTTGCACTCTCCAGGTGGATCTGCATTCTAGCTTGACCGAATTTCCCCCCTAGTCCCAGTACTTGCCAGCTGAGGCTGTGGCAAAGCCCAACACACCTTCCCTTACTCTAGCTCATGCTTGTACCAGTGTATACAGTAATCCCAGCCTGGCTCTCCCGCTAACCCATTTCACATGTAGGCCAGTAGGTATTGTAGCTCTGCCCAGCCTGGGCTGCCCCTAGTCCCAGCTCTCCCACTCACCAGCAGGAGCAGTGGTCCAGCGATGGAGTCCCCACTACTCCCCTACTAGGCTTGCACACCTCCACCTTTTTTGTGTGTGTTGGTGAGTGCTGCGGGCCAGTCTGGCATGGTCCATCTCACCTTGGGCACATGCCAGTGGGTGCTGTATTCTGACTCATCCTGGTCTGCTCCTTCTCCCCCTGTTCCAGCTCCTGGCCCTAATGTGGACTGGCTGGTGCTGTGGCCAAACCCAGCTTGTCCTGCACTCCATCCTGGTTCTAAAATCACATTTTCCCCTCAAAATTGCATGGCCATATGGCCTGGGGGCTTCAGCTGGTGCCACTGGTATCCAGGCTACCTGACCCAAGCTCTGCTGCTCGGGACCCTGCCCCTGGGATTACCTGACCTCTCCATTTCTGATCACCTGGCAACCAGTGGGCTCAAGCCTTCATACCTGAGTCTAGCCTCTGGGACAAACCAACTCACCTGGCTTTGAGCATGTGGCCACATGATGGGCTAGAACCTCCAGCTCTGAGCCCCACCAGACCTGAACCCTACCTCTTGGGAGCCAATCCCGCCTCCTCTGAACAGCTGGCAGGCCAATGGGCCCAAGCGTTCAGACCTGAGCCTAGTCCCTGGGATGAACTGACCCACCTGGCTTTGAGCACTTGGCCAGCTAATGGGTCTGAGCACATGGTCACCTGATGGGCTAGTGCCTTCAGACCCAAGCCCCACTGCCTGGGAGGCAGCCCCCAGGACAGGCTGTCCCCTTCAGCTCTGAGCACCTGGCAGGTTGATGGGCCCAAGCCTTCAGACCTGAGCCCAGCCCCTGGGACGAACTGACCCACTTGGCTCTGAGCACATGGATTTCCGATGGACCTGAGCCTCCAGACCCATGCCCTGCTGCCCAGAAGCTAGCCCCATTAAGTAACTTTTTAAAATTGAAATAAAATCAAGAGTAGATCATAATTAAATAAAAACAAATAGTATGCTTCTGTAAAGATCTATCCTATGAATGTTGTTTCTCATTCCACAGAATCACTTATAAATATAACAGACTAGTTTACTGATTTATCACTAATTATTAAATATACTCTGAGAGTTGAGGCTTCTGTGCTTTATTATCTGCCTTAATAATACTGAATTTGTATGTCAGAGTATAGTGATATAAATATGTAGTTTTCAAAGAATCAAGTGAAGATTTATAAGTATATGAGAGTAGTTCTAGCCTTGCTAGATAAAGAATTTCTGTTCTTAAAGTATAATTCATTGTAAGATGTTATAATTTAGGGACACAGTAAATAGTTCCTAGATAATTTATACATTTTGGCTATAATTTCTTTTGTTATAATTTCAAGAGGCTGAAAATGTGGCTGAAAAAGAAGTTTACTCCTTTTAAATACTTAAATTTATCTGTGTTAACATTACAAATTAAAGACCAAATTTGCAATAGTGGATTCTAAATATTCAGGCAAACTTTTGTCTGCCTGAAATTGAAATGGATAAAACTTCACATTGACATGCATTAGTAACTCAGCCAAGATGTGATTTTCTGATTTAGTGCTGGACAGCAGGATTGTGAAGAACCAAAACATGCAAATTAGAAGGGACTAGGTAGAATGCAAAACTCGGCCCAGCACCCAATAATTATTGGAATTGAAAACTTTCATGTTGACCCTTATATGACATTGTCCTTCATTGCAATAGTGTGTAGTTAGGCCCAGTGAATGTTGCTTTTATTCATTTTAATGAAAAAAAAAAAAGAGTGATGCAGAGAACAGAAGGTGTGCACTGTGTTGTCTCCATGCAGGTGCTTTCTCTTTTTCTTTAAACATTCATTTATTTATTTGAGAGTCACAGAAAGGATGAGACATAGAAGGAGACCATTCAATTATCACTAAATGAAGTTAGTAAGAAAAACACGGAATATGAAAAGATGGTGGTAATATTGAATCTTTTTTCAAAATTTGAGAATTTATGTAATTATATGTATATATGTATACACACACACTCACATATATATATATATATATATATAGAAATGGATTTTAGGGATGAAACAATAAAATTGTATTATAACAAGTTATACATTATTTCTAATTATTTGAAAGAAAGCATAATGAGGAGAGAGGGAAGGAGAGAGGGAAGGAGGGAGGGAGAGATTGATTGATTGATTGATTGACTGATTGTTTCCGTTTGCTAGGTGATTCCCCACATGCCTAAGTTGTTGGGGCTGGGCCAGGGTGAAGAACTCAGGGTTTCCTATGTAGATGTCAGGAAGCCAAATACTTGAACTATTACTTCCTGCCTTCCAAGTGGCAGGAATTTCATTAGCAGGAAATTGAAATCAGAAGCAGAGCTAGGATTCAAATCAGACAAGGATATGAGTTGTAGAATCTCAAGAAATGTCTTAGCTGCTATGTTTATTATGCCTTAATTAAGCTTGTAAATTGTAAATGAGGAGTGAGCATGTGATTACACTTGACTCAGGTTGCTGCACACACTTCAAACTGGTCTTTTGAAAACAATTGAAATTATTTAAAGAAAACAGCTGAATTAAGGCATTTTATATAAGGCAACCTTCATTCAAATGACAAGATCTATCTATGTAATGTATCTATATATCTATATTTGTATCTATATCTATACAATGTATGTATAGGTATTCATCTAGAAGCTAGAAGAACTGCATGTTAACTGAGAAGTGAAGATATATTGCAATATGCAATATATACTCTTGAATAAAAGATGAAATTCCAATGAAACTGTTAAATATATCCTGATAATAGTCTCTGGACTTTAATCATTCAACCTGCAATGTGATGATACACTTAAATAGCTGAATGATGGACCTGTGACTGAGGTTGAAGGACTATATCAATGTTATAATGTAAGGGAAATCAAAGAGAAGTGGCATGGGGAGGATGGAAGGAGAAATCCCTGATTCCATGGAACTGTATCATGACAAATCAAAAAAAAGGGGGGGGAGAGGAATCCAATAAGTAAACACATAAATAAAGTACGTGTCTTATAGACAACATACATTAAAACAAGAAAGAAATCATCTGAATTATTTACATTCTAACACTATGTGATTATAGGAATTACTCTGAAATGTGAGGTTTTAAATAAAAATTCCTCTGGTAACTGCAAAAGTGATTAAGTTTGTGTCAGTGCACATTCACTTTTTCCTTCTATTCTAAATTTTTTACATTTGAAATCAGGTTAGAGCTAAAACTGGAGAAGGCTATTTAAATTCTGATATAAACATGATCTACTTTGGAGATGGAAGCAGATCAGTTCTCATCATGTCTGTCGCATTAAGAATGAGCTGTAAAATACAATTTTATACAAGCATAATAGCTGAGACTAAAGATACCTCTTGCATTCTACATAGGGTGAATATGTTTCATACTTTTAATTAAGCCTTAAATATACAAGAAAAGTAGTTACTACAGCTTATTGGATTATAGCATAGTTCTGCTTTATTTTAAGGTTTGTTTATTTCAAAGAGTTAGAGAGCCTTCCATCCACTGACTCCCCAAGTGATTGTGCTACTCAGGGCTGAACCTGGCCAAAGCAGAAGCTTCAGCTGGGTCTGCCATGTATGTTGCAGGAATGCAAGCAAGGGTTCGGGCTATATTGTGTTGTTTTTCCCAGATCAATATCAGGGAACTGGATTGGAAGTAGAGTAGCCAGGATATAAACTGACAGTTATATAGGATGCTGGGATCATAGGCTCTGACTTAATATACTATGCCACTGTACCACACTGCTGGCCTGAAAAAGTTGTTTTCTTACTTAAGATAATTTTATTATATTGGAAAGTGAGATAAACAGAGAGGAAGATCTTGCTTCCATTAATTCACTCCCCAAGTGGTCGCAATGACCAGAGCTGAGCCAATCTGAAGCCAGGAGCCAGGAGCCTCTTCTGGGTCTCCTGTGCAGGTGCAGTGTCCCAAGGCTTTGGGCCATCCTCAGCTGCTTTCTCAATACACAAGCAGGGAACTGGATGAGAAGCGGGGACCCCGGGATTAGAACCGGTGCCTATATGGGATCCTGGCATGTGCAAGGTGAGGACTTTAGCTGCTAGGCTTCCACGCTGAGCCTTAGGATAATGTTTTAAAGTGTCATGATGAAATACAGTTCAAATACATTGGAAATGTCCAAGTTGTAAAAGGCAGCAGGATAGTACAAAACCTAGATACTTCTGCTGAAAGTGAAGTTAGGTTTAGCAAAAGTGTATTTTTCCTGAATAAACTGTAGTTTTTGCTACAATTGAATGATGGGATCTGGAAATACCTGGCTGTGTGTGCCTGACGTCCTTATTTTGTAAATCATAAAACAGATGCCATCCTTGTAAAACAAAACGTAAAACTTAGAAAAATCTCTCCCGTGTTTTATTTAAAATTATGTTTGATGTTCATAACTCCAGTATTTAGTGACACATATATTTAAAAAAATAAGAGTAGAAAACTGTTTACTAATGTTTTTCAAGTTCTTCTATTCCTACTCTTCTATATTGAGAAAAACATAGAAGAGTAGTTCTTAGGTCATGTTGCTGTATTATTTTTTCCTTGATACAAGTTTTTTGTTGTTTTTGCTTTTCCAACCTTCATAAGGGTTTTTAGGTGAAGTGAGGTATTTTCTGCAAGGAATGGTTTTTGGTATATGGAAGTCATTTTCAGTTTCCCATATAATATGTCAGGAGCTTGGAAGGCATCGTAATAAGAAAAAAGTGAAGAAACAAAATCAGCAACTCTCCCCAGGTCTCTTAGAGACTTGAGTTCATAGGGCGAAACTGGAGAAACAGGCAGACCCAGCGAGTTCAGCTGGCTGGAGCAGAAGCTCATCTTCAGAAACACCTAAAGGAACCAGCGCAGGGCAGAAAATGTTCCACCGAGGGACAAATGGCTGTAGGTGCAATGTACGAAGGTTTGAGATTAAAATTGCAGGAAGATGTACTTTTATGAGTTTTTACCTTCAAGTTTTCATAGCAAACAACAGAAAAAAGTCTGCTTTAGGCAGAGAAAGGTAAAAAACAACTATTATGAAATATCCTTTGTTTTATTTTTATGAATAAAAAAGTATTTTGCCAGAGCTTAACTTACCTAGGGAAGAGAAACACCCAGCAATAATATCAGACAGGGTTAGGATTCATTGAAAGTACTGTGTAATACACTTTCCATGCTACCTATGAACCAATATAATATTTGAAGAATGATATAATTTAATTTTAATGTATTTCAAGTTCAGGGGAAACCATTGCAAAAAAAGTATAAGCAACATATATAACTGGGCAAGTTCAGAAAGCATAAAAATAGAGTCATATGAAATGCTCAAAGTATATGAAGACAGAAAACAATATAAGTGTAACAAGTTGAAAATAGTAACAAATATGCTAGATATTAATTCAACCAGATTACTGATTATCTTAAGCACTAGTCCAAGTCCTTCAATTAGTGCAAAATTGCAATGGAACAGAAAGACTCAACTGTATTTTTTGATAAGAAGCATGCATTTAATAATAGAGATCAAGAGTGAAAGAAAGTGGTGGAGGAAGCATTAATCAAAAAAACATGGCAGTTTGGTGAAGAAGTATTAGGAGCAAGGAAGACCATCAGGTATAAATAGATGCCCCAAGAAAATGAAACAGTCTTTAATATGTAAATGCCTAACATCAGAACAGCAAAATACATGCAGTGAAAAATGAAAGTACCTCAAGGCTTCATAGATGAATCCAGGAGAATAGTTGGCGGGGATACTCACTCTGTCAACAGGTAACAAGGAACCAGGAAGGACTTGATAACATCAGTTGATGAGTTGACATGAGTCAACCAGATCTAGTGGTCATCCAGTTTACTGCACCCAACAACTGAGTGCCAGTGTTCATAAACGCACATCACAGTTACCAAGGTAAGTTTTGTTATAGAACATGAGATGCACACTAGCAAACTTTAAAAATATAGAATCAAAAATAAAAAAACTTTAAAAAAATATAGGATCATAGAAATTATGTACTCAGCCAACAGTGGAATTAAGATTAAAAACCAGCCACCAAAGGGCAGTTGTGAAATACCCCAAAACAGATGGAAAAATGAACTTGAATATAGCATGCAAGCCAAAGTACTCTCTAGAAAAATTTAGCATGTTTTCAACAAGTTAAAAAGAACATGTAATATCAAAATTAGTGAGTTTCCTCTAAGATGATGTCTACAGAAGGATTTTAGCAATAGATATGTATGCTAAATAGAAAAAAAACCCTAAAATCCATAATAAAGCTACTGGTTTAGGAACCTGTAAAATGAAAAGCAACTTAAATACAAAGTAAGTAGATTGAAAGCTGTAATAACAAGTAGAGCAGATATTAATCATGCAATCTGTAGAGGAAACTCAATGGAACCAAAATAGTGCTTTGAAAAAAAGTGAAATATTTCTCTTCGTTAACTGATGCAAGACAAAGATTATAGAAATTACTAATAGCCAAAAGAAAAGGGGGTCACTGTTACTGATTCTTGGACATTAACGTGCCACAAGAATAAAAAATGGTTTGGAATGACTTAAATAATATAAAGACTCTTGAATCACATTCAATTTCCAATCATAGCTGACTGACACTAAGATTCAGTATCATTCAGTCCCCAGGATACATTCTGTATCTGTTCTGTGACTGAATAAGAAATCTTTTCCTGAAACTGCCACATCTGGGTAAATAAGGATAAAAAGAATACAGCCTCATAGACAATATAACTATTTGATCACTTTATGCATGATTAATAAATCCAAGTGAATTTTGTGAACCATATGTTTGTAGTCATAGCCACAATTTTTTCAGCTTTAAAGAATTAAATGTTATTATGGTCTAACTTGCAAAAAGAAAATGAATCTGTTCATGTGTTTAAAAATAAATGATATCTGTACATAATTTAAATGCTTTCTATCCCATGCTATAAAATGTATCATTGCACTAAAAAAAGTATCTAAATCTATTTCAAGGTAGTGGTCAGTACTTCCTGTATGTTAACTCTTCTAACCCCAAAGAAGGATCTACTGCAAGAATCACTACCTCCACATTCTTCCCAGCAAGTCATGGAATGTGTACAGTTCGCTTCTGGTTCTACATGATCGATCCTGGGAGTATGGGAGTATTAAAGGTACAAAGAAAGACTGGTTTGTCTTCTGTGTTGTACTGATGTAGTTTATGACATGTTTAGCCACATTTTACATTTTCTTTGTATTGTAATTAAACTATCAATACTGATTTCATTAATTTCTTTCTGGGCAATGAAACTTGGACACATGGTACTGTCATTCATTTTCGTCTCAGTATTTAATCTCATTCATGACTACCATCTGAACTCAGTTAAGTGCTTGCTATTTAAAAGATTACTAGATAATTAAAGGTTTGGGGCAGATTCTGCACATATATTCTAATAATAATGAAAAATATGAGGCATGATGATTATATTGTCTGCAAACAGGGATAATTTTAATTCTTCATTTCCTTTTTGAATTTCTTTTCCCTGTCTGATAGCTCTAGCAAGGACTTCCAATTCCATGTTGAATAGCAGTGATTAAAGTGGATATCCTTGTGGGAAAATTTCCAGTTTTTCTATGTTTAGTATGATGTTGGCATGGATTTTTTTGGTAAATTGCTTTGATAGTGTTGTAGAATGTTCTTTATATGCCTGTTTTGGTTAGGAATTTTAGCATGAAGTGGTGTTGGATTTTTTTTTATAATCTATTTTATTGTGTTGTTGTTGACAATCTTTTCATAGTTAATTACAGTTAAAGAAAGAAAAAGAAAAAAAAAAGGTTCAGGGAGATAGGGAAGTGGGCAATACTATTATGTCCATATTGTTTCCATCTTGTATCTGAGGTAAAGGAGGATATTGAGGGAGAAGCCCCACCCGGTTTCCCGCCCACCCCGAGTCCCGGATGTGGGGTATGCTCTGAGATATGTGCTCGAGTGGTGTTAATAGTTCTCCAGTTATGAATCGCTGCCAGTTTCGCTCGATGAGGTCGTCCACTGATTGATATGGTCCATCATAAAGTCTCCATTTGCCCCATTTTTCGCTGCTAACATGTAGCTGAGATGAATGATTGATCTGCTCTGTCTTCTGTCTTTTCTTGATTAGAGTTCTGAGTCCAGCAGTTCGATTGGGGAGATCTCCAAAGAAACTTTGAGGTATTCCCAGACTAGTTTCTTGTATGTTCTAGCAAGCACAGGGCCCGGCACAGCCCATCACCCCGATCAGCTGGTGGTTGCAATTGCTGGGTTGGTTCTGTTTTCAGTCCCGAGTTGCACTGGAACCAATGGGTGTTGCAGTCCAGTCTGGTTCTGCCCAGCACGTTCTCGACCCTCACACTAACCAGTGGGAGCTGCAGCCTAGTTGGGGCGACCCACGATAACCCTTACCCGGCCTGCCCCTGGTTTGCCAGTATGTGTAGCAGAAGACCAGTCTGTCCCCCATCCCATTTGGCTCTGGCACTTGTCAATGGGTATTAAAGCTTAGTTCTATCTAACCAACTCAACCATCCAGCCCTCATGGGTGTTGTTGAGTGCCTCTCTATCTAGCCATCCCAGCCCCCGTCCTAGTTTTCATGCCCTCCCACGGGACTAGTGACCCAAGAAGGGGGAACCTACTTTTTCCCTCCCAGGTCTCTCTGTCCCGGTTTATGCACTCTTTAGGTGGTTCTGTGATTTGACTTGACAGAATTAGTCCCCAGTGCCAGCTTCTGCGGCTATGCCCAAACATCCCAGCACACACTCTAATTTATGCTTGTACCAGCAGGAATAATCAGCCCAGCCTGGTTTTTCCCTGATCTATTCCACATGCAGCACACAGGTGTTGTAGCCTTGCATAGTCTAGTCTGTCTCTATCCCAGCCCACGCTCTCCGGTGGGAGTAGCTGTCCGGCGAGGGAACCAGCCCCTTAATCCCCCCGCCAGTTCTGCCCCTCCCTTCCTTCCTGGATCTCACGTGTGCTGGTGGGATGCTGCATTCATATCCAGTACAGGCAACCACGCCCTGGCATTCCATAATGTGTATTGGTTTTGTCGCGACCAAACCCGGCTCATCCCACACTCTGATCTGGTGATCGGATTTGCCAGTGGGTGATATGGACTGATTCAGCCTGGTCTGCTCCTGACCCATGCTGAATGTGTGCCAGTGGGAAACTTTCCATGGCCTATTCTGGACTGTTTCCTATCATGCTTCTTGTGCTTACCTGCAGGGACTGTGTCCTGCCAGAGGAGTTGCCCAGGCTCCTCCATCAGAACCCCTCCCAATGGCAGGTTTTGCGCATGCCAGGGGGTCCTTGAGCCAACCCAACTCAGTTCACATCCTGTCCTAGCAGGGACAGTGGCTTTTCCTGGCTGGCTTTCACCCCATTCTGGTTCTTGTTGTTGGATGTTTCAGCCCGGCCATGGCTCGTCCATACCCACATACAGCTAGCGCATGGCTCAGTAGGGGGTTGAGACCCAGCCTAGTCAGTCCCACATCTACCCTGGTTCTCCATGACACCAGATGGTGTTGGGGTCTGAACTGGCCTGGTGCATCCAATCCCAGCCCACACTAGTGCCTCGGGTGACTGCAACTGTTTCCTAGATAGAATGCAACCCCAATTCTAGCACATATGCCCCTTGGTGGGAACCTCAACCTAGTAAGGGTGTCCCGTTACCTCCCCGATTGGGCTTGTTCCTAGCTATAAATCATGCACCTGCCCGTGGTTGCTCTGAGGACCAGTAGGTACAAGAGCCTAGCTCAGTATGACCTGTGTTCCATGCTGGTTTCTAGTTTTGCTTGTAAACAAAGGTTTGCTCAGTCCTGCCCAGTACATTACGTTCCATTACCAATTTACACATTTTGGAGCTACTATGCCCTGCTTGTCCGACCCCCAGATCTGGACGGCGTGTTCACCAGCGAGAGCTATGACTCTCCAGGGGAGCTTCCCAAGTACCTCCACTTGATCCACTCCCAAACCCAGTTTACATACATGCCATTGGTTTTTAGGCCAGTACCCGGTGTACTCTGGCCTCCCATTTGGCCTTGTATGAGCTGGTGAATGTTGCAGCCCGGCCCACCCCACAACCTATTCAGGATGCAAATTTGGGTGCTGCTGCCTTGCCCAGTCCAGTCTATGGCGGATCCCTTTACCTGTGATTGATGGCAGGCTCCTTGGTCACACCTAGCTTAGTCCATAACCACCTAAAATTTAGGTTTACCAGTGGGGCCAAACTTTCTACAGGGTGTGGCCCACACATCCTGCACAGAGTCCACCCCAGGATAAGGTTCTAGAGTGCTAGTTAAAATTATGGACCTGCCTAATGTGACCAGTCTCCTGAACCAACATCATGTCAGGCAAAAAAATATCCTGCTAGACAATCTGGGGGTTATCTTCTGCATTATAGGTGTTCAAAGCTCAGCATTATTGAGTGATTAGAAGTTCTCCAAAAGAAGAGCCACTGGCGTTGGGAATCTTTAGGATTGACTCAGAACCCAGAAACAGTGGGGTCACACTAGAGCTATCTAAGCAGCAATTCGGACATCCATTACCCCAGAGCTTCCCGGCCGGGTGGCCAGCGGGCAAAGCCTGGCACCACATGGTGCACTGGCCGCCCTGGATGAGGCCGAGGACTCGTTCACTACCTTGCGGCAGTGTCTTTGGCGTGAGACCCCAGCATTGGGTCCGACCCGGCAGAAGCACCCCCCACAGCCGCCACACTGTGAGGAGCGGCAGTTGCCCCCGAATCCCAAGGCCCGAACCCCTCCCAAACTCACCTAGCTGCCAGATATTAGCAACTGGGTGGAGCTAGGAATTTTAAGCCAGTTCCCAAGTTCCCTCATGGCGCACTTACCTGAGGAATGAGCTCTCTTGGGTCCTGGATGAGGCCAAGGACTCGTTCACTGCCTTGCGGCAGTGTCTTTGGTGTGAGCCCCCAGCATTGGGTCCGACCCAGCAGGGGCACCCCCCACAGCCGCCACACTGTGAGGAGCGGCAGTTGCCCCCGAATCCCAAGGCCCGAACCGTGGTGTTGGATTTTAACAAATGTATTCTCTACATCTATTGAGATGATTGCTTTTTATTTTTCATTTTGTTGTGGTATATCATGTTTATTGATTTGCATATGTTAAGCAATTCAAATGTCTTAAATAGGTTGCTGAGTTTATAATTTTGTATAAAATATTTCATAGAATTTTTCATTCATTATGAACAAATTTTGACATTGAGTTTTAATTAAAAGATTGCATTATTATATTATAGAAAACATCTTGAATTAGTGCCTATTATTTGATTTCTTATTTTGGAATAACTTAGGAAATAATTCAAATGTGAGGAAAAATAAGTTCATTTTGGCAATAAAAAAATTTAAAGTCCATGAAAATAGGCAGTTTCCAAAGTTTGTTTAATATGAATATTATGAAAAACTATATATAGATTTAAGATTGGCTCTACAGTAAATTCATCTCTTAATTCATTTATCCACATTTGAAATGTCTTTTTACAATTTGAATTTTTAAAAGATTTAATTTTGTTGGAAAGTCAGAGATACAGAGAGTAGGAGAGACGGAGAGGAAGATCCTCCATCCTCTGATTCACTCTCTAAGTGACCTCAGTGACCAGAGCTGAGCAGAGCTGAAGCCAGGAGCCAGGAGCAACAATTCTTCCAGGTCTCCCATACAGGTGCAGGGTCCCAAAGCTTTGGACCATTCTCAACTGCTTTCCCAGTGTGCAAGCAGGGAGCTGTATGGGAAGTGGGACCACCAGTGCCTATATGGGAACCCAGTGAGTGCAAGGTGAGGACTTTAGCCACTAGGCTACTGCTCAGGGACTCAGTCGGATGTTTTTAAAAAATTTATTTATTTTCATTGGAAAGTCAGATTTCTGTCTGCTGGTTCACTCCCTAAGTGGCCATAATGAATGGAACTGAGCCGATTTGAAGCCAGGAGCCAAGCAGCCAGGAGCTTCTTCTGGGTCTCCCATGCAAATGCAGGGCCCCAAGGCTTTGGGCCATTCTTGACTGCTTTCCCAGACTACAAACAGGGAGCTTGAAGGGAAGTGGAGCAGCTGGGACACGAACTGGCTCCCATATGAGATCCCAATGCAGGCAAGGCGAGGACCACAGCCATCAGGCTATTGTGCCTTGCTCCTACAATTGAAATTTTTATTACATTTTCACTTTTCTATATTAATACTTATTTGGTTTTAATTTGCTTTCCCATCATAAACTATGGATTCAAAGAATATACAAAGATATTAAATCATAATGAAGTTTATGCTGCATTCAAAGGTTACATTGTTTTAAAATTAAAAATTATTTATAAAAATATGTTGCTCATTATAATGTTACTAGATATGTGTTCAGGCAAATTTTAGAACCAAAATAGATACCACTAAGTTAGCCTAACAGTTGATTTTTAAACATTTTTATTTTTTCATGATACAGTTATATAGATTTTAGGATTTCCCTTCTTCTCTCACCTTCTGTTACCCCCTATATTATTGCAACAGTTGATTTTTAGAAAAGTGTTTCAAACAGGGCCTGGTGTGGTGGTCTAGCAGCTCAGGTCCTCGTCTTGAATGTGCCAGGATCCCATAAGGATGCCGGTTCTAATCCAGGCAGCTCCACTTCCCATTCAGTTCCCTGCTTGTGGCCTGGGAAAGCAGTTGAGGACGGCCTAAAGCCTTGGGACCCTGCACCTGCGTGGGAGACCTGGAGGAAAGTTCCTGGCTCCTGGATTCAGATCAGCACAGCACCGGCCATTGAGGTCACTTGGGGAGTGAATCATCGGACGGAAGATCTTCCTCTCTTGTCTCTCCTCCTCTGTGTATATCTGACTTTGCAATAAAAATAAAATAAATCTTTAAAAAAAAGAAGGAAAAGTGTTTCAAACAATGAGTTATTATTGCTATATAATTTGCTTAACAGATATAAAATTAGAGAAAAATTATATTAAATAATTTATTTCGTAAAGATATTAGCTATTAAGGTTCTTGAAAGTAATGGATATTTAGATGCTATTAACAACAAGTCTTTTCTGTATGATGTTATTAAAGGAACTTATTAGAATAAATGAATATTGTTTCATGAAAAGAAATATGTATGTTTTTGTATATGCACACATATATATGTATAGTAGCTTTATACTTCAGTGAGTTTCCTGTGGCCATACTATGAAACTGTATTATATGGAACACTTAAATAACTTTGCTAGTTTTGGTACTATGGCAACAGAACCACTTGGCATAGTATATAATTTTCTACTCTACATATTGGTGATATGAAATGTTATATTTAAAAAGGTATAAACGTATACAAGTTTATATAAATTTTATAGAAACTTGTCTAATTTTAGTGAAGTTGATCCGAAGTAGTTTGGGCTAGTGGTAGGGTCAAATAATAGGATCAGTTATGTTGATATATTCGAGAACCTAATGCTTGTAGTAGGGAAGGGACAAGCATAGAGTTTTAAGACTCAGAACAAGAAGAAAATGCAAAAAGGGACAGGCATTTGGTGCAGTGGTTAAATTTGGGACATCTTCCTCTCCTACGGCAGTGCTCGAGTTTGTGTTCTGACTCTGTTCCTGCTTTCTGCTAATGCATACTGTGCAAAGCAGTGTGTGATGGTTCAATTATATAGATTTTTTTTAGATTTATTATTATTATTATTGGAAAGCCGGATATACAGAGAGGAGGAGAGACAGAGAGGAAGATCTTCCATCCGATGTTTCACTCCCCAAGTGAGCCGCAACGGGCCGGTGCGCGCCGAACCGGTGCCGGGAACCAGGAACCTCTTCCGGGTCTCCCACGCAGGTGCAGGGTCCCAAAGCTTTGGGCCTTCCTCGACTGCTTTCCCAGGCCACAGGCAGGGAGCTGGGTGGGAAGTGGAGCAGCCGGGATTAGAACCGGCGCCCATATGGGATCCCAGGGCGTTCAAGGCGAGGACCTTAGCCGCTAGGCCATGCCGCAGGGCCCAATTATATAGATTCTTCACAACCATGTAGGACATCCAGACTGAGTTTTGGGCTTCTAGATTTAGTTTGGATAGTATAGACATTTCTACAGTGATCTAGACCTCTGCTTGTCTTTCTGCCTTTTAAATATAATGAAAAATAAATTTTAGGAGAAGAGAGTTAGAAAATAAGCTTGCCAAGAGCATGTTGGAATCACTGAAATTAATGGACAATGTAGAGAGAAAAAGTGAACTATGAAAACAATTTACATTAGTAAATGAGGTACTGGTGTGGTGGGTCAACAGGCTAACCTCTCCCTTGCAGTGTGTGCATCCCATTTGGGCACTGGTTATTCAACTAAGTGAAATAAGCTAATGTTTTCATCCTAGATGATCCATTTCTGGTCTAGCTCCCTGCTTATGGATTTGGAGGGCTCTGCACCCACAGAAGAGGTTCCTGCCTGCTGGCTTCAAATTAGCTTGGTTACAGCAATTTAGACAATGACCAGTGGATGGAAAACCTCTCTCTCTTTAAATCTGAGTTTTAAATAAAAATAGTCAATATGTAATTTTTATAAATCAAAAATGAAATACATGTAAGACTTTTTCTATTTATTTACCAAAGTTTTTTTTAAATCGGATCTAGTGATTCTCTCTTGATGAATAGAATGTGCCAAAAGCAATATAATCATCATTTTTGAAATTAAATTGTGAGAAGACTGTGGCTTCAATCTTGAATGTGCTTTTATTCTGTCCTTGATAATCCACTCTGGTGAAAGCCAGAACTTCCAGCAATAGTGCATACAAGCCTATGTGACAAGGGATCAAGGCTTACAATAATCACATGAATGAACTTGGATATGAATCTTCCATAAGTCAATCTTCATATACCATTGTAGTCACAGTTGGCATCTTGACTCTATGAGAAATCTAGAGACAGAGTCACCCAGCTAACTGTACCTGCATTCCTTACCCATAGAAACAGATAATAAATGATGGCTGCTTTAAGTTGAAAAAAAAAAAAGGTTTTTATTGGAAAGGTAGATTTTTTTACAGAGAGAGTGAGAGACAAGAAGGAATGATCTGTGGTTCACTTCCAAAATGTCAACAATGGCCAGAACTTAGCCGATCCAAAATCAGGAGCCAGGAGCCTCTTGTGGGTCTTCCACATGGGTGTGGGGTCCCAAGGACTTGGGCCATCATCCCTTGGCTTCCCACGCCATAAACAGGGAGCTGGATAAGAAGTGGAACAGCAGGGACAAGAACTGGTGCTCAAATGGAATGCAGACACTGCAAGGGAGAGGATTAGTCTGCTGAGCCACAGCACCAGCCCCTAAATTGTATAATTTTAAATACATTTCTTAGTGCTGAGAACAAAGTGAGAAAGTAGGAGGGAACTTGATTGGAATAAATACTATTGTAATAGAGTAAAATTATTTATATGTTCTTTGCTTTGAGTCTTATTTTTCCCGGGTAAATTTTAGTACTTTATAAGTAACTGCTGAGGCATTTTACAAGATATATATATATATATACACATATATATATATATATATATATATATAAAAATATATATAAAATTGTGTATATATATAATATATATAAAATTGTGTATATATTGTATATTATATGTTTTTACAAGCTATATAGACACACAATATGTGCATTTTATATATCAGTATATACACACATACAATATATATATACATATTGGAAACAGGCATATTTCTTAGTAGTTGTGACGTCTGTGTCCTACATCTAAGAGCTTGAGTTTGAGACCCAGCACTAGCCCCTGATTCTGGCTTCCTACTGTCACAGACTTTGGGAAGCCACATGTTGGCTCAGGTATTTGGCCACCCACCACCCATGTGTGAAAGTGAACTCCTAGCTTCCAGCTTTGGCCTTCAGCCCAATCTTTCCATTACTGGCAATTGGGGAGTGAACCAATGGATGTGAGCTGTTTCTCTATCTGCCTATCTCTCTGCTTCTCAAACACATTTTTTGTTGTTATGAAGTTTAAGAGATACAGAATGTTGCTGACTGTTGACATTCCATCACACAGGATTTAGTTTCCTTGACATGGCTCATCTCCGAAGACTCATAGTCATGACATATGAAGGTTCTGCTGACCATCTATTTGCCTCGAAACTGTATTTTCATCCATATTAGTTCTGAGCATTTTCTAATAGAATGCTAAATATTTTCTGCACATTCTTTTTAATTTCTAAAGCAACTTGCATGATCTTCTAATAAAACCCTGATATAATGTAAGCAGTGTAAAGACTAGCTTTGTGTCTCTTCCAGTTTTTTTTAGATACTTATGCAGGAATACTGAAATTGGTAAGATAAAATCAAGCAGAGTACTATTAAGTAAAAAATACCATGCATAAGTTTATTTTATAACACAGTTTTTACAGATTAAAAATATAATTGACACTGAGTTGAGCAGCCTTATAGAGTTCACTCTTTCATTCATGAGTCATAAGTAATTATTTTCTGATTGCTGCTTTTTCAGGTATATACAATCGAGGAGTCAGGACTAAGTATCCTAGTGTGGTCAATGATTGGGAATAAAAGAACTGGATGGATGTGTGAGCATGTATCTCTCTCCAGTAACAGTCCATTTAAAGTGACATTTGAAGCTGACACGGGTGGGAATGAGGGCATCTTTATTGCCCTGGATGACATCTCTTTCACTCCAGAGTGTGCTTCTGGAGGTAAGTGATTGTTCCATGAAACTGGAACAGGCAGAGTATCTACAAATGTAGAAGAATTGGGAATTCTGAAGAATTGTTACTTTTTGTCTCAGTTCCAGTCCTTGCCATTTGTTGAATATGGTGGATAGTCAGAGATAGTTTTTCTGCCCATGAACTTTGCCATGACATTTTCATGTCCTCCAGACAACAGAAAAAACTCTGAACTGAGATAGTTAATAAACTCTGAAGAAACTTAGCTCAACAATGTGCCCTCCTTGTCTATTTTCTTTATACCTAGAGATTCATAACAACTTCTTAAGATAAGACCTCTCAGGCCATCTGCTGTCTTTGGAACTGTCTTCTTTCCCCATGTTAACATTTCCCCTTCCCTACACTATTCACATTAACCCATTATAACTGTGCACCTTAGAGTGTTCATGCTATTTCAAAAAGACAAAAAAACAAAACAAAACAAAAAACAAACAAACAAAAAAAACAAACACCTCCTTTACTGAGAAATCTCCATATAACTGAATTTCTGTAGCTTCAGAATCCTTCCACATAAGTGAGGTTGCTTCTTCTCTTACAAGGTATTCATTTTTAGAAAGATTAACTTATTTATCGGTTACACAGAGAGTAACCAGATTAACCGAATGGCCACAATGATTAGGGCTGGGCCAGGCTGAGTTCAGGAGCCTGGACTACCATCCAGATCTCCCACATGGGTGGCTTTTGGACCACCTTTTGTCATTCTCAAGGTACGTGAGCAGGAAGCTCAGCGGGAAAAGGAGCAGCTGAGACTTGAGACAGCACTCATATTGGATGCTCACATTGACACCCTGAGCCTTACCACTGGTCCTGTTCTTCATTTTAAAGTATAGTAGGGTCATTATCTTTGTCACTACCAAATGCCTAATTTAAAATTTTGCTTTCAGAGCCTTGTTTAAAAAAACAAAATGCAGTTCTTTGTGGCCAAATGGGCCAAACTGGAAACCATAATGCTAAGGGAAATGAGCCAATCACAAAAGGTTAAATACCACATGTTTGCCTTAATTTAAGATGATATGATGTTATGTATAACATGTTATGTTTTGAATGTTATATGTTGTGTATAAACTAAATTGAAGTATAGGTGAGGTGGTCACAGAAGGTGGCTGGGAACTCGCATTTACTTTTAACATATTGGTTACTCATTACTATGTCAATTAATTCCATAATGATGTAAATTTTTGCTGATGGTATGTTGGAGCTTTCAATTGACTGGGATGATACTCTGCTGGCTCTGTCTTCAGACCAGAGAGGGTATACCTAAGAAGCCGTTGAACTTGACTGGACAATAAGATGCTGGACTCTATGTTTGGTATACGCTTGCAATGGGGGAATCTCAACTGAACTTGAGCTGTGGTTATGCAACAGGTGGAGGAGTCCACCATGGTGGGAGGGTTTGGGGAGGGGTGGGAGAACCCAAGTATCTATGTAACTGTGTCACATAATACAATGTAATTAATGAAGTTAAATAATAAATAATTAAAAAAAAAAGTTCCCTTTGTGGGATAGGCATTTGGCATCAAGCTAAAGCTAATTTCTTTTCTCCTACAATTGTAGTAGTATGGTGGCAAATTTTGAAAAATGCTAAATAGATAATTCAGTCACTGAAAAGCTGTAATCATCTGCCTGCAGTGCTGGCATCCCATATGGGCACCAGTTCATGTCCTGGCTATTCCACTTCCAATCCAGCTCCCTGCTTATGGCCTGAGAAAACAGTAGAGGATGGCTCAAATCCTTGGGCTATTGCATCCACATGAGAGACCTGCAAGAACCTCCTGGCTGCAGGCTTTGGGCATCCTCCACTGCTTTCCTAGGTCACAAGCAGGGAGCTAGATGGAAAGCAGGGACTCCGGGATTTGAACTGGTGCCCATATGGGATCCTGGTGTGTGCATGGTGAGGACTTTAGCTGCTAGGCTACCATGTCTGGCTCTGCTCTGCTTTTTAAATAAATAAACTGAAAAAATCCAAAAATAAAAGCAGTTTAAATGTGTAAAGTAGCAGTTATTGACTTCCCACTGCTATTTGGTTCTGTTTATTGCTGTTAATATCCCGACAAATGCATGACTCTTACAGAGGCAAAGGGGAAATGTAACAGCCCTTCCAATAATAATATTCCTCAAAAGTAGTGCAATCTTATGTATTTACATACAGTCCTTGACCCTGAGAAATGTTAAGTCAGTTTTCAACATTCTTGAGTCATTTTCTGTTTAGCATATTTTTGAAAATTTATATTTTAATTGAGATAGAAAAGTTGTATATTTTTGTTGGATATTATGTGATCTGATATATGTATATACTATTTAATGTTCCAAAAAGGGGAAAAACATCTCAAACTTTTACTATTTTTTTCTGGTAAAAACATTGAAAATTCCTTCTGTTAGCTTTTTAAAAATATATATATAGTAAACATCATAATCTTTCATCATCCTTTTGTGAGGTACAATACTAGAAAGTATGTTTTCCTCCTACCTTGCTTTCCTTGACCAGTGATGCTTCATGTTTAATCATGAATGCAGACTCAAATCTTCAAACGGTTCTGTGTAATCAAAGTATAATAAAGGTTAGATTTTAGACATGTAAATGTCGCAAACTTAGTGTCTTCACCTATTCCATGAATTGATCTGTTTGAACAAGATTGTCTTTCAGATTCCTTCCTATGTACTACCTTACATTTGACTATGATTGCTTCTGCACTTAAGATACGGATAAAAGATATTGCAGCTTTTGAGCAGTAATTTGGGATTTCAGGCAAAGCACTGTGACAAAACCAGAGTATAGTTTACCTCAGTGCTTCTTGGTCAGGATTTCAGGAGCCACCAGTTGACTTACATACTATCGATTTTTAAAAAATTCCAAGTGTGTGTATCTTTTCAGAGTGTCCGATTTTTAAAAAATAAATGTTACTCTTAATTAGAGTCTTATTTTGGGGTCACATTTAAGGCACCTTGGTTCAAATCTTTTCATTTTAAATTAAGAGTTTTAATGTCACTCATACTATAAATAAGAGTGCTGTTTTTTATATAAATCTAGATAAGGCATATTCCTTAGTCACACATTCCTTAGGGCTCATACAGCTCTTATTGGAAGGTAGTTTAAATACTCAGAATGATTTATACTTACTTGAGAATAACATCACCTGTGATAATTCTGACTCAGAGGAAGTATTTTCTTAATGCTGACCTGACTTGCTCTCTGTTCTAGGTCCTGTCACGCTACAGCCATCATCCTGCGATGTGGAGCAGTTTTCTTGCATTTACACGCTTCAGTGTGTGCCTCTCTCAAGGAAGTGTAATGACCACGACGATTGCCTAGATGGATCTGATGAAATGGGTTGTTCTCCTGGCCCCCCTGCTCGGCAGTGTGGGGAAATGGAGTTCCCTTGCTCTGGGGGCCAGTGCATCCCATCCCTCCTGCTGTGTGATGGAGTGCCTGACTGTCACTTTAATGAAGATGAATCCAGCTGCCGTGAGTTATTATCCCAAACTCCTTGACCATGGGAGAAATGCTGTTTTGACATGATAGAGAGGACATTGGCAGCTAAAACAAAGTTCCATATATTGTTGCCTAAGAGTGGTGAGATATGATTAAGCAAAGCATATAGTTTTTGCTTAGCATTTAGTGGTCATATTGTGTTAAACTTTCATGACTTCCTTTTTGTTTTGTCCTGGATAATTTATATAGAGAATGCCGTTAAGAATTTTTAATCTGTTTGAAGAACAATTGTGATTTCTTCTTTCAAGATTCATGTGCATAGCTCAAGGAAAGGACTATAGACAAATAGAGTTTCAAATGAATAAGTATATTGTTAGCAGCTGGACCTGAACAATCTCCAGAGCATTTGTCATGTCCTGAGGGTTCATGGAATATTAAACTCTAAGGATTTAAGCTTGAATCTCTTCTCTATAACATACTAGTTGTAGAATTTTAGGGCTGTTCTTTTAGCTGCTAATCTCAATGTCTTCATCCGTGTGTCGAGGGTAATACTACCTAAATTTACAAGACTGTGAGGATTTGAGCCAAGGCATGTCAAACTTCAAGCCCTCCGTACAGCACTTTCTGTTTGTGCTACAGCTTTGTGTTTGCATTACAACTAGCCTACACGAGCTATTGAAGGATGGATATCTATTGAGATGGAGTTACACATATCTTAAAGCTAGTATATATTCATAGTGGAGTCTGTAATACCACTTTTTTAGTTATTTCTTTGCTTGTTGGCTTATTATTATAATGTACTAATTTTTTTTTGGCAATTGAACTGACAGAGGTCCACAAACTGTATGTTAATAGTCACTTTTTTGAGTAATCAAAAGCATTTTCAGGTATCTCTAATAGAGGGGAACTTTGAAAAAATCTAAAGCTATTATAGTTTCTCACTTAAAATAGTGTGCTTTATTGAGTTACAACAATTGGAAAATGAGTAAAGAATGAAAGTGTCTTTGGATGTTTAAAGGTTTTAGCCTTTAAACAGTGAAACTCTTACAGCTTTTGGCTTAGATATTGGTTTTCTAGTTCCTCTTTTCTCTGATGCTTGTCATATAGAAACCAGGATGTTTCATCATTTCATCTGTGTTTTATTAGCCATTATCCTGGCAATAAATAAATGGCAAACTGATGGTGTTTAAAAGGAGGATATATTTATTACTAAGGGATTGATTATAGGAAATAGCATATATAATGAAGCCACAGTACAGTAAGAGTGTAGGGTTTTATTTCCCATAGAATAAAGGGTATTGGAGGAGGGAACAGTTATATGAATCTAGAGTTAAGCAGGACCGCTTGATAAGAGATGCAGCAATTTATTAAAAAGAAAAAGCAGCCGGTCTTATGGTCTCTATCTTTTTTTATTAACCTGCTGTTATTGCTACCCAAGGGCCAACTCTCCCTGCCCCAAACATAAAAAATACAATTTGGACCATAATAATGTACATTTGGGAAGTGATTGTCTTGGCTGACTTTTGGAAGAAATGTTCAAGTTAATGCGCTGAAATTTCCTTCAGAAAGAATTATCTTCTAAAATACTAGACTAGGAAAAAAATTAAGGATAACCCAATAAACCCTGACTGTTTTATTATGGTAAATTAATCAGGGAAAAGGCATACTAGAAACCAACCATAAGCGTTATTCTTTGTTTCAGCCAATAAGAGCTGTTCCGAGGGAGCTCTGGTGTGTGTCTCCTCCAACAGCTGCATCTCAGCTCACCAGCGCTGTGATGGCTTTGCTGACTGCGTGAGTTTCCAGCCTGATGAGTCCAGCTGCTCAGGTACTCTGTTTGCACTCAAACTGGACTCTAACATAACCTGCAGATAAGAAGAATATTAAAAGTTGAGGTTCCAGGCATGGGGTAACAGAATTTCTCTTATTGGTTCTGAGGCTATAATAATGCTGACATTAATTGGCAATTTAATCACAAAATTTATAGCATAATATGCTTATTCTGTCTGATGTGCAGTAAATACAAATCAAACATGTAGTTTTAGTTTGATGTCATTTAAGATTATTAGTATCTAGTAATCTTTTCTGTAAAAACTGGTTCTACAACAAAGGAACGCTATATAATCTAATGTCATTAAGTTTTTGGGGAAAAAAAACCCCTAAGCTGTAGTTAAATGGTAGGTCCTGCAGCAGTGCCTAAGTCCTACCTCCAGCTGGGATTTAGCTGTTTTGGTAATGCACTTGGGAGGCAGCAGATAATGGCCCAAATTGCCTGGGCTCCTGTCACCAACATGGGCTAGTGTCTCGGGCTCCTGATTTCATGCTGGGCCAGTCCCTCTGCTGTGGACACCTTATCTCTCTCTCTTTCTCTCTCATTTTATAACTTTGCCTTTCAAAAAAATCAACATTTGAACACAGAGGGCATGCTAAAATCTCACATAAAAGAGTGGACATCCTATGGCACCTGAAACAACGAGCTCAAGATAATTTCAGGAAAAAACAAAAATGATAATATCTGGAATATAGATGGGATGTAAAGAAAATGCTCAAATTTATCTTTTTACTTCATCTGGAATTCTATTGTCCACTGGACACTTCCACTTGGGAAGTTGCTTAGTCACTTTTTCAAAAAAGCACCATCTTTCCCTTTAAAAATCTTCCTCCTTGAGGACAGTACTGTGGAGTAACGAGTTAAGCCTCCACCTGGATGCCCTCATCCTCATTTCTGAGTGCCTATTTGGGTCCCAACTCCTCTGCTTTCTATCCAGCATCCCGTTAGAGCATCATGGAAGGAAGCAGTGATGGCTCAAGTGCTGGTGGCCTTAACAGCCATGTGGGAAACACAGATGAAGTTCCAGGCCGCTGGCTCCAGAACCCCAGCCCTTGCTGTTGTGGGTATTTGGGGAATGAACCACCAAATGAAAGCATGTGTATTCTCTCTCATCACTCCTTCAAGTAAATCAAAATAAACATTTTAAAACATTCGTTTCTGATAAATCCCTCAACTTAGTGAATATATCCACCAACGAGTCATGGGCCCTTCAGAAATTGGAAATATCAACTTTGAGTCCCATGTAATCACCAAGATGTTACAACCACACTTGGTTACCTGCTAAAGATGCACAACTCTCACCCCCTGCCCCAGTCCCACTCATTTCATTCATGTAACCATACTTTCCATTCTGGCAGGTACTTTTCATAGGTGTTGTTATGCCCTGTAAAATTTTTTGCATCCTCCATTAGAAGTATAGGTTATTGGCAGGTCATGCTCATTTAACACTGACCTTAATGCAGGTATTATCCTTATATTCTCACTAATCCTATGAAATGGGTGCTATGTTTACCTCTGATTTGTAGAAAGGAACTGCAGTCACAGAGGCATTAACCCCCTCACCCTGTATTACACAGCTAATAAGTTAAGCTTAGACTGCGATTCAGGATGCCCATGCCTGCAGCCTTAACTACCATTTTAATGTGCTTCAATGGTTAGTTATTAAATTTCTAGTGGCTCCCCAAGTACCAGATATTTAATAAGTGTTCAGGATAAGCTTGTTGAATTTAAAAATTAAAGATGGTGAAGTATTACTTGTGATAGTCCATCAGTGGAAGAATGATGTCATTCAAGACACAGGTATGTAAAAATCCAGAAGAAACTTGGTTCTTAAGTAAATGTGGAAATTGCCAGACCATAAGGCATCGAGGTTGTATTGTGAAGATGCAAGCAGGCAATGTAAATGCTGAATGCGAAGGTAAGGTGCTAACTACTTCCACAGCAGTAGCACTGGGTTTAGCTGCTTTTCAGTAAGCTACTTTTGAAAATAAATGTGTATGTTAGACTAGATATAGGAGGTGACAGAGCAGTATACGAGCAGGGCCAGGGGTAAGGAAGGGATAAAGAAGTTACGCTGCTGTCTGCAGCAGCAGGACACACATGTACACAAGTGATTTTCTCAACAAGACAAGGCCACCCATGCAAAGCAGTTGTTTGCCATGATGTGGTGACTATGGTGTAGAACTAAATGTTTCAGTAAACAACAACAAAAATGAATATAACCACAAATGGATCCTGTACATACATCGTCAGGCAGCAAATTGTACCAAACCCAATGGAGCAATCTCTTTTGTCTCACTGAGGCAAGTGAAGGGCGTGAAACCCAGCCATGGCAACAGGGGCTGCTGAGCAAATTTAGGGGGAAGAGAAAAGTAATCTAGCGGAATATAGCAGCTGGGAAGCCATTTACTCCCTGAGACTAGCTGTAATGTAGTAACGACAGCACTATATCCTTCTTTCCTGTAATGCTTATGATTCACAGTGTTCTTTGTGGTGTTCCTTTTCAGACTGTCCAGTAAATTACTGCAGAAATGGTGGGACTTGTGTAGTAGAGAAAAATGGTCCTACATGCCGGTAAGAAGTGTGGTCTATATATCATTTTAGTTACACCTATTGCAACTGACTTACTTTTCTTGACACCATAAGGACATCAATCAGGGCCCGGCGGCGAGGCCTAGCGGCTAAAGTCCTCACCTTGAACGCCCCGGGATCCCATATGGGTGCCAGTTCTAGTCCCGGCCGCTGGAACATCCAGCTCCCTGCTTGTGGCCTGGGAAAGCAGTCGAGGGCGGCCCAATGCATTGGGACCCTACACCCATGTAGGAGACCCGGAGGAGGTTCCAGGTTCCCGGCTTTGGATCGGCGCACACCGGCCATTGTGGTCACTTGGGGAGTGAATCATCGGACGGAAAATCTTCCTCTCTGTCTCTCCTCCTCTCTGTGTATCCGACTTTGCAATGAAAATAAATAAATTTTTAAAAAATTATTTAAAAAAAAATAAGGACATCAATCAAAATGTGGTTATTAAGATAAAAAAGATAATGGCAGTAGTTACATTTATCTTTCTGAATGAGAGAAAAAGTGTATTTTAGGAAAAGAATATGACAATTTGATTTTTGCATATTTTCAACATTTTATGTTTTCCAAATTTTAATATGTTTTTAATGTATCAAATTAAGGATTTTTTCTAATAAGCATTCAATTTCAGATGAATGTAGATTTTATTTCTTTCATCTTCTTTTATGTGAAATTCCATATCCTTCTTTTCTAACAAAGGATAGAAATAATTCTTAAGTAAAATCAGTTTCAGTTTATTGCATTAATATCTATGAATAAAGTTAAAGTACAATTAAAGAATGCATTTCATTACTCAAAGCAAGAACAAATGGGAGTGAGCATTGTAATTGGGGGGATTATTAATATTGCATATTTTTTTAAAGATTTATTTATTTTTTTATTACAAAGTCAGATATATATAGAGAGGAGGAGAGACAGAGAGGAAGATCTTCTGTCCGATGTTTCACTCCCCAAGTGAGCCGCAATGGGCCGGTGCGCGCCAATCCAAAGCCCCAATCCGAAGCCAGGAACCAAGAACCTCCTCTGGGTCTCCCACGCGGGTGCAGGGTCCCAAAGCTTTGGGCCGTCCTCGACTGCTTTCCCAGGCCACAAGCAGGGAGCTGGATGAGAAGTGGAGCAGCCAGGATTAGAACCGGTACCCATATGGGATCCTGGGGCTTTCAAGGTGAGGACTTTAGCTGCTAGGCCACGCCGCCGGGCCCTTATATTGCATATTAAAGATCACTTGACTTTATTCTTTCCACCCTTCAGGGAATTGCGCAGTAAGTTGCAAAAACTCCAAAGGAAATGATGTGTATTTCATTATATTTCCTTTTATGAGTTTTTAATTTGACATATTAATGAATCTGCTGTGCTGTTCATTAGGAAACTGAAGTTTGAGAATCAAGTCATAATAAAACCACATAATAATCAAAAAGTGATTAATAGATTTCATCATATTATTCTGAGTAAACACATATTTTAGGAAAGTAGTTTTCCTAAAAAATGAAAAGCAAAAACTTTCTAAGTTAAAAATAATTTTACAATGCAATATACTTAGCTACTGCTTCCACGTTCTTGAAAACAAGTTACTAATATGTTTCTCAGTGTTTTTTTCTGCTGGAATCATAATGTAACTGATTTTATTCAGCAAAATTATGCTTTTGCTCATATCAGTTTCTATGGAAATTAGCTTATCATAAACTATTTTTAAAAGACTTATTTATTCTTATTGGAAACGCAGATTTACAGAGAGAAGAAACAGAGAGAAAGATCTTCCATCCACTGGTTCACTCCCCAAGTGGTCACAACAAGCTGGAACTGAGCCAATCCAAAGCTAGGAGCCAGGAGTTTCCTCCAGGTCTCCCATATGGTGCTGGGTCCCAAGGCTTTGGGCTATCCTACACCACTTTCTCAGGCCACATCCAGTGACCTGGATGGAAACTGCAGTAGCCGGGATATGAACTGGTACCCATCTGGGGTCTGGTGCTTGCAAGGGAAGGATGAGCCAGTTGAGCCATTGTGTTGGGCCCTATTATAACCTATTAATTGACAGAAAGATCTTCCACGCTCTGGTTCACTCCCCAAGTGGCCGCAACAGCTGGAGCTGAACCGATCCAAAGTCAGGAGCTGATCTGAAGCCAGGACCTTCTTCCGGGTCTCCCATGCGAGTAAGGGGTCCCAAGGCTTTGGGCTGTCCTCGACTGCTTTCCCAGGCCAAAGGCAGGGAGCTGGATGAGAAGTGGGGCTGCTGGGATTAGAACCAGTGCCCATATGGGATCCCAGCGTGTTCAAGCCAAGGACTTTAGCCACAAGGCTACCGCGCCGGGCCCAGAATTTGTGATTCTTTAAAGGTTTGGTAGAATTCAGCAGTGAAGCCATCTGTTCTGGACTTTTCTTTGTTGGGAGTGTCTTTTCTGTCTTAGTCACTCATCTATTCAGTTTTCTATATCATCTTGGCTCAATTTAGGCAGATTGTAGATGTCCAGAGGATACTGGATGGAAAGATGGTTTAGGCATCTCTTTGTTGCTGATACAGGATCCCAGATCCAAACACCGCCCCCTTGGGTAAATCCAAGTGGAACTAAAATCATAAGTATTATCTTTTTATTAAGCAATTTGTTAACATGAAGGACTATGATGAACATAGTGGCACCGTGGATATGTAGAACATTAATAGGTGGCCGTACACTGTCTAGCATGTGCTGTCTACTGCAGAAGCAGATGACATTTGTGATTTTTCCTGAAATGGCAGACTGATTCAGCACCTCCTTCTGCACTGTCATCCCCGGGTGGAGGTGAAGGTTTCCCTGTCAGGCTCCCTCAGTGGACACGAACAACTCTGATGCACAAGACTAAGTTTAGGTAAAGGGAGGTTTAAATATGTTTATTACTAAGTTATGTGCCACAACACATTTAACCAAATGCAGTTACCATATGAAAGAATGCACTTTACCATTTTCCCACTCTCTCTAATACTATATATGTGTGTGTGTATATATATATAATAGCTCATATCTGTGGTATATGTAGGTAATATATATGCAGCATATAGTATTTGTAAAAATGGCTGCATAAATATGTAGCATATACTATTTATTTTTAAAATGGCTGGATTTCTTTGTTTTTGCTTACTCTGACTTGCAACCAATGAATTTTTCTTTGAATCTAAAATCCATTATTTTAAAAAAGATATATTTGAAAGTTAGAGCTACAGAGAGAGAGATCTTCCATTGGCTGGCATATTCCCCAGACTGCCACAACGGCCAGAGCTGTGTGGGACTGAAGCCAGAAGCCATGTCCAGGTCTCTCATGTAAGTGGCAGGGGCAGAGACACTTGGGCCATCTTCCACAGTTTTCCTAAGCCATTATCATCAGCTGTGCAGCAGGGGGCAGTAGGTGGTGCTTATGTGGGATGCAGATGAAGGCTTTACCCAGGAAGATACAATTCCAGCAGTAAAATTCAATGTGCTTAAAGTAAAATGAAGTTAGGAATGAAGTTCCTAAAGAAACTACCAGTGTTGTTGAATGCAGGAAATAAAAAATAAGCAGAAAAACTGAAGCTGAAACTAGCTTGATCCAGAAGGGAAATCAGGTAGTAAGCATTAGATGCAAGAAAAAAAAATGTATTTTGTATTGGTGTGTGCTGGGGTTGAATTCCTGAATACTTACGGGCTATTTTCGCTTCCTGCAGTAACTGCCACATAAACATCTTAAGAACATTACATTCAGTAGAGAGTAAAAAATTGTGACCTTTTTCTTGCTTATTTAACAGCACTCTTCTAGCAGTTCTGGGTTAATCACAGGTGTGATGTAAGATATGCCTCCCCCAAACCTTGTTAGGGCATCAGCCCATCATCTATGTGATCTGGGGAGCTGGGGCACAGAATTTATGGGAAACTCATGGTTCATTTTAGAGACTAACAGAAGCTATGTGATTAGTCAATATTTGCACTGATTTGTAGCATAAGAATCTTTTTTTTTTAAAAGATTTATTTATTATTATTGAAGAGTCAGATATACAGAGAGGAGGAGAGACACAGAGGAAGATCTTCCATCCGATGATTCACTCCCTAAGTGAGCCGCAACGGCCGGTGCGCGCCGATCCGAAGCCAGGGTCTCCCACGCGGGTGCAGGGTCCCAAGGCATTGGGCCGTCCTCGACTGCTTTCCCAGGTCACAAGCAGGGAGCTGGATGGGAAGTGGAGCTGCCGGGATTAGAACCGGCGCCCATATGGGATCCCGGGGCTTTCAAGGTAAGGACTTTAGCTGCTAGGCCACGCCGCCGGGCCCAAATAGCATAAGAATCTAGAGGCAGAATAAGATTTTGAAAGTTAGGGAAACTGCACTTGAGAATTAATACAGTAATCTGTCTTTTTCTTATTGACTAGAACCACACACTGAGGGAAGAGGCAGTTTCATTGATCGTATAACACAGGATTATATTCTTATATTTAGATTCCTAGTGATTTATTTAACATCTGGACATCTATACATGGTACTGCTTTCAAGTTTTGTTCTGTGAACATTATATTGTGAGGTTCTTAGGTGAATATTGGCTTAGTTATTTTATGGAACAATGTGTAAAGTATAATTACGTTTCTTGAGACTTTGAGCAAAGTGGCCCACTGTAACTCATCAGGCTTTTCCATATCGTTGTGTTACTGAACTTCTTGGCATTCTTGTTGCTGATGTTACTTTTTCATATAGTTTCTAGCATCGCTGCAAAATAATTAGTTTTATCCATATTTTCATATTTTAAATAGTAACTCATAATATTTAATGGCCTTTGCTTATATGTGCATATACACATATAAGTATTGGTGTCATACTTGTAGATGTATTTTAAATATGTATGCATTTACAATATAACTGAGTGTACACATGCACACATAACATTTTGGTGGTAACAGGTGTTTTTAATAAAAATAATTAGGGTAAGGATGTTTCTAGAGATGGAGAATGGATGATGACAGGGGTGTACTTAGATTTGTTGGTTAATGCCTTCTGAGTGGATTTAATGTGAGTCCAGTCCACAGTTCTACGAAAGTATGGTGTACACCTAAACACTTCACTCATCACAAGAAATGTAATTTAGTAAGTCACATGTTCTGTAGGTGTTCAGGTCAAGTTGCTCATTTTTAGCTTGCTTTTACTTTCTAAATTAGAAAAATGAAGCTTCTTAAAGCAAGTATTTCATTATTTCTTTTACCACTTTTAACTTTCCTATATTTTCTATTTTAAAAAAATTGTTATTTATTTGAAAGGCAGAGCTATAGAGAAAGGAGGAGGAAGAGAGAATCTTCCATCTGCTAGTTCATTCCTCAAATGACCACAAAAGCCAGGATTTCCTTCTGAGCCTCCCACGTGGGTGCAGGGATTAAAGGACCTAGGGCATATTTCCCTGTGTTCTGATCTACATAAGCAGGGAGCTGGATGGGAAGTGGACTGCCGGGAATCAAAAGGCAATGCATATGGAATGCCAATACATAAGATGCAGGCTCAGTCGTCACAGTACTGGCCCCTGCATTATTTATCTTAGTTACTTTTAGGTGTGATTTATGTTTTTTTCAGTAATTCTGTGATTCTACAAATTTTTAAGCATGTCTATTTTTATATCTATATTTCTAACAGAGTACGCAGTATAAGATGGACATTCATTAAACATACATGATGAGATTATTGTTTTGATGAGGACTTTAAAGGACAAAATGGGTGGGGAAATTAAGCTTCTATACTGATACAACTCATTTGTATAGACAGGTGATCTGAAAGTCCATGATATATTGTTGCAAGAAAAAAAGCCAGGTGCAGAGATCAGACTGTTATGGTGAGCGGGGTTGAGAATAGACACCAACTGCTCAAACTTTAATAATCCACATACATCAAAACAAATTATCTGAAATTTTAGAAACATTTAATGAAGAAATGAAGGCATTCTGGTGGACTTTTCTGAGCCCATAAGTTTTTTTGTTTTTGTTTTCTGAAAGAATTACATTTGAATATACAAATGTTCAAAATTAAGAGAGCCTAGGAGCCAGCACTTTGGTGCAATGGGTACAGGGTACCAGCATTCCCCAGGGGAAACCCTGAGGGAGCTCCTGCTTCTGGCTGCTTCCTGTTAGGGCCCTAGCCATACAACCACTTGGGAGTGAGCCAGGAGAAAGAAAAATCTGTTTCTTCCTCTCTCTTTTAATTAAATACATATTTAAAAGAAGAGAGACTGATAGAAAACACAGGAAATATGTACTAAAGAATCATAGTGCCTCATACACAGATTTTATTTATTTAAATTTTTAAAAACTTTTTAACTTTTAACAGATTTGATGTGGTTTCTAGACTATAATAATAGTTCCCTTCAGCTATATTTTTATCTTACCATGAATTTGGCAAGAAATTCAATCAAGCACGCCCTAATTTGTATCTGGGTATTTCTTCTAAGCAAGCATGCGTATACACTCTCACGTGCACATGCAAATACATATTGCCAAAGAAATTCTAACATATATTACTTATAAATAAGCCTAACTTCCCTTAGAGTTATCAACTCTCTAATTCTGAACTTTCTGAAAACCATTCCTCCTAGTATTGCAGGTATTCTTATGAGAAAGCAGACAGAAGAAAGGAAATGGAAACCTGGCAGGGATTTGAATCTTTAGTTTTCTTCTTCCACTTCCTTATTTTTTTCCTTCCAGGTTCATCAGGTGAAATTATGAATCGATTCCAAGGATAAGCATTTGAAAGATTATCTCAATGACACGAGAAATATACTTATATTGTTTGTTAATGTATAATTTGAACATGCTCTGTTAGTTACCTGAAAGAGCTTAAGTCTGCTCACTATTGAAAACATGTTAGCTTTGGGGTTGAAAATAGATGATGAACAGTGTAATATTGCACTCTGGAAAAAAAGTCAACTTCGGAAAAAGTAAAGAATACGGAAAATAGGTTTCTACTTTGTAAAGTCTAGAAGGAGGTAAATGTTTTTAAAAGGTATCATCTTACATAGTAATACAAAAGTAGTAAAAACTAAATTTTTCAGTTTTAAAAACTAAATTTTTCAGTTTTGGTTACATATTATTTTAAGATTTATTTATTTTTATTGGAAGGTCAGATTTACAGAGAGAAGGAGAGACAATGATTCATTGGCTAACTTCCCAAACAGCCACAATGACAGGACCTGAGCCAATCCAAAGCCAGGAGCCGGAGCTTCTTCCATATCTTCCAAGTGGGTGAAGGTGCCCAAGGCTTTGGGCCGTCCTTGACTGCTTTCCCAGGCCACAAGCAGGGAGCTGGATGGGAAGTGGAGCTGCCAGGATACAAACCAGCATATGGGTGCATTAGCCAGTTGAGCCATTGTGCTGGCCCCACATATTTTTAATTTCTTATCAGAATTGCCACTTTTTCTGTAATCTGGTTGTTGATTGAACTTCTTCATCTTATCACATTGCAATTCTGCTATAATACACTCACAGTTTTTCTTCAACAATCACATTTTTATCTCATATCCAGATGTGCAAAAGGATGGAAAGGAAATCGGTGCCACATCAAGTTCATTCCTCCTGCTGCAGACCTCACGTATACGGAGCAAAGTAGGTGGTACTGTGACTAAGAGAACTCTTGTTTTGGCGTCTTCAGCATTTTTTACTGCATATTTGTCTCTCATTGGTTTGGAATTCCAGATATATGGACTCTTCTGGGTATTGGATTAGCTTTCCTGATGACCCATATTATGGTTACCATCTTCTGTTTTCTTGCAAAAAGAAAAGCTCCAGTAAGGTAAGTCATGCCTTTAGTTTCTGAATGGAATATATACTAGTAAAATAGTTTCATGAGACATTTCCTTTGCTAAATTTTCCTTTTACCCTGTATTAGCCTCAGGTAATTGTAAGGTTACTGCACTATGAATTTATTCTTCTGGGCAGAAGCAGGAGCTGTCTAATAATAATCCCTGCTTTTTAAGAAAAAAGTCTTAAATTTGCTCCTCAGGTTATGTTGGGAAGCTGCTTAAGAGCCTCACAAACCAGCATTATGTTGTCCACAGATCCGAGAGAAGAGTGGTTGGACAGGCCATTCTGATGGTGTCATTTGAGATTCTTAAGTGAGTGGGTTGACCTCTATATAAAACATTGATTCCTGCAATAGTATAGTCTCTCTACAAAATTCATCCCCACTGCAAACACTCCATGTGATAACATGGATCTCTGAAGACAGAAGTCAGCTGTTGGTCAAGTTTGAGGTCCCTGGACAGGCCAAACCTGGGTCCAGTAATACTTACTCTTAGCGACAGTGCAACCTTGCTTACTCTATGCCTCAAGGCATTCAGCTCTTTTAGCAGATAGAGTATCAGCAGATCCCAGGAATGAACACTTAGCCTTAGCAACTGGAATTCTACAGCACAGTGGCTAGGGTTGGCTCTTAATGCTCACAAAACTTCTGCTGTCTCCAAAAGACCACGTGTGCATTTACCCCCAGGAAATACAGGTATTTCCACAGTTTCAGAGTTTCAGACCTAACTCCCAAGTCTCAGTCCCCATGAATCCTGTGACCAAACTCTGACAAGTTCATTTTGGGAAAGAAAAGAGAAATTTCGGAAATGAGTTTTGAAATGTTCCTGTAAAAACAAGATTGGTCCACAAGTGGTTCTTCCCCTTCTCTACATCCTCCTTGCTAAAATAATCCTAACTAGCCAGCTCCACGATACTTTCCCCTTAATCCTCATTTTTTTCTTGTCATGCAAAGCTCCTCGAGAGGAATCAAATAACAGAAAGCCTTTTTCTCATGCGGTCCAATTTTATTTCTCTCAATACATGCCACTCTATATCACTGCCTAGGGAGCGGGTGAAATCAGAGTTCTCTACTCAAGGTGTTGTGAGAAGTATGCAGGGGAACAGTTTGGAGGTGAAACATCCTAGGAGTCAGCACTGCAGATGAATATAAAAGGGGCAGAAAGGGAACTAGCATTTCTATTGAAATCTGAAGGAAGAAAAATATGGGGAAAATGAATGGTGTTTCAAAACCAGAAAACTTAAAAACCTGTGCCCTCAAAAATGGTGCACACAGCTGCAGAGCAAGGGAAGGGAAAGGCGTGTCTGGAGATATTGCTAAGGGCTTTGTATACTTGAGAGGCTTCCCTGTACTCTTATGGGGAAGACATGGCCAAGGTCTGTCCTTTGCCCTCTCAGATGCACTTTCTACCCCTCACTGCCAAACGGGCGGAATGAACGTAACAGAAGGATCCAGAGGCACTCCTTTATGATTTGCATTAATAGACTCCCTTGTCATCTTTGTTTGGCAGAGGTGGAGCATCTGAGAGAGGAAAGAGAAGGTGAACTCAGTATTTACACCAGGGTTCCTTCCTGCACTCGCTGCCTGAAGAGATGCGTACAGCTGTAGATCCTTACACACACCACAGCTGTCTCCTGCTCCAGCAGCCCTGGTTTTCTTTCCTCTCAGCTTATGGTGACTACAGGTCTGGTGTTGACACCATGGCAACTTGTACCATTGCCTATGGTTTATAGCCACACCTCTGTAATTCGTCACTCTGGCAAATACTCCTGGTATTAGGCAATTTGAGAATTTCAGTTATTTCATGCTAGGGTCATAATTAATATGACAGGGAACTGTGTTTGTTTTCATGAACGTTTTGAAATTAATTTATATTTTAAAGTTCTTCCCCATTTCTCAAAGTGCATGATTTCAGTGAAATCTTGGCCTTTATTCTTTTGGGGCTGAGATGTTTCCTGGTTGTAATGTAACACGTCTTCTTTCAGCTATTAGGATAGCTTAATTATACTGAGCAGTATCCTATATTTATCTTTCCATTACAATTTCATGAAAGAGCTCGTGGTAAAAGTCCTAAAAGGTGCAATTCAGGATTAGATGAGACACTTCACAAATCAATCTGTCCAGAATCTTTTTCTTATACTTCCATTAGCTGGAAAACCTCAGGGAAGAAGGCACAGCATTGTTTGCTTCACACTTCACACATGATACGCACCTCGTAACTCAAAAGGCAGATGAAAAAAGCAGGTGGCTGGGAGCTGCAAATTTGCAATAGCACATCAAAGTCTTAGAATTCAGGTTGTAAAGACAGTATGTCCAAGATATAGACTGAGTGATGCCAACTGCCATCTTTCCTGAATACTGGATTGGGATTTTAAGTTCGCTAATGAATTAAAGGATAGAATGAAAATATTCCTTCCTAGACCAGCTTATTTTCATAAATGGGTTGCATAACTCAGAAACTCTATGCATCCCATTTGTGTATTTGTAGGTAGACATTTATTAAGCCCTTGTTATGTGCCACTCTCTGTGCTGGTGCTGGGAATAAAAACAATAGCTTCTATACTATCGGGTTAAGATTATGCAGGAGGGAGACAGGAAGGATTTAGTGAACAGATATTGTTTTCATTCAACTTTGGGCTCCTGGATTGAAATTCAACAGGTGACAAGAAAACACAACATAACCAATGGCATGGATTGACAAAAGCACAGCTAGTGTGAATAAAACCTGTGGCACAGTGAGAATCTGTTTGGGTCCTGGCTATTACACTTCTGATCCAGCTTCCTGTTAATGTGTCTGGGAAGGCAGAAGATGGTTCAAAATATATGAACTTCTGTCACCCCCTTGGGAGGCCCAGATGGAGATCTGGGCTCCTGGCTTCCCCCTGGACCAGCCCCAGTATTGAGGCCACGAGCACCTTTGCAGTTTAAAGAGCTTGAAGATTTCCTTACTTTGCAACTAGAATTCAGTTTCATATTATATTCTTTTTAGTATCATATCTTGTTAGCTGAGTAGTATTTTAAGATATCAATATTGAAATGACCCAATGCATCATATTTACCTGGGTTTATCTGAATCTAAATTACATTTGCTTTTTTAAAGATTTATTTATTTTATTACAAAGTCAGATATACAGAGAGGAGGAGGGACAGACAGGAAGATCTTCCATCTGATGTTTCACTCCCCAAGTGAGCCGCAACGGCCGGTGAGCGCCGATCCGAAGCCAGGAACCAGGAACCTTTTCCGGGTCTCCCACGCGGTTGCAGGGTCCCAATGTATTGGGCCGTCCTCGACTGCTTTCCCAGGCCACAAGCAGGGAGCTGGATGGGAAGTGGAGCAGCCAGGATTAGAACCGGAGCCCATATGGGATCCCGGGGCGTTCAGGCGAGGACTTTAGCTGCTAGGCCAGGCCGCTGGGCCCATATGCTTTTTTTTTAAGATTTATTTTATTACAAAGTCAGATATACAGAGAGGAGGAGAGACAGAGAGGAAGATCCTCCATCTGTCCGATGTTTCACTCCCCAAGTGAGCACAACGGCCAGTGCTGTGTCGATCCGAAGCCGGGAACCAGGAACCTCTTCCGGGTCTCCCACGCAGATGCAGGGTCCCAAAGCCTTGGGCCATCCTCGACTGCTTTCCCAGGCCAGAAGCAGGGAGCTGGATGGGAAGTGGAGCTGCCGGGACTAGAACCGGCACCCACATGGGATCCCGGGGCGTTCAAGGTGAGGACTTTGGCCGCTAGGCCACGCTGCCGGGCCCTACATTTGCTTTTAAGAATGTGCTTTGAGTCTTAAAAAAAGGACTACTTGTGGCAATACATTCATAAAGGTAAGTGTGCAAGTCAGAAATTCTCTCTTAAGTGTTACTACCAGATAAAAATCTAAAAGTGACTATGGTACAGTTGAATGTAATATTTATTTTTTTGTCTGTGTGATTTAAGGAAAACTGAGAAAAATGGTAATTGTGCATTTGTCAACCCAGTCTATGGGAATTGGAGCAACACAGAAAAAACAGAGGTAAGTGACAGTGGTGAACTATATGGCTTCAGGAGCAGAAACACACACACTTACAAACCCAATGGACACGTGTGTGGTGCAGCAAGTCACCCAGCAGTAGCCAATCATGATAGGCCTTCTCCCTCTACTGCTGAGTTTGGGATTAAGACCTGGCTGCACTCCTGATCCCAACTTCCTGCTCATGAACACCTTGGGAGTCAGCAGGTGACAAGAACCAGTGGTTGGGGTGGGTCACGCCACCCATTTGGAAGATAAGGATTGAGTTCCCTACACCTGAACTCAGCCTGGTTCAGCTCTTCTCAGTGCAGGCATCTGGGAAGTGAAACAGTGAATGGTATATTTCTCTGCTCATCACATAAAATACACATTCTTTTAAAAATAACCCAATATTATAGTTATAACTAAGTGAGAAGATAATCTGTTTTATCCATCTAGTTATGCTAACAAAGCTTAATCTTTCTAATTTTAATACAAATGATATAAGAATTAAAGTGAGATGTTCTTTTTGTTTCTTAAATAGTAACAGTTTCAGGGAAGGTGTTACACACTCTCCTACTGGCGTTCAGGCCTGTGCTTCTCATCACGCACAGGAGCAGGTTTCAGTCAGAGACCCAGTGTTCCACCTGCTTCTGGAGGCCTTGTGGTGTGAATGCATGGGACAGAGTAACTGAAGATTTGAACCCTAGGAATTGTCTTTATTTTGTATAAAGGAAAAATTCCTTTTTCACATTTCTTTTTTCCCTTCTAGTAAAAGTGCTGAGGAAGGTATCCTAGCACATCTCTTTACTTTGTCATTTTGATTATTGTTGTTTCAGAAACAAGTGACTTTATATTCATTTAACTGCATTCAATTTGCCTAATATTTTGACTGGAAAATATATTTCTTTAAAATGCTGTTCCTAACTCTTAAATAGAACTCTTAAAACATGAAAATTGAGAAAATAATATCACAAACTGCCAGGGAGCTATCAGACATTTTAAGGTTATCTGCCTTGGTCGGCCTGTTTCCCTTCCCTGCCATTCAATCCCCCAAATCATTGGAGGTTTTTTAAAGCAAATCACTGATACTGTTTCAGCGGTCAAGCTTCCAGCTGCAGCTCTAAGGGATTTTCCCAAAAGTAAATATTTTGCCATTTCTTGATGTCCTTATATATTCAGTATTTAATCTACCCATATAACAGGTGTCCCATTTGATAGATGTATATATTGTGTCTATTAATCTTTAGGTATTATTTTATCTCCTTTAGTTTTCTCTTGCTTATTAGCTAAAAACAAACAAACAAAGAAAACCTCACAAAAACCACATTGTTCATTTAATAGGGTTTTAACCTAAGTATATTTGGGGCAGTTAACTTAGCATCAGAAGAAGGTAGCGAAAGCAAAGGCTGCTTGCATTCCTCTAACCTACCTGAGATGAGGATGAGGCAGTGGGCAACAGGACCCCAGAATTCCATCAAAGCTGCACCTGCATCAGCAGTCCAGGCATCTGGGGCATCTGGGGCATCTGGGGCTGAAGGTGCTATAGAGTGAGTCAGGGAAGCTCCGCTACTTTAGTGGAAATCCACCTGAAGCCTGCTGCAGTCTGCACATGTTTATTTAAAACAATGCCCACAGTCTTACCCTTTCAATGTGTTTCTTCTCTTTAGAGCTCTGTATATTCCTTCTCAAATCCATTATATGGCACATCACCAAGAAGCCTGGAAGTCATGGCTCATCATCTCAAATAGCAGCATCAAGACCAACTATAATCCTCCATGTGTAGTTTATACAAAATTCCTTCTGTAATATCTGACTCAGTTATCTTCCACAATAGATATTTTAAAAGGGAGAAGTAAAATGTTTGTATAATTACAGCCCTTGCAAACATTCCTTAATGGATTGACTGTCTTCATGGAATCAGAATCATTGTGTATTTGCATATTTTAATACTATGCTCTATTTAATCAAGTTTGTTTCCTTTGATTTTACAGTAACTTTGTTAAAGTGACAAATCAAGTTTCAGACCTTGAATATAAAAATATTTAAAAGAAATTTCCCTTTCAAAAGGCTTAGAAACAAAGGCCAACAAGCTGACAGAAATGGAAAAATCATGATAATCCTAATACCCATAAGCAGAATTTCTGAATTTTGAAAATGTGTGATAAATTATCATCCTATATCCCACCTTCAAATCTTTTAAGACTTCTATATACATGTGAAGCTACTTCAAAACATCCATGAAAAATGACAAGGTAAGTTTGTTTTGGTGAAAAAAAAAATGGAATCCATGCATATGTACAAGTGCTGACCAAATCATGGCAGCTACAATTTCCACCTTCTGCTTGTTTTACATGTGAAGCCTTCCAGCTCCACACTTCTGGTTCTTCATAAAATGTGTCAGGTTCCCATGAGCTCTGGTCATTCTGCTTTGCTGTGCAATTCTAAGACTTTTTCCTTCTTTGTTTTGGTATACATTCTTTATCCAACCTGACTATGTTGGTCCCGCCCTTCCCAATATGTGCATGGTATCCACCTATGAAAAACCATGCAGTAAAAAAATGTATCACATAATGCAATGTAATTAGTTTTTAAAAAAAGGAAATGCAATAAAAATATATGTCAAAAAAAAAAAAAAGAAAAAAAAGAAAAAACATGCAGTATTTGCTTTCCCATGCCAGGTTCTTTTTCCCTAAATGTTCTCCAATTCTATTCATTTTACTGCATGGGTAGCTGAGCTTACTACTCCAGTTTACTGTTGTAGCAATGCAATTTAGGGGGCCAGGAAGTCATTCCCAAATACTTATATCTCCCTAATTGTCCTGTCACCTTAATGGATCAGCATCACTGGGAAATATGCAGACCCACATAACTTACAGTTCTACTGACCAAGTGGCCCTGACGCTGGGGCAACTCAAAAGCAAAATCCTGACTCACGATTTCTCAAGGGGAAGAGCGGCACCTCTACAGTCTCCAAAAGGAGACAACAAAAAAACTGCACCCAGTAATGACAGAACTAAAACTAGGGGCTGGACCCACCTGCCAAAGACAATATTTTATACTTTGCAAAGTACAAACGTGGATCCAAAAAACATGTGGGGAAACATCTGTAAGTATGGAATCCTGGTTTTAAATAACAAATGTTAATGGACTTAATGAAGACAAAGACTCCAATTTAATAATAGAGGATCTAAACATCTCTCTCACTTTCATCTATGGACAGATGAACTAAACAGAAAAATCCACAAAGACACTACATGATGGACCAAATGGACCATCTCATCTCACAGGTGCAAAATACACATTCTTTTCATCAGTGCAATCAAGTTCTCACCAGTGCCCCAGCTCTGGGTCTTCTGGACAAAAATAAGCGTTTCTAACTGTATGTGCATGAACACAGTGATACTACTGTTAGGGTACTAACCCAAATGTTGGGATCTTAGCATTGTCCAGTGGCATATGTCTCTAAACAACCTGATTATGTCTCTCAAGCCTGGCCACTCTGGCTCCAAGACCTTGTCACCACATCTCTCCTAGTATTGGAGGTCAAACTTACAATGGGGAAGGTTCTAATGATCTTACTGCCACACTGAGACTTGACCCTAATGGAATATGAGTGTAATCCTGGCTAATGCTAAGGTGGTCAAATGTCAGGAATGATGTGTGAAAACCCTCACATACATCTGGAGAGAGTGAGAACTGAAATTTGGCCACTCTGTTGCCTATAGAGTCAGATGTGGCAGACCATGACTACACAGAAGTCATGGAATAAGGTGTTTTCTAGCCTCTCAAGGACCCAGATGTAAGGTATACTCATTGTAGTAGATTCATTAAAGGAGAAAGCCTTGCAGGAAACTTTGTTAGTGACCCGCATTCTACCTCGGAGACCAAACTCCTAGCTGCAGGGAACCTCAGCACAAAAAGGTGGAACTCGTGCTGACCCAAGGTCTCCAGCTGATGGCAGGAATCTGTGTGAACACATATGCAGACTTGAAGGACATGGGGTCTTATACAAAGAAAAAGACTAATCAATCCAGGGGGCAAAAACATTCAACACGGAAAAGAAATCTTCAAGCCATTGGATACTGCACGGGGCAGTGGCTGTTATACTTTGTCAGGGTCACAAGAAGGGCAAGATGTCACAGTCCAGGAAAACAGTGGAAGCAACTGAGAATTCCAGCTCTTGTGGCTATCAAGGACTGATAGAGACAACTACCCCAAGTGCTGCCCTGTTCCCCAGCCCTAGTGAAGTGGGACACAAACTACTCCCAGCATGAGTTATTCTGATTCTAGACGACATGTAGAAGTAACAGCCCTGATGAATGGCAGAAATTTGAGGTCAGCCAGGTGACAGCCCCGAGTCTCTAGTTCCAATTTTCATCAATCAGTTCAGTCAAGGCTCTCACCCCAGCCAGAGGGCCCTGCAATGTACACTGGGCTGACACATTTATGTCTCCCAACTCTGAGCTGCAAGTGAATATGTGATGTGTGTGTGAACAATGCCTGCCAGTGGCCCAGGCTACCCTGTTCGCTCCCAGACACAAAGCGTGGGATGAACTCCATTTGAAAACTTCATCAGGACTCTACTGAGCTCCTCTGCATTTGGAACTGCATATACCACTTGGTTTTTGTATGCCCTTCCTCAGGTTGGGTGGAGGCTTTCCCAACCCACACTGAAGAGGCACACAAAAGTGGCCAAGATTCCACTAGGGTAAATTATCTCAAGCTTCTGGATCCCAATTATGGACAGGTCCAAGAAATCACTGGGAAGTGACATATAGGCTAGGATCAGCTGTTGCTGCTATTGCTCTGTGAAGCATCAGGGCTAGCCCTACCAAGCAAACAAGGTTCTCTGCTTTTGAAATCCTTCTTGGGTGCCTTCTTGGGTGACTGTTTCAGCTGCATGATGCAAGTTATCCAACCAAAAGAAGCCAGCCTCCCCCAGGAATCCCAAGGACAGCAGCCCAGCTCTAGTCACTCTGGAAGCTGACTAACCTATGCACCATTGAAACTTGATGCATCAACTGCCTGATGGAATGAATGGGCTATTCTTATTTTCTATCTCAGTCTTCTTGGTGTACTGCACTGTCATCCCTCTACCTCTCAGCTGCCATAATTCTAGCACTAGTCTTCACCACAGGGTGGGTAGAGCAGTGGAAAAGGGTTTCTGTTAGCAGTGTTCTACCACTCTTAATGGGACGCTTACGCTTCACTGATTGGCTGCTTGCTGCTTCTAATCTGGCTCCTGTTTATAGACAAGTCCTTGATCCTGTGACTCATATTGATGTGTTGCAATTGGATCAGAGTATCACAGCACTGCTGTACAATACCCATTGCTTTAGCCAGGAAACCATCTCATAACTATCTATCTGCCAACAAAGGGGTAAGCATGCTTGGTTCAACCCACAGTACTTCCGGAGCAAACAGTGGCTAGAGGTCAGAAGCTGATAGTATGGGTTGATTAATTCACCTGATCCCAGATGCTAGTCCCACGCGGCCAACATCAGTCCTCTGATGTGCACTATAATTCAGTACTCGTCTGGGCTATGCAAAGATCTGTGACAGAAATGAGAGGATGAGCTCAATGATAAACATGTGACCAGCTCATGACTCACTCTGGATGCACTAGTGATGTGTGTTACTGTCCTTACTGGACTTGGATTTCAAGGGACACTTGGCAAAGTATGGACAAAATAGCACTGATCCAAAATGGTGCAGGTACATCAAACTGACTATTGGAAAATTGTAATCTGTTAACTTCACCATCCTTAACCAGGAGGACTTTAGATGGAACACTGGTTATCATGTATACATATGGATGGAACAGATTCCTGGATTCCATTATACTTCAAAGGAGTAACAGTCCCAAGCCAGGCCTTACCTCTTGATGTCTTTTGCTGCTTTTACTAAGAGATAAAAATCGAGGTCTCCATCTCCATCATAACAGAAACCCTGTTCCTGGCCCTGGGAAAGACTATCTCAATCTCAGTCTGTTCTTGCCCTGTATGTGAGGGAACAAAGACGGGAGATCAGTTAATGGCAACTGAGGCCAGAGAACAAGATGCTCACAAGCCCTACAACAAAGCAACAGCTCCCCAGCTACTGCTGGTGTTTGGTTTCTTAAAACCTCTATTATCAGAAAATACAATCTTACCTAATGGGGAGGGCAGTTTAAACTTCAGTTGGAAACTTGACATGCCTCAATGCAAAATTCTATAACAACACAACTTGGAATACCCAGTGGTGGGGATCCCCAAGTGCACAAAACCAAATTTCTAGTCCTTGTCCAATTTCTCCAACCTCACACAGGACTTGAGCAACCTCTCCACAGACACTGATTAGCCGGTACTAGGGGGACAATATTGGCATGTGGACAGGGCATCAAACTAAACAATTCCAATTCTGGCCTGAATGTTGTATGCTGGAATAATCCACCTCTCCTCCTTCCTACTGCCACTATCCAAGGAACATTTGGGAATCCTGGTATATGAAGACCATGGGGGCCAGAAAGAACAGTGCATCCTAAAAACTGGTGACTGAAAAGATGACCAGTGGCCTTCTGAGTGAATAATTCACTATCATGGGCCTGTCACCTGTAGAACTGGGAAGAGGATTATCATCTGAGATCATATGCCCATCAACACAAAATTGTACCCTTAGTTGACATCCTGTTGTTGAAATTATAACTGATGAAACTTCCGGAGCTCTCAATATATTGGCCAAGCAACAACTAAAATGTGCAATGGTGCCTATCGAAATTTCTTAGTCTTAGCATGCTTCTGAGGGAAGGGTGTGTGGAAATTTTAACCTGAGCAATTGCTACTTACAGCAGATATATAGATAGATGATGAGGCCAAGGTCTAGAGGAAATCATGGATCAAATGAGAAAGATCACTCGTGCCCCAGCCCGAATTTGGAAAAGCTGGAATCCCAATGGGCTACTTGGTGATTGATTGCCTGTCACTGGGAGTTTCAGGACCTTTGTCAACACTGTAATGTTAATCCTAGGAGCCTGTTTAATTCTGCCATGCCTGGCTCCCTTGGTGTTAAAGACCACATTCAAAAAGGCAGTGGCCACACATGTCACATTGTGGAAGTATAAAACCTTTAAACCAGGATGATGCTCTGAGACCCTGAGAGGGTCCGAGTATCAAAGGGGGCAAGGGAATAAAGAGGTGACATGGCCTTATCAGTAACTGCACTCCTGGTTGACCTTGATCCAACCCAGTGGTATTAGAGCACCCAGTCAGAATACATGTTACTCTATGGGGACTAGCGTACAAGGCAATACCCCACTGTGCTCATCCACAGCCTTTGGATGTGAAACCTGCTGAGTGGGTGCTAGCATGAAAAACTTCTGCTTTCTGCTAAAAGCCCAGGTGTTCCAGCGCTAAAAACTTGTATATCCCACCATATGAATACAACACTTCCGGCAACCAGGAAGCAGAAAGTTGCTGCCAACTTTACAGTGAGACGTGTGTAATCTAAACCAGTTTAGATGTCTGTGTTGTTGTCTATCATTTCTTCTATTAATCCTTATTCTTCATTAAGTCATGAACAACATGCTGCCTTTTAAAAAACGATATTCATGGTTTGCCACTGCAGACTTCATCAACATTGGCCTAACCCTTATGAAATTACTGGTGTGAATGGTTAATTTTTTTTCAGGCACTGTCCCATGAAGTCTTAACTATCAATAATTTTACTATTCTCCCACCTAAGGTTCACCATGAATTAGGTATTTTTGTTTCAGTTCTAGCAGAATTCATGTTGCTCCTTTTCCAACTGATGTATTGTCCTTCTTAGTGCCTCAAGCTGGATCCAGTTCAGACATGGTACAAATAGCTATGAAACCTTTAAATCCATGCATTTTCTTTCCGTAACAAGCAGTTCCTTTACTCACAACCAACAAATACCAACCAGAACATAAACTGCTGCTGAAACCTCTGTCTGCCACTGCTAAATACCACGTACTGCAATAAGCAATAGAGGCTTACTTGTGGTCATCTGAAGGCTGTGACTCTGCTATCCAGGTGTCAACGAGGGAGGCTGCATTCAGAGGCTTCCTGGCCTATGCTCGGCCACCAGCTCACTGTGTGCTCACACTGAGAGGGAGAGAGCACAGCACTCAGTTTCTCTTTGTAGCAGCACACCATTGTCACAATCTCATTTAACCCTTATTACCAAAAAGGGACCATTTTCAAATACCAGCATAGGAACTGGGTTTCAACACATGAAATCTGAGACTATTACATTACACCTTAACCCTTTTTTTTTTGCCATTCTTAGCTCATATATAATATGTGTGGGAAATAGAGTATTAAATTGGCAGAGAATGCAATAAACAGGGATGCAGTTCAGATCTATGGGAATTGGAGCAACCCAGAAAAACAGAGGTAAGTGACAGTGGTGAACTGTATGGCTTCAGGAGCAGAAACACACACACTTACAAACCCAATGGACACGTGTGTGGTGCAGCAAGTCACCCAGCAGTAGCCAATCATGATAGGCCTTCTCCCTCTACTGCTGAGTTTGGGATTAAGACCTGGCTGCACTTCTGATCCCAACTTCCTGCTCATGAACACCTTGGGAGTCAGCAGGTGACAAGAACCAGTGGTTGGGGTGGGTCACGCCACCCATTTGGAAGATAAGGATTGAGTTCCCTACACCTGAACTCAGCCTGGTTCAGCTCTTCTCAGTGCAGGTATCTGGGAAGTGAAACAGTGAATGGTATATTTCTCTGCTCATCACATAAAATACACATTCTTTTAAAAATAACCCAATATTACAGTTATAACTGAGAAGATAATCTGTTTTATCCATCTAGTTATGCTAACAAAACTTAATCTTTCTAATTTTAATACAAATGATATAAGAATTAAAGTGAGATATTCTGGTTTTCTGAATTATCTGCACAAACTTTTAGTAAGTAAACATGTCAGGGAAGGTGTTACACACTCTCCTACTGGCGTTCAGGCCTGTGCTTCTCATCACGCACAGGAGCAGGTTTCAATCAGAGACCCAGTGTTCCACCTGCTTCCGGAGGCCTTGTGGTGTGAATGCATGGGACAGAGTAACTGAAGATTTGAACCCTAGGAATTGTCTTTATTTTTCTATAATTCTACTCTGTGTTTTCACAGGCATTACATTATATTACATGAAGTTGAAAGGTATATCAGCGTACAATTTGAAAGAATTGTGTTGTTGATAAAGAAGCCAATTAGTGATGCAACCCTAAGGCTCTTCAAAGCAATATAGAAAGATTCATGATGGATGGAAATTCAAAAAGTTCCTGAGGCAATGAATTTAAAAGATAAGTTTATGGAGTAGACATTTGGCAAAGTGGTTAAGACACTAGTTGGGGCTCCTGCTAGAGTGTCTGTGTTCAAATCCTGGTTGCTATTTTACCTTCTCAATGCTAAATACCCTGAAAGACAATGGTTAGGGGTCAATTAACTTAGTTCCTGCAAATCTTATGAGAGGTGCAGACTGAGTGACTGCCTTCTGGTTTCAACCTGGCCATCCCCAACAGTCATAGGCATTTGAATAGTGAATCAGCAAATTGAAGATCTCTCTCTCTGTCTCTACACTTCTGGGGCAAATAGATGGATGGCAATTTTAATAGTGTTTATCTTATTGCCAAAAAGTTTTGAAACTGATAATTGTTTCATACTTTTTTGCGTGAACTTTTAGAAGACTTACAGATTTCCAAATATCTTGACACCGATGTAAACATCTTTTAACTTCATTTTCTGTGAGCTCTTTGAAGTATCCCAGTGTGTTTCAAACTGTCATAAATTCTGTGTCCAATCATGATATTGAAACTTATATCTTTCCTTTGGCTCCTTTGTCATCAAGACAGTTCACAGTAACAATGGCCCTCACAGGAAGTCACCTCTGGCCCTCTGAGCAGTGGAACCAAAAGACCCAGTGGTTCCTGGGTGCTTAGTGTCGCTACTGGTTAAATTTCTAGACCATTTTTGCTAGTGCTCCATATTTCCTGGGTTCAGGGAACTCTATAGCTCAGGAAAGGCCCAGGGTGAAAAATGAGAGACAAAGATTTTCCTTACATGTAAAATAGATTCGGAAATTTAAAGATACTTAAGATTAACTTCTCAAACAGGAGGAGATATTCGCCTTTTATAATTAGCTTTCAAGTTGCTAGCAATAGTGACTTTTTAATCTTAATGTGCCTATTGGAAATTATAAATTTTTTGTAGACCCTAGATCATTATAATAATCCCCATAATTTTAAATGGATTTTATATCTTAGTAAAAAATAAAGTGGCTATCTTACCCAGGCCTGGCTCCAAGTAATTATTTCTATCTCATGTTACAGAGGATCTCTGATAATGGGCATGTATCCATTCCACACAATTCAGCTTGTCCTCTCATGACTGATGTTACACAGCAGATATTGTTGTAGCTGTTGAAACATCCACGTTACTCTGTGTTACTCTCTGTCCC